>NC_086455.1:146378929-147041429 GCF_028390025.1 Pseudophryne corroboree | reverse complement strand
GTCAGCACCATGGAAATTGAGCACAATTATTAGAGCCCTAAATGTCAGCTAGAATATGCCTGGACTCCAGACTGTTCTGAGTCAACCTGGACAGCAACCAGCACTCCCAGGATCTGTCAGCGGCACTGCCAGGGTGTTGCGGGACCCCAGTTCTAAAATACTGGACTAGACAATAAAATGTTTATGTCTGGTCATGCAATCATTGTAAAGAACAGGGGTAAATTGTTAAGCCAGAATGATGATGATGCATCCAGATAGTTAAATGATAATAAATTAAATTAAAAACATTTCTCCAACCACAACAAACAATACCAATTTGCTGTATTGGACAAATAAGTTGCTGCAGTAAATATATTGAGAACTTGGCAAATGTTGTTTCATCCTCACCTTATTGTAGGCACATAGTATAACATACCTATGGGTATATTCAATCGATGTCGAATTACTGAAATTGTCGAAAAACTGAGCTTTTTCGACCAAAAAACCATATCGGATTCGACAATTCAATACGGCACTTATCGTCAAAAAACTGTAGTTTCAGTTACAACTTTTTACTATTCGACACTTTCATGTCTGTAATGTTAAAAATGCGGCATTTCGACAAAAGTATGTTCAATTGAAGAATGTCGATTCGACATCAGTGCTTTTCGACAGCACAGAATATTTTTTCCTGTACTCGGCTGAGGGAAATGTAGCCATGATTACACAGTTACCCAGGATACACTTCTCCAAAGCCACTCCTCTCTCCTCACTCCCGTTTTTGAGACTTCAGGGAGACGAGCAGCCATTACAGTCAGCTCTCTTGTGGAATCATTTTTTTAGGACAATCCCTGCGTTTTCCAACATATATATCATATTTTTTTTCTGTTTCCAAATGGCGGGAAGTCGAATCCAGGGCACCCACTATTCAACGATTGGTCCGTTTTTCGACAGAGGGTGTGTTGAATCCGTTTTTAATTGAATATGTCGAATTCAGTGTCCCGGGTAGAGGGTTTCGGCTGGTGAATAGTGTCGAATCCAAAAACTGACGAATCCACACCGTAATTCGACTTCAATTGAATATACCCCCTAGACTTTATAAAACACTAATTAATTTACTTGGTCATCCATTAACATTGAGAGTGGTGGCTTTGACATCTAATTTGTAACATCATGTGGATTATTTTTTACTTATTTGTATTGTATTTCCCCTCTAACATTGTTTACATATTTAAAATCCATTATCTGAAAAAAAAAATATTTATGCCTCTTTTACTTTTATACGGGACTCATTGCACATGAGTATACCAATATTTTTGCATGAAATCAGTCTAGACTCAGTTAAACGGTTTCTAATTATCGACAAGGATAGTGGAGGGACCCAGCATGAGTTCTTTATTAATTATACTAGCTATATTTCATTTCACAACTATTTGATGTTTCACTCTCCGTTTTATCTACAATCATTTGGTACTACCATAAAGTCCATATTCAACCTGAACATTTCCAATTTATATACAGGCTCTACTGAATCGGAATATATTTTACACAGTGACTTTGAGGTGCATCTAGTCCTCTATGGCAAATATATTGATTATTTATTATACCAAGAGATAGAAATCTCTTGATATGTAATAATATTACTGGGAATGAAGCTTTCCAGATGAAAAGTGGATTGCAATTGTTACAGTACAGTACATAAGAAAAACTATATACAGTACCTACAGTATACCATGTCAATTAATTCATTATGTAATAAACTAGCAATCCACCTAGTTTATTATAAAGTCTCTCAGATTGAATGTGATGCTCTGTTGATCTCTAAGACCTATGTCAGTAATAGTATTGATACATAGCTATCTTTTGTCTCATCAAATGAAATATATTAGAAATAAAAGTTTTGGCTTATTAATGAATGATGTTCTGGGACCTATATTGGATAATGTTCTGGGACCTATATTGTCAGATATACCAGTGGTGTAATCCATGGGAACCCTTTAAAATTTGTTTGCGGTTATGTGAAATACAGGTAGCCAGTGTCTCTTATATATGTTTGATTTTTGATAAGGGATAAGGGAAATGGATAATAGCTGGCCAATGACAAAAAAGAAATGGGGGGATGGGCTGGTAATTCTGTCTTCCCTCTTCGCACATATAGGACTAAGAGACCAACAAGACCCCAGTTAACAGATCCCACTACATCAATGCCCAAGGACAGTTGTCCACAAGGCTCTCCTTCAGAATCATACTCACATCTCCTAACCTACGCTGTTTCCAGAAAACAAGTGTCCAACAAGGAGGACAGTTCTTCCTTGATGGCTTCAGGATTTTTAAGAGAATCCATTTTTAAGAGATGTACTGTGTGCAATAATTTTTTTACTGGGATGGATGGGATAAAATTCAGGTCATATTCTTTCAGGACAGGTTCAGCAACATCAACAGCTGAGGATGAGTGGTGCCTCAAGAACATGCAGAGGAAGAGAAAATAGAAGATATATAATTTTGTGAGGCTTGCAGTGGTGAGGCTGAACAATGTGTAGGCAGGCACTTCTAAATTATTTCTCCTTCTTTACAATTGACCCCTTATCTGCAATTCTCAGTCTCTCCATTGTTAGCAGTTGTATGAAACAACTCTGCATCACTGACCACTCCTGGGTCTACTGGGAAGCTAAGTGGATAGCTGCTAGACTTTTTGGGCAGTGCTTAGATTTATCGCAGAAGGAAGTGATGCTGATTTTCCTGGGTAAGACGTGCATTGCAGGTCAGCCAGATGAGAAACCTCTAAACATTGGAGTGAACAACAAAGGAAAGTTTTAATCCCTGGATTTCGTCGAGACTGTCCAGAAAGACAAAGCAGGGATGAGGGAGCACTGAAGACATGTGACTCTGATATGGTCAAATTTCATTCCAGGTGCCAGAAGGTGGTCAGGCATAATGAAAAGAGTGAACAACTTTTATTAAGTTCATTGCCTCAGGTTCCTGACCGTATAATGCTGCAGCCTACACCATAGGTACATTGGCATGAGATGCACAGGCCAATACAGGAGTGATGAGTATTTTGGAGACGTAACATAATTAGTTTTTCTTTCAATAAATCATTACCTAGGGAAGCAACAAGGGTAATCAATTATGTAAAGTTACATTTAATCAGCTCAGGAATGCATTAAATCTTATGGACTGGGATAATAAAGTATGAAAGGTAAACAGAAAAATACAGTGATTTAATTTTCAAAACTACAGTACAAGGGATTAAGTAACCATCAAATAAATACTCTTGGGAAATGCAACAAAGTATCCCAAAAGGTCAAAGTCGAATTAACTAAGAAACAGAAATATGATTTGCCAGAATGAGCTTGATTAATCTCATAAAGCTTTACAGGTGCAAGAAAACAAATATTAGAGTTTTAAGACACTAAAAAAACTAAAACAAAATAACCTATGAAACTAAATAAAGGAACACTGTGCTTACTGTTATTTAAATTTGTATTTTCAAAGAAAGAAACACTAGTAGACTATAGGCGGGAACAGAGCTGTAACTAGGTGTGTGCGGAGGGGGCACCGCACATAGCGCTGCAGGGTAGGGGCGCTGTTGGCAGCACTTGTCAATTATCTGTTTAATTACTTTCACTTGCAGCTTCCCCTGTTTTTGAAGACCAGCATCTCCTGACCACCCCTGTCTCCTACCCTGACCACTTCTTTCGCTAATACCTATACAGCATTCATGAACTCAACTTAAGATTTCTTTGTTATTCAGTCACACTGTCCTTTATTGCATTTCAAAATGCTGACATACCCGGGATTCAAACCCATCACCTGTGGCATTGCAGTCAGACAATTTATTCATTGAGCTATCTGCCCTTTTCATAGAAAGCTAGAGAATTCTATTTGAAGCTTACCTTTATACTTTGTGAAAATGACCAGCATTGTGGCTGAGTAGATTTATGTAGGGTGTGGCCGCAAGGGATTGGATGTGTGGTTGTACACTACATAGATCTGCTCAATTGCAATGTTGATTGTTTTTTTTTTTACAAAGTACCAGTAGCTTCATATAGTGTTCATAGTTTGATGTAGGATCAAATAGCTCAATGAGTAGGGTGTTTGATCAGTAGTCAACAAATTATATGGGCATGGCAGTATATTGAAATGTGTTATTTAATAAAGGGTAGTGTAACTGAATAAAAACAAGCTCTCAAGTTAAGTGCATGAATGTGGTATAAAGAGCATTTGTGTAAAAATCCATTTTGTTGCAGTGGTCTATAAATGTACATGCTTTTATGTCCCTATTAAAAACAATAGGTGGGGTGGGAGGGGGGCAATTCTCTCTCTGGCACAGAGCACCAAAAAGTCTAGTTACGGCTCTGGGGGATAATGTAGTAGAGAACAAATTAGCAGCAACTTCTATCACATCCTGCAATTTGGATGCTATGGTAGGTTATGCACACATGCATCATCACCATTCTAGTGTCATTTCAGTTATTCCTTTAAAAAAAAAAAAAAAGATTTCAAAAACAAAAAACCTTGTGCTACGTACTAACCATACCATCAGTATAAAAGCATTGAAGACAATGACACAGAAACATGGAATGGAATAGTAAGCATAGCCCATAGACAAACAATAATGTTCAGAGTGAAATGTACAAGCGTTCTGTACAGTACATATGGCCTACGTTGTTATAGAGAAAAGAAAACAAAGACATCAAGCTGTGATGTAATAATGGTAGGGAAAAGAGGAGGGAGGAGAAAGAGGTGAAGGAAAATGTATTTGTAAACAATATTTGCAGTTTTTCCTTCAGGTATTGTAACCCTGTGTATACAATGCATTATACTGTGTATATAAAGGTGAAAGCATGTTGGAATAATATATTATCTATTTATATTGCTGGATCGGAATATGTAAATTAATTGGGGATTATTGAAGTCACTGTCATGGTGCCGTTTTCAAGGCCAATTAATGTTAATATAAGTCAGCCGTTATGAGGGACTGAAGAGGAGAGGAGAACGTGCTGCCCGGAGGAGAGGAGAGCGTGAGACAGCACGAGGAGAGGAAAAAGAAAACGGTTGGTGGCGCAGGAGATGAGAGGACAAGGACCGGGGAGGACGGAGCTGCAAAACGGAGAGGAACAGGAGGAACCGCGATACAAAACTCTGCCGGCTGGAAGGAGAGGACGGCTCCCGGAGGCTGACAGTAGCTGATTGATAGGCTAATGATTGCGGCTGCCGGATCGGAGAGTGAGAGCGGCTGAATGAACTGAATAAGAGGTCCGTGATAGAGGCGGCTGCCGGATCGGAGGGTGAGAGCGGCTGAAGGAGCTGACGGAGAGGCCAGTGAGAGCAGCGGCAGCCGGAACGGCTAGAGGGATCGGCTGAAATAGGTACCAGGATAAAGATAACGGTGGAGACCGTATATACTTACCCGATACTGGCTCCTCCGTACACGGTCCCTTCCCTGTTTACCCCTGATTACTGGAGGTAGCAGGGGACATTGAAGGACTCCTATTACTAACTGCCAATTAAGCTCCAGTTAGAGCCGCCTAGGGGGAGGATCTAAATCCTAAATATAGGAAGACGACCCCAATCTTATAAAAGGAGGTGTGATTACCCTCTGGGGGAGACGCCCAGCAGGGGGAGGATTGAATCCCATAAGTAGTCCCTAACTGCTGCATGGATCTAATAAAGGAGACTATATGCACTGCAATAACGATGTAAAACTATAACATCAGCATAAGGCATCATTAACTCGTATATGGGTACCTAATAAATGCCCATTTATAACTACACATCTTCATTGAAGTCATATTCTACTCAATAACCTTGAGAGCGAGTGTTTCATCTAACCGATCAGAAGGAATAATAATTAATTAATTAACTTAAACGGGGTGCAGTTGTTAAGTAGTGATCTCTATACCCCTGTGAGAGTATCTGGATTTATAGATATAATTGGCAGTAACGGGAACTATATTTCTATATTGCCCCGGTTCCAAATATCCTATACCTTGTTCCGAACTACCTATTACATATCCTCAATTTTCCGTGCATTAATTCCATTGTAGCACAAGGTGGATAAAGAGATATATAATTTCTCCAGGTGAGGATTTGTGTCTTAAATTCAGGAATATACCTGGAGCGGCAATTCCTTCCATAGAGCACCCTTGAAAATGGGGTAATTTTCTTTTGATAGGAGAAATCAAACTATTGACTAAAATATATTTACTGCTCGGAAATTGAAATTTCAACTATCTTCAAGGGCCCCAACGTGAACTTAAATCCACACTAGGATTTCCTCAAAGGGAGATAAACTATTGCTGACCCTGATTATACTTTAACACTATTAATTGGCATATTGGTTATCCAGCGCTGTGTTTTTTTTTTAAACCGGTTCTACATAATTTTTGTGTATTTGCATGCAGAAATTTGTGTATAGATTTAAGGTATACTTTTATGAATATGTTGATAAAGATGAGTCTATGTTAAAACAAATTCAACTAGTACTTTGTGTTATATATAAAAGTGGTTGTTTTTTTTTATATTACTAAAAACACTTACCTAACGAGCCGAGGGTTGTCGTAGACGTAGATGCCAGCCTTGGAAGACAATAACAAGATCAGAGGTAATTTTAATTAATATATATAGATTACATAATTGTAATTGTTATAACTTATACGGTATTACCCTCCATTATTATTTAATACTAAGGGCTGTCCCAAGCAAGCCCACCAATAAAATTGCTTGGGTGGAGGCACTCATTAACCGTGATTAGTAGTAACTCGATTCCCCAGATATTAGTATCCTGGGTGGGGTTACATTTTGGAGGCACTGCTGAGATCCTGACAATTAGGGGTCTTCTGTGGATCTGAGAGAAGCAGTCATGATGGAACAGGTAAAGGGCCATGACATATATAGGTGGTGTGTGGATAAGGGAATAGATCCTAAGTGCAGTTTTGGGCTAGGCGGGGATTTTAATGAAATCACTGATGACTTCATTTTAAAGGAAGTTACCAAGCTGTATGGGATCCACAAGGCACAGGTGGCTGATCGGTGGCAGGGACAAGTCGGAGACACAATTGCGGTGCTTATAAATAATGAAAATAGCCTCGATCCTATCTTACTCCCGGGGATGATCGTGTTGACTAGTATCCCAGATCGAAGGTTGAAACTGCTGTGGCCGGATGTTGGAAATGATGGAGATGAAGAAAGGGCTGTTCCAGTTACTGTGCCGCCAGTTTCGGGAGGTGACTCAAGAGGTTTTCGGTCTGACAGGGATCCAGACGCTAATGACCCTATGGCTGAAAGTAATCCGGCAGAAGCTGTCGTAGATAAAGTGGTGAGTCACTTGGAACGGTGGCATTTTGAGGGAGGTTACAGAAGACTAAGAATATTCTCGGGAATAAGCCCTGTACCAGCGGGGGAAGAGACCTACGAACTTTGGAGGGAAGCAGCTATATAGCACTCTGAAGAGTGGCAATGTCCAGAACACATAAAGCGACAGCGTGTGGTAGAGAGTTTGAGGGGCCCAGCTATGGGGATTATTCAAGCCACTAGAAGAAGTAATCAACAGGCTTCCCTTATGGATTATATAGAAGCTTTAAACTACTCGTATGGAACCATAGAAGATGTAGGTGACCTGTTGGCTCGTTTGAATAACACTTACCAGGAATATGGAGAATCGTTAACCCGGTATATTTATCGAGTAGATAGACTACTCTATAAAATTATTGATAAAGGTGGAATACCAAGAGAACAAGCAGATGAAAGACGTCTCAAGCAAGTATTGAAGGGAGCCTTTACAAATTGTTCAGTGGCACAAAAGCTCCGATGTACTTTGTCCAAGGCTATACCGCCCACTCTTAATGAATTAGTGAAAGAGGTAAAAATTGAGGAAGTGCAGATCGAGAACCGTGAAAAAACTATAAAAAAAGTGAAAGTAATTGCTCCCGTGGCTGAAAAACCTTCTCAGGATGAGCAATTACTTACTTTACTGGAGGAGCAAAATAAAAAATTAGAACAACTGATTGCCCTTCAGACAAATATACAAGTTAGAGAATATATACCTGTTACACCCTCTAGATTGGGGAGGGGAAATAGTAGACGGGGAGAGAATAGGCCTCCCCTTATATGCTATGCCTGTGGATATGAGGGGCATCGAGCCTTTGAATGCCCGTGGAATAATTCCAGAATCAGAGGAAGAGGAAATGGCCATTATAACACTATTCGTAGGCCGGAATCTCTGGAAAACTCCAACGGGAGTCCTGTGACCCCCTCACAGGCTCCCCAATTATAAAAGTACATGCAATGGGGAGTGCTAGATGGGCTGATAGTATTCCCGATAGTCTTATGGGGCCAGCTCCATTAGTACGTGCAATGGTTAACGGGCATGAGTGTACCGTATTATTAGATAGTGGATCTCAAGTGTCCATAATATTTGAGACCTGGTATAACCATCATTTGTCTGATATTCCCATCCAACCCCTTACTGGATTAACCATATGGGGACTTAGTGAGCAGACCTATCCTTATTTAGGTTATATTGTCACCCGAATTACTTTTGAACCAGGGTTGAGTGCTATTAATGAGACTGTCCCACTTGTAGCACTGGTATGTCCGGATTCTCCAGGGGACAACGGAAAATTACCAGTTATTGTTGGAACTAATACCAATCTATTCAAGACTCTCAAGAATTGGTGTTCAAAACAGGAACCTGAAATGAAGACCCTCCTGAATAATAGTTCTCATAGTATGAATATAGACTGTACTTTTGATATGAACTCCCTTTTTGAGAGGGGAACCTCCAACAATACTGAAAACTTACCTCCCCTTTTGCTGGAATCATGTTTTGAAGGAAGTGACATTGATCCTGAGAGCAAATCAACGCTATTGGATCAATTGTATTCACGTGAAAAAGTGTTCTCTCGAGGGGAATGGGATATAGGAACTGCTAATGGGGTGGAGCATAAAATCCAACTCACAAATAATGCTCCCTTTAGAGAAAGATCAAGACGTCTGGCTCCGGCCGATTTTGACGATGTGAGAAGACATCTAAGGGGATTATTGGAGAATCAAGTAATCGCTGACTCCCAGAGCCCTTATGCATCGCCCATAGTTGTGGCCAGAAAGAAAAATGGGGAAATACGACTGTGCATAGATTATCGCACGTTAAATAATCGAACTGTAACTGACCAGTATACTGTGCCCCGAATTGAAGAGGCATTGGATTGCTTGCAAGGGAGTCAGTGGTTCTCCATACTTGATTTACGCAGCGGATACTACCAAATCCCCATGAGCTTGGAAGATAGATGTAAAACTGCTTTTATATGTCCCATCGGGTTTTTTGAATTCCTCAAAATGCCTCAAGGTATAAAAGGGGCCCCAGCAACGTTTCAGCGAATGATGGAAAAGACTGTTGGAGATATGGGGTATCGGGAGGTTCTAGTATACCTCGATGATATTATTGTGTTTGGAAGGACCATCAAAGAGCATAATGAAAGGTTGTTGAAGGTATTGGATCGTTTACAAGCTAGAGGACTAAAGTTGTCTGTGGACAAGTGTAAATTTTTGCCAGACTACAGTTAAATATTTGGGACATATCGTCAGTCGACAGGGAATAGCTACAGATCCTGAGAAGGTGGAAGCTGTGCAGACCTGGCCCCGACCTCGTAACCTTACAGAACTAAGGTCTTTTCTAGGGTTCTGCGGGTATTATAGAAAATTTGTCCCACAGTACTCTATGGTAGCTAAGCCTCTAATTGACCTCACCAAAGGTTATCCCCCTAATAATTACAAATCTAATGCAAAGCAAGCCAGAGAGGGTGGGTACTTTGTGCCTCATGACCCTTTTGGGGATAGGTGGGATTCTCACTGCGAGGAATCATTCAATTGTCTAAAGAAGAAATTGACAAACACGCCTGTGCTGGCTTATGCGGATCCATCACTCTCTTACGAGTTGCATATTGATGCTTCCTATGATGGCCTAGGAGGGGTTCTTTATCAGGAGCAGGAAAAACAACTAAAGCCAATTGCCTATATCAGCAGGGGGTTATCCCCTAGTGAGAGACACTATCCTGTCCACAAGTTGGAATTTTTAGCACTAAAGTGGGCTATTGTGGATAGGTTACATGATTATCTCTATGGAGTACCCTTCGTAGTACATACTGATAACAACCCTTTAACATATGTTCAATCTACTGCTAAACTTGATGCCACTGGGCATAGATGGTTGGCTGCTTTGTCCAACTATGAATTCACTATAAAATACCGTCCAGGAATATGCAACACCGATGCGGACACTTTATCTCGAAGGCCTAGTTTAGAATCCTGTCTTGTTGATGAATGGGTGGAATTGCCTGCAGCGACCGTTAAAGGACTATGCCATCAAATCCAAGTGATGCATAAAAACATCTGTACCGCCATAGTTACTACCAGTGATGTATATTCAATTCTTCCCCCCATGTATTGTTGGATAAATAGAACCGAAATGAAGGGGTTAAAAGTAATTAAGTCAGAGCAAATGGGGGATGATCAGCATGATGATAAAGATATATTACCGGCCATAACCCAGTTAGGTAGCCATAACGCTTCAATGGGTGAACACCCCCATTTGTCTGCTAGAGCTCAACTTTTATTGAGGCAGGGGAACAAACTTAGATTACATCAAGGAGTATTATATCGGGATACGCAGCGAGGAGATGGTACTGTTAAAAGACAACTGGTACTTCCAAGTAAATATAAACAGATGGTATTACATGAGTTACACGATGAGCATGGCCATTTGGGCTATGATAAGACACAGAGTCTGATTTCTGACCGATTCTACTGGCCATGGATGAACAAGGACATTGATACCTATTGCAAAACTTGTGGAAATTGCATCAAGAGGAAGAAACTACCAGAACATGCTGCCCCTTTAGTAAATATTGTCAGCTCATGCCCAATGGAGTTAGTCTGTATCGATTTCTTATGTCTCCAGGGTACAGGAGGGCAAGACAGCAATATTCTAATAGTCACTGATCATTTTACCCGGTATGCCCAGGCTTATTTGACAACCAACCAGCGAGCCGTGACGGTAGCAAAGACTTTATGGGAAATTTTTTTTATACATTATGGTCTGCCAGCTCGAATACATTCAGATCAAGGCCGGGATTTTGAAAGCCAGTTGATTCAGGAGCTTTGTCGCTGTTGTGGAATACAAAAGTCTAGAACTACCCCATACCACCCCCAAGGGGATCCCCAACCGGAACGTTTCAATAGGACATTGTTGAACATGTTAGGCACTTTGAGTAAAAAGAAGAAATATCAGTGGAAAAGGTACCTGTCTCACTTAGTACATGCCTACAATTGTACCAAGAATGAAACTACCGGATACAGCCCTTATAAATTAATGTTTGGTCGAGAAGCTAGGCTCCCAATAGATATCAGCTTGGGGACACAGATTCAAACCCCATCATCGACATCACATAGTCAATATATTAAGCAACTACAGCAATATTTGAAGGAAGTATACAAACTGGCACAGCATGAGGCTAAGAAATTAGGGGAACGCAACAAGCAACGCTATGATGCTAATGTCAAGGAAAATCGTTTATTACCTGGAGATCAAGTGTTAGTAAGACTGTTGGGAGCACCAAGGCGACAGAAACTCAATAATCGATGGAAATCTGAACGGTATACCATTGTGAAACAACTTCATGATCTTCCAGTATATCAGATAGTTCCAGAGGGTCAAAGTGGACCCATGTTAACTTATCACCGTAATCATTTGTTACCCATAGCTCAAGATGTACGTTGGGATAATGATGAAGAAGTGGATAGTGATAGTCCGAATCAAATGGCTATGAATACTATGGATATATCTTCTCCACCTATGAAACTGGATGACAATGAAGAAGGGAATAGTTTGAGCGAAGAGTGGTTGGGAGCCGGATATTATTATAAAGATCCTGAGTATGCTTCTATATCCAATAGTCCGAATACAATTAGGGAAACATATATCCCGCATATATCTCCAAACAATCTTACAGTGAATGACTGGGGAGAAGGGGAGAATATTAAGGATTGGGGGAGTGAAGACCGGCTAGTGGAGGAGGAGGTTTCTTTCAGTCAAGACAGCAATATTGGAGTAGAGACTGAGGATACTCCTCAACCTCAAAGGGGACGAAGGGAAAGGAGGCCCCCAAAGATATTTACCTATGAGCAATTAGGGGTGCCCACTAATATTCCATTAGTGGTACACCCTAGCGTAGTTATGACTTGGCCCTACTTTGGTTATAACCACTAGGTCACTTTATAAGAGAAGGGGTGATTTGTTAATCACTTAAGGTGGTGATCTCCACTGTTGTAATCTGTGGGATCTCCAGGGGGAGAGTGTAACCCTGTGTATACAATGCATTATACTGTGTATATAAAGGTGAAAGCATGTTGGAATAATATATTATCTATTTATATTGCTGGATCGGAATATGTAAATTAATTGGGGATTATTGAAGTCACTGTCATGGTGCCGTTTTCAAGGCCAATTAATGTTAATATAAGTCAGCCGTTATGAGGGACTGAAGAGGAGAGGAGAACGTGCTGCCCGGAGGAGAGGAGAGCGTGAGACAGCACGAGGAGAGGAAAAAGAAAACGGTTGGTGGCGCAGGAGATGAGAGGACAAGGACCGGGGAGGACGGAGCTGCAAAACGGAGAGGAACAGGAGGAACCGCGATACAAAACTCTGCCGGCTGGAAGGAGAGGACGGCTCCCGGAGGCTGACAGTAGCTGATTGATAGGCTAATGATTGCGGCTGCCGGATCGGAGAGTGAGAGCGGCTGAATGAACTGAATAAGAGGTCCGTGATAGAGGCGGCTGCCGGATCGGAGGGTGAGAGCGGCTGAAGGAGCTGACGGAGAGGCCAGTGAGAGCAGCGGCAGCCGGAACGGCTAGAGGGATCGGCTGAAATAGGTACCAGGATAAAGATAACGGTGGAGACCGTATATACTTACCCGATACTGGCTCCTCCGTACACGGTCCCTTCCCTGTTTACCCCTGATTACTGGAGGTAGCAGGGGACATTGAAGGACTCCTATTACTAACTGCCAATTAAGCTCCAGTTAGAGCCGCCTAGGGGGAGGATCTAAATCCTAAATATAGGAAGACGACCCCAATCTTATAAAAGGAGGTGTGATTACCCTCTGGGGGAGACGCCCAGCAGGGGGAGGATTGAATCCCATAAGTAGTCCCTAACTGCTGCATGGATCTAATAAAGGAGACTATATGCACTGCAATAACGATGTAAAACTATAACATCAGCATAAGGCATCATTAACTCGTATATGGGTACCTAATAAATGCCCATTTATAACTACACATCTTCATTGAAGTCATATTCTACTCAATAACCTTGAGAGCGAGTGTTTCATCTAACCGATCAGAAGGAATAATAATTAATTAATTAACTTAAACGGGGTGCAGTTGTTAAGTAGTGATCTCTATACCCCTGTGAGAGTATCTGGATTTATAGATATAATTGGCAGTAACGGGAACTATATTTCTATATTGCCCCGGTTCCAAATATCCTATACCTTGTTCCGAACTACCTATTACATATCCTCAATTTTCCGTGCATTAATTCCATTGTAGCACAAGGTGGATAAAGAGATATATAATTTCTCCAGGTGAGGATTTGTGTCTTAAATTCAGGAATATACCTGGAGCGGCAATTCCTTCCATAGAGCACCCTTGAAAATGGGGTAATTTTCTTTTGATAGGAGAAATCAAACTATTGACTAAAATATATTTACTGCTCGGAAATTGAAATTTCAACTATCTTCAAGGGCCCCAACGTGAACTTAAATCCACACTAGGATTTCCTCAAAGGGAGATAAACTATTGCTGACCCTGATTATACTTTAACACTATTAATTGGCATATTGGTTATCCAGCGCTGTGTTTTTTTTTTAACCGGTTCTACATAATTTTTGTGTATTTGCATGCAGAAATTTGTGTATAGATTTAAGGTATACTTTTATGAATATGTTGATAAAGATGAGTCTATGTTAAAACAAATTCAACTAGTACTTTGTGTTATATATAAAAGTGGTTGTTTTTTTTTATATTACTAAAAACACTTACCTAACGAGCCGAGGGTTGTCGTAGACGTAGATGCCAGCCTTGGAAGACAATAACAAGATCAGAGGTAATTTTAATTAATATATATAGATTACATAATTGTAATTGTTATAACTTATACGGTATTACCCTCCATTATTATTTAATACTAAGGGCTGTCCCAAGCAAGCCCACCAATAAAATTGCTTGGGTGGAGGCACTCATTAACCGTGATTAGTAGTAACTCGATTCCCCAGATATTAGTATCCTGGGTGGGGTTACATTGAAATGTACAAGCGTTCTGTACAGTACATATGGCCTACGTTGTTATAGAGAAAAGAAAACAAAGACAACAAGCTGTGATGTAATAATGGTAGGGAAAAGAGGAGGGAGGAGAAAGAGGTGAAGGAAAATGTATTTGTAAACAATATTTGCAGTTTTTCCTTCAGGTATTAACACAAAAAGATGCTTGGGGCTACTAACTCGTGAGCAATCCAATCCATATGAAGCTGCCCATGGGAGAAGCAGCTGGTCCTGAGATCTACTCCTGCAGCCTGATTGGTTGCGCCTGTTACTTGTTGATCATCATATCAAAGCAGATGCTTACAGGAAACTGCAGGTGCTTGAATTAAAAATACAAATTTGGGGGGATAAGGAGTATACGTGGCATAAACACAGTCTCATCTGCACCACATTCCATTAGAATCTCTGCCTCAATTAGGTTCCTCTGCAGAGCATTCACTTTAAGTCAAGTTCTGCAGTAGCATGATCAGAACACCAACATTCTATATTTGTATACATATAGTCATTTTGGACTTTAGGATTTTGCACACTGCACACACAGAGTGTCAAACGTCTGTTTTTTCTTTTATTGTACATACAGTACCTCAGTCTCTTTCTAGGTCACTAAGCTATAAAATAGTGAAAATGTGATTTCAATTCATCCAGTAGTTTTTGCATGATGCCAAACAGACAAACAGAAAAAAATTCTTATTTTTTTTTTCCGTCTCCATAATTCATACAGTTCCTAGAAGTATATATCTAAAAAAAAATTGTTATGTACTGACACAACACATACAGATTTATGATATGTATACATTACACATGGGCTCCCATACACTGTTGCATAAGAGAATATATCTCGCTCAAAAAATTTAATTTATGCAAATAAAACAGTTGGGAGCAACATAACTACATTGCTAACTTGATCAATTCAACATTTGTATATCTGTGTGCATATGAATGTGTAAGAAGGGCTCCGATGCAGCAGCCAATGGCCCTCATTCCGAGTTGATCGCTAGCTGCTTTCGTTCGCAGCGCCGCGTTTAGGTAAAAAAAAACGGCAATTCTGCGCATGAGTATGGGGCGCAGTGCGCACGCGCGACGTACTTTCACAAAAGCCGATGCAGTTTCACACAAGGTCTAGCAACGCTTTTCAGTCGCACTGCTAGCTGCAGAGTGATTGACAGGAAGTGGGTGTTTCTGGGTAGTAACTGACCGTTTTCGGGGAGTGTGTGTAAAAATGCAGGCGTGCCAGATAAAAACGCAGGCGTGCCTGGGGAAACGGGGAGTGGCTGGCCGAACGCAGGGCGTGTTTGTGACTTCAAAACAGGAACTAAACAGTCTGAAGTGATCGCTAGCTAGGAGTAATTCTCGAGCTACTCAGAAACTGCACAATCTTTTTTTTTGTAGCAGCGTTGCGACCCTTTCATTCGCACTTCTGCTAAGCTAAGATACACTCCCAGAGGGCTGCGGTTTAGTGTTTGCACTGCTGCTAAAAGCAGCTAGCGAGCGATCAACTCGGAGTGAGGGCCAATATCCGTTGTGCGTCATCTGCAACTTTGTACAGGTCAGGTACGTGTTTAAAACTTATTTCTGTGCGATTAAAGTCACAGCCCAGCATCTCTATTACACTACGAGTGGCTTTGTTCTGTGTATAGGTTGTGAATAAGAATATTTAAGGAAAGATACAGTGCATTATTCCTCACAGAACATGTCAGTCACACTGGGCTACTTGTGCCATATTGCGTATAGCCTCTAAGCGAATCAGGACACATCCATGGCCCTCATTCCGAGTTGTTCGCTCGCAAGCTGCTTTTAGCAGCTTTGCACACGCTAAGCCACCGCCTACTGGGAGTGAATCTTAGCATAAAAAAATTGCGAACGAAAGATTAGCAGAATTGCGAATAGACACTTCTTAGCAGTTTCTGAGTAGCTCCAGACTTACTCCTACACTGCGATCAGTTCAGTCAGTTTCGTTCCTAGTTTGACGTCACAAACACTCCCAGCGTTCACCCAGACACTCCCCCGTTTCTTCAGACACTCCCGCGTTTTTCCCAGAAACGGCAGCGTTTTTTCACACACACCCATAAAACGGCCAGTTTCCGCCCAGAAACACCCACTTCCTGTCAATCACACTACGATCACCAGAACGAAGAAAAAACCTTGTAATGCCGTGAGTAAAATACCTAACTGCATAGCAAATTTACTTGGCGCAGTCGCAGTGCGAACATTGCGCATGCGCAATTAGCGGAAAATCGCTGCGATGCGAAGAAAATTACAGAGCGAACAACTCGGAATGACCACCTATATGCAAGTAAGTGTATAATTGCTCCAAGGATGCCAAGTACAAGTTCCGGAACAGAACTGGAGGCACGGTCTCTGGAATTCAGTAGGTGTTCCTGCTGGCTAAACAAATGGGAGGGTGTTGCAGGTGTGTCACTATAAGTGACCGCGTCCAAAGATGCACATCGGCTCACGCAGGAGGCAATACTCGGATGCAGATACTGCACATGCGCAGCTCCAAAACCATCGTATTTGTACGTAAACTAGTGATGTGCACCGGAAATTTTTCGGGTTTTGTGTTTTGGTTTTGGATTCGGTTCCGCGGCCGTGTTTTGGATTCGGACGCATTTTGGCAAAACCTCCCTGAAAAATTTTTAACGGATTCTGGTGTTTTTTTTTCAAAAAAACCCTAAAAAACAGCTTAAATCATAGAATTTGGGGGTCATTTTGTTCCCATAGTATTATTAACCTCATTAACCATAATTTCCACTAATTTCCAGTCTATTCTGAACACCTCACACCTCACAATATTATTTTTAGTCCTAAAATTTGCACCGAGGTCGCTGGATGGCTAAGCTAAGCGACCCAAGTGGCCGACACAAACACCTGGCCCATCTAGGAGTGGCACTGCAGTGTCAGACAAGATGGCAGATTTAAAAATAGTCCTCAAACAGCACATGATGCAAAGAAAAAAAGAGGTGCACCAAGGTCACTGGATGGCTAAGCTAAGCGACCCTAGTGGCCGACACAAACACCTTGCCCATCTAGGACTGGCACTGCAGTGTCAGACAGGATGGCAGATTTAAAACATAGTCCCCAAACAGCACATGATGCAGAGAAAAAAAGAGGTGCAATGAGGTAGCTGTGTGACTAAGCTAAGCGACCCAAGTGGCCGACAGAAACACCTGGCCCATCTAGGAGTGGCACTGCAGTGTCAGACAGGATGGCAGATTTAAAAAATAGTCCCCAAACAGCACATGATGCAAAGAAAAAAAGAGGTGCAATGAGGTAGCTGTGTGACTAAGCTAAGCGACCCAAGTGGCCGACACAAACACCTGGCCCATCTAGGAGTGGCACTGCAGTGTCAGACAGGATGGCAGATTTAAAAAATAGTCCCCAAACAGCACATGATGCAAAGAAAAAAAGAGGTGCAATAAGGTAGCTGTGTGACTAAGCTAAGCGAACCAAGTGGCCGACACAAACACCTGGCCGATCTAGGAATGGCACTGCAGTATCAGTCAGGATGGTAGATTTAAAAAATAGTCCCCAAACAGCACATGATGTAAAGAAAAAAAGAGGTGCACCAAGGTCGCTGGATGGCTAGGCTAAGCGACCCAAGTGGCCGACACAAACACCTGGCCCATCTAGGAGTGGCACTGCAGTTTTCTAGCGAGAGGATGAGTGCTTCCATCCTCATGTGAATCTGAACCACTAGCCATGAACATAGGCCAGGCCCTCAGCCGTTCCTTGCCACTCCATGTCGTAAATGGCATATTGCCAAGTTTACGCTTCTCATCAGACGCTTTTAATTTTGATTTTTGGGTCATTTTACTGAACTTTTGTAGTATACTTGACGACACAGAGGTAGAGCAGTGGACTACTGTACCGTACTGCTATATATTATTTACTGGTGGTCAGCAAAATTATGCACTGTCCTCCTACTATATATACTGCGCACAACTAAAATGCACCACAGGTATGGATGGATAGTATACTTGACGACACAGAGGTAGGTAGAGCAGTGGACTACTGTACCGTACTGCTATATATTATATACTGGTGGTCAGCAAAATTATGCACTGTCCTCCTACTTTATATACTGCGCACAACTAAAATGCACCACAGGTATGGATGGATAGTATACTTGACGACACAGAGGTAGGTAGAGCAGTGGACTACTGTACCATACTGCTATATATTATATACTGGTGGTCAGCAAAATTCTGCACTGTCCTCCTACTATATATACTGCGCACAACTAAAATGCACCACAGGTATGGATGGATAGTATACTTGACGACACAGAGGTAGGTAGAGCAGTGGACTACTGTACCGTACTGCTATATATTATATACTGGTGGTCAGCAAAATTCTGCACTGTCCTCCTACTATATACTACAATGCAGCACAGATATGGAGCGTTTTTCAGGCAGAGAACGTAGATATTTTCAGCACACTGAGCATAGATATTTGCAAGCACACTGAGCACAGATATTTGCAGCACACTGAACACAGAAACTGAGAGAACGCAGCACGTCCTCTCGCTATCATCTCCAATGCACGAGTGAAAATGGCGGCGCGCGGCTCCTTATATAGAATACGAATCTCGCGAGAATCCGACAGCGGGATGATGACGTTCGGGCGCGCTCGGGTTAACCGAGCAAGGTGGGAGGATCCGAGGCTGCCTCGGAACCGTGTAAAATGGGTGAAGTTCGGGGGGGTTCGGATCCCGAGGAACCGAACCCGCTCATCACTAACGTAAACTATTGGTTTTAATGTTTGTTCGTCAGGAGGGTTATGCAGCAAGCATCCTGATTCTCCGCTGTAAGGCAGGCAAGTGACATTTTTACATCACTAACCTGTCTACACTAACAGTGAAGTTGCACCTGACCAGCAGGCTAGGTTGTGCACAAGTCACATGCACACTAGCATCTGGGCGGGATCAACACTCACTGAATCAGATTTTTCTTCAGCACTGAAAAATGAGGACCCAGTCTCAGTCTCTCTGGCTAACACACAGGTGGTCATTCCGAGTTGATCGCAGCCAGCAACTTTTTGCCAACGCCTATGGGGGAGTGTATTTTAACTTAGCAGGGCTGCGATCGCTTGTGCAGCGCTGCTAAGCTAAAAAATTTCAAGTAAAACAAGACTAGCCCTGGACATACTTACCCATGTGCGACGATGTCAGCGATGCTGGGGCCGGCTTTGACGTCAGACATCCGCCCTCCGTTCTCCTGGACACGCCTGCGTTTTCTTCTCCACTCCCCGAAAACGACTGCCAACGGTCCGATGACGACCTGGTACGCCTTCTTTCTGCCAATCTTCTTGCGGTCGGTTCTGCGACTGCTTTCTCCGTAAAACCGCGACGTAACCCAGCGACCCCTGTCGCCGGGCAATGTCGCGCAGTGCGGCCCCCGCGCATGTGCATTCCGGAACCCGTTCACACCGCAGCGATAAACCGCTGCGTGCGAACGGGTCGGAATGACCCCCACTGTTCTTTCCCCATATATTGCTAAATGGACCACTACTCCTTCATCTGGTAAAAAGTATTTATCAGAGGGAATCCTTCAGAAATAATACCTGATGGCAATTCACATTCTGAGGTACAACTCTGAGCTAGTCATTCAGGCCTTCTCCATGTTATGGTAAGTTTGTTGCTATCAAATATAACTAAATAAACACAAGTAATATGGATTTGCAGGCAAATCTATTTTATCACTCCCTGAAAATGCCAGTAGCAGGCAAACCTAACCTGTCTGGAGCTGACAGAACAGTACTGCCCGTAGGTGGCAAAATACCTGTACCCGGAGCAGGCTGCAGTTGGAGACCCGAAATATGATTAAAGGGTACTCTCATGACAAACCCAATGCTGGTCCTTCCCATATTAATTAATCCTCAAGACCCTCTTCTGTGGTAGATGCAGAGTCTGAGGAAGGAATTGGGACAGCTGGATCTTCAATTTTACATTTGTCAGAGACTGATGATAGGAAATGCAGGTTTCTGTCACAGATATACTGCATATTTCACCTCTGACTGTAGCAGACTTGAATATACAAAAAAACAAATCAAAGGCATTTGGGTGCTAGCCGGGAGTAAATTCCCGGGTCGCACCATTCAGACCTGAGCCAGGTTGTCTACCCGGGACGTAAGTCCCGAGATAAACCCTGGTCAATTGGAGGGTCAGCGTCCCGGGAACATGTTCCTGGGTTGGGGCCTTTCAGACATACCAAAATCCCAGGTTGATGTGCGTTCATATGCAAAAACCCAGGATTTTGGAGGATGTTTGAAAGGGGTTTTTGTGTCAGCAGGTTAGTGATGTAAAAAAAAGCACTTCCCTGCCTTACAGCGGAGAATCAGGATGCTTGCTAAATAACCCACCAGCTGTTGCTAGGTGGCAATCCTTTTCCCTAGAACACAGAAAGTTTGCAGATCTAATGGGCCCTACACACATGGCGAGGTGCCCTACGGCCGATACGGCTGACAGGTGGCCCGGCGGCGGGGGGGGGGGGGGGGGGGGGGAGGTGACGAGGTGAGTAAAGTTTCTTCACTCCCCCATCACCCAGCTCCATAGCAGTGCAAGCTAATATGGACGATATTGACTTGCATGTTTAAACGAGCCGGCACCAACGATGAGCGAGCGCAGGGCCGCGCATCATTCATCGTTGGTGCCTACACACTGAAATATATGAACGATATCTCGTTCGTTAATGAACGAAATCATTCATATCTTTCAGTGAAATCCTTAAGTGTGTAGGGCCCTTTAGATTCCTGCAAACTACTGTTTCCTACTGTCGGTGATAAGTATAAATAGAGCTGTATATGGGGATTTTTTTTCTTTAAATGTTCAGTTTGGACTAAAAGTTAATTACCTATTACAACGATCAACATTGGGCCCTGAATATGAAAAAATAAATAAAAATGGTACATTATGCAGACAAATGGCAACGAAGGTTCAAAGTTGTGTGTGTTTCCTAAAGATAAGTCTAGTTGGTAGAGCAGGAAGATGATTGGAAAATTATTTGCTAGTTTTATCAATTTTTAAATTGAGATATCTATATGACATACTGGCAAAGATCAGAAGCAAGTTGCAGTGTTAGAAGTAAAGTAGATGGAGATGACAGAAAGAGAGATTATACAGTATACTGTAACCCCTATTGCCAACTATAAAGAGATTAAAAGCTAGTAATGAATTCTGTGCACATAGAAGAACACATGGATATGCAGAAGTATGTTCTATTACACTTACCTTTTGCTTAAGAATGTCTTTTTTTAATCAAAGAAATGAAAGTCAATGAAAGCTGTCAGCCAGCTGTATTTTAGGAGGTGATTTTGCCAACGCCAAACGGATTCATAGGGTTAGGTGTCTCAGGTGAGGGCAAAAACAGGGTTGTGAGGGTTGAGTTACCGCCTGTGTAAAATCTGTTTGAGGTAAAATCTATGACGTAGGTACAGTATGACCAGGGGCGTTTCTACAAAGGAGGGGGCCGAGTGCACATCCGGATGGGCCCCCTCCCCTGCACGGCGCTGTAGACTCCGGCATTGTGCCGGAGTCTACTGCACATCCGCCGGTCTCTGGAAACATGGCGCCCGCCATGGTCCGGAGACCAATTTGGCTACCGCTCATCCGCGGTGGCCATTTTGGCTGCGATTTCCGGCGCAATCACAGCTCCCGGTGCTGGACTCCGGAAAGGTAAGTATTAAAATGGGTGCAATGGGTGCGGTGTGGGCCCCCACTGGACCCATAGGCCCGTGTGCACCACACCCATTGCACCCATTATAGAAACGCCAATGAGTATGACTGACACGGGAACAGTAGCTATTGTTCAAATGAAGATATTCTCTCTAATGTTCTAGAATGGGTAGCATCTTGCAAGTCTGTGCAGGAATTTCTGAGAGTCTGCCCTTATATTTAAAGCAGCAATCATTTACCAGGAATAGCCAGTTTTGTTTTGCCTTGTAAATGAATGCCGTTTTAAAGTACAGGCAGACTCCTAGAAATTCCAGAACTGCCTACATCTCGCAGGCTGTTACATATTGCCCGTTATCTTTAATGACTACTGATGCCAGAGTTGGAAAAAAATAAGGTTTATACCCATCATGCATTATATTAAAGTCTTCAGCATATAACGTGCATACTGATTTATCTTAGCTATACACAAAGGGTCATTTAGGACCTGCAAAATCTGCACATCAACAATATCTCTTTATGTGCCCGATTCAGAGGTGGACACTGTGGCGGAATCGGACAAGCGATGTGTTTAGTCTGCAAATGCATCCGAGTCATATTGCGCATGTGCCCTAATGGTTACCACACAAAGGTGCAGATCGGAATTAAACGCAGATACATGCAAGTTTGATGGAATAGCTAGCCAGAAGCAGACATGTCGTAGGCCTCTTGCAGTCAGCGACTGTATCTGAAGGTGCACTAACACCGGCCCAGGCAGCCATGTTCAGAAAGAGAATCTGCACCTCTATAGGGCTGGTGTATTGTTCAATGGTAAGCCAATGGGCGTCTCAGTATGAAGACCATCGGCAATGACACTAGCATAGAGACAGCTATGTATGTTAGTGTGCCTAATCTCCACAGTCCTTGTAAACACTTCTGGAAGATAAACTGGAATCTACTCCTATCTGTTGGCAGATGCTCTGGGAAATGCAGGGGATTTAATATCCCGATGGTCAGAATACCATTGCCGAGATCCCGACCGCCAAGAATGCCAATAGCTGCACCAGGGATATTGCCACTCATGGGTGTCCACGACACCCATAGACTACAGTGAGGTGACCACAGACCGAGACCACTGTGAGGTGAGCGCAGCGAGCCCGCAAGAAGCTTTCTAACGCTCGCCCCGTTGCTGTCATTCTAATGGGAGGGAGCCTGGTTTCGATATACTGACCTCCAGGTTCCCGGGCACCCGGAATTCCAACCCCAACTCCTCCAAATCTACCACTTTTGGACCACTCACTTTATTAATTTCAACTTTTCCATTTGACGTCTGAAATACTGTGTAGATTAAGTCTAGTCTAACATTAAAAATTAGTGGGAGACAACAACAAAATTGTCTTTATTATGTTTCACACTTCTACATTTGAAGCTTCTCATTTAATTGGTTGTAGCGCCCCTAAAATGTCCTCTTTCCCAGTAGTGCTGCTGTAAGGTAAGATGCAAAGTGAGCCACTGTGTAAGTATAGGGATCATCCCTCATACTAGTAGGTGCTCTTGTAAATGCATAAATACATCCAATCTGCCACTTTAAGTATACCCACCCATCCTTACTCAAATAAAAATAATCTAATAGGTGCCCTCATGCACCTAGTGACATAACATCTTGTGCCCTTAATCTGCTGAAACCCTCATGTGCCCCTGAACACTCTACCATTTACGCATCCTCCCTAAGCTAGGCACACTTGTGCCCAATGTAGGTGCATCACAAAACATCATTGGCACTGCTGTTTTGGAGTTCATAACTTACCTGTACTGTGGGGCTAATTCAGATCTTATCACTGCTGTGCGTGTTCACATAGCAACAATCAGGTCTGAAGTGCGCTTGTGCCAACGGCTGTCTTAGACCTGCAATCGCCTCTGCCTGATTGTCACAGGCAGAGGCAGTCGCTGGGGCGGGAGGAGGCTGCATTTGCCCGCCGTTTATGGGGCAAATTGGGGCATTGGGGGGTTGGGCCGCGGCAGCTGCGTGAAGTCACACGCAGCCGCTGCGATCCGGGCAGCGATGAGTAGCTCCCTGCCAGCGCGTTGGAGCTGCACTGGCTGGGAGTTACTCCTACAGTATTAAAGCCTCACCGCTGTGTGATGCTTTTGTACTTGTATGATGGGGTAGGGCCTGACATGCGGGGCAGACTAGCCCTGTGCTGGGCGTCCCCCCCCCGCATGTCAGGGAAGCACATCTACGATCAGGTCTGGCTCACCCTCTATGTGTACATAGAGGATATTCCGGGCTAACCAAATTTCCCTTAGGGCAGAGTTTCCCTCTGCCATAACACTCCAGGTTTTGAGGATATCCATGCTTCTGCACAGATTTCTTAATTAGTAGTTCAGTCAATTTGATATAACCATCTGGACTCAATTGTGGCTATCCTTACAAGCTGGACTATAATAGTGGGTTTGGGAAACTATGTCTTATGTGCATACTGTGTTTATAAAAGTAATTTTGCAAGAAATCCCTCCAAAACAGGTGTTTGAGGGGATGACCACAAAAGTTAAATGTCCCAGAATTTAGGGAGGGACCCAGCAGATATTTCCAATATCAGCAGCATTCCCTCCATTTTTGACTGCAAAAGCAGTTTTCTACAGGGACTCTTACCAAGCCCCGACAGCTAACATCATCTTCAGATGGCATTAGACAATAGTAGCCATGGGTTACTGCATTACATTTTTTTTCAAAGAAAGTTCCTCCAGATCAATCCCTATAGGGTACCCAGTGGCAAACGCAGGATTTGCATGGGGGGGTTTCCAGAACTGGGTGGAGCCAATCACGGGGGTGGGGACTGCGGTGACCCAGTATATGCTGGGTCCGTAAAACTAGTGTGTGTATGTGTGCGTGTGTGTGTGTGTGTGTGTGTGTATATATATATATATATATATATATGCATACACAAATACGGAAAGGAGGAAGCAGGCAAAAAGTGTATTCAACAACACATCTACAGGACCTGTAGATGTGTTGTTGAATACACTTTTTGCCTGTTTAAAGACGCAGAGTGCCGATTCCTCCTTTCCGTATTTGTAAGTAATTGTTTCAAGAGGGCACCGATGCTTACTGTGGCCATCAGTGGGAGTGCCGATCCACCTCCATATATATATATATATATATATATATATATATATATATATACATACATATCTACACATATATATACCATATATACATATATATATATATATATTAAACATGCATACATATATATATATATATATATATATACATACATACAGTACACGTCTACTGTATATACACATGTATATATATCATATGTGTGTGTGTGTTTATATGTATGTATGTATATACATGTGTATATATGTATGCACATGGATATATATGTACTATAATTAAAATAAAGTAAACTTTTATTAAGCACTTACAAGTGCCACCAGGAAGACAGCAGGCTGCAGAGGACGCTAGACAGCCATTAATAATACTACTTTTTTTTGGTGGAGGGGGGTTTCTGGGTGCTCGGAACCCCGCCCCCCCACCCCCCCTTGGTGCGCCACTGGTACCATTGATACATGCACAAATCCTGCCCACCGGGTCCAAACTCAGAAGCATCTAGCCCTTTGTCGGGACAGGGCTTATTAAAAAAATTCTGTCCCATGCCCCAACAGTGATTAATGCAGTCGGTAATTTACATTACCGCATTGCGAGTTGGGGCATATTTATGACCTAATTAAATGAAAAATGTAGTTGGTGATAAATATGCCCTATGCTCCTTATGGTTTTCTTTATCAAACAAACAAAAATTCTCCCACACCTAATGAATGCCAACCTTCCAGTGCAAGGTAAACACATAACACCAGTCAGCTTTATTGTTTAATTATTGATTCATTATTTATTTATTTGTTTATTATTAATTTTTAATATTTAAACTATTAAAAGCATCCAACTAGAATGTCTAGCTATATATATATATATATATATATATATATATATATATATACATATATATATATAAAACACCAATTGGAAAAACCGCACACATTTCACTTTAATCCATTTCAACCGGGTGCTGCAATTTCATATAGATAAAATATCAGGGTATTCCTTAAGCCAAACAGAAACTTTCCCAGCCAAAAGAAGGAAACCAGCACACCACCAGTTGCAATTTCATAGAAAACTGTATTATAGCATGGCAACATGTCCGGAAGGACATGTAAAGTATCATGCTAATCCTGGCTGGAATATAAAGTTTGCATTTTTGTGACTGTTGCCATGCTATAATACAGTTTTCTATGAAATTGCTACTGGTGGTGTGCTGGTTTCCTTCTTTTGGCTGGGAAAGTTTCTTTTTGGCTTAAGGAATACCCTGATACCCTGATATATATATATATATATATATATATATATATATATATATATCCAGTATATAACAATAATAACTAAAAGAGGAAGCAAGGAAGACAAAGTATGGTAGCACCGAAAGAGCAGCCCCACAATGCAAGATCACCAACTGTATACCCACACCGATCATCTGAGAGTCGAACAGCCATCCCAATATCCACACTCAAGGTGTCCACCTCCCACCCCAATGACACAACAACATGGGGCCCACCTGAACCGGTGGTGCCGATGACCCCAGTAGGGTAGAATCAGTCTAAGACATGTATTGGGGGGGGGGGGGGGGGGAGTACCTCAAGTTCAAAAGACAGATGCTGACTGCAACCGTTCTTTCCTACCACAATAAGCGACACCAAACCACCAACAAAATTTAGAACAAGGGAGAGAGGATAACAACTGACAGAAAATCTCTAAGATGGCTGCCAACAATCATCCTTGAAATGTCCCTGAAACCCCACCCCATAGTCCCTACCTCATAGGCTAACCTCACCCCACTACAAGCCATCCTCATTCAAAATGTTAACCCTTTTCTGCCTGGAGGTATGCGGTCCCAGGCTTGTGTGTTTCATTTACTCTGTGCATATGAAATACACTCCGTCTCCCAAATGTCATTCTAATCAGAGGTGTAAAAAGCAAATATGATTGTCATTATTAATGTCAAATTCAGCCTAAAGGTCAATAAGTAATGCAATGAAAACAGATTTCTGTGCCATAAATGCTAAGAGTAGCAACTTTAGTGAGGACTATTACTATTGGAAAACATTATCTGCAGACTTGCCAACTCTTGGATTGGTTCTAAATGATCATTGGGTTTTGATTAGAGATATACACCAACCACCATGTTTTGGTTTTGAATCTGGATCTCCTTCATGATTTGAATTTGGTTTTGCCCTTGTATGTTTTGGTTTTGGTATTGGATCTGAATTTTTATTTAAAAAAAAAAAAACAGCTAAAATCACATAATTTGGGCCTGTTTTTATTCATACGGTATTATTACCCTCAATGACATTCATTTCCAGTCATTTTCAGTCAACTTTGACCACCTGACAGGTCACAATATTGTTTTCATCCAGTTTAGGCCAAAAGGTTGCACAGAGCTAGCTGGCTGAGTAAGCAGTGAGCAGTACAAACATGTGGTAGTACAACTTCCAACATGGCACATCTAGGAAACAGAGTAGCACTGCAGTGTCAGACAGGATAGCTTTATATAGATAGTTTAATAAACTCTAAAAATGTTTGTAGTCTACACAAGAACACAGTCAGCAATGCTCCAAACAGCGCATAATGCACAGTTTAACAGCCCAATCACTTCAGCGACATGGACTACCGCTTGTGGCTGAAATGATTGATTTGTTTGTCCCCCAATGGGCAGCGGATATTCCTGACAATGATCTCTACATACACAAATTGTCTACACAGGCAAGATGTCATCGCCACCATCATCCAATTCCTCACCCTCATCAGTGTGTACATCATCTTCTTCACACAATATTAATTAGTCCCCTCTGGAATCCACCATTTCAGGTGCCTCTGTATTTTTTTACATAATTGCCAGTAATGGTCCTCCTCATGGAATTTGTAATTAATTTTGATGAACATCGTTTTTCCCCCATTTTGGGGAAGTAACCTCCTACAGTGATCATTGACAAGGTTCCTTGCTGTGTTGAAAACTCTTTCTGAGTATACACTGGAGGGTGGGCAGCATAAGTAAGGCAAAGGCAGTTTGTGCAAGGGCCTCCAAATTTCCTTTTTCTCATGTCAGTATTAAAACAGAATGTCTGATATGCCTATTTGGATGCTATCACTAAAATAATCATCAACCATTCTTTGAAAGGGGACCACATAAGATGGAGTCATAGTAGAGGTGTCACTAATTGTAGGCAATTCATTTAGACCTGACCAGATCTTAAAAGATTGTGTTAACTCATTTGAATCACCACCAGCGGGTCTCTTAGGAAAACTGAGTTATTTTCTGGCAGCCACACTTTCTGGAGAAACTGAAGGAGGAGACGTCGCAGTATCACCTGTTGCTAGAGCTGACAATTGGCTCACAAACAGCTCTTTGCAACTCTTCAGGTTTGTGTCAGTTGGAAAGACACAATGTATGACTTAAACCTAGGATCATGTACAGTCTCCAAAATATAGTGATCCAATTTCAAGATATTGATGACCCTTGGATCCTGGTGAAGTGAAGAAAGGACTTGATCTACAAGTCCGACATAATAGAATCGCTTACTTTCATCTCCTTCTTCAGTTTCTCTAGCTGTTTTTCCAAAAGTCTATTTAGGAGAATTACCTGACTCAAGCTGGCAGTGTCTGAACTCACTTCACAGGTTACATCTTTAAAGGGTCTGAGCACCTTGCTGAAAACAGAGTGTATTCTCCACTGCGCTTGTGTAAGGTACATTTCCCCTCTTCTCCCTATGTCATAGGTTATTGTGTAGCCTTGGATAGCCTTTTGCTGTTACTCCATCCGTGGAAGCATATAAAAGGTGGAATTCCACCTTGTTACTACCTCTTGCTTCAGCTGGTGGCAGGGCAAATTCAACAGTACTTGCATGTGCTTTAATCGTCTACGTGCACTTGCTGAATGGTAAGATTTTTCGGGCCATAGAGGGCATCCTCTACATAGCCCTGTCATTTTAAAAATAAAATTTGTACAGCCAAGTTGATTCTGTGAGCAAAACATGTGACGTGTCGAAATTCACCCAGCTATAATGCTCGAGCAACATTAGTGGCATCGTCAAAAATCACAAATCCCGAGGAGAGTCGAAGCGGGGTAAGCCATTTTGTAAAGATTTCCTTGAGTTTTTCTAAGAGGTTTTCAGCTGTATTAATATTAGTGAAACTGGTGATACAGTTCACAGAGTAGCCTGCCTCTGAATGAGCTGGCATTTAATAGATACTGCTGCTGCTGTTAGTGCTGCGGAAGGCAATACACCCACCCAGTGGACTGTAAAAGTCATGTAATCTTTAGTGTGCCCCTTTCCTTTTGTCCACATTTCCGTGGTTAAGTGGACAGTGGGTACAATGGTATTTCAGAGAACACAAATTCAGGCTGGGAATTGCTTTTCTAGTGAAGTGGAATCGAGAAGGAATTTGGTAGCGGGGACACAGGACCTCCATTAACTCTCTAAAATGCACTGCATGAGTGGCGTATACTGGATGCACATCTAATACCAGCATACTATAGCTGTTAGGCGTCAGTGATCTGCTGTGCAACTGGGTGACTACTGTCATACTTGCGGACTACAGCAACCGCTGCCAGAATCACTGCAGCAAGGATCGAAAAAGAAATCCAAAACCTGCGAGAATCCAATGCCAGCTGAGAACCGAGCATTGGGTCTGGATCCCCTCAGATCTGGGAAGTTTGGGTGAGCTCGGATCTCAGAGATCCGAGTCTGTTCATCTCTAGTTTTGATTTTGATTTTACAAAAACACCAGGTGTTTTGGATTTGGTTTTTGAACTGGGTTAATATAAAAATCAACAAAAATCGATAAAAACAGCTAAAGTCATGCAACTTGAAGTATTTTTTTTTTTTTAAAGGGACAGATAAAATGAATAATGGAAGGCAAAACATATTGTAGTTTCACATTGAAGATCACTGTCATAATTTCTTTGTAGGGCGCTACAATACTCTGGGGGGGAATACAATGCAAGGTATGATAAAAAGTATAAAAGTAAGAACAGAGATTAATGTGGGTCATGCTTTTGTAAGATTACAATCTAGGGATTGAGCGTACAGTGTCAGTTGCAGCAATCATGGTAAATGTACCAGTAATATCATATGCAGCATTTCTGAGAATGGCTGTTGCGGGGATAGAGGAGATTTTAATGAGATAATAAAGAATATGGTTAATTCCACTGATAAAATGATTGGCAAGTATTTGGGCATCAATTTTATTACATCAAAATATAGAGCAGTTGGGAGTAATGTAGATAAGTGATTATGAATAAGTAGCCTGTTTTGTTCCAGAAACATAATTCATAAAGTTCTTAAGAAGTTTGTAAAAATGAGTTCTGCTCTGATTAGATTAAAACATAAAAATGTATGTACAATAACTATATTTAAACCAGAGATTTTTTTTAAAAGAAATTATTTTAGTATCATTGAGACAAATCTTCATATACAGTAAGTATTTGAGGCTTTTTTTATGCCAAATTAATCATATCCTCATGGTCTGATCTATCAGTGCACAAAGTGGAGATACTGTGAAAACAGAAGCTAATGGGATCATTAATTCCTGTAAAGAAATGCATTGTCAGCCATGCATACTCTACTAAACAGGTTCGGTATGAAATACTGCTCGTCGGGATGCTGGCGGTCACATGACCGATACCACTGGCATCCTGACATTGAAGATCCCGACTTCGGAGGTATTTTTACCCTCCTCCCCTTCTCTAACCCTCTGAGGGGCGGCTAGGGCAATCCCTCGGGGGGTGGCGGCTAGGGCTAACCCCCCCTAGAGCCTAACCCTAACCTCCTCCGATACCTTTGCGATGTTGGCTGTCGTTGTTCCAGCACCGGTCTCCCGAGTGGTGTCGGGATTCTTTTGTCGGTCACATGACCGCTGGCAGCTAAGGTAGCGCAATAGCGATTTCGTATGCTGTGCAGTGTCGGCACTGCTGGTTTCCCAATAGCTGTGATGCGGTTGTTCTGCACAATGGGTACTGCAATGTTGTAGACAGCAGTGGCAGGTTTTCCGGATACTATGGTGCGCTACCTTGCGCAACGGTGAACTGGAAGTTGACAAGAACCAGCAAAGTCTTTAATGCCGCTAGGGATAATGGATAGTCCCTCTGGATCACAGGAGGACCTCCAGTGAGTCTGGAGATGCCAGGATGTAGTGGCAGTGATGGTCTTTTAAATCATCCAGGGATTCAGGCAGTGCAGGGGATGGGGGATGGTAACTTGCACTGAGTCTATTACCAGCAGGAGATTCTGGAGTTCACTCCAGGCTGAGAGACACCAAAGCACTGACAGCTTGTTAGTGCTGAGAGCTGGAACTTATACCCAGGGCTTACAGCTGAGTGGATGAGCGGCTCACATGATGCAGAAGTGAATCCGGGTTGGCTCCTGGGGAATCAGCTGACTGGAGACTGTCATGGCGCTGCCCATGGAGGGGAACAGTGGGAACTCTGGCGTGCTGTGGCCTGGACCAACGGCTGCCAGCAGAGAGACGCTGGCGCACAATCATGGATGCCGCAGCGTGCGGTAGGACACAATGGGAACGTGCTTTAACAAGGAATCGTTCCCAGGCTTGCGGTGGAGGTAGACCAAAGCGCAGTTGATTACAGAATACAGCTGCCCAAAGTGTTCATGGTGAGGCAGTGGGTGTAATCTGGAGAAGATGTGTGTGTTACAGGGAGTGATTGCCCTGATTAACCCCCCCTTCCCCCCCGGATATGCCACTGCCATTAAAGATACCCACATGTTAGCACCTGCAGTTTAAACATACATGTCCATTTTTATAGCATTTGTTTTGTTTGAAAAGTATACTTTCACTATTAGGCATCAATAAAACTTTAAAAACTTCACAAGAACAATTAATTGTCTCACTTAAAAAAAAAAAGCATTTACTTAAATAAGCAGACAGAAACATAATACACGGACAGATGGAGATGGGAGCACCAATCAATGTCAGTGACGCATTTTCAAATATCAAAACACAATATTATGATTCTGTTGCTGTTGGTGCATGTCAGCTGATGCATTTACTCTATTCAGAATGCACCTTGAGTCAGCTGACATTAGCAACCTATCAGAGTCTGTATTAATTATGAATTTCCTCTTTGCCTTGGGTCCTGTGTATGTATACAGCATGCCAGCTGCAATGTATTCTGTAATCAAGGGGCTGGGTTGCCATTGGTTACTGCTCCTGATAAAAGACAACCAGCACTCCACAGACCTGCTGGTGATATAACCTGTATGACCTAAATTCCTTGTTTGCAATTCCTATGACCAATGTCCTGTGATCAAGCTGCTGTATTCTTGGACTCTTTCCAAGTGCCCGTTTCATGTTCTTGGGAGCCAATCTGGAAGCCTGGTCAGCAGGTCTTAATGCAAACCTTGCCTTGCCTAGCCATGCCTAGTATCCTGGAACTCTCTCAGTTAAGTGTTTTTGTACTAATGCCTTGTCTCACCAAACCAAGGGGCAGATGTATTAAGCCAGGTGAAGTGATAAATTGGACGGTGATAAAACACCAGCCAGTCATCTCCTAACTGTCATTTTTCAAACCCATTCTGTAACATGTAAGTTAGGAGCTGATTGGCTGGTGCGTTACCACCTTCCACTTTATCACTTCACCAGGCTTAATACATCTGCCCCCAAGTTCCAAAAGGACTTTATTCTAAATTACTCTGGACCAGTACATATGCATTTACTGTAGATTTCACCTGTGCCTGCTGGTATTCCTGACTAATTATGGGTCTGCTGTACTAACTCTGCATTCCTTATTCAGTGGATTCCTGTGCAAATACTTTATTATCCTGCTAATATAAGCTACAAAGGATACTTTCATCACTGTGGACGCTAATTACTATTTACCATATTCATTGTGTCGTGTCGTATCGAAATGCTGCATTCAAGTTCTGGTTGTAGCATCCATTCCATTCTTCACCTGTTTCCTACCTGTGCTTAAGTATTGTGCTGCATTCCAGATCACACATTACTCACTTATGGTCAAGCCTACATCCACAGTCTGCTATCATTACGCTTTGAGAGCTTTGCCACACCTAACAGCAGAATCTTCAAAACTTATAGTATTCCACAGTCAAGTCTCCAGTTGACTGTTACCGTGCCATTCAGCATTTGCCAGCACTTACCACTCCAGACAACTATGGTGCACTCTCCAGCCAATTGAGCTAGAGTTCCCTAACACGCAAGTTGTTTGCAAATGCTGTCATCATCTGCTATTTGTATCTGTCCTTAATCACCCACAACACACAGAATGCAGCTCTCTAAGGTGTATGGGGTATTTTCAATTGACGTCGAAAGCTACCGTCTGTCGAAAAGACGGCAGTTTTCGACTTTTTTTAGGTCAGAAGGGGTTCCAACCTATTCAATTTTTCAACAAGTCGAGGAATTCGACTTGTTGAAAAGCACGTGGATTGGCGGAATAGCTGCTGATCCACGTGCTTGTGTCGAAAATGGGGCCAAAACCGACCATCTCAGTCCGACATAAAAAATGTCAGACTGAGATGTGGGACCCAGAGGAGGAGAGGGGGGGGGAAGCCGCGGGGAGAAGGGGGACAGCCGCGGGCAGACAGGGGAGAGCAGCACTACAGCACAGCGCTGCAGCAGGATGTCTCTCAGCCGCGCCGCTCACGGCAGCGTCCACCCGGCTCCAGCAAGTGAAGTCACGCTTGCTGGAGCCGGGTGGACACTGCCGTGAGGTTGGGTGGCTGTGTGACATCCTCCTCCAGCGCTACTGTAGCGCTGCTCTCCTCCGTCTGCCCGCGGCTGTCCCCGCTGATTTTCCCGCAGCTCCCCCCTCTCCTCCTCTGGGTCCCTCATCTCAATTCGACTTTTTAAAAGTCAAATTGAGATGAGATTGAATAGGGGTTGTCGGAACCATTCCAACAAATGCATGTCAGAATGGATCCGACCCTAACTGAATGTGAATATACCCCTATATGTGTTTCTGTCCTATTTGCAAGTGTTCCCAATTGCATGCGTCCAACCATACTCTACTCAGCCTTCATTAGAACAACCATGAGCCATGATTTATATTGATAATTCATCTAGTTGCAAAGGACAATATAATGGGGACATGGATTAAGATTGAAATGAAGGCAGGTGTGGGTAATAGTTTCATGGGATCTCTTGTGGGTGAAGATAGGTACACACTATACAATCATCTGGCAGATAATCTGCCAGATCTAGCTGGTTGGAATGAAAATCTGGTAATGGATGAGAGCAAATTACAATCTATCATATGTTCCCAAACACTGCAAAACTGTCAAAAACAGTCGTTCATCCAAGTTGTTTAAAGTTGTGTTTAACCAATTTGTATGAACAACAGGTTTTGTTCGTTTTCCAGTTTTTGGGAGCAAATAATAGATTGTAATTTGCTCTCATCCATTACCAGATTTTCATTACAAGCAGCCAGATCTGGCAGATAATTGTATAGTGTGTACCTAGCTTGATTGTCTTAGAGCACAGGTTCTCAAACTCGGTCCTCAGGACCCCACACAGTGCATGTTTTGCAGGTTTCCTCACAGAATCGCAAGTGAAATAATTAGATCCACCTGCGGACCTTTTAAAATGTGTCAGTGAGTAACTAATACACCTGTGCACTTGCTGGGTTACCTGCAAAACATGCACTGTGTGGGGTCCTGAGGACCGAGTTTGAGAACCACTGTCTTAGAGGAAAGGAGACTGCTGAAGGGTGGTGGTAGAAGGAGTGGGAGGAAAGAGAGTTGCTGCTCTAATCTGTCTTAGACATGATTTCATTTCTGTGGAAACATTTTGAATTTATTAGATGAAGAAGGGTACACTAGAAGTATTTATGGGGTTAATCTAATTAGGTACGAGTTGCCGAATGTGAGTTGCCATTTTCTCCACAAATTCACATTGCAATCCACTTAGAAAATCACCCTGAACCAGGCAGAGTAAACTTGCATTTTTCAATTTGCACCTCACTGAGGGTGAGAGCTAGTAGGAAAAAATCATTTTTTTAAAGTCACCTTAAAGTGCCCCAGAAGCATCTTTTTTCCTACTATTTTTAATTTTTTGCATTTTTCTTTTTTTTTTGGGGGGGGGGGAGAAAGTAAACAAAAATGTTTGCTTTTTAGAATTTTTATATAAGTATATTTTTTAAATGCACAAATTAGCCATTTAACACTGTTTAAAAATATCCAGCGCTTTCCTTATGACCACTAACAGCCTTCTGTATGATTGTGCAAACGAAATTGTCACTTACAGTATGGGTCTAGGAAGGTCACCCCAACTTTTTCATGCACTTCTCTCCTATCGCATATGGCAGACATTTCACAACCCCCCCGCGAATTTGGGTGGTCATTCTGAGTTGTTCGCTCGCTAGCTGCTTTTAGCAGCATTGCAAACGCTAGGCCGTCGCCCTCTGAGAGTGTATCTTATCTTAGCAGAATAGCGAACGAAAGATTAGCAGAATTGCTAATAAATAATTCCTTGCAGTTTCTGAGTAGCTCCAGACCTACTCACAGATTGCGATCAGCTCAGTCCGTTTAGTTCCTGGTTTGACGTCACAAACACGCCCTGCGTTCGGCCAGCCACTCCCCCGTTTCTCCAGACACTCCTGCATTTTTACCTGACACGCCTGCGTTTTTTAGCACACTCCCGGAAAACGCTCAGTTACCTCCCAGAAACGCCCCTTTCCTGTCAATCACTCACCGATCAGCAGTGCGACTGAAAAGCGCCGCACGAACACCAGCAAATCTACTAAGTTTTTAGTGAAATAACAGCGCATGCACGCTGCGTACCATGCGCATGCGCATTTAGCTGCAAATCGCGGCATAGCGAAAATCGGCAACGAGTGAACAACTCGGAATGACTACCTTGGTAAACAGGCATTTTTCATTTGATTGGAGAACTCTCGGTTGCGTGCAGTATGAGGTAACAGTGAACTGGAATCAGGTGTGGGAGTGTACAGTTGGAACTGTATGCCAGCAAGGCAGGAAATCCATACTGCCTTATTCCGCAGGACCAACCAGGTGCACTCTGCAAGTAAAGAGAAACAAAGATCAGTTACTACATACTTATGGGCCCTACACACTTGTCAAGCCGCCGCCAAGCTGCCCGACGGCCAATACGGCAGGCAGGCGACCCGGCGGCGGGGGGGGGGGGTAACGGGGGGAGTGAAGTTTCTTCACTACCCCGTCGCCCGGCTCCATAGCCCTGCATGCTAATATGGACGAGATTGTCCATATTGGCCTGCATGCATAAGCGACTGGGCACCAACGATGAACGAGCGTGGGGCCGCACATCATTCATCGTTGCGCATACACACTGAATGATATGAACGAGTTCTCGGTCATTAACAAACAAGAACGTTCATATCGTTCAGTGTTATCTTCCAGTGTGTAGGGCCCAATACGCTAAACAGTCCCACAATAAATTAGCCAAGTCATACCTGATTATTATTATTATTATTATTATTAATAACAACAGTTTCTTATATAGCGCAGTATATTCCATTGTGCTTGACAATTGGAAACAACAGTGATAAACAAATCTGGGTAATAATAACAGACAGATTGCCATCTTACAATCTGTAGGGACATAGGCATTGTTCCCGTACACACAAATATAGATACTATAATGATATGATTACACAGCAATGTTGATCACGGATCAAGAGAAAGTGAAAGTGAAGAAAGAGAAGATATGTGAGGATATGTGTGGACTGTACAGAGGGGATGTAATTGGGTAGCAAAGTTTATGAAGGTCATGTGGGTGGTTCCACCTAATGATGGGTGGGATGAAAAAGTGTTTTCACTTTAGCTTTACCAGATGAATAAAGTACCTTGAAAAGTTGTGAGATACAAGGTCTAGAGAAGTTAAATGAAGATGTAAATACATAAATGTATATCATTAAGTTTTCCAATTTAGCACACATTTTTTCATCAATTTTGCATATGTATCACTACACCTGTGATCAGACTATACACTGAGCTACAGCCGGATGAATGCTTAGAGGGTAGGAATGATAAGGGACACATTACCACAACACACTGACGTTACCAGGGATTATATTACTATGAAGGTGTTGAGTAATTTGACAAGATTAAATTTTAATTTATGGATTATGGGGGTCATTCCGAGTTGATCGTAGCTGTGCTAAATTTAGCACAGCTACGATCATGTTTCCAGACATGCGGGGTGACGACCAGCACAGGGCTAGTCCGCCCCGCATGTCACTGCCGGCTTCCCCCGCACAAATACAAAAGCATTGCACAGAGGCGATGCCTTTGTATCTGTGGAGTAACTCCCGCCCAGCGCAGCTTCTGCAGCTGGCCTGGGAGTTGTGTGTCGCTGCCGCTGGCAGCAGCGGCTGCATGAGACGTCACGCAGCCGCCGTGCCACGCCCCCCCAATGGTCCAGCCACGCCTGCGTTGGCCGGACCGCGCCTACTAAACGGCGGCTTAACTCTGCCATTCAGCCCCCTCCCGCCCAGCGACCGCCCTTGTCTCAGAGGCGATCACTCTGCACAGACTGCCATACGCCGGCGCACTGCGGCGCCGGCGCATGTGCAATTCTGACCCGATCGCTGAGTTGCGACAAACTGCAGCGAGCGATCGGGTCGGAATGACCCCCTATGTTGCTTCGTATTGCCACTGATGACCATCTCATTTTTCATTTCCTATTTTTATGACATAATATTCTTGTACGCATTATATTTTGGATTGGGTTGTTGTGTAAATAGTCCAAAATAATCCTCAAGACATTATTTCCCATTTTTATAAAACGTTATGATATTAAACCAATATAGCATTGAATCATATAAGCAAACTACAATCAGAATATATTAGTACACAAAGGTTTCTAGATATGGCTTGGTATAAAAACGGACAGGTTTAATTAAATGCAGATAGTTTTCTTAGGTTCAGTATAAACAATATTTAAAAGATAAATAAAACAAAATGTACCTTTTTATAGGATGCATTAGGACTTGTAAGAGATAAAGTCTATGGCAGTCCACAAGTTAGTTTGTGACACAGTATATACCCAGGAGTGATATGTGATATTGCTAGCCTGAGAAGATACTTTAAATGGCCGTCTTTAGGCAGAGAGGCCTTTGCAGTGAATATACAATGGACGGTAAGAGTTGCTGAAGCTGGAACCGTTCAAAGCGCTGGTCCGCCTGGAAGGTACTGTACAAAAGTATCCATATGATATTTAGAGGGTTCAAAAGGGGTAATGGCTTAACGCGTTTCGTTTCTTTAATAAATAGTACAATCTTATACCAAGACATATCTAGAATATATTAGAGATGAGCGGGTTCGGTTTTACCCGGATTTACTCGGATTTACCCGAATCTCCTTATTGGCTCACGGACGTCACGTGTTTTGGTTAGCCAATAAGAAAAATCCAGAAAAAAGAACTTGCGATAATTCTGGCGTTAAGAACCGAGTAAATCCAAACCCACTCATCTCTAGAATATATATACAATATTAAAGGTTGCCCTGCGGGGTTTTTTTCACCTACATCGTTTGCCAAGTCTTTGAGTGCCGCCCTCTCCAAGGAAATACATGTTAACAGAGGGGGCAAGCCCTGAAGGGAAGGCACCGGAGCAGTAGTTACGTCAGACCGGAGTGCCGGGGTCCAGTTTGTGATTGTATATATATATATATATATATATATATAAACTCCCAGCTCCGGCACTCATAGGGAACTGCAATTTGCTGTACCTGGTGCCCTCCTCAACGTCAGCCCTCAGGATGCGTGTAATACAATCTCCAATGGCGGCACTCATGTTTTATGAATGAAGACTCAGACCAACAGCTTGGTAGGTAACGTTTCAGTGCTTGGCTGTGCTTTTAAATTGGCTTGATAAAAGCGCAGCCAAGCACTGAAACATTGCCTACCAAGCTGTTATATATAATCATTGGAGATTATATGTATATATATATATATACATACCAAAGAACCCGGCACTCACTGTGGGGAATTCCAATTAAGGGCTCCGGTGCCTTCCATAAGTCCTCAGTAGACCCAAATACAAGTAGCGGTAATGGCGGCACTCCACAGACTTCAAGTAAGTTTAAAACAGCTTGTACTTTATTGCGTCCAATAAAGTACAAGCTGTTTTAAACTTACTTGAAGTCTGTGGAGTGCCGCCATTACCGCTACTTATATATATATATACATATCTTTTGTGTTCTAATATATTCGGATTAAATTTTTCTTATATGATTTGACACTATAATGGGCTAATATTATTATGTTATAAATATATTTTTATTTAGCACTGTTCAATAGAACGGCTGATATATCGACCAGTGTGTACATTAAATTATGTTATGTTTTACAGAGAGTTTAAAATGTGGGGGTGTTTTTGGAAGTTTCATTGCACTGCAATGTCATTAAACATAATTTTTTTTTCTATTATTCCATAATTCTGTTATCTTGTAATGATAAATCAGATGTATCATTCCTGAGAGAGCTTAAAATATGTGGGAGAATTTTCATTTGCTCTATGGAATAATTCCAGTCAAGAACATACTATTTCTTGCTATATTTTTTCAGTTTCTAACAAGTGTTAAAAAAAAGATATTCTCATTCTTTAAGCTGACATTTAGAATGTGTTGGCAGAACACTTTAAAAAGTTATATAAATCATCTTGCATTATCTAGGGCTTCTGCCATCTAGACATCATACCATGCTACAGAATTTTTCAAATTTCACAGGTGACTTGTTGGTATTTTAATCCCTTGTGAGCAGCACATTAACTCTCTAACCCCCTGAATACACTTTCTCGGAAGTTGCAAGTCAAAAATTGTGAATTGCACAGAGAATCAATAGGAGTCAAAAGCTCTTGAAACTTTATTTAGGTTCATTCAGAATAGCAGTTAATGTTTAATAAAATGTGTTCATGTGGCGGGCCAGACAAAACACAACATGAGCAAACAGCTCTATCATGCAGGCATTGGAATTATTGATCCCTGTCCCTGCAGGACTCTGCTATTCAAACAAATTCCAAAATATTGAGCAATTACGATATTTTGATGTCTTGGGCTGACATGCATCTTCTCCCACTCTCGCTAGATGCCCAGTACTATTTTTCTTACAGCGCCCTTATGCATAAATATTCTTTAGTTGCTCACATTTCAGGTGTACACTATGTATGTATGTATGTATGTATGTATGTATGAGTATGTACAGGCTTGGACTGGCCCACAGGGGCACAGGGGAAACCACCGGTGGGCCCTACTGCCCGGGGGCCCACCTTCTGCTCTAAGGATCAGGTTCCAGACTGTGCACTTGAATTATACATTATACATATGTTACCTTATACTGGACTATGGTGTATTTTCTACAGTGCTGTTATTAATCTGTTATTAATCTGGTACATTATCATGCATGCAGCAGCTGAATTTACTGTATATATTTATGAAGGGGCCCAGACGATGCACTCTCTAATGGTTAATCAAACCAATGAGGTAGCAGGCCACACACCCTCTGCAAACTGGCCACACCCCTAACATGGGCCCCTACCACTGCATTCCCCCGGTGGGCCCTACATGCCCCAGTCCGACACTGAGTATGTATATGTGTTTGTTGTCTATGTGGGTATGTATGCAGTATAAATATAGAAAAATGAAGAAAAAGAAATCGCTAGGAAAGGATTCCAGTAGTTATTTAGAAAATGATCAATATGCTGTTTAGTTTTACTCAATAAAGAAGAATATCCACCATAAGTGAGCAGAGGAGTGTTAAACAACATCAATAAATAATTTGAAAGATCCACAATCCATCTGCACATCCAGTGATCCAGTATGTACACCAATAGCGTGACCCATTGGAACAAGGATGGTGGAACTTTCCATTAGCACATCCTCTGAAAACATCAATATTGAGCAATCTGCTATCACAGTTGTCCAGTGTTTATTCTAAGGTGTGTACACACGATGAGATTTTTTCTTTCGATTTTGACTACATAGTCAAAATCGCAGGAAAAGTTAGTGCAGATCGCAAGGTGAAAGTCACCTTGCGATCCCGATTCGATCCCGATGCCCGGCCCCGCCAGGTCGGCATCGCAAGAAAAGATAGACTGTGCAGGCAAGTCAATCCTTGCTAGATGCTAGAGGTGTACTATCTAGTTCATCTCACATGTCAATGACATCTCATATAAGCCAAAATCTCACATAAGCCAAAATCATAAGCACACATAGTCCATATCTCAAGAAAAGTTTTTTGTTAGCAAGTGGGCAAAACCATGTGCACTGCAGGGGAGGCAGATATAACATGTGCAGAGAGAGTTAGATTTGGGTGGGGTGTGTTCAATCTGCAATCTAATTTGAGGTGTAAAAATAAAGCAGCCAGTATTTACCCTGCACAGAAACAAAATAACCCACCCAAATCTAACTCTTTCTGCACATGTTATATCTGCCTCCCCTGCAGTGCACATGGTTTTGTCCAATTGCTAAAAAAATCCTGCTGCGATCAACTTGGAATTACCCCCTATATCATAACACTTCATCACTGCACTACATTCCCCTATCCACTGCACTATACTACAACCCCTACACGCTGAACTACATCACTATGCCCCTATACACTGCACTACATACCCTATATGCTACACTACATCCCTACACTACATCCACTTATATGCTACACCACATCACTGCACTACATGCCCCTATATACTGCAATACATTACTACACTACATACCTTATATCAGGCATGTCCAAACTGCGGCCCTCCAGCTGTTGTGAAACTACATATCCCAGCATGCCCTGACAGTTTTGCTGTCAGAGAATGCTAAAGCTGTGTCAGGGCATGCTGGGATATGTAGTTTCTCAACAGCTAGAGGGACGCAGTTTGGACATGTCTGCCTTATATGATACACTACATCCCTTTATATGCTACACCACATCAGTGTACTACATGCCCCTATATGCTGCAAAATATTACTAAATGACATACCCTATATGGTACACTACATCAATACACTATATCCCCCTATAAGCTACACCAAATCCCCCATATGGGAGGCAAAGTGGAGGTTGTTACTCCTAACTGGGAGCACAGTGCCGATAATAAAGTCTGTCTTTAAACTCACCACAAAGCTGCTGTAGTGATACTCAGTGAGAGTTGGAGGTTGTCCAGGCTCTTAGTTTCCGCTGTCAAGTGGATAGCTAGCAAAGTGTGACTCTGATTTCTGTAACATAGGTGACTGCACCTGTTAACAAGCAAAATCCTGTGTCCTCTCAATGGTGTGTAGCCAGCAGCTTGCTATCGGTTGGTGCTGGGCAGGCATCCGGGATCATAGCCTGCTGAAAAACACAGCCCTGACAGCTCGCTTCTATAGCTTGCACAGTGCACCGCACACTAGTCACAGCACTGCATGGCAAAGAAGAGAGTTTAAGACAGTAGCCGGCATAGGAGAGATCCCAGGTACTGGAGCCCACCTGCACAGCATTGGAGCTAGCTGTGGGTAGGCTGGTGGGTCAGAGACATTGCCCAGGTAGCCAGCTGCTGTCTCACTGGAGCAGCACTGCACTGCCGGTAAAAAAAATTACAAAAAACCCTGCTTCTTTGTAACTCCTCGGTGCCCCCTTAAATCCTGCACCCGGGGCACATGCCCCTTAGTCCCCCCCCCCCTAGTTGCGGCCCTGGCAAAGGACAACTCTTCCGATAAGAGCTGTATTTTGCGATGTCAGGACTTCCAGGTTTTGGCCCTGGGAGTCCCTCTGCTCATGTGAAGGTGCATGTGGAAGCTGGGTGGGGGCTGGAAGGGATCCAATTGTTCTCTTTTTTATTCTAATTTCCTGCAAGCCCAGAGCAGGTAGATCACTGTTTCCCCTCACATACATTAGACTGCACCTGATATCAGTCATACTGCCCCAACATCAGCTGTAAGGTGGTAGGGCTGGTGGAAACATGGTCACACATTGAGGTGCGCAGTGTGATCAGATTTGTGTCTAAAGGGCACATCAGCAGTTGACATTCATTTCCAGTTAATTGTGGTGTACGATGATAACATCATATCGTGGAAACAGGACAGGCGTTCAGTGATCCAACCGGCCAAGCGCATCCACCACCTGCAATGACCCAAACCTGTTTCTGTGTCATGATGCTATCACCGCACACCTCGAAAAGTTGGCAGTTAATTTCAGCTGCTGAGGTTCCCTTTAGTCGCAAAGACCTGATCTAAGCACCTCAATCAAAGATCTGATTTACGCAGACTACTGGCCATAAGAGGAAGCAGTGGTCTACCTGCTCTGGCCTGGTGGGATATTAGAATGAAATAGAGAACATTACACACATAAGAGGTCTTGTTACACGATTCATTGAACCACCCTCGTATATGCCAGTTAGTAAGTTGGGTAGAATTCGCGAATTTTGTGATGTTCAACACCTCTCCAGCCCTCAGGGGTGTTTTAAGAGAGGAGGGGACCCGCGTGCAGCCTCCATCGCAGGTCCCTTCCTCTGAGGCAGCAGTAGACTCTGACCAGAGTCTACTGTGCATGTGCAGGTCTCCGGGAACATGGCGCCCGTGCCTTGTTCCCAGGGACATCTGCAGTGCGCATGCACAAATCACTCGGGAAATGGCTTCGGCGGCCATTTTCCAAGTGATCTGTGCCCAGACAGCAGGGCCTCCGTGCAGGACTCCGGAGAGGAAAGTATATTCTATGGGAGCATTGTGTGCGGTGTGGGCCCCCCCTGGACTCAGGGGCCCATGTGCACCACACACACTGCACCCTTTATAGAAACGTCTATGCCTGCCCTATACAGTATGCTATTCTAGCATTGTACTGAAGAAAGTCTGGACACACTTCCAGCAGCCAGGTATAAACTAGCATTATACAACACTGTTAGATACCATATTGGTTATGCCAAAACTGAAAAGGGGAATAGTTACATTCCCATGTGGTCTTCTCCTGGACCACGGCTAATTTTGACTGAGGTGAGCTGCTCAGACATTGCAAAATATGTTGCTGTAAAAAAATAAAACCAAAAAAACAGCTTTTGTGGATTTACAGTAAGGTGAAGTCAAGGTCGAGACTGATGACGAGAGTTGAGACGGATTCTTCTGATTGCTCACTGAGTCCCGAATGGTGTGGCTAAAAGAACAAAGTTTAGATATAAAAATATTTTTGAGAAAATTGCTGAATTTAAAAGAAACATATTGTCATTAGAGAAATATTGGAATCTATTACAGATGAGGCAAATGAGTATGAAAATAAATGTTGTGCTTTTACTGTGCACATGGTGAATATTATTACTGTACAAATTAATTAAGCCTGTACTATCTGTGCAGTTATGAGCAAGAGTGAAAGGATCCAGTATTATTGTAACACAGCGGGGGTCATTCCGAGTTGATCGCTCGCTGCTGATTTTCGCAGCGCAGCGATCAGGTGAAAAATTGGCATTTCTGTGCATGCGTATGGGCCGCAATGCGCACGCTTGTCGTACCGGTACAAAGCCAGTTGTGGTTGTGCAAAGGTTGTAGTGAAGTTTTCAGTCGCACTGACGGCCGCAAGAAGATTGACAGGAAGGGGGCGTTTCTGGGTGTCAACTGACCGTTTTCAGGGAGTGTTTGCAAAAACACAGGCATGTCTGAAAAAACGCAGGTGTGGCTGGGCGTTCGCTGGGTGGGTGTATGACGTCAAATCCAGACCCGAGTAGGCTGAAGTGATCGCAAGCGCTGAGTAGGTTCAGAGCTACTCTGAAACTGCACAGACTGTTTTTGCAGAGCTCGGCTGCACATGCGTTCGCACTTCTGCTAAGCTAAAATACACTCCACCGTGGGCGGTGGCATAGCGTTGGCACGGCTGCTAAAACTAGCTAGCGAGCGATCAACTCGGAATGACCCCTAGCAACTTATGAGAGTGATGTAATTGGCAGCAAGGGCATAACTACCACAGGTGCAGGGAGTGCAGCTGCTATGGGGCCCAGAGCAGAGAGGGGCCACCTTCCTTGTCAGTTACATGTGTTATTTACATCTTTCACCATTTGGTCATACAAGGGGGACCTTGCAAACTTTTGCCTTGAGGCCTAAAATATAGGGGGTGATTCATACCTGATTGCAGATGTGCTAAATTTAGCACATCTACGATAAGCTCCCCTGACATGTGGGGGGACGCCCAGCACAGGGCTAGTCCACCCCGCATGTCAAGCCCTAACCCGCCGCACAGGTACAAAAGCATCACACAGCGGCCATGCTTTTGTACTTGAAGAGTAGCTCCCAGCTAGCGCAGCTCTTGCACGCTAGCGGGGAGCTACTCGTTTCTGCCCGGGTCGCATCGGCTGCGTATGATGTCACGCAGCCACCGCGGCCCACCCCCCCCTAACAGTCCGGCACGTCTGCGTTGCTCAGACCACGCCCCCTAAATGGCGGCAAAACGCCGCCGGCCCACACCCTCCCGCCCAGCAACCGCCTCTGCCTGTCAATCAGGCAGAGGCAATCGCAGGACTACCACTGCGGCGCCGGTGCATGCGCCATTCAGACCTAATCGCTGCTGTATGAAAAACGCACAGCAGCGGTCAGGTCTGAATTAGCCCCATATTTAGTTATGCCTCTGGAGCTGCTCATTGTAATGTGGAATAGAATGAACTGGAGGGCATTATGTTACATAATATGAACGGGGGACACTGGGAAACCCCCGTTGGGCCCTACTGACTGTGGGCCCTCCTTGTCATCTATGGATCAGGTTCCAGACTGTGCACTTGAATTATACTTTATAAATACGTTACCTTATACTGCACAGGACTATGGTGTATTTTCTACAGTGCCTTTCTGGTACGGTATCATGCATGCATTAACAATATGTAATGTATATATTTATCAAGGGGCCCAGCCGATTCACTCTCTACTGGTTAGGCAAACCAATATGGTAGCTTGACACACCCCCTCTGGTGATCAGCCACACCCCTAAACATGGGCCACTTCGCTGGAGATCAGGGCCGGTTCAAGGGCGCAGAGCGCCCCGGGCAGGAAAGGGGGCGTGGCCTAATACAGGGGGCGTGTTCAGTTACGCCAGCTGTACATTGCTAGCGCCGCTTGAATGCTGAGCGGTGCGCGATGACGTCATCACGCACCGCACAGCAAAAGGTCCTCTCCACGAAGGGAAACTAGACGCTATGCGTCTAGTTCCCTTCGTGGAGAGGACCTTTGCTGTGCGGTGCGCGATGATGTCATCGCGCACCGCTCAGCAAAGTTACTCTCCACGAAGGGAAACTAGACGCATAGCGTCTAGTTCCCTTCACAGGGGACGGCAGCGGGCAGCGGAGGCGGACGGGGGACACAGCGGGCAGCAGTGGCGGATCTTGCCACGGTGCGGCGCCCTCCGGATGGCGCCAGCGCCCTCCGGAAGGCGGCGCCCCGGGCAAAAGTCCTGCTTGCCCGTGGCAATATCCGCTACTGCTGGAGATCTCTGGAATTGCAACAGCAGTCCGTGCGACTTAGAATCAGGCCCAAAATCTAAAGTTACAGGAGAATTTATCAAAGCTCGGAGAGAGATAAGACTGGCAGAGATTAAATAGCCACCAATCAGCTCCTTCCTTACATTTTACAGGCTGTGTTTTAAAGATTACAATTAGGAGCTGATTGGCTGGTACTTTATTTCTCACAATGTTATCCCTCTTCAAGCTTTGGTAAATCTCCCCTTGGCATGAAAGTAATGATTGGACAAATAATAATACATAATTGCAGTTACGCAATTAACTGCAATTATGTAGTTCTTAAAATTATCAAACTGCCTATTAATACAAAGGAACAAGCTAACGTTGTAACAAGTTTTCAACATTTCAAGCCCTACTTTGTATCACATTTTACTTTTGCAATAAACACATTTTTTCTTAAATTTTTATGTCTGAGAATTCAGGCAACATAGATGTTATCACTCATTAATCCAATTACATAATGTGACCTTTCTTGATTCCTTTCCAACATGTTAGAATACATAGTCATCACCTGTTTCTGTCAAACTAAATTAAGAGGAACAGAATAATCTGTCAAGGTTTAACTTCTAAGCAATGCATTCAACAAAGACAATAAACAAATAATTACATGCAAGAACACAAAAGCACGCAACAATACTTTAGACCACAGGTTCTCAAACTCGGTCCTCAGGACCCCACACAGTGCATGTTTTGCAGATCACCTCACAGAATCGCAAGGGAAATAATTAGCTCCACCTGTGGACCTTTTAAAATGGGTCAGTGAGTAATTAATACACCTGTGCACTTGCTGGGTTACCTGCAAAACATGCACTGTGTGGGATCCTGAGGACCGAGTTTGAGAACCCCTGCTTTAGACTATTTGGGTACATACCCAACCAATTCAATAAACTACAAGAATTGCTTTGATATAGCTTCTCAGATTCCCTTGCTATGCTTGCAGCATTTTCCAGAATATAAAAACAACATTCTTGGCCTATAAGACTGCACATATCACTCTAACCAGGACAAAATCTAAAGCTTTTCTGTTATTTATTTATTTATTTATTAACAGTTTCTTATAGCGCAGCAAATTCTGTTGCGCTTTACAATTGGAAATAACAATGATATAACAAAACTGGGAAATAACAAAAAGTCACACAGAGGTGGGAAGGCCCTGCTCGCAAGCTTACAATCTATAGGGAAATAGGCATGGATACACAAGGATAGGTGCTATCTATTGCATAGTTGTCCACCAGATTGCAAAGGTTCTTGGTGGGCTGTATGGTATGGTCACACAGCAATGATGAACCGGGGTCAGGAAGAAGGTAAAGTAAAGAATGAGAAGACATGTGAGGATATGTGTGGACTGTGCAGAGTGGATGCAGTTTGATAGGAAAGTTTATGAAAGTTATGTGGGCGGTTCTGGAATTTGATACGCTTACCTGAAGAGGTGAGTTTTCAGGGAACACTTGAAGGTTTGGAGACTAGGGGAGAGTCTTATTGTGAGGAATTCCACAGAGTGGGAGCAGCCTGCTGAAAGTCCTGCAATCATGAGTGGGAGCGAGTAATGAGTGTGGATGAGAGACACAGAACTTGTGAAGAGCGAAGTGGTCTGGTTGGGAGATATTTTGAGATAAGCGAAGTGATGTACGTTGGTGTAGTTTTGTTAATGGCCTTGTGTGTGAGTAAAAGTATTTTATACTGAATACGGTAGAATACAGGTAACCAATGGAGGGACTGACAGAGTGGATCTGCAGATGATGATCGTCTAGCGAGGAAGATTAGCCTCGCAGCTGCATTCAGAATGGATTGTAGTGGTGAGAGTCTCGTTTTGGAAAGACCAGTTAGGAGACAATTGCAATAATCAATGCGGGAGATAATGAGAGCATGGATTAGAGTTTTAGCAGTGTCATGTGTAAGTAATGGTCGTATTTTGGATATGGTTTTTAGATGCATGTTACATGATTTTGAAACAGACTGAATGAGGGGAACAAAGGACAAATCAGAGTCAAGGATGACACCTAGGCAGATACCTTTTGGTGTATGGTTCATTATCGAGTTTTCAACAGTGATAGAGACATCAGGTTGGTAACTACTATTGGCAGGTAGAAATATAATTAACTCTGTTTTTGAAATTTTAAGTTTGAGGTGGCGAGATCTCATCTAAGATGAAATGGCAGAAAGGCATTCAGTGACACGGCCTAGTACAGATAGAGACACATCAGGGGAGGATAGGTGGATTTGAGTATCATCTGCATACAGATGATACTGAAATCCAAAAGAGCTGATTAGTTTACCAAGAGATGAGGTATAAATTGAGAAAGGCAGAGGACCCAAGACTGAGCCTTGCGGTACTCCAACTGAAAGAGGTAGCGAAGAGGAGGTAGATTCAGAGAAGCGAACACTGAAGGAGCGATTAGATAGGTAGGATAGGAACCAAGAAAGGACTGTGTCTTTAAGACCTAGGAGTTGTAGTGCTTGTATGAGAAGAGAATGGTCAACAGTGTCAAAAGCAGCAGATAGATCTAGAAGAATAAGAAGTGAGTAATGGCCTTTAGACTTCACAGTGACCAAATCATTAACCACTTTTGTCAGTGCTGTCTCTGTGGAGTGTTGGGAATGGAAGCCTAACTGAAGTGGGTCCAATAAGTTGTGTGAGTTAAGAAAGTATGTGAGTCAGGTCTAGGCAAGTCTCTCAAGTATCTTATGCAAAGGAGCTGAGAGATGGGGCGGTAGTTTGAAAGAGAGTTAGGGTCAGAATTTTGTTTTTTCAAAATGGGAGTAATCACTGCACACTTGAACAGTGAAGGAAAAATACCAGTAGAGAGAGAGAGATTACAGATGTTTGTTAGGGTAGGGATGAGCACCGGAGACAGAGCTTTACTTTTATGGTAAAGGATCAAGAGGAGTGGTAGTAGAGAAGCAGGATGAGAAGAGTGATGATACTTCTTTTTCATTTGTGGGATCAAATGAAGAGAGAGTGCCAGAGGGTTCAGGTAAAGAACTGAACCGGTCACTGGCTGACGAAGATCATACCATTTCATCTTGGATCTTATCAATCTTCTCCTTGAAGCAGGAAGCAAGATCTTGTGCCATGATAGTGGCTAGTGGGGTAGGTGAGGGAGGAAGTGATTTAAATGTATTAAAGAGTTGATTGGGGTTAGAAGCTTGATCAGAGATGAGATTTTGGAAATATGTTTGTTTGGCAGTGTCCAGGGCATTTCGATAAGAGTGGTAGACAGTCTTATATGTGTCGCTTGAAATACGAGATTAACGCCACTGATGTTCAAGTTTATGTGTGAGTTTTTGTAATTTTCTTGTTAATTTAGAGTGCTATGGTTGACATCTAGCCCTACGTGGAGTGCGATGGGTAGCTGGAGCCACTTCATCAAGGGCTATTTCTAGAGTCTGGTTCAGGTGTGATACAGCCATCTCAGGAGAGGTGAATGCAGAAATAGGTGAAAGCAGTTGTTGGAGTGAGGTGGAAAGTTCTTGAAGATTAATTGTGTTAATATTTCTGTGGGTTTGAGTAGGATTGAAGGACTTCAGCAACACAGAGTTTGAATTAATGGAGGAGAGCATGCATGTGATAAGGTTGTGATCTGAGAGAAGGAAAGGAGTGTTAGTGAGTTCAGAAACGGAGCATAGTCTGGTGAATACTAGATCAAGGCAGTGGCCTTCCTGATGAGTAGAGGAGTCAGTCCATTGGGAGAGGCCGAGAGAGAAGGTTAGAGAGAGTAGTTTGGAGGCATGAGCAACAGATTTTGGACAATCAATAGCAATATTGAAATCACCAATGATGATGGTGGAGATGTCAGAGGATAGTGAGGGAGCCAGGCAGAAAAATCTTCCATAAATTGTTTTGGATGCCCAGGTGAGCGATAGATAGCTTCAACACGCAGAGAGAAAGGAGAGTAAACCCTGATGGAATGTACTTCAAATTATGTAAATGTGAGTGATGGAACCTGTGGTAGAACAGTTTGGGAAAGTAATAATCCAACTCCACCTTTTTATGGTTATCAGGCCTGGAGGTGTGTATGAAGTGGAGACAACCATGTGACAGTGCTGCAGGGGAGGCTGTGTCTGATTTTGTGAGCCATGTTTCTGTTATAGCCCGCAGATTGAAGTTGTTAGATATGAAGAGGTCATGGATGAGTGTTAATTTGTTACAGAGCATGCATTCCATAAGGCACATTTTAGGGATTTGGAGGGTGATGGAAGACATGTGATGTTTATGAGGTTACCTGGATTTCTATGTTGCTGTGAATCAGGTGAATGTGAGCAATGCAAGTGGTTGGGTCCTGGATTTGGCGAAATGTCACCAGCTATCAGAAGCAGAAGGGATTGTTGGAAGTTTGTGAAAGTTTATTATGGTGAGAGGTTGTAGATGTTATTGTCAATGAATACAGGGAAGTAAAACACTCATGAATGTTAATAATAGGGGAGTGAATAATTGAGGGGGCAACATGTACAGAGGGGTTAGTTGCTGGGAGATTGAATTATGTAATTTTTATGAAAATCCCATGAAGTGCAATGCAGATAATCAATTTGTGGTACATGGTTCGTTTGAGATTAAAGCAAAGTTATCTAGGCTTAGAGTGTAAGTTTTCACTTGTTAAAGTTTAAAGTTCAGATGCCTGTTTACTGGTGTTGTTCCATTCTCCTGTTTTGCAAAGCTGGAATTCTGATTGCAGTTATCCATTTATTTTCATTTTTATTCCAAAAGCATCTGCGGCTGTACTGTATTACTTATCAATTATAACACTCTGGCCACTAGTTGAATTTCAGCAAAAGCAGTAATCGTGCCATACTACTGATCATTGGGCAGACTTCATTAAACCTGGACTGTTAGGGTGCTTTGAGGACGGAGTTTTGGAACAACTGTCTTAAGCAGCGGAGGCTCCTACCTCAGTGGATAAGGGGGCTGCCTCTGTACATACTGCTGGGTACTTCCTCCGTTGTCCCCGTTGCTGGTTGGGTTCAAGCATCTGTACAATGTAGATATGTATGGGTTCTGATTTACTCGGTTCTTAATGCCAAAATGAACGTGAGTTCGGATTTATCCAGATTTTTCTTATTGGCTAACCAAAACACATTTCATTCAATAGCCAATAAGATGACGTTTTGAGATCCTGGTAAATCTGGATGTATCTAGGTAAATCTGGGTAAACCCAGGTAAATCCGAACCCACACATCTCTAGTACAATGTAGTTCACAGATGCCGGGACTGGGCTGTATCAGCTGCAGTCCACAGAAGCCAGTTAAGACTGCCCGAAAGGCAGAGAATGGCTTCCTACAAGAACTCAGCTCTCTGCTAATTGCAGACCGATCTAGCAGTCCCAGAGGGAGGAAACAATGTGACTGCTTGTAGTGTCTATGACTGGCAGGTAGAACTTCCAATTGGAAGTCACTGCCAGTTACAGTGAAGCCAGTGCAGTCTCATGGACTGCATCTGGCTTCACAGACTTTGTGCTGAGTTGGTAGATTTTACCTGGGATCCGGCAATCCTGCAGCCCATAGGCAAAATCCACCAATGGTCTTAAGGTAAAATGTGGCATACACTGGAATCCAACAACCTAACACAGTGTTTCCCTAAATCCAGTCCTAAGGGACCCCTAACCAGAGCCGGCCCTAACCAATATGATGCCCTAGGCAAGATTTTGGCTGGTGCCCCCTAGCACCACCGCTGGTTCTGCCTCTGACCCTGCACCTCTTTCCCAGCACCATTATTATTATTACAGTTTATTTATAGGGCTCCACAAGTGTTTCGCAGCGCCGTACAACGGACAGTACAGGGAGACAAAACTTAACATTACAGTAAATAAATAACAAAAATAGAGTACAGGTAACACAGAGCACCACAATTCTCAAACCATAATACAGCTTAGATGTAAGTAGCAAGGGAGTAATCATCGTACTACTAGGGGCTGGTGGCCATTACTAGCAGGAGAAAAAGCAGGAGAAAGATGGTCGCTGAGTAGGAGAGAGCTACGAGTGAAATGTGTCAAGAAGAGGGCTTTGACAACAAGAGAAAAGAGGGCCCTGCTCTGAAGAGCTAACAATCTAGTGGGAAGGGGCGACAGACAGATGACATGAGGTGCAAGCGGGAGGTAGCCTGATGGCAGGATGTACGCAAAGCAGAGATGTTCACCCCTCACCCATAGCAGTCCTTATTTTGGTTTTCCTACCCCCTGTAATTTAAATAAGAACTGTGCACATTCGGCGCACAGCCCAAAAAGGGGTGTGTTTTTGCTGGCAAGGGCCATGGCCACACAATAGTACCCCCAATTCAAATTACGCCACACAGTACTGCAACTTTATTCACATTATATCATGCAATAGTGTCCCTTATTCACATTACATCACACAGTAGTACCACTTTACCTTATATACATTATTCCTCACAGTAGTGCCCCTCATTCACATTACATCACACTGAATTGCTCCTTATTCACATTACACCATACCATATTGCTCTTTATTCACATTAGACCACACAGTAGCGCCCTCTCTGTACACTACGCCACACAGTAGAGCACCTTATACACATAATGCCACACATTAGTAATGCATTTATACACATAATACCACTCAGTAATGCCCCTTACACATATGACACACATCATTAATGTCCTTATAAACATAATGCGCCTTACACATATGCCAACCCTTATTAATGCCCTTATACACATAATGTCCCTTACACATATGCCGCACATTATTAATGCCCTTATACACATAATGACACACATAATGTCCCTTACACATGTCGCACATTATTAGTGCCCTTATAGACATAATGACACACATAATGTCCCTTACACATATGCCGCACATTATTAATGCCCTTATACACATAATGACACACATAATGTCCCTTACACATGTTGCACATTATTAGTGCCCTTATACACATAATGACACACATAGTGCCCCTTAGACATATGTCACACATTATTAATGCCCTTATGCACATATAGTGCCATTTACACATTTGCTGCACATTATTAATGCATTATACACATGAAACGCATAATGCCCCTTACACATAAGCCGAACACTATTGCACAACCAACCAACCCACTCACACACACACACACACACACACACACACACACACACACACACACACACACCACTCACACTGCCACTAACACTGTGACCTCTGCCTCTGCTTGGATACCGATGCGTCCTCATAAATCTTGCCTCCATGCGCCATGCAGCAGGAGATGCCTGGCGTGAGTCAACTGGCAGCTCTGCTAACATCGTGTGCCTATTTTTGATGAAAATGCATCTTATTTGCACTATTATGTGGCTAGGATGCACAAGCAGTGACTGTGGCTGTATCTGCATACGAAATGCTACACACAGAATATAGGCATGCTGCATATCATTTTAATCAGCAGAAGCTGCTTATGCCCCTAGGCATACCAGATGCCCTAGGCAATTGCCTAGTTTGCCTATACCTATGGCCGGCTCTGCCCCTAACAGTGCATGTTTTACAGATCTCCTAGTTGCTGCACACCAGGTACGTGCGGTGATGTTAATGGCTAGGGAGGCACTGTCTAGTATCACAGCCAGATATACACACACAAAAATGATTACAATAATACAAGTACTGTATGACTATAAAAATTATTAAAATAATACAAAGATGATTGTATTTTATAGAATAAAGCAAAGAGATTATTATAAATTATAAATATCTTCTTTGTATAATTCTAATCATTTTTAGAGTCAAGACTGGTGCAAAGGCATATTTATTGATGGCTGACATATTTGTAATAATCCACAGGTGGAGCTAATTATTTCGAAGGTGATTCTGAGGAGATCAGTAAAACATGCATTGTTAGGGGCTTTGAGAACTGTAGTGGGAGAATTATGACCTAACCATTCAAATGGTGACTATGGATACCGTCCCAGCAGTTAAAAAAAACATTGAAAGTTTAATGATATTAATATGTGTAACACTCAAATAAGTAATTAGACCAATATCAGTAAGCAGGCAAAGGCTTAGGAGGACATGTATAATCAATAGCCTCATTACTAATGTAGTTACAATATTTCTTCCAATTGTTTTTTTTTTTGACTGGAGTTTCCTAGGACTTTCCAACTGGTGAAGATAATGAGAGTGACCACTATTGTGGACCAAAGTATGCTCAAGTGACTGGAAAAATACCATCTATTAGGTGTATAATTATCTTGCAATATGATACAGGTTTAACTGCAGACTGATAGGTGAGTAGTAACTGGTATGGTAAACTGCTTCCACCAAGGAGCAACCAATCTCCAGAAAGAAGAGTGTCACTACTAATCAAGTTTCTTAGGCAATCCTACTTGTAAGTTGTGAAAGAAAGGTCTTGCGTTACATTAGTGTCTTGCAAGTCAACAATTTGTAAAGCAGAAGCAGCATGTAGTAAACATGGTTTCATAATTTGCCTGTTAAGGTATAATGGAGCAGATGTATTAACCTGGAGAAGGCATAAGGAAGTGATAAACCAGTGATATGTGCAAGATGATAAAGGCACCAGCCAATCAGATCCTAACTGTTAATTTACATAAGGGAGCTGATTGGCTGGGGCGTTTATCACCTTGCACATATCACTGGTTTATCACTTCCTTATGGCTTCTTCAAGTTAATACATCTGCCCCATGGTTTCATAATTTGCCTGTTAAGGTATAATGGGGCAGATGTATTAAGCCTGGAGAAGGGATGAAGAAGTGATAAAGCAGTGGTAAGTGCAAGGTGATAACGCACCAGCCAGTCTACTCCTAACTGTCAATTTTCAAATCTGTAACGATTGGCTGATGCGTTATCACTTTGCACTTATCACTGCTTTATCACTTCTGTATCCCTTCTCCAGGTTAATACATCTGCCCCATAGTATCCTTAGCCCAGTGGCATCTCAAAAAGTGCTATCTACCAGATCTCTTATGAAATGGTGTCTTATGGCAATGTGCTTAGACTGACCATTGTTCTGGGTGCTGGGAGACAGGGCAATTGAACCTTTACTGTCACATGCAATGCTGATGGTGTCATCTAAACTAAGGAAACTCAGTGCACACAAAAGTCTCCTTCACCCACAGTGCCTCTTTGGCTGTTTCTGTGAGCACCATGTGCGCATATCATCCTCATTTGATTCCCAATAAGCATCACTTAGGGCTTGTAAGTTCAGACTTTCAGCTTTAAAAACTTATGGTGTGTACACTAGAGATGAGCGGGTTCGGTTTTACTCGGTTTTACTCGGTTCTCAAAACGGCATCTAATTGGCTCACGGATGTCACGTGTTTTGGATAGCCAATAAGATTCGGTTTTGAGAACCGAGTAAAACCGAGTAAAACCGAATCCGCTCATCTCTAGTGTACACACAGTGAGATTCGGGCTAAGCCCGATTCTCACTATGCGACAGGGGCTAGGTCGGCATTGCAAGCACATAATGACTGTGCTTGCGATACTGACTATGTGCGATTTTGGCTAAGTGTCAATTTTGACAATCTCTTCTATAGAGATAGTCAAAATTGACTTGCCTGCACAGTCTATCTAGGCTTGCAATGCCAACCGCACGGGACCGCGCATTGGCATCGAATCGGGATCGCAAGGTGACTTTCACCTTGCGAGCTGCACTAACTTTTCTTACGATTTTGACTATATAGTCAAATTCGTAAGAAAATATCTCACCGTGTGTACACACCATTAGTGTTAAGGAGCTAGTAGCCTTCAAGCATCTAAGAATGTTTCACAGCAGATTATGCTCCTACATACTGTAGGTTGTTTAGAAATTGGCTTATACTGTATGACTAGCATGTGCAATGTCTGGACGTATGCCAACACTTGCATATATTAAAGTTCCAATGACACTTTGATAAGGAACTCTGCTTAGTTCCTCTATCTCTGCCTTTGACATTGGACACAGGTGTGGATTAACAGATCAACAGTCAGAAGATCAAGAGTCAATTGTTTGATACCATTTGGTTGACAGATAAGAGGTCAACAGGGCTTCATAGTAGAACTAAAAAAAGGTAAATAGTACAAAAGGTCCAAAAGGTCAACAAGGTAAAAAAGTTGACATGAACACGGTCAACACAAGATTTTTTGGATTTGTGGGTGTCATTTTGTATGTTTAAATGTATATCACCACCCAAATTAGTAGAAACGTGTAACCTTGTGGGCTCACTTTGCTCACCACGCTTCGGGCAAGGTGGCTCACTTTGCTCACCACGCTTCGGGCAAGGTGGCTCACTTTGCTCACCACGCTTCGGGCAAGGTGGCTCACTTCGCTCTCCACATAGTTACTAAAGGTAATAGATGGTGACATGGATAGTAAATTAAGCAAAAGTTGAAAAAAATTAAAAATCCCAAAACCATATGTGTTGACCATTTTCATGTCGACCTTTCAAACCTGTCGACCTTTTGCACTGTCTACCTTTTACATGTGGACATTTTTACCTGTCAACCTTTTGTCTGTAAAACATATAGTGTCAACCTATTGATTGTTGACCTCTTGACTGTTGATCTGTCATCCACCACCCATTGGACACATAGCGTTGGTTATTTTTGTCCTTTTGTTCATTTGTGTGCTGACAGCATTGCTTCAATGTGTCTTTGTTGGTCAATAATAACAGGCCACACATTCTAATATTGTACAACCATTCTAGTAGTTGGTGTACAGGCCAAAGGTCTTTTAGTTTGAACTTGTCACTTAGCAACAATTTCACTTTGGCTATCTGGCTCTCATTTCCTGCAAACAATAAATCATCCACATACACCGCTTTAATAAGCTTTTTGCCTTCTTCCTGTAGCACAAACAGTGATCAGTTTTAGATAAGACAAAGTAAATTTCTAGCAAATCACTGTCAAGATGTACCAGCGGCGGCCACTTTGCTTTAGACCATACAATGCTTTAACATTGTATTGTTTCGATGGCTACATGTAAAATACTTCTATAGCTCACCATTTAAGGAGGCTGAATCAAAATCCAGTTGGTATATCAGTAAATCATATGCAGTAGAAATAGTAATGGACATATGTAATTTACTGTACCTTACAACAGGCAAGTAGATCTTCCCGTAGTCAATGCCAGATTTCTGGGAGAAACCCTTGGCAACAAGTCAGGCTTTTTAGCAAACAAGACTTCAATCTGTGTTAATTTTTCTTACAGAATACATCTTGTTTTGACTGTTTTGCCGTGACTCGGCCTGTCGACAATGGTCCACGTGCCATTGTTGCCAGAGCTGTTAGCTCTGTATCCACCCTACAGTGTTTTTGTTTTGTATTTGTTTTTTTAAGCAAAAAAAGCTAAAATCATGTAATTTGGGTCTGTTTTTGTCCTTATACTATTATTAACCTCAATCACATTAATTACCAGTCATTTTCAGTCAAGTTTGACCACCTCACAGCTCACAATATAATTCACCAATATTGGTCAAAGGCTGGCTGGCTCAACTAAGCAACAAAGCAGTTGCACAAACACACAACAGTTTAAAAGAATATAGCACATCAATGGATGTGTTCACTTACACCTAGTCTCCCTGCATGTTAAACAGCCTTTCTAGTCATGCCATGCCATGGAGTGCCTTGGTAGTGCCGAGCATCTTTTAATGCAACTTTTTCCATTAAAATGTCCCTTTTTGCAAAAAGAATGCAAATAGGATGTATTAGCATGATTTGCTAATTAAAATATATGGCATGCCTATTTTCTGTTTGCAACTGTGGCTGTATCTACAGTACATATACGAAGTGGTACACTACAGTGTAACATAGCATTTTGTATGCTGATCCAGGTGCGGTTGCACACAGAATATAGGCATGCCGCATATTATTTTAATCAGTAGAGTCTCATTGTGCATATTATTAACTTATCAATGTGAATAAGACACTTTTGCCAACAACAAAAAAAACACTCTGTGCTAATGGAGTTGCACAGGACCTGTCAGCTCACTCACGCCAGGCATCTAACACTGCATGGCTTATTGAGACACATCTGTCTGAAACATTGAAGCACAGTAATGGCAGACAGGATGGCAGTTTAACAAACTATACAACACCATAGAAAGAATGTTTTCATTAATCAAGAAGAGGCCCAAGGGCAGCACATGAAAGGGAGGTGGAGTGGAAGGCAGTCAAAGGATTGATTGATTGATTGATTGATTGAAATTTTGAATGATTATTTATTGACTGATTTAGAAAATTAAATTTAAGATGCGTCCTTGTGAGAGTCAGTAGACTGTTTTGCAGCAACAGAGAAGAGAAAAGGCCGTAAAAGAATACAACGTTAATAGTCAGGGATTCCTGATAATGGTTGAAAGAGAAGCCAAGAAAATTAATGGTTGCACTATAGAGCTGCAAACTCCAAATCAGCCTAACTTACACTAACAAATATTAGAAAGCTCACCTGATAGCCATACTACCCCCTCCTTCCTAATTGGGTACACCTTTAGTACATTTATGAGGTGCACCAGAAGGTCTGAGTATGAGGGATAATACCATGTTTTTTGTCCTAAATCTAGTCCACAGAGAGCTTTTCGACTTATATCTGATCTACAAACTTGCAAGCATTTCTATTGGCTGCAATAAAAGGTGGAAAGACTCCATATTAGGGGGCTCAACAACATACAATAGCGTAAAAAATATACAATACATCCCTTTTGTGGGAATTGTTGCTGATCGCATTTCTTTTTTTTCTTTTCACTAGCTTCTCTTAACCACTCCAGATCATAGGTGAGATGAACATGTGAACAAAAATTAAAAAATGGAAATGTGTAGGAGAGTCTAAACTCTCCTACACATGAAGCTTCACCCCACACTGTGTGTGGGGAAAAAGAAGGGTGCTTATGACATTATCTTGGTCTGACCTTTGTCTTGATAAAGGTCGAACCACGATGAAACACATTGACAAGGAGTGTGAACAGACAATTTTCTTCCCTTTTCCTTTAGAGGTAAGCTATACCTAACTTTTATTGGATGATTTTTTTGTTTTATTATTTTTTTGTATTTTTTATTCATTTTTTGGATTGTATTTTCTTCATGCATTTGTGACTGGTATGTCCCTACTGTTTGGGAATATACATTCTGGACATTGTTTGGAATACATTTTTGCCTTTTACCTACTTCATTGGTGTCTCTTGGACCTTATAATGGGGAGTTGAGGAAGAAGTGTCCCATCTAAAAGGTTTTTACAGATTCACAGACAAAAGATACCTTTATGTGCATTAAATCATCTTTTATACCATGAGTGGTATATGCTCATCTGTTCATGTGACCATTCTGTATGTTAAAGAAACCTTTATATGCCTATCTTGTCCTACACTTAGAGTGAGTGGGGTACACCCTTTGGATACTTACATAAATGAGGCAGTGAGGCTTTATGTGAAATTTTTGCCGCCTGGAGACAAGCGGCTAATAGAAGCTAGTAAAAAGAAGAAAAGGAATGGGGATCAGCAACAATTCCCACAAAAGGAACATATTGTATATTTTTTACACTCTTGTATGTTGTTGAGCTGCCATTTTTGTGGCTGAAGTGCTTGGTTTGTTTGGTCTCCCAGAAAACAAGCTATCAATGGGTTTAAGGAAGCTAACAGTGTTGTTAATAATCTCTACAGTTGGAAGATGTCATTCTCATCCTCATCCTTACCCTCATCAGTGTTAATACCATTATCACATAAATATTAGTTCAACACCACTAAAATCCACCATTACAGAAGTCTCTGTACTTTGATGTAATTGGCGGTAAAGGTCTGTCACGTGGACATTGTAGTTAATTTTTATGAACATCATCTTTTCAACATTCTGGAGGGTGAGCAGCTTAAGTAAAGCTAGTTTGTACAATGGGCTCCAAATTGACTTTTTTTTCTCCCAGAATTCAAAGGAATTGGATGACGTGCTAATTTGTACATGGTCATTAAAATAATCTTCATCCATTCTATTGATGGTTTCTGTATCAGAATAAGTAATGGTAGAGGTGTCAATCAATTGTGGCAATTCTCATAGGCCTGACGACATGTCATAATAATAGTGTTTCACTCTGATGCACTGGGTCTTTTGGAAAAGGTCAGTTTTTCCTGGCAGCAGCTGCAGCAGCACTAATACTGATATGTTGCTCCTGCTCTTCTATCAACTGATCCATGATTGGTTTTGTTTTTGACACCAGCAAAGAAAAGAGTTTTTGCACTTGAGAATTGTTTTGGCATGTATCTGATGGGGGACACCACTGCACACAGAACAGTAATATACAATGCATCACTTGTCTGAACACACACTAAATAAATAAATACATAAATAAATAAATAAACAATACAATTTTTCAATTCAGTTAAAAAAACTGCAGGTACTTTTGTTTTAGACAACAGAACAACAGAAACATTTTTATATAACAAAAAAAAGTCTTTTTGGGGTGCAGCGGCTTCTAACACAGTAGTGAGTATACTATTTTTTGACAAATAATAAACATAAAGTATACCTCAGTGATAGATTTCCTAGGAAAAAAAGGTGCAGGTTCACTTTAATCGCACCCTAAAAGGATGTTATATTTTTTTAAAACCCAGTGCCTAAACACACAAGCAACAGTGCTCCTAGTAATAATGGCACCCTAAAATGACATTACTGTATATGTTTTAAAACGCAGTGCCTGAAAACACGAACAGTGGTCCTAGTAAAAATGGCACCCCAAAATGGCGTTACATTTTATTAAAGTACAGTGCCCGAAGACACAAACCACACAGTGCTCCTAGTAATAGTGGCACCCTTAAATGACGCTATATTTTTTAAAGCACAGTGCCTTACAGTGCAGCACACCCTCTCCCTCTGACCTCCAGTCACAGTGTGTGTGAAATGAATGCCCCAATGCTCCTTTTGACTTTTACACAGTGCAATGCCTCACAGTTCAGCAGCCCTCTCCCTCTGTTCTCGTGTGTGTGTGTGTGCGTGCGTGCATGCATGCGTGCGTGCGTGCGTGCGTGCGTGTGTGTGTGTGTGTGTGTGTGTGTGTGTGTGTGTGTGTAATGATTCAATGGATGTCCGAGTACTTCTATTGGATTTTTTCTTTTATTTTTTTAGCACTCAAGACAGTGTCTGACAGTTATTATGTCTGTGTGTTTGTTTCACCACCAGGGGTCACCAGACATTTTTGGATTGCAGTTCCACTCCCTACCAGAGGAGCTGCTCTTTGGACATTCTTGCATGTGCCTGGTGAGTCATCACTTAATCAGCAAAGTCTGGACACCTGTCATTTGGCTTTTAAAGTCTGCTTGAGGCCAATACACTTTGCTGGTCATTATGTTTCCTGTTCTGATGTAAGGAGGTTGCTGATCTTGAAGCCATCTTTGTTTTACCTGTTTGCCAAACACACTGCAAAGGCCCAGCTGCAGTTATTCTTGGATTCCTGGCCTGTTGGTCTACTTCCTGCAAGGTCTGTCATAGCTTTTCCTTTGATACCTGCATCATTCCTGTCTGTCAGTATCATTATTTGCAAATACTCTGTTTACGGGTTTCCACTAAATTATGCATATATCTGGACAAATCCATTTATCAGCATCACCCTAGTCTGCAAGTATCCTGTGCCTTAGTTTTTGTCATTTCTGCATTTATCTGGACAATCCATTTACCTACATCATCTCAGTCTGCATACATCTTGCAATTTGTTCTCTGCCATACCTGCATATACCTTGACTGTTTACTTACCTGCTTTGCCTCAATTTTGTAAATACTCTGTGTTTTTTGTTTTTATTTCAATAAACACCCTGATTTACCAGCAACCCTTTGTTCTTTTGGATTCCTGATTAACTCTAAGTAAGCATAACAACAGTGCAGCACACCCTCGCCCTCCGATCTCCAGTGTGAAATGCGTCCAATCACGAGTAAAGATGTGAGGTGGACACTTTTTGGGTTTTGATTTGGATCTGGATTCCCAATTGTGTTTTGGATCTGGATTGTTTTGGCCAAAACCACCCTTTCGGGTTTTGGTTTTGGATCTGGATGATTTTTTGGGGGAAAAACACATAAAAACAGCTAAAATCAGAGTTTGGGGGTAATTTTGATCCTACGGTACAGATGGGTCCATCTTGACTAGTTTTCTGCGCCTAATCACAATCACAACATGACTTATTAGCATAAACCCTTCATCTATTGTTCTCAACTGCAATACAATACAGAGTACAATACAGCAGGGGATTAAGTCCGACTGGCCAGTCTCAGTTAATCCTATTACAGGTCAAGATAAATGTGGACCCATCTGTATTATTAACCTCAATATCATTAATTTCCCCTCATGTCCAGTCTATTCTAAACACCTCACAATATTGTTTTTAGGTCAACAGGTTGCACCAAAGTCGCTGGATGACTAAGCTAAGCGACACAAGTGGGCGGCACAAACACGTAGCCCCTCTAAGAGTGGCACTGCAGTGGCAGACAGGATGGCAGTTTTAAAAACTAGGCCCCAAAGAGCACATAATGCAAAGAAAAAAAGAGGTGCACCGAGGTCGCTGAATGACTAAGCTAAGCAACACAAGTGGGCGGCACAAACACCTGGCCCATCTATGAATGGCACTGCAGTGGTAGACAGGATGGCAGTTTTAAAAACTAGGCCCCAAAGAGCATATAATGCAAGAAAAAAAGAGGTGCAAGATGGAATTATCTTGGGCCCTCCCACCCACCCATATGTTGTTTAAACAGGGCATGCACAGTTTAATAAACCCATCATTTCAGCGACAGGTGGTCCCCCTGGAAAAAGTTTGCCAAGTTCTCAGAATCAGAGTTAGCTACAAACATACCACCTCCTTCTTTGATGACTTTTCACATGAGAAGAGGTCAGAGGAAGAGGACAGTGTCAAGAAGGTGATTAAAAGTTAGAGAGGCACACGCAATCAGGAACAACACACAGGTTTTCACCTCCCCTCCTATATTGGTATGGAATAGAAAGGACTTTAACCAAGCAAATATGTAATTATTAATTACCACATTACAGGACAAACTGAAAAACTAGGGGCCAAAGCCTCCAAAATTGTACACCCTTCTTCATGTTCAGGGATTAAGATAATCTCAGATTTAATGCTGGGATGCAAACAAACTAGTGTATACCACAAGATCTAGATTGGATATTTTCCCCTCCACGGAGTCTGGAGACTTATTTTTGAAAATATTGTGGGTTTCTTTTTTTTCCATTTTTTTTTAATGGATTTTATTTACATATTAGTAGCAGATGCCTTATATTTGTTTTTCACAGCTCCCAGTTACACACATGTGAGCATACCTGTGTGTCTTGCTTATTTTATTAATCTTTTATTTTTAAATAAAGCAGCCCCTTAGATGTTTTAGCAGCCTCTCCTGAGACCCCCACAACAGCCCCGGATGGGGCAAGTTGAGTTTGAGTGGGTTCGGTAAAGTACTAAGCATGACTGTCCAGTGAAGTTTTTTGTTATTGAGTCCCTGCCCATGTGGAGCTTACCACTCTACAGTCTAAACTAATTTCATACTATAAATAGGACTGTGGAAGGAAGCAATGCTAACCTGTGTGCCCACAAGCCAGACATGTTCCTGGCTGGAAGCCACCATGAGACTCCATACTGGGCCTTATTCAGTAACTGTTTGTGCCTCACAGGAGCTCCTGGCCCATCTAGTGCTGCAGTGCAATGGAAAGCTGATGCAATGCAAGATCACTGAAACTCTGTTCTTCTAACACCGCAAGGTCTTCCAATAACACTACGCAGCCCTTAGGAAAAGAAGATCTCTGTACAACAAATGCGCATCTTCTTAATAAATAATCCCAAAATGTGGAACATCAATAATAAATCAAAAGTAAGGTTGACTAAATGGAGCCATTCATTTAAGTGGGTCCCTAACATTAAATAATTGAGAAGAACCTCTCTCTAATGCTCTGGAAGAAAATATCACTTTTACCTCTCATTTGCGCTGGATTATGATTCAGTCTCTTCTGAGTCACACTGACTTTGGCCACAAATGTGGTCTCTCCCCAGATTATTTACAGTAAAAACACTTTGTCAAAATAGCCATTTTCTTTTACACCTTTGCGGCTATGTTTTCACAAATCTGTTTGTGATGTTGAAGCTTGTTTCAAATCTGCTCTAGGCTTTCAATTAAACCTAGGATCAAGTACAGCAGCACCCGTGGACTTATACATCATAGGCAGCACCCCTGGAGAATTACACAGCACAGCAGACAGGCAACAGCACCCCTGGACTGGGCAGCACCCCTGGACTCATAGGGCAGAAAAGCAGCACGCCATATAGGGCAGCACCCCTGGAATGATGTGGCTAAGAAAAGATGTGCAGGATGGAATTGTCCTTGGGCCCTCCCACGCACCCTTATGTTGTATAAACAAGACATGCACACTTTAACTAACCAATCATTTCAGCGACAGGGTCTGCCACCCGACTGTGGCTGAAATGATTGGTTGTTTGGGCCCCCACCAAAAAAAAGCAATTAATCTCTTCTTGCACAAACTGGCTTTACGGTGGCAAGATGTTGTCCTCATCCTCAGATCCCGCCCTTCAGTGTTTACATCCTCATCCTCACAGAGAAATAATATTCAAACAAAACCACATCATTTAGGTATCATTGGACTGCTTACGCTATTACCCAAAGTTTCTGAACTTGACAATGACTTATGATGAATGCGCTGCAGGTGACGTATAAGGGAGGATGTTCCTAGGTGGTTAACGTCCTTACCCCTACTTATTATGGATTGACAAAGGCAACAGATGGCTTGACACCTGTTGTCTGGATTTGTGGAGAAATAATTCCACACCGAAGAGGTGGCTTTTTTTGGTATTTTGCCTCGGCATGATAATGGGCTTTTTCATCCCATGGCCAACAACTGTCTCCACTGGTGCCTTATTCAAACAACCCACATCACCATCAGAATCCACATCGTCAACTTCCTCCACAGTGCCAGCTACACCCATACCCTCCTCTTCTTGGTGTACTTCTACAGTGACATCCTCAATCTCAGCAACTGGACTGGCGGTGCTCCTCCCTGCACTTGCAGAAGACGTGCAAATGGTGGTAGGAGCCTTCTCTTCCCATACAGTGTTGTGAAGCTCAGGCCTAGACATCGCAACTGTGGACACTGCCAGCACCCCTGTTTTTTCACAACATCCCTGTAATTTTACAGCATACAAGAAAAGGCCAGTGTACTTTTATTTTCACTGCACCCCTGTATTTTTACAGCATACAGGACCAGTGTACTTTTATTTTAACAGCAGCACCCCTGTATTTTTACAGCATACAGTACCAATGTACTTTTATTTTAACAGCAGCACCCCTGTATTTTTACAGCATTTAAGACCAGTGCACATTGATTTTCACTGCACCCCAGAATTATTACAGCATACAAGACAGGGCCAGTGTGCATTTATTTTAACAACAGCACCCCTGAATTTTTAGAGAATACAAGACAGGGCCAGCACCCCTGTATTTCTCACTGCATACAGGAGGACAGTGCGCCTAACCCCTGTACAACACAGTGGCAGCCAGGACAGCAACACCCATGTACAGCTGCAGCACCCCTAACAGCACATGAAACACCAGTGACAGTCAGGACAGCACACCTAACATCACAGTGATAGGACCGCACCCCTAACAGCACCCCTAGAGAGTACACACTGACCCCACCCAATGCCACCACCCACAGAGAAGACAGAGGTCTATCTCCCTCACTCTCCAAGTCCAGAGTGAAAATGGCAGCAACGTGCGGCTTTTTATATGGAATCCAAAACCCGCGAGAATCCAACAGCGGGATGATGATGTTTTGCCTCGTTCTGGTGTCAGGGTCTGGTGGGAAGTCCCAAACCGGACTCAGAAACTGGCTCGGAATGGGATGTTCGGGGGAAGGGGGGGGGGGGGGGTTGGGTTTGGTTCTCTGAGAAATTAACCCACTCCTCTCTAATCACGAGGGAGGGATTTGTATGCAATCCAAAACAAATGAGATCTGATGCCAGGAAGATGACTTCCGCCTCGTCTTGGGATGCGTACATGGTGGGAAGACCCGAGCCGGGGCTTGGATCGACTCATAACAACTACAGTAAGTTCAGGTGTTTTCCATTTCCATGGAAACCAAGCCTCACATCTCTATTGTGTTTAGACTTTGGTCCCATCACCAAGATATCCTGAACTCACACTAATTATTATACTAATTTTGTTGTTTTCCAAGGAAGTGATGCTCCTATTTACTGTATGTTCCATCTCACAGGCTGTCCTAACACTTATATTTTCACATTTGCATGTTTTCTTCCATCATAATATGCAATAATCATTTTCAATACTTCCACATGGATTACAAGAACATAATAAATGCAACATTTACAACAGTATGTGGATAACTTTCTTGAAGATATGTGTAATTGGTATTAAAACATGATGCTTAATCTGCATGCTATTACTTTACTATCCTTGCTTCTCCAAGCCCAGGAGGCTACACTATAAATATATGAAAGCACAGTTTACCAGTTTTGAACCAAAACACCTCGTCAGGCCCTATACCTCCAAAATAAGGGGGTAATTCAGATCTGATCACTACAGTGCGTTTTAGCACAGCGGGCGATCAGGTCCTAACTGCGCATGCGTATGCACCGCAATAGGCACGCGCATCAAACAACAACAACGGGCATCGCCGGTCAGCGACGGGATGATGGGAAAAATCCGATCGCACAGGCATTCGCAAAGAGATTGACAGGAAAAGGCCATTTGTGGGTGGCAACTGAGCGTTTACAGGGAGTGTCCGGAAAAACTCAGGCGTGCCCAAGCGTTTTCAGGGAGGGTGTCTGACATCAGCTACGGCCCTGTTTTCATCGCACTGGAGGAGTAAGTCCTCGGCTGCGCACAGACTGCACAAAGTGGATTTTCGCAGCTCGGCGTACACATGGGATCGCCCACTTTGCACGGCGAATTTACACTCCCCCTGGGGTCGTGACTATCTGATAGCAGGACAGCAAAATTAGCAGCCCAGCGATCAGATCTGTATTACCCACTAAGACAATGCAACAGCGGTCTAAGCAGCTGTTTCCTTATTAGTTTATCTGCAAGTTGTTTTCAGTTTAGGAGAATTTATTTAGAGAGTTATTGCAGGAAAATTATTACCTCCTTTGGTATTTTTAGAAAAGCCACAGCATAAAAGGATTGACAGTTATTCCAATTACAGTAAAGATTGTACAAACACAGAGTCTGAATTCTTGTAATCTATTCTGATACTTCATACAAGGTTATACATCTACTGTATATTCAACTGCTTCGCTTCCTATATGCCTTTAACAAGTGAGAGCTAAGGCATATATAGTGCACATACATAACGGCTAGCTGAATGTAGATCGGACTGGTTACCTAGTAACAGTTTTGATATTAGAATGCCTTGGTACACTGTTATATTTTTTACTATGAACAATATTGTAGAATAGATTTTACAACAAATATTAGAGTTAAATGGCAAATTTTCACATCAATCAAGTTTTACAACAGAACAGGTAATTTCTTAAGTGATGTGTAAGAGGGGGTGTTCTACGCGGAACACTCAGGTCGCGTTCTGCAGAATTATACACCCAGATGCATATTTATCAACAAATACATAAAAACATAGAATTTGTAGGCAGATAAGAACCACTTGGCACATCTAGCCTGCCCCTTTTTTGACCTTGTTGTTACCTCAAGCCCTATTAGATCCTTAGTTGTTTGTAAGGATATCTTTGTCTTTCCAAAGCATGTTTAAATTGCTCTACCGTTTTAGCCTCTACCACTTCTGCTAGGAGGCTATTCCACTTGATCACTACCCTTTCTGTGAAGTAATTTTTCCTCAAGTTTCCCGTAAACCTATCTCCCTTCAGTGTTAGTGCATGTCCTCATGTTCTAATTAGAGATGAGCGCCTGAAATTTTTCGGGTTTTGTGTTTTGGTTTTGGGTTCGGTTCCGCGGCCGTGTTTTGGGTTCGAACGCGTTTTGGCAAAACCTCACCGAATTTTTTTTGTCGGATTCGGGTGTGTTTTGGATTCGGGTGTTTTTTTCAAAAAACACTAAAAAACAGCTTAAATCATAGAATTTGGGGGTCATTTTGATCCCAAAGTATTATTAACCTCAAAAACCATAATTTACACTCATTTTCAGTCTATTCTGAATACCTCACACCTCACAATATTATTTTTAGTCCTAAAATTTGCACCGAGGTCGCTGTGTGAGTAAGATAAGCGACCCTAGTGGCCGACACAAACACCGGGCCCATCTAGGAGTGGCACTGCAGTGTCACGCAGGATGTCCCTTCCAAAAAACCCTCCCCAAACAGCACATGACGCAAAGAAAAAAAGAGGCGCAATGAGGTAGCTGTGTGAGTAAGATTAGCGACCCTAGTGGCCGACACAAACACCGGGCCCATCTAGGAGTGGCACTGCAGTGTCACGCAGGATGTCCCTTCCAAAAAACCCTCCCCAAACAGCACATGACGCAAAGAAAAAAAGAGGCGCAATGAGGTAGCTGTGTGAGTAAGATTAGCGACCCTAGTGGCCGACACAAACACCGGGCCCATCTAGGAGTGGCACTGCAGTGTCACGCAGGATGTCCCTTCCAAAAAACCCTCCCCAAACAGCACATGACGCAAAGAAAAAAAGAGGCGCAATGAGGTAGCTGTGTGAGTAAGATTAGCGACCCTAGTGGCCGACACAAACACCGGGCCCATCTAGGAGTGGCACTGCAGTGTCACGCAGGATGTCCCTTCCAAAAAACCCTCCCCAAACAGCACATGACGCAAAGAAAAAAAGAGGCGCAATGAGGTAGCTGTGTGAGTAAGATTAGCGACCCTAGTGGCCGACACAAACACCGGGCCCATCTAGGAGTGGCACTGCAGTGTCACGCAGGATGTCCCTTCCAAAAAACCCTCCCCAAACAGCACATGACGCAAAGAAAAAAAGAGGCGCAATGAGGTAGCTGACTGTGTGAGTAAGATTAGCGACCCTAGTGGCCGACACAAACACCGGGCCCATCTAGGAGTGGCACTGCAGTGTCACGCAGGATGTCCCTTCCAAAAAACCCTCCCCAATCAGCACATGATGCAAAGAAAAAGAAAAGAAAAAAGAGGTGCAAGATGGAATTGTCCTTGGGCCCTCCCACCCACCCTTATGTTGTATAAACAAAACAGGACATGCACACTTTAACCAACCCATCATTTCAGTGACAGGGTCTGCCACACGACTGTGACTGATATGACGGGTTGGTTTGGACCCCCCCCCAAAAAGAAGCAATTAATCTCTCCTTGCACAAACTGGCTCTACAGAGGCAAGATGTCCACCTCATCTTCACCCTCCGATATATCACCGTGTACATCCCCCTCCTCACAGATTATCAATTCGTCCCCACTGGAATCCACCATCTCAGCTCCCTGTGTACTTTGTGGAGGCAATTGCTGCTGGTCAATGTCTCCGCGGAGGAATTGATTATAATTCATTTTAATGAACATCATCTTCTCCACATTTTCTGGATGTAACCTCGTACGCCGATTGCTGACAAGGTGAGCGGCGGCACTAAACACTCTTTCGGAGTACACACTTGTGGGAGGGCAACTTAGGTAGAATAAAGCCAGTTTGTGCAAGGGCCTCCAAATTGCCTCTTTTTCCTGCCAGTATAAGTACGGACTGTGTGACGTGCCTACTTGGATGCGGTCACTCATATAATCCTCCACCATTCTATCAATGTTGAGAGAATCATATGCAGTGACAGTAGACGACATGTCCGTAATCGTTGTCAGGTCCTTCAGTCCGGACCAGATGTCAGCATCAGCAGTCGCTCCAGACTGCCCTGCATCACCGCCAGCGGGTGGGCTCGGAATTCTGAGCCTTTTCCTCGCACCCCCAGTTGCGGGAGAATGTGAAGGAGGAGATGTTGACAGGTCGCGTTCCGCTTGACTTGACAATTTTGTCACCAGCAGGTCTTTCAACTAGAGATGAGCGCCTGAAATTTTTCGGGTTTTGTGTTTTGGTTTTGGGTTCGGTTCCGCGGCCGTGTTTTGGGTTCGAACGCGTTTTGGCAAAACCTCACCGAATTTTTTTTGTCGGATTCGGGTGTGTTTTGGATTCGGGTGTTTTTTTCAAAAAACACTAAAAAACAGCTTAAATCATAGAATTTGGGGGTCATTTTGATCCCAAAGTATTATTAACCTCAAAAACCATAATTTACACTCATTTTCAGTCTATTCTGAATACCTCACACCTCACAATATTATTTTTAGTCCTAAAATTTGCACCGAGGTCGCTGTGTGAGTAAGATAAGCGACCCTAGTGGCCGACACAAACACCGGGCCCATCTAGGAGTGGCACTGCAGTGTCACGCAGGATGTCCCTTCCAAAAAACCCTCCCCAAACAGCACATGACGCAAAGAAAAAAAGAGGCGCAATGAGGTAGCTGTGTGAGTAAGATTAGCGACCCTAGTGGCCGACACAAACACCGGGCCCATCTAGGAGTGGCACTGCAGTGTCACGCAGGATGGCCCTTCCAAAAAACCCTCCCCAAACAGCACATGACGCAAAGAAAAAAAGAGGCGCAATGAGGTAGCTGACTGTGTGAGTAAGATTAGCGACCCTAGTGGCCGACACAAACACCGGGCACATCTAGGAGTGGCACTGCAGTGTCACGCAGGATGTCCCTTCCAAAAAACCCTCCCCAAACAGCACATGACGCAAAGAAAAAAAGAGGCGCAATGAGGTAGCTGTGTGAGTAAGATTAGCGACCCTAGTGGCCGACACAAACACCGGGCCCATCTAGGAGTGGCACTGCAGTGTCACGCAGGGTGTCCCTTCCAAAAAACCCACCCCAATCAGCACATGATGCAAAGAAAAAGAAAAGAAAAAAGAGGTGCAAGATGGAATTATCCTTGGGCCCTCCCACCCACCCTTATGTTGTATAAACAAAACAGGACATGCACACTTTAACCAACCCATCATTTCAGTGACAGGGTCTGCCACACGACTGTGACTGATATGACGGGTTGGTTTGGACCCCCCCCAAAAAAGAAGCAATTAATCTCTCCTTGCACAAACTGGCTCTACAGAGGCAAGATGTCCACCTCATCTTCACCCTCCGATATATCACCGTGTACATCCCCCTCCTCACAGATTATCAATTCGTCCCCACTGGAATCCACCATCTCAGCTCCCTGTGTACTTTGTGGAGGCAATTGCTGCTGGTCAATGTCTCCGCGGAGGAATTGATTATAATTCATTTTAATGAACATCATCTTCTCCACATTTTCTGGATGTAACCTCGTACGCCGATTGCTGACAAGGTGAGCGGCGGCACTAAACACTCTTTCGGAGTACACACTTGTGGGAGGGCAACTTAGGTAGAATAAAGCCAGTTTGTGCAAGGGCCTCCAAATTGCCTCTTTTTCCTGCCAGTATAAGTACGGACTGTGTGACGTGCCTACTTGGATGCGGTCACTCATATAATCCTCCACCATTCTATCAATGTTGAGAGAATCATATGCAGTGACAGTAGACGACATGTCCGTAATCGTTGTCAGGTCCTTCAGTCCGGACCAGATGTCAGCATCAGCAGTCGCTCCAGACTGCCCTGCATCACCGCCAGCGGGTGGGCTCGGAATTCTGAGCCTTTTCCTCGCACCCCCAGTTGCGGGAGAATGTGAAGGAGGAGATGTTGACAGGTCGCGTTCCACTTGACTTGACAATTTTGTCACCAGCAGGTCTTTCAACCCCAGCAGACCTGTGTCTGCCGGAAAGAGAGATCCAAGGTAGGCTTTAAATCTAGGATCGAGCACGGTGGCCAAAATGTAGTGCTCTGATTTCAACAGATTGACCACCCGTGAATCCTTGTTAAGCGAATTAAGGGCTGCATCCACAAGTCCCACATGCCTAGCGGAATCGCTCCGTGTTAGCTCCTCCTTCAATGCCTCCAGCTTCTTCTGCAAAAGCCTGATGAGGGGAATGACCTGACTCAGGCTGGCAGTGTCTGAACTGACTTCACGTGTGGCAAGTTCAAAGGGCATCAGAACCTTGCACAACGTTGAAATCATTCTCCACTGCACTTGAGACAGGTGCATTCCACCTACTATATCGTGCTCAATTGTATAGGCTTGAATGGCCTTTTGCTGCTCCTCCAACCTCTGAAGCATATAGAGGGTTGAATTCCACCTCGTTACCACTTCTTGCTTCAGATGATGGCAGGGCAGGTTCAGTAGTTTTTGGTGGTGCTCCAGTTTTCTGTACGTGGTGCCTGTACGCCGAAAGTGTCCCGCAATTCTTCTGGCCACCGACAGCATCTCTTGCACGGCCCTGTCGTTTTTTAAAAAATTCTGCACCACCAAATTCAAGGTATGTGCAAAACATGGGACGTGCTGGAATTGGCCCAGATTTAATGCACACACAATATTGCTGGCGTTGTCCGATGCCACAAATCCACAGGAGAGTCCAATTGGGGTAAGCCATTCCGCGATGATCTTCCTCAGTTGCCGTAAGAGGTTTTCAGCTGTGTGCGTATTCTGGAAAGCGGTGATACAAAGCGTAGCCTGCCTAGGAAAGAGTTGGCGTTTGCGAGATGCTGCTACTGGTGCCGCCGCTGCTGTTCTTGCGGCGGGAGTCCATACATCTACCCAGTGGGCTGTCACAGTCATATAGTCCTGACCCTGCCCTGCTCCACTTGTCCACATGTCCGTGGTTAAGTGGACATTGGGTACAGCTGCATTTTTTAGGACACTGGTGACTCTTTTTCTGAGGTCTGTGTACATTTTCGGTATCGCCTGCCTAGAGAAATGGAACCTAGATGGTATTTGGTACCGGGGACACAGTACCTCCAACAAGTCTCTAGTTGGCTCTGCAGTAATGATGGATACCGGAACCACGTTTCTCACCACCCAGGATGCCAAGGCCTCAGTTATCCGCTTTGCAGTAGGATGACTGCTGTGATATTTCATCTTCCTCGCAAAGGACTGTTGAACAGTCAATTGCTTACTGGAAGTAGTACAAGTGGGCTTACGACTTCCCCTCTGGGATGACCATCGACTCCCAGCGGCAACAACAGCAGCGCCAGCAGCAGTAGGCGTTACACGCAAGGATGCATCGGAGGAATCCCAGGCAGGAGAGGACTCGTCAGAATTGCCAGTGACATGGCCTGCAGGACTATTGGCATTCCTGGGGAAGGAGGAAATTGACACTGAGGGAGTTGGTGGGGTGGTTTGCGTGAGCTTGGTTACAAGAGGAAGGGATTTACTGGTCAGTGGACTGCTTCCGCTGTCACCCAAAGTTTTTGAACTTGTCACTGACTTATTATGAATGCGCTGCAGGTGACGTATAAGGGAGGATGTTCCGAGGTGGTTAACGTCCTTACCCCTACTTATTACAGCTTGACAAAGGGAACACACGGCTTGACACCTGTTGTCCGCATTTGTGGTGAAATACCTCCACACCGAAGAGCTGATTTTTTTGGTATTTTCACCTGGCATGTCAACGGCCATATTCCTCCCACGGACAACAGGTGTCTCCCCGGGTGCCTGACTTAAACAAACCACCTCACCATCAGAATCCTCCTGGTCAATTTCCTCCCCAGCGCCAGCAACACCCATATCCTCCTCATCCTGGTGTACTTCAACACTGACATCTTCAATCTGACTATCAGGAACTGGACTGCGGGTGCTCCTTCCAGCACTTGCAGGGGGCATGCAAATAGTGGAAGGCGCATGCTCTTCACGTCCAGTGTTGGGAAGGTCAGGCATCGCAAACGACACAATTGGACTCTCCTTGTGGATTTGGGATTTCAAAGAACGCACAGTTCTTTGCGGTGCTTTTGCCAGCTTGAGTCTTTTCAGTTTTCTAGCGAGAGGCTGAGTGCTTCCATCCTCATGTGAAGCTGAACCACTAGCCATGAACATAGGCCAGGGCCTCAGCCGTTCCTTGCCACTCCGTGTGGTAAATGGCATATTGGCAAGTTTACGCTTCTCCTCCGACAATTTTATTTTAGGTTTTGGAGTCCTTTTTTTTCTGATATTTGGTGTTTTGGATTTGACATGCTCTGTACTATGACATTGGGCATCGGCCTTGGCAGACGACGTTGCTGGCATTTCATCGTCTCGGCCATGACTAGTGGCAGCAGGTTCAGCACAAGGTGGAAGTGGATCTTGATCTTTCCCTAATTTTGGAACCTCAACTTTTTTGTTCTCCATATTTTATAGGCAGAACTAAAAGGCACCTCAGGTAAACAATGGAGATGGATGGATTGGATACTAGTATACAATTATGGACGGACTGCCACGGTTAGGTGGTATAAAAAAACCACGGTTAGGTGGTATATATTATAATAATAATACAATTATGGATGGACGGACTGCCTGCCGACTGCCGACACAGAGGTAGCCACAGCCGTGAACTACCGCACTGTACACTGGTTGATAAAGAGATAGTAGTATACTCGTAACAATTAGGATGACACTATGACGGTATAAAGAATGAAAAAAAACCCACGGTTAGGTGGTAGGTATATAATAATAAATAATACAATTCTGGTCGGACGGACTGCCTGCCGTGTGCCGACACAGAGGTAGCCACAGCCGTGAACTACCGCACTGTACACTGGTTGATAAAGAGATAGTAGTATACTCGTAACAATTAGGATGACACTATGACGGTATAAAGAATGAAAAAAAAAACCACGGTTAGGTGGTAGGTATATAATAATAAATAATACAATTCTGGTCGGACGGACTGCCTGCCGTGTGCCGACACAGAGGTAGCCACAGCCGTGAACTACCGCACTGTACACTGGTTGATAAAGAGATAGTAGTATACTCGTAACAATTAGGATGACACTATGACGGTATAAAGAATGAAAAAAAAACCACGGTTAGGTGGTAGGTATATAATAATAAATAATACAATTCTGGTCGGACGGACTGCCTGCCGTGTGCCAACACAGAGGTAGCCACAGCCGTGAACTACCGCACTGTACACTGGTTGATAAAGAGATAGTAGTATACTCGTAACAATTAGGATGACACTATGACGGTATAAAGAATGAAAAAAAAACCACGGTTAGGTGGTAGGTATATAATAATAAATAATACAATTCTGGTCGGACGGACTGCCTGCCGTGTGCCGACACAGAGGTAGCCACAGCCGTGAACTACCGCACTGTACACTGGTTGATAAAGAGATAGTAGTATACTCGTAACAATTAGGATGACACTATGACGGTATAAAGAATGAAAAAAAAACCACGGTTAGGTGGTAGGTATATAATAATAAATAATACAATTCTGGTCGGACGGACTGCCTGCCGTGTGCCGACACAGAGGTAGCCACAGCCGTGAACTACCGCACTGTACACTGGTTGATAAAGAGATAGTAGTATACTCGTAACAATTAGGATGACACTATGACGGTATAAAGAATGAAAAAAAAAACCACGGTTAGGTGGTAGGTATATAATAATAAATAATACAATTCTGGTCGGACGGACTGCCTGCCGTGTGCCGACACAGAGGTAGCCACAGCCGTGAACTACCGCACTGTACACTGGTTGATAAAGAGATAGTAGTATACTCGTAACAATTAGGATGACACTATGACGGTATAAAGAATGAAAAAAAAAACCACGGTTAGGTGGTAGGTATATAATAATAAATAATACAATTCTGGTCGGACGGACTGCCTGCCGTGTGCCGACACAGAGGTAGCCACAGCCGTGAACTACCGCACTGTACACTGGTTGATAAAGAGATAGTAGTATACTCGTAACAATTAGGATGACACTATGACGGTATAAAGAATGAAAAAAAAACCACGGTTAGGTGGTAGGTATATAATAATAAATAATACAATTCTGGTCGGACGGACTGCCTGCCGTGTGCCGACACAGAGGTAGCCACAGCCGTGAACTACCGCACTGTACTGTGTCTGCTGCTAATATAGACTGGTTGATATTTAAAGAGATATTAGTAGTATACAACAATACTATACTGGTGGTCAGGCACTGGTCACCACTCCTGCAGCAAAAGTGTGCACTGTTAATTAATATAATTGTACTCCTGGCTCCTGCTAACAACCTGCAGTGCTCCCCAGTCTCCCCCACAATTAATTATAAGCTTTTAATTTATACATTGATGACTGTGCAGCACACTGGGCTGAGCTGAGTGCACACAGACTGAGTCACACTGTGTGACTGACTGTGCTGTGTATCGTTTTTTTTTTCAGGCAGAGAACGGATATAGCAGAGAGAAGTGAACGGATATATTATATTAAATAAAAGTTAACTAGCAACTGCACTGGTCACTGACTGTGGTAAACTAACTCTGTCTGCGACTCTGCACAATCTCTCTCTCTCTATCTAATCTATCTCTATTCTAATGGAGAGGACGCCAGACACGTCCTCTCCCTATCAATCTCAATGCACGAGTGAAAATGGCGGCGACGCGCGGCTCCTTATATAGAATCCGAGTCTCGCGATAGAATCCGAGCCTCGCGAGAATCCGACAGCGTCATGATGACGTTCGGGCGCGCTCGGGTTAACCGAGCAAGGCGGGAAGATCCGAGTCGCTCGGACCCGTGAAAAAAAACATGAAGTTCGGGCGGGTTCGGATTCCGAGGAACCGAACCCGCTCATCTCTACTTTCAACCCCAGCAGACTTGTGTCTGCCGGAAAGAGAGATCCAAGGTAGGCTTTAAATCTAGGATCGAGCACGGTGGCCAAAATGTAGTGCTCTGATTTCAACAGATTGACCACCCGTGAATCCTTGTTAAGCGAATTAAGGGCTGCATCCACAAGTCCCACATGCCTAGCGGAATCGCTCCCTTTTAGCTCCTTCTTCAATGCCTCCAGCTTCTTCTGCAAAAGCCTGATGAGGTGAATGACCTGACTCAGGCTGGCAGTGTCTGAACTGACTTCACGTGTGGCAAGTTCAAAGGGCATCAGAACCTTGCACAACGTTGAAATCATTCTCCACTGCACTTGAGACAGGTGCATTCCACCTCCTATATCGTGCTCAATTGTATAGGCTTGAATGGCCTTTTGCTGCTCCTCCAACCTCTGAAGCATATAGAGGGTTGAATTCCACCTCGTTACCACTTCTTGCTTCAGATGATGGCAGGGCAGGTTCAGTAGTTTTTGGTGGTGCTCCAGTCTTCTGTACGTGGTGCCTGTACGCCGAAAGTGTCCCGCAATTCTTCTGGCCACCGACAGCATCTCTTGCACGCCCCTGTCGTTTTTTAAAAAATTCTGCACCACCAAATTCAAGGTATGTGCAAAACATGGGACGTGCTGGAATTTGCCCATATTTAATGCACACACAATATTGCTGGCGTTGTCCGATGCCACAAATCCACAGGAGAGTCCAATTGGGGTAAGCCATTCCGCGATGATCTTCCTCAGTTGCCGTAAGAGGTTTTCAGCTGTGTGCGTATTCTGGAAAGCGGTGATACAAAGCGTAGCCTGCCTAGGAAAGAGTTGGCGTTTGCGAGATGCTGCTACTGGTGCCGCCGCTGCTGTTCTTGCGGCGGGAGTCCATACATCTACCCAGTGGGCTGTCACAGTCATATAGTCCTGACCCTGCCCTGCTCCACTTGTCCACATGTCCGTGGTTAAGTGGACATTGGGTACAACTGCATTTTTTAGGACACTGGTGAGTCTTTTTCTGACGTCCGTGTACATTCTCGGTATCGCCTGCCTAGAGAAGTGGAACCTAGATGGTATTTGGTAACGGGGGCACACTGCCTCAATAAATTGTCTAGTTCCCTGTGAACTAACGGCGGATACCGGACGCACGTCTAACACCAACATAGTTGTCAAGGCCTCAGTTATCCGCTTTGCAGTAGGATGACTGCTGTGATATTTCATCTTCCTCGCAAAGGACTGTTGAACAGTCAATTGCTTACTGGAAGTAGTACAAGTGGGCTTACGACTTCCCCTCTGGGATGACCATCGACTCCCAGCGGCAACAACAGCAGCGCCAGCAGCAGTAGGCGTTACACGCAAGGATGCATCGGAGGAATCCCAGGCAGGAGAGGACTCGTCAGAATTGCCAGTGACATGGCCTGCAGGACTATTGGCATTCCTGGGGAAGGAGGAAATTGACACTGAGGGAGTTGGTGGGGTGGTTTGCGTGAGCTTGGTTACAAGAGGAAGGGATTTACTGGTCAGTGGACTGCTTCCGCTGTCACCCAAAGTTTTTGAACTTGTCACTGACTTATTATGAATGCGCTGCAGGTGACGTATAAGGGAGGATGTTCCGAGGTGGTTAACGTCCTTACCCCTACTTATTACAGCTTGACAAAGGGAACACACGGCTTGACACCTGTTGTCCGCATTTCTGGTGAAATACCTCCACACCGAAGAGCTGATTTTTTTGGTATTTTCACCTGGCATGTCAACGGCCATATTCCTCCCACGGACAACAGGTGTCTCCCCGGGTGCCTGACTTAAACAAACCACCTCACCATCAGAATCCTCCTGGTCAATTTCCTCCCCAGCGCCAGCAACACCCATATCCTCCTCATCCTGGTGTACTTCAACACTGACATCTTCAATCTGACTATCAGGAACTGGACTGCGGGTGCTCCTTCCAGCACTTGCAGGGGGCGTGCAAATGGTGGAAGGCGCATGCTCTTCACGTCCAGTGTTGGGAAGGTCAGGCATCGCAACCGACACAATTGGACTCTCCTTGTGGATTTGGGATTTCGAAGAATGCACAGTTCTTTGCTGTGCTGCTTTTGCCAGCTTGAGTCTTTTCATTTTTCTAGCGAGAGGCTGAGTGCTTCCATCCTCATGTGAAGCTGAACCACTAGCCATGAACATAGGCCAGGGCCTCAGCCGTTCCTTGCCACTCCGTATGGTAAATGGCATATTGGCAAGTTTACGCTTCTCCTCCGACAATTTTATTTTAGGTTTTGGAGTCCTTTTTTTTTCTGATATTTGGTGTTTTGGATTTGACATGCTCTGTACTATGACATTGGGCATCGGCCTTGGCAGACGACGTTGCTGGCATTTCATCGTCTCGGCCATGACTAGTGGCAGCAGCTTCAGCACGAGGTGGAAGTGGATCTTGATCTTTCCCTAATTTTGGAACCTCAACATTTTTGTTCTCCATATTTTAATAGGCACAACTAAAAGGCACCTCAGGTAAACAATGGAGATGGATACTAGTATACAATTATGGACTGCCTGCCGACTGCAGACACAGAGGTAGCCACAGCCGTGAACTACCGTACTGTACTGTGTCTGCAGCTAATATAGACTGGTTGATAAAGAGAAGATGTCTATGTAACTATGTATGTATAAAGAAGACTGAAAAAAATCCACGGTTAGGTGGTATACAATTATGGACGGACTGCCTGCCGAGTGCAGACACAGAGGTAGCCACAGCCGTGAACTACCGTACTGTACTGTGTCTGCAGCTAATATAGACTGGTTGATAAAGAGAAGATGTCTATGTAACTATGTATGTATAAAGAAGAATGAAAAAAATCCACGGTTAGGTGGTATTACAATTATGGACGGACTGCCTGCCGAGTGCAGAGACACAGAGGTAGCCACAGCCGTGAACTACCGTACTGTGTCTGCTGCGACTGGATGATAAATGATATAAAAAATATATATATATCACTACTGCAGCCGGACAGGTATATATTATATATTATATAATGACGGACCTGCTGGACACTGTCTGTCAGCAGAATGAGTTTTATTTCTATAGAATAAAAAAAAACAAAAACACACAAGTGAAGTCACACGACGAGTGTTTAACTTTTTCAGGCAATCACAATATAAGTATACTACTAACTATACTGGTGGTCAGTGTGGTCAGGTCACTGGTCAGTCACACTGGCAGTGGCACTCCTGCAGCAAAAGTGTGCACTGTTTAATTTTAATATAATATGTACTCCTTGCTCCTGCTATAACCTATAACTGGCACTGCAGTAGTGCTCCCCAGTCTCCCCCACAATTATAAGCTGTGTGAGCTGAGCAGTCAGACAGATATATAATATATATAGATGATGCAGCACACTGGCCTGAGCCTGAGCAGTGCACACAGATATGGTATGTGACTGACTGAGTCACTGTGTGTATCGCTTTTTTTAGGCAGAGAACGGATATATTAAATAAACTGCACTGTGTGTCTGGTGGTCACTCACTATATAATATATTATGTACTCCTGGCTCCTGCTATAACCTATAACTGGCACTGCAGTAGTGCTCCCCAGTCTCCCCCACAATTATAAGCTGTGTGAGCTGAGCAGTCAGACAGATATATATAATATTATATATAGATAATAGATGATGCAGCACACTGGCCTGAGCCTGAGAGTGCACACAGATATGGTATGTGACTGACTGAGTCACTGTGTGTATCGCTTTTTTCAGGCAGAGAACGGATATATTAAATAAACTGCACTGTGTGTCTGGTGGTCACTCACTATATAATATATTATGTACTCCTGGCTCCTGCTATAACCTATAACTGGCACTGCAGTAGTGCTCCCCAGTCTCCCCCACAATTATAAGCTGTGTGAGCTGAGCAGTCAGACAGATATATATTATATATAGATAATAGATGATGCAGCACACTGGCCTGAGCCTGAGCAGTGCACACAGATATGGTATGTGACTGACTGAGTCACTGTGTGTATCGCTTTTTTCAGGCAGAGAACGGATATATTAAATAAACTGCACTGTGTGTCTGGTGGTCACTCACTATATAATATATTATGTACTCCTGGCTCCTGCTATAACCTATAACTGGCACTGCAGTAGTGCTCCCCAGTCTCCCCCACAATTATAAGCTGTGTGAGCTGAGCAGTCAGACAGATATATATAATATTATATATAGATAATAGATGATGCAGCACACTGGCCTGAGCCTGAGCAGTGCACACAGATATGGTATGTGACTGACTGAGTCACTGTGTGTATCGCTTTTTTCAGGCAGAGAACGGATATATTAAATAAACTGCACTGTGTGTCTGGTGGTCACTCACTATATAATATATTATGTACTCCTGGCTCCTGCTATAACCTATAACTGGCACTGCAGTAGTGCTCCCCAGTCTCCCCCACAATTATAAGCTGTGTGAGCTGAGCAGTCAGACAGATATATATAATATTATATATAGATAATAGATGATGCAGCACACTGGCCTGAGCCTGAGCAGTGCACACAGATATGGTATGTGACTGACTGAGTCACTGTGTGTATCGCTTTTTTCAGGCAGAGAACGGATATATTAAATAAACTGCACTGTGTGTCTGGTGGTCACTCACTATATAATATATTATGTACTCCTGGCTCCTGCTATAACCTATAACTGGCACTGCAGTAGTGCTCCCCAGTCTCCCCCACAATTATAAGCTGTGTGAGCTGAGCAGTCAGACAGATATATATAATATTATATATAGATAATAGATGATGCAGCACACTGGCCTGAGCCTGAGCAGTGCACACAGATATGGTATGTGACTGAGTCACTGTGTGCTGTGTATCGCTTTTTTCAGGCAGAGAACGGATTATAAAGTAAACTGCACTGTCCTCACTAGTAAACTCTCTCCACTCAGTCTCTACACTTCTACAGTAACAGTACTCCTCCTAGTCAGCTCCAGTAAATCTCTCTCAGTCTCTTATAATCTAAATGGAGAGGACGCCAGCCACGTCCTCTCCCTATCAATCTCAATGCACGTGTGAAAATGGCGGCGACGCGCGGCTCCTTATATAGAATCCGAGTCTCGCGATAGAATCCGAGCCTCGCGAGAATCCGACAGCGTCATGATGACGTTCGGGCGCGCTCGGGTTAACCGAGCAAGGCGGGAAGATCCGAGTCGCTCGGACCCGTGAAAAAAAACATGAAGTTCTGGCGGGTTCGGATTCAGAGAAACCGAACCCGCTCATCTCTAGTTCTAATACAGGTTGAGTATCCCATATCCAAATATTCCAAAATATAGAATATTCCGAAATACGGACTTCTTTGAGTGAGAGTGAGACAGTGAAACCTTTGTTTTTGATGGTTCAATGTACACAAACTTTGTTTAATACACAAAGTTATTAAAAATATTGTATTATAAGACCTTCAGGCTCTGTGTATAAGGTGTATATGGAACATAAATGAATTGTGTAACTGTAGACACACTTTGTTTAATGCACAAAGTTATAAAAAATATTGGCTAAAATTACCTTCAGGCTGTGTGTATATGGTGTATATGAAACATGAATGTATTCTGTGCTTAGACTTAGGTCCCATCACCATGATATCTCATTATGGTAGGCAATTATTCCAAAATACAGAAAAATCCAATATCCAAAATAGCTCTGGTCCCAAGCATTTTGGATAAGGGATACTCAACCTGTACTTCTCTTCCTTTGAAGAATGTGTCCTTCCTGTACTTTATTAAAACCTGAAAGTTTCTATCCTTTCCCCCCCTTTCCCTTCTCTGCTCCAAACTATACATATTAAGATATTTTAGTCTTTCTGGGTAAGTTTTGTGGTGTAGGCCATGCACCATTTTATTTGCCCTTCTTTGTACAGTCTCTAATGTATTAATATCCTTCTGAATATATGCTCTCCAGAACTGTACACAGTATTCTAGATGAGCCTGTACCAATGACCTATACTATATTGCTGGATTTGAGATATTCTACAACTCTTTCTTTAAGAGTCTTTCCATCGATTTCCCTACTGCTGATGTAAGGGTCGCTGGTTGGTATTTAATATTTGTGGTATTTCTCCTTAAAGTAAGTATCTCCATAAGGCATCTGTGGGGGCTGCAACAGGTATCTCAGTTAGTTGCTGCAATTCCCTTTTTTAAACCACAACTCATCCCTCATAAGTTTATATAGGGATGCCAACTTGACCAAGGTCCTAATAGCTATCTCTATGTTTAGGTGGCACTAGTCATTGCAGCCTATGGGCAGTATTACAACAAAAGTCTCAGGGAGAAGGATCTGTAGGATATCTCTACACAGAGACGGGCCTAACCAATATGATGCCCTAGGCAAGATTTTGGCTGGTGCCCCCTTGCACAGACGCTAGTTCCGCCTCTGACCATGTACCCCTTTCCCAGCACTATCACCCCTCAGCCATAGCAGTCCTCGTTTTGGTGCTCCTACCCCTTATATTTTAAATAGGAACAGTGTGCACATTCAGTACGCAGCCCAAAATAGTGCGTGTTCTTGCTGGGAAGGGGCATGGCCACACAATAATACCCCCAGTTAAAATAACGCCACACAGGACAACTTTATTCACATTATATCATGCAATAGTGTATCTTATTCACGTTACATCACACAGTAGTACCACGGTACTCCTCACAGTAGTGCCCCTTATTCACATTACACCACACCATATTTCTCTTTATTCACATTAGACCACACAGTTGTGCCCTTTCTATTTGTTTTGCTACCAAGTACCGTAGTACACCTTATACACATAATATCGCACAATTGTAAAGCGCAACGGAATTTGCTGCGCTATATAAGAAACTGTTAATAAATTATAAATTAGTAACTCATTTTGTATGCAGATAGAGCCGCAGTCACACACAGAATATAGGCATGCTGCATATCCTCTTAATCAGCAGAAGCTGCTTGTGCCCCTAGGCATTTGCCTAGTTTGCCTATGCCTAGGGCCGGCTCTGTCTCCACAGCATTGTCTACTAGTACATGTGCAGGTCCAGAACCTGGCATCAAAGTGATCACATTATATACTGTATGACTGCCTCTAACACATTGCAGGGACAAAAGTTTTTTGGAGCTCCTGTCCCTGGATATGATCAGTGGCTTATCTTTATCTACAATGGGTGCAGGGTGTGCGGTGCACATGGGCCTCTGGGAACCAGGGGGCCCACACCGCACACCCTGCTCCCGGGGTGTGGCCATTTTCCCAGCAATTTGAGCATGTGCAGATCCAAAATCTCTGGAAAAATGTCTGCATGCCAATTTCCCAGAGACCTACGTATGCAGCGCCAGAGTCTACTAGTGCTCATTTTTGCGCTGCTAGCTAGAGGGGAGAAAGCCAAGATGGAGACCACACATGGGCCCCCTTGTACCTTTAGAAGCTCCTGGATGTGATCTATAGTAAATACCAGTGATCCGTAGTTTCATGTTGCCGAAATAAGCAAAGATAGGAAATTACTGCATAATTATTGGGACCAATAACTGTTAATTAGTAAATAGGCCCCCCTCAGTGTGTTAAATATATATCATGGAGTATTTTAAAAAAATATCACACATCTGAAATAAAATTTAGGACTAGCTATGATCTTCCAGTAATACTGTAGTTAAATATAAATGCACAAAAATGCATCAATACACAGGGCTGATCTAAAGCCATCCAAACTAACAAGACACACCCTAAGCTCTACATCCCAACAGGCATAGGGCAATCAAACTGTCACTACAAAGCATAAGGCCTGGATGTTACTTAGCACACCACATGTTGCAGCATTGTGGTTTAAAAGCCACCATGCTTACATCAGACTTTCCTTGCTCTTATCTTCTACATGTAAGTTCAAATCTCGAGTGAACATCGTCATAATCATCTCAGAATCTCCACCAGGTCCATAAGTTAAGAAATGAATTGTGGACAATTGTGTCTCTATGCCCCTACTACTAAGTGGGTGATAGTAAGACATACAGGGAACTAAGGGGGTAATTCGGCTTTGTTAGCCAACCAACAAAGCACACTAACGAGCAAAACCATGTTGCACTGCAGGTGGGGCAGATGTAACACGTGCAGAGAGATTTAGATATGGGTGGGTTATATTGTATCTGCGCGTGGTAAATACTGGCTGCTTTATTTTTGTACTGCAATTTAGACTTCAGTTTGAACACACCCCACCCAAATCCAACTCTCTCTGCACATGTTACATCTGCCCTATCTGCAGTGCAACACGGTTTTTCCCATTAGTGTGCTTTTTTTTGGTTTGCTAACAAACCTGAATGAAGCCCTAAATATATATAGAAGCAAGTGCTAGAAGGCACATTTTAATCAGTCACATTTTTGCACAGACATATATATCTAAATCAGGCCCTTACATTTTCCCTATAACTACAACTACATTACCTGCACGAATATCCAACCCCAAGATTCACCTCTTCATCATCCTGATAATATCAGAATAATTTATTGCAGTAGGTTTTATGTTATACATGTATGCCAGCCCAATGTAAGGTTATAAGCTTAACGTCAAAGTTTCTGACATTTTATATTTCTATTAGCATTGAAAGAATATTACTGTAAGTCATAGCAGAGAATGAATTATGTATGATTGAAACGATTTTGATTTATTTTTTGAATTCTGTTTGCTCTACATCAATGCATGTATCCCCTTGACACTACTGTATTAGACATTGAAAATCCAATCAATATACAAATAAAAAAATCCTGCATATTATATGTGGTGTGTGAAGAGAAGAACCTACATTTGTTTAATCAAGTCTGATCATACAGAGTTTCTGTGGGTAAAGAACTGCAGAGTAGATGTATATTTCATAGAGAATAGCTGTGATGTATTCAAATCCATTCCCATACTCTATGCATTGACTCATCTCGTGAGGGCACAGAGATAAGCAGGTGTGGAATGGAGAAAATCAGACTTCCCCCAGGCATACTAGTGATTTCCTGATGTTAATAGAGCATCTCAAGCGCTTCTCTGCAGAGTTCATTGACATCTCCTTTCTGTCCTTCAGTATTCCAGTGCTTGGTAGTGTATGCTCTTTCATAAACAGAATGCAAGTCTTTGCTGTTGCCAAATGGCAGCTTATAACACTCATTTGCTGATTTAATGTTAACAGGCATAAACATAATTGCGTCACAATTCTGCAACAAAAAGAACTTATGTGCTCCACAGGATTTCATATTTGGGTGGTCATTCCGAGTTGTTCGCTAGCTGCATTTGTTAGCTGTGCAGCGATGAGGCAAAAAAAGTCACTTCTGCGCATGCGTATGCGGCGCAATGCGCACAGGGCAGGTTCCGTGGCTTCTGGCGCCCTGGGCGGCATTAGGGGCGTGGCTTCATACAGGGGGCGTGGTCAGTTACGCCCCATGTACTGTATTAGAATGTGCGGTGCGCGATGACGTCATCGCGCACCGCACAGCAAAGGTCCTCTCCACGAAGGAAAACTAGACGCACAGTTAAGGTCCTCTCCAGGAAGGGAAACTAGACACGTAGCGTCTAGTTTCCCTTCACAGCGGGCAGCCCACGAAGGGACAGCGGGCCGCGGCAGCGGGGGGCACCACAGCAGCAGCGGATCTTGCCATGGTGCGGCGCCCTCCGGATGGCGCCGGCGCCCTCCGGAAGGCGGCGCCCCGGGCAAAAGTCCTGCTTGCCCGTGGCAAGATCCGCTACTGAATGCGCACTCGCAAAGTAATATTACAATGAACTATGTAGTTTCACACAGGGTCTAGCGACGCTTTTCAGTCGCACTGCTGGCCGCAGAGTGATGACATGAAGTGGGCGTTTCTGGGTGTCAACTGACCATTTTCAGGGAGTGTTCGAAAAAACGCAGGCGTGCCAGGAAAAATGCAGGCATGGCTGGGCGAACGCAGGGCATGTTTGTGACGTCAAAACAGGAACTGAACAGTCTGAAGTCATCGCAAGCGCTGAGTAGGTTTTGAGCTATTCTAAAACTGCACAAAAAAAACTTTAAAGACGCTCTGCGATCCTTTCGTTCGCACTTCTGCTAAGCTAAAATACACTCCCAGTGGGAGGCGGCATAGCGTTTGCACGGCTGCTAAAAACTGCTAGCGAGCGATCAACTCGGAATGACCACCGTGGAGTGGACCTTGCTGATACAAGATCACCAGTACTGCCAGTTGAGCCACAGCAGCTATTGTTAATTCAGGTTCTTACTCTGTTATACAAGGCCATCATGTGTCAACATTCAACCAACTTCCTGGCCAAAGCCAATCCCCTGCAAGCTGGGGGTATTTAAGCCAGGATGTCAACACACTCAGTGCTGGTGTGTCTGACTTTCAACATTGAATTCATGTACAGTAATAAGTGATTCCTCACATACATGTGCAGTTCAGGTTTTTTTGTGCACTTGTGTTGTGGAGCTAGTGCATGGACGTCACCATTTTGGATCTTGTCAGCTGACTCCAGTCAGAGTGCTCCTTGTCTCAGCTGACTCTTGCAGGCAATCTGTGACCTGCAGCTCCTATACAGACCTTTCCTGTTCATTAAGTCACGACCAAAGCAATAAGTCACATTGCTGAATTCCTGTTTCCGGTTTAGCAGCAAATCTGCAATTCCTAGTATAATTTCAGTACTTTCCAAACTCCAGATTATCCTTGTGTTTCAAGTGCATCTTATCAGCTAAAGGTGCATACACATGGTGAGATCCTTGCGATGCCCGATTTTGACTATACAATTTCCCTTGAACTCCATCAGAGCCCAGAAGCACCGATTTTGACTCTCTGTATCTTCCATTTTGGCTATGGGGGTGATTCAGACCTGATTGCTGTTTTATGCGCATGCAAATGGTGTTCGCATCGTTGCGAACACAATGCAAGCGTGCAAATGAACGCCCATAACGCAAGAGTGCACACGCATGTGTAGCAATACACAAAAGGGGTGTTTATAGTTTTGCAACACATGGGTGCGATGCGTTTGCACGGTTGCCAAATGCATCGCTCGTAGTACGGAACCAATCGTACATGTGCATTTCATTCGTTAGCTTGCAAATATTCACACAATGGTTGTTGTTTTTTTCCCATTTCTCAGTCCATTCCTATCTAAAATAATAAAACAATTATCCAAATGAATTGTAATGTGATTGACCAATTAAGTGATCAAACTCTGCAAAATGAGGAGTTTGTCAACCTAATTGTACAATAACATTCAGCAATTAAGGCAACAAATATATCAGTTTAATACATTTGTTGTCCTATTTGCTAAATTCCCTTAAATGTAATAAATTTAAATTCCTGACTGACATACTGTACATTACACAGTTTAGCATATATGCTTCATTATTTGGAAATTGGTAAAATAGGGAGTGATAAAGTAACAAACAATCAGCTCCTAACTGTCACGTCCCAGCCTTAGGTTTTTCATTGTCAGTTAGTAGTCGATTAGCTACTCATTTATCACTCTACATTTTAACAATTTACAAGTGATGATACAATCCATCTGTACATATATGTAATTTACGTTTTACAGAACATAACACACAAAATGTGGATGATAAAGTGTTTGTTTATTTATTTATTTATTTTTTGAAGAAACCCCCCCCCCAAAAATTAACTAATAAATCTTCTGAGCGACATAATGGCCTCCAGGAGGCCACTGCAATGACGCTCCATCCCATCCACCGCTCTCCGCATTTCCTCATTGGGATCTCCAACCGCAGCATCTGTAATGAATTTTTGTAAACAAATCAAAATTAATTTCTCACACTACGCAATATAGAAGCAAGGCACAAAGCACACTTCAACAGCTCACTGGCTAGGTCAGGGATGGTGACCGTTTATCCCTCTAGCTGTTGCTGAAGTATACATACCAGTGTGTCCTGCAATTTGATTAAAATATGGCCATGCTAAAACTGTAGCAAGCCGTGCTGGGATGTGTAGTTCAGCAACATCTGGAGTGCCAAAGGTTCACCATTCCTGGTCTAGGTCCTGGGTCAGCAACCTGCGGCTCTATAGCTGCTGTGGAACTACATATCCAAGCATGTCCTGCCTCAGTGATAGCATGCCTTAATACACAAACTGTGACAGGGAATGCTTAAATGTGCTTCTCCACAGCAGCTACAGGGACACAGTTTGAAAACACATGTTGCTGTATATAAATCTAACAACCACTTACAAATAATATTATTTAACAATTATGCTTACTCTCCACCAATGCCGGCAACTCCTCCTCATCTCCATCTGGGGCCACAGCTGCCCTCTCCCTCGTCTTCAGCAACATAAGAGGGGGTTGGAGCTTGGATGGGGGAAGGTGCTAGAAAGGGGGTGGGAGCTTGGATGGAGGAAGGGTCTTGAAAGGGGGCGGGAGGTTGGATGGGGGAAGGGTCTTGAGAGTGAGTGGGAGGTTGGATGGGGGAAGGGTCTTGAAAGGGGGCGGGAGGTTGGATGGGGGAAGGAGGATCAGATTGTGATAGGTGTGAGAAGTTCAAGGGTGTTTAGAGTTTGAGTGGGGAAGGGTGGTAGAGAGTGGGAGGAGGAGGATGAAGATTGATGGGGGCAGGTGGTTGAGAGTTGGAGGAGGAGGAGGAGGAGGAGGAGGAAGATTGATGTGGGGTGGGTGGTTGAGAGTGGGAGGAGGAGGAGGAGGAGGAAGATTGATGTGGGGTGGGTGGTTGAGAGTGGGAGGAGGAGGAAGATTGTTGGGTTGAGAGGGGAGGAAGATTGTTGGGGGGGAGGAGGGTTGAGAGGGGGAGGAAGATTGATGGTGGAGGGGGGTTGTGAAGGGGAGGAAGATTGATGGTGGAGGGGGGATGAGAGCGGGAGGAAGCTGATGTTGGCAGTCCTGGCCGCTGCTGTGTCTGCCTTTGTGCTCTGCCTAAGGAGATTGAAAAACACAGATATATGTTAGTATTAGTGTTCATGAAAAATTGGAAAGAAGCCTTTTTTTATATTTTAACATTTATTTACTTTATATTTTGTCCTATGGTACCATTGTGTAATCAATCGAATAACATTCTAACCTTTCTTTTTTTTATTAAACACTCATGCAAACACAAATGGTAGTGTGGATTACTCACTTGCACTTATTTGCTGCGCCAGCAAACGGGGCTGATGGCAGCGGAGGTCAGACCACCGCTGCTCAAGCTGGACGATGGTCCTCTTTATGTGGACCCTCGCACGCAGTTTTCTGCGGACCTCCGCACGCTTTGTGGCGTTAGACACAAATGGGCCCGTGCGGCCTACGCGGTGGTCCATTACCGCAGTGAGAAGCCGCAGCTCCCTCATACTGAACGCAGCAGCTCGCATGGTGCCAATGGCGTATTAATTACAGACGCTAATATTTATACTGTGTGCTTACTGTTGATTGGGCGACACCTATGATGGTGTCATATATCTTGATAAACTTTATTGATGTCATTTTATTTTGACAGTGTGGTATTTGTGGACCATTTGCGTATGCATTTGCGACTGGATGCTACTGTCTGCTAAAAATCTCACTGTACCAAAAAAAAAAAACCCTCACCAAATTGTGCTCATCACTCAGCTAACCAATCCAGGATTGTTGAATTAGTGTGTTTATGGGTGTATGTTGAGGCAAAAAAAAAAAAAAAATCATTTTAAAACCGATGAATGCATGTTAAGACATTAACAAATACAATGTTCCATTTTAGTTAAAAAAGCAATTAAAGAAGCACATTAAAACAATTATGATATATACAATATATATGTTAACACAACAACAATACTGAGAATAATTACCGATTTACATGCATATCAAATTCACATTAAGTTATTTAGCAACTCAAAACAGAAACAAATATAATATTTAATCCACAAACTAAAGAAAGATTCATTTGTAGTTTCTAATCTGTAACTACAGTACACACTGTATGTTATACCTTGCAGAAATATCACTATAAATACTCCCATAAACACTTGTCTAAAGTGTTGTTAACAGAAACATACCAGAAATATTGTCTGACTATTCGTGCCCTAAGGGCATGTCCCTGCCGCACCTTAGAACCCCGCCTCAATGTCCGGCCAACCCCAGGCTCCTCCTCCTCTGGGGACAAGCGCCCTCATTCCGAGTTGATCGCTAGCTGCTGTTGCGTAGCGATCAGTTAAAAATATGGCAAGGAGATTGACAGGAAGTGGGAGTTTCTGAGTGTCAACTGACCGTTTTCTGGGCGTGTTTGGGAAAACGCAGGCATGGCCGGGCGTTTGCTGTGTGGGTATCTGACGTCATTACCATGTCACTTGTCGCAGCAATCATCGCGCAGGATAAGTAACTACAGGGCTGGTCTTGTTTTGCACAAAATGTGTTTGCAGGCGCTCTGCTGCACAGGCATTCGCACTCCTGCAAAGCGAAAATACACTCCCCCGTGGGCGGCGACTATGCGTTTGCATGGCTGCTAAAAGTAGCTAGCGAGCGAACAACTCGGAATGAGGGCCAATACCTCATTATCAGGTAGCTCCACATGCCTCCTTACAGCAATATTGTGCAGGATTGCACACAGGACCACAATTTTACTTATCATTTACAGCAAATACATAAGGTCGCCACCAGTGCAGTGGAGCACACGGAAGCGTCCTTTGAGGATGCCAACTGTGCGCTCCACCAGCTGCCTAGTGGCTGTAAGCGTAGAATTAAATGCCATTTGTGGCCCTGGTGTGGGTCTGCTGTATGGAGTCATGAGCCAGGGGGAAAAAACACAATACAATAATAAGTATAAAATTATGTGCAACATCCCAAAAAAACTCATTTACAACATAAGGCCAATCCAACTCACCCAATATCCATGCGTCTTGCCCTTCCAACAGTCTTAATTTTTGCCATATCCCTGATTGCCGAATTACATGGGAATCATGTGCACTTCCAGGGTACCGGGCGTTCAGGGAAAGGATCTGGAGGGATGGGCCACAAACAACCATCACATTCAAAGAGTGGAACATTTCACAGTTCCTAAAGATTTCTTCATTATGTGTTGGCACCACAAGTGGAACATGTGTCTCATCCACAACCGCAATAATGTGTGGGAAGCGACTACCCCCGTCATGGAATTTTTGCTTCAACACAGCTAGGGACCCCACATCCAATGGCATTGTTATGAACTGCTTTACTCGCTTAAGAAAAGCAGTAATTACGCGCCTCAGGATCCTAGAAAATACTGCCTTAGACACACCAACCAGCACTCCCAGGCCACCACATGCTGGCAGGACCCTGAGGCGTGGAAATGTAACACAGCAAGGAATTGTGTCAGTGCTGGTATTGCTGTAGGATGCCGAATTGAGCTCTCTAGATCACTCTCTATTATTGAGAGAGTTTCTAGGATGACATGAGGTGGCAGCCTATAGTGGCGCAACACCTCATCCTTTGACACGGGTACGGAAAATACTAAGCCTTGCACGCCTTCGAGGATGAGGGGCAGGTTGGGGTTGGCTGGCAAGGGCACACAGATATGCTGCCGACACCATCTTAAAAATGAAAAAATTCAGAATGTTAAAACAACATTCAATGTTTTGTTGACACAAATAGCCACAAACAAAATTGGTTTAGTTAAAAAAAAAACCACTTACAGCTGTTGGATAATCCATCTCTAAATGTTGAACACCAGGAGGAAAGGAACATTGTTAGCATATAAAATAATGTATTCAATTTGCTAAACAAAGACAACCACAAAAACACCCCTCAACAAAACAATGTGCATGCATATACTTACAATGAGAATCTATATACTTACCCAAAAAAAGGGGTAAACTGAAAAATTTAAAAAAACTGAATTCCAACAAACTAATAACCACATTTTTAAAAACCTTGAGTTGGCTATAATAAAAATGTACCAAAAATAAATAAATTAGAAACAACACCACACCACACAACACACCTCTGAACATGCACATACTTAACCGCAGATAAACTTCAAAAGGGGAAAAAAAGGCAAAAGGGGGCCAATAAACAGAAAAATGGGGGTCCTTCCCAAAAAAAGAGTAACTAAAAAATATGCTTCCTTGAGAAGGAAATGACAAGAAAAACATAATAAGCACACAAAAATATACTAACACCCCAACACACCAAAAACACCTATGAGCAAGCACATACTTACCCGTTAAGGGGGCGTGACCTCATTAAAATGGGCGTGGCTTTTTTAAGATGGGCGTGGCCTCATCTGATCTCATCAACACGGCCACCACAGGATATTAAAAAAAAAAAAAGTCCTCATTTTACACATTACAGCAGGCACGCTACCCCATTTTACACAGCACGGCAGGCAAGTGTCCCCATTTTACACAGTAAGACAGGCACGTGCCCCCATTTTACACATTGCGGCAGGAAAAAGTGTCCCCATTTTACACAGTACGACAGGCAAATGTCCCCATTTTACACATTGCGGCAGGAAAAAGTGTCCTCATTTTACACAGTACGACAGGCAAGTGTCCCCATTTTACACATTGCGGCAGACAGGTGTCCCCATTTTACACATTGCGGCAGACAGGTGTCCCCATTTTACACATTGCGGCAGACACGTGCCCCTATTTTACACAGTACGCAGGCAAGTGTCCCCATTTTACACACTGCGGCAGACACGTGCCCCCATTTTACACAGTACGCAGGCAAGTGTCCCCATTTTACACACTGCGGCAGACAGGTGTCCCCATTTTACACATTAAGGCAGACAGGTCCCCATTTTACACATTAAGGCAGACAGGTCCCCATTTTACACATTAAGGCAGACAGGTCCCCATTTTACACATTACTGCAGGTGGTGGGGAGGGAGAAAGGGAGAGAGAGGGAGAGGGGCTGACTTACATTTGTAGCGGTTCTCGCCGCTCTTCAGCCTCCTCTCCCTCCTCGTCTGCGCGGCTCCCCCTTCTCCCTCCTCCCGAGTGCCCAGCTCGGGGGGCGGGGTTTTGCGGAATGACGCGTTTGCGTCGTGACGTCACGACGCAATCGCGTCATTCTGCGAAACCCCGCCCCCCGAGCTGGGCACTCGGGAGGAGGGAGAGGGGGGTTTCAAAGTATGAAGAAGTGCCGCGGCGGGCGCCCCGTGCGGTTGCACGGCTCGCCCGCCGCAAGAAACGGCACTCCCTTGAATACTGGAGACCTCACAAACACAAACAAACTGAATCCTCCCAATCCACTCCACATAACCTCCTGCGTACACCCACAAACACAGACTGCATAGAACATGCTTAAATAGTATAAGGCGCCCATAATTTTATTGCGATTGACATAAACACTTCTTTAAGATAGCTTATCACTAAAATAACGACACACTAAAATAACGACACGGACACGGTTAGCTGTAGTTAAAGGTCAGACGATATTTATTGAAACGCTGACCTGTTCTTTAAACTATAATTGTAATTGAATTGATTTTATATTGGAGGATGGCAAAAGGACCAGTCACTACCAAACACCAGCTCCAGTCCCTTGGATGAAATCCAACCACCAAGGAGGGGAGTACCCAAACCCCGCCTCCTCCTTGCATAACCCGCATTGTGCAGGACTCACCACTCTTTTCTCTGGCAAACGTTCGGTTCCCGCAGGGGAACGTCTAAATGTCCAACCGCAAGGTAAGGACACACCTGCCGTCCTTCTAAAGAGGGTGCCCCACAATGACCACTTATGCCCATCTGACCACTGGTTGGTAGCGACTTCCCGCCAATCTGGCTGTCAAGAGCCCACCGATAAAGACAAGATGTAGAGAAAAAAATAAAATATATATATATATATATATATATATATATATATATATATATTCAGGGCGGGCGGGCATTCCAAAATGGCAAGAGGAAGTCCGAGTCACATGACTGCGGCTTATATATTATTCCCAGGCCAACCCCTAAACCCTTGATGGACAGCCCTATAATCCTATAGGAAAAATACCCAAGAACACTGATCTGCCTAGCAACTGCTTAGTCACAAACAACCAATCACAAAAAATTGGGCTCTTATATGGCCTCAGGCTTATGCAGCCTTCAGTTTATCTAAGCAATCAAAGCACATGTACCAATTGCGTATGCATCACCTGTGCTGATTTACACAAAGCATGGATACGCAGTTATAACCCCCCCCCCCCCTTCCCAGATCCATACGCACATGCACCATCATCATAGATCCTGATCCAGTTGCAGAAGAAATTTGAGAAACTAAATGAACAACTCAAAGCAATCTTAAAAAGAAAACGACAACTGGCATTACTAAGAGCACAGCAGCAGACACCTGGCACTGCAGAGGAGGGAGGTGCAGGAGCCAGTAGTGAAGTAACCCCCATCTACTGCCCAACAAACACAACAAGAGGCTGGTGTGAGTTCCTTGGTTGAGGAAGATGTTTGCCAAACTGAGGAAGATTCTGGCCCAACTACCCAAACCCAACAATCAGAGCCACAAAGTGAAGAGGAAGGTGGAGATAGTTCTCAAGCTACTGCATCGCAGGCAACATAAAAAAAGAGAAGACGCCAACCACCATTTAGAAAGAGGGAGTTGGCCATTCTGGTCCCACAAGCCATTGAGAAAATAAATTTTGGAAATAAAAACATGGGTGCTGGGACCAAGGACCGTATCTGGAGGGATATAACTGACTTGGTTAATGCGGCGGGCCCAATTGTCCGCACACCCCAAGAAGTTAGAAGACGTTAAGTACTTACTGTGCAACACTGACAAACACTATTGTATGCATTAACTAAGATGTAAGCACCATTTCCTAAGTCATGTTGCCTATAGCAACCAATACTATTACAGGTGCAGCCTTTGAGAAGGTGAGACATACTGTAAGTGAACCATTCAATATTTGTTTCCTAACTTTAAACATCTATCTAGATGTAAATTAAGTTTTTGGATTTTGGTATGTGTCCAAGTTTTGCAAAGTAATGTATGGTGTGAGTTTTGAGATTGCTTTAGCTAGACAATTGGTGGAATGTGTACAAAAAGTATGCTACAAATGTACTTATGTTTATTTTAATTTCCTTTCACCCAATCACCAAAACATATGTAGTTGGGCTGACTTCAGGTCCCGCCGGAAGCAGAAAAGGTCTGTGCATTGGAACGCTTCTAGGGCAACAGGGGGAGGGCCACTCCCTGAGAGTGTTGAATATACAGACCTGGAGGAGCAAGCGATGGTCTGTGTGTCCTACGAGGAGGTGGCAGGTGTGTCAGAAATGGACACCGACACACCTGCAATGGAATTTCCACATGCCTTGGAAAGTAATATTTTAAATATATATTGACAACTGTTTACTGAATACATTTTTAAACTGTTTTTAAAATGTTTTTTATTTTATTTTTATTTTTCCCTTAGATTTTTCCAAACACAGCACAGGAGGTGCAGCTCACTGAGGCTGAGGAGGGGGAAAATAGTGACTCCTCCATTGTGGGTCATGAAAGTCCAACATCCCAGGCCCACAATGCCCCCCCCTCTCCCCCCCAAAAGTAGTCTCCCAGAGCTTCTGAGAGAGAGTTAGTCATGGAGTAATTAACACAAACTTCCATGACCAGATGCTCCGGGAGGTCCATGAGCTGTCCTCCAGGGTCAGTGACTTGACCTCTAGTGTGCGACAAGGCATGTACGACATCTCCTCCTCTGTCCAAAAAAAAAGGGCAGACTAGATGGGCCAAATGGCTCTTATCTGCCGTCAAATTCTATGTTTCTTTGTTTCTAAGATTGACTTGCCTGCACTATCTATCTAGGCTTGCGATATCAACCCTGCGGCACCACACATTGGGATCGAATCGGTATCGTAAGTGGCATAACACCTTCCGATTTGCACTAACTTTCCTTCTGATTTTGACTACAGTATATAGTCAAAATCAAAAGGATTTATCTCACCGTGTATACACACCTTAAGCCTCAGTATTCCAAACTACTGATCACTCGGCCATATACAATGTTGGGGGGTATGCTTGTCTAGTGCTGTTAAGCCACATAAGTCAGTAAATAGTCTTGGGGCAGATACAGTATAGGTCTCTTGGGATATCCAGGACCATAAGCCCTGCCGTGCAAATGGATGCACTTCTATTATTTATAGCAGAGGTTCTCAAACTCGGTCCTCGGGGGCCCACACAGTGCATGTTTTGCAGGTAACCCAGCAGATGCACAGGTGTATTAATTACTCACTGACACATTTTAAAAGGTCCACAGGTGGAGCTAATTATTTCACTTGTGATTCTGTGAGACTTGCAAAACATGTACTGTGTGGGCCCCCGAGGACCGAGTTTGAGAACCTCTGATTTATAGAATGGAGGTGTCAGAGTATATAACCTCGGACTTTCTAAAAACACACATGGTAGCGTACTGTGACTTAATACAGTGGATCCCAAACTGTGTGCCTAGGCACCCTGGAGTGCCTCGGAGCACTTTCAGGGGTGCCTTGGGCTAGTGTTCCAGGACCAAATCAAATTATTTATGGTCAAACAATAGGCAAAACCAGTGCTAGTAGCTGGCAATCATAAAACATGTGCCCAATCAGAAGCACTGTACACCATCACGTAACTGACCGAAGATGAAAGGTGGGCATCATTTTTTTAAATGTCATATTTTTTTCAAAATGTATCGATAAAAAACTTTTATCCTAGGGGTGGCACGAAAAAAATGCTGATGCTCTAGGGCGTCGTGATTCAAGAAACTTTGGGAGCCACTGACTTAATATGAGAATCCGTCAGGAAACCGGCAGTTTGGGATCCTGACAGTTAGAATACTGACAGCGGGATACCAATAGTATCAGAATACTGATGGATCCTGAAGGTAATGTAAGTACCGGGGTTAGGGTTAGGCCCTAGGGTGAGGGTTAGAGCTTGGCAGTTGGGGGGGGCGGTGTTAGGCTGTGGGAGGGTACAGTTAGGATTAGGTTGCAGGAGGGAACACTTTGGGTTAGGCTGTGGGAGGGGTGGGGATAAATACTTACCTTTATCCATCAGGATTTTGACTGCCGTGATGGAGCTGTCGGCATTCTGACCGTCGGAATAGTGGCTGCCCAGATTTCATACCCAACCCCTTAATATCTCCTATATATTAGACCAGATCTGTGACTCTGTGACTCATTTCCTAACGCTGGGCATGTCTAGGAGCTCTCATTGGGTTAGCGGCAGGTCTATCACATGCAGCCCACAGCTGATTTGGTGAGAAACGCCCTCCCACACAGGTTACATCAAATGGGAGCCTCTGCCCTTTGGCTGCTGTCTGTTCCCTGGACTCCACTCGGCTGCAGAGGGAATCGCCGTCGGGGGGAAGCTGCGGTGCCTGGCCCAGACACAGGAGCCTTTACTGCCTGCTGCAGGTAGCACAAACAAAGGTAAGCAGCTTAGCTGCTTCCAGGAGGAGAAGTAAGCAAAGCATTACCCACCCTACCCCACTCGTAGCACCTCCTGGCCCCCTCCCCCATCTGCACCTGCCCCTCTCCCATCTCAGCACCCCCTCAACTGCTCTCCCCCACCCGCGGCACCCCCGGACCCTCTCCCTCACCCGCGCCTTCCCCGAACCCGCCAATCCCCCAACCACAGCACCTACTAGGTGATTCATCGTGCCCTGTGAGTGCTGTTCACGCCGTCGCAAGGGGCTATGGCCTTTTAGCCATCACACGTCTTTTGTCCGTGTAATATTTAACCACTCACAAAATTATGAATGGAGGTAATACTCCATATAATAAAAATATTGCACGCCCCAAGGGCATGCAAGGGTTAAGGGGGCTTAGCCCCTTGCGACGGTGTGGAAAGCGCCCATAAGGCGCGATGAATCACCTAATATATTGTATGTTTCCATAAATGATTTGCTTTGGTCCATCAAAGTTATACGTTATTGCTGACAGCGGTTTAGAGCCTAAAAATATTTTTTTTTTACTAAACAGCAAGCAATTCAAATCCACCGTCATTCTCAATGTCCATCAGTTTTTGCTTAAAAGTCCCATCAGTTTACTGTGTATTGGCATAAAATGCTCATCAAATGCTCTTATAAAACCATCAGAAACTAGAGATGAGCGGGTCTGGTACTCCGAGAATGGGACCCACCCGAGCTTTACTATCCGAGTCCGGATTCGATCCCAGTTCAGAGTTCCCCACAAGGATTGGATACCAAAATGAGGTAAAACGTCATCATCCCACTGTCAGATTCTTGCAGGGTTTTGGATTCTATAAAGATCACAGTGATCAGCGCCACTTTCCCTCCGGATGTGGAGAGTGCACTGAAAGGACGTATCCGTCTCAGTGCTGGGTGTTGGGCGTGGGGCTAGTGTCTGCTGTAGGGCTGGTGTATCATTCCAGGGGTGCTCTGTCTGTCGTTAAGTGTTGTATCTGACATGGGGTGATCTGTCTATAATCCATATCCATTAAGGGGCTCTGCTCCAGTGTTAAAACCATGTATACTGTGTGTACATCCAGGGGCTGGTGTATCCTAGTGTGTCCTCAGTTTCAGTCCAGGGGTGCTCTGTCTGTCGTTAAGTGGTGAATCAGACCAGGGCTGATCTATCCATCAGAGCTGTAACTAGACTTTGTGCCCTGTGTCAGAGATAGAATTGGAGCCCCTTCCAAACCCCCACCCCACCCAATTTTTCCAATAGGAACATAAGGGCCATGCCTCATGGGGAAGAGGTGTGCCAAGATTGATTCCAGAGAAGAGCCATTGCAATTGAGAAGATCTATCTGCTCTATTTTTGTGTATATATTGTATACTGGAAGGCAAGGCTTCCTTCCTCTGGTATTGGCACCCCTCCCATTTACCCTCAGGTGTTTCAATTAGCTAGGTTCCTGCATTTCAGATCACACATTGATAAGGGCACTATTTAGAGGTAGGTCCTGGATAAAGTTAAATAATGTGATAATATTAGTAATGTTAGGGACTCATGTGATGAAGTCACCTGGTCGCGGTACATGGGCCCGCATATTTGCGCTAATGTGTGTTAAGAACTTTAATTATACTCCATGTGAATTTTGAGGACTTATTTAAATTATTCTTACTATAAGTGTTCTTAGTGCTAGGAGTGTGCATCTGCATCTCTCTTCCCCCAGCATAGTATTAGAAGCCTCAGCATGATAGCACCTCTTGGTGTCTTTAGCAATAGGGTGTGCAGTCCAGCCCCCCCACCATCTTTTTCCTCTCTATTTGTGAATATATTGTACATTGGAAGGCAAGGCTTCCTTCCTCAGGTACTGGCACCCCTCCCATTTACCCTCAGGTGTTTTAATTAGCTAGGTTCCTGCATTCCAGATCACACTTTGATAAGGGCACTATTTAGAAGTAAGTCCTGGATAAATGTATCTAATGTTATAATATTAGGGATGTTAGGGACCCATGTGATGAAGTCAGCTGGTTGCGGTACATGGGCCCGCATATTTGTGCAAATGTGTGCTAAGAACTTCAATTATACCCCATGTGAATTGTGAGGGTTTATTTAAATTATTTTTACTATCAGTGTTCTTAGTGCTAGAAGTGTGCATCTGCATCTCTCTTCCTCCAGCCTAAGTCACTGATTTGCAAGGAAGCGCTGCTGCTATACCATCCCTAGAGGTGGCGTTGTGGTCAGCAGACAAGCTCCTGGGACAGCCACTCATAACTAAAAGGAGGTTGTGAGGTGGAGTGGAGCTCCGACCATTAATAATACGATTCTGAGGGGGAGGAACGGATCACCAGGGGACCGGTCAGCAGGAGGTGTCAACTTTTGGAAAGGTACCTCAGCACCACGACACTTATAGTAGCAACACACACTACTGTTACCATATTTCACTACATCATAACCAAGGATATATAACCAATAGCTGCCAGAAGAGAGCGTTTTATTGAGATACAGTTAAATGTTACATCCACAGGAATATGTCAATAATTGAATTGCCAGAAATATTAACATTAAGTACTACCTTCTGCTTCTGGGACATTTGCATATGGACCTTCAAAAAACAATATTAGCCACCTAATGCAGCAATATAAATGTTAAACCTCTGAAAGAAAGACATTAATTCAGGAAAAGTTAGACAGCTATTTTTACTGATTGCCTTAAGGAGCAATACTAATTAAAAAGCATAGGGCTAAATGCATCATTGCTTGGAAAGTGATAAAATAGAGTGAAAAAGTACCAGACAATCAGGTCCTAACTGCCATGTCACAGGCTGTGTTTGAAAAATGACAGTTATGAGCTGATTGGCTGGGACTTTTTACTCTCCATTTTATCACTTTCCAAGCGATGATGCATCTAGCCCATAGCCTCTACATATACAGAAAAAGAAGGGTCAAGGGGCCTAATCCAGAGTTGATCGCAGCAGCATATTTGTTAGCAGTTGGGCAAAACCATGTGCACTGCAGGGGGGGGGGGGGGCAGATATAACATGTGCAGAGAGAGTTAGATTTGGGTGTGGTGTGTTCATACTGAAATGTAAATTGCAGTGTAAAAATAAAGCAGCCAGTATTTACCCTGCACAGAAACAATATAACCCACCCAAATCTAATGGGCCCTACACACTGGGCAATAATGGTGAAAGATATGAACGATCTCGTTCATTAATGAATGAGATACCGTTCATATCTTTCAGCGTAGAGGCACCAGCGATGAACGATTCACGGCCCCGCGCTCGTTCATCGCTGGTGCCCCGTCGCTTGTGCATGCAGGCCAATATGGGCGATCTCGTCCATATTTGCCTGCACTGCTATAGAGCCGGGTGACGGGGGGAGTGAAGAAACTTCACTTACCCAGTCACTGCCCCCCCCCCCCCCCCCCCCCCGTATCCGCCGTCAGGCAGCTCGGCGGTGGATCACGCAATGTGTAGGGCCCATAACTCTCTCTGCACATGTTATATCTGCCACACCTGCAGTGCACATGGTTTTGACCAACTGCTAACAAATTTGCTGCTGCGATCAACTCCGAATTACCCCCAATTTCTGTGTGTCTGCTACAAGTAGTCCTGCAACCACTAACTACAGCAGTTTCTGTATGACTTTATGATACAACTAGAAAGTACCTCTCTGTAATCACTACTATTTACAGTAGTAAATTGGATAATATTACTAGCATACATCACAATTACTTTACTGTAAGCGCACCACCGCAAGTTTGGCCAATAAAAGTTTAGTACAGTAATATTAAGTACCCCAAAAATTTTCTCAGTATTATTGTAGAATAGAATGTAATACATGCAATATTGTTATTGTTACGACTTTGTTAAGGTTTATGAATCCTGTTAATGTATTGATGACTTAATACATTTGTTGCAATACTGGTTCTTTGGAAGGTGTAACCAATTTTAATAAAATAAGTGTTCCAGCAAAATAAAAATGAATTATTAGTATTTTTTTTTTTTAAACTGTGTGAATATTGGGCCGGGGTTAGATTGCTTTCACCTCTCTGCTAGGGAAGAAAAAGGAAGCACACCTGTTGTGATTAATAGAACCTACCAAAACCAAATGGACACTAAAGTTGCGTGTTACATCAGGAGATAATTGGTTTGTACTTTATTTCTCTCCATGGTTTTAAACATCCTTCCTCTTTGACTATTATAATATGATAAGGTCTGGGCTCTATGGATGAAATCTAGATATTCCATTGATTCTCTGGCCCCATTGTAGGGCACCGGTTACTTGTATGCTCCTTGCTTCTGGCGTTGGTGGAACTACCCTCTTTGTATATACATATGTACTATTTTGATGATTTCTGTATTCTCTCTGTTACTTGCTGTTCGCCTAAATTCCATATGTCGGATTGTATGGTATATTCTTCTTTTTTTTTTTTACGATTGTCCACCTGTGTTTTAGATCTACTGCTACTGATTCCCCTTAAGAAATGCAAAGTGCTCTTTTGTTTTAATGTCTTTATTTGTTTGTTTGTGAAAAATCAATAAAAACATACTTGATTTAAAAAAAAAAATTCTATTTACATAGTTTTCCTATTTCTTTCCGGCAGAATGCCTATGTTAAATTTCATCTCCCTAACATATCGGGAAGTAAGAGAATTCGTGATGAGTCAGTCGGTGAGTGAGGGCTTTCGGAATATGTGTGCGCTATAAAAATAACTGGTAATAAATAAATAAATAAATATGCAGCGTTACTAGGTATTGTTTAGTTTGCAGAGTATTTTTACTATTTATTAAAGTAACTATAATTAAAATATAGCATGTTTGTCAAGGGAAATTTATTACAACATACTTTTGCATATTTACCTTACCTCTACTACCACCACTATTACTAGCATAGGTCCATTGGAGCTCTTTTGAAGCAGCAGCTAAATTTGATAGCACAATAAAAAGAAGCTATAGATCCATGTATGTAAAGTTCTATTTGCATTATTACGCTTTACAGATTGCTTCTGCCTAGAGCTGAAAAATCACTTTACTATATTACAGTACATATGTGCTATTTTCTTTCACCTTTGAACAATGTCATTGTCGTAAGTGCCTCAGTATTTGATTATTTCTCCAGTGAACTATGCTTTTTTTCAATGAGGAATAAAATGACACGATTTCCAATTAGATTTGTTCCTATATCTCATTAAATGCACAATTGCACATGTGATAATAAAGTAGTATTGTATCGGATGCTGTGTATTCTCTATCATCCAGGGAAAATACAGATGTAATGGTTAGAACAGGATCTGATACCACAAGCTCATTTCCATATATTTATATGGAATCCTATAGTTACTTCATCATGCTTTAAACTCTTAAATTGTTTTAAGCTGCAAAGAGCCGAGTCTGGCAAGTGACACAATTATCTCTTCCCAAGCTGCTAGTGCATTGCGAGGGGATGCTGGTTGGAAGCTGCCAGGAGAGGTAGCTCTGGCAGAAAAGCCTGTCAGATGTGACAGCTGCAGGTCGGATTCCTTTTTATGTGGAGGTAGCTGCTCGTGGCTTTTTGAAGTCAAATATCCCACTCTCCATTTCAAATAAATGCTGAAACTCCATCAATGTGCACATTACAGGAGTCTGACAATAGATTACGGCGTATAAAAGAGAGTCACCAGGCAGGAGGTTTTTGGTATGCTGAATTTAAACTGCCTGGACTGGAAAGGTGAGAGAAAAAAGGATGATTGAAAGTTGTGGAGGTTTTTTTGGGAAAAATAGTACTTCAAATAGAAGCGTACTGGTCCAAAAGAAAGACCTATATCTGTGGCAAGAGAACACTCTGTGTGGGATTTATCTCTGCTTTAAACCTAATCTCCAGGATTACAAATCACCATAGAATTGCATCAATTTGTTGGCTACTAAAGTTGTTTCCATTAGAATAACACACACTAGAATTTTAGGAGTGCCTTACAAGTGTAGGACCTATTCTTCAGTGGAGTCTATTAATATTTATTTAATAAATGTTTTTCAATTATTAAAGATAAAATACAAGCCAATACAGTTAATGAAAGGACCTTGAGTATCTATCTATCTATCTATCTACTATATTTATCTACTATATCTATTTATCTATATCAATACCAACGTCGGCATCTTGACTGAGTTATCATACCACTGCCGGTATACTGGAGAGGTAGGTGATATCCCACCGAGCCCACAAGGGGCTTCGTCGTGCTCGCCCCCCTGCCGGCATTCCACCGCTCGGGATGCCGATGTCGGTATACTGACATTCGGCATCCCTTGCGGCGGAATAACATACCAATCCTGAGACATATATATATATATATATATACCGGGAGAGCTAGCAGCGCCACAGATGCAGTATCAAAAATAAAAACACTAGTGCATGGACAATCCTAAAAATACGGTGTTTTTATAAATAATTACTAAAAAAAGCACTCCCTGGGGGTTAGCAGGGCGTCAGCAATTTTACCTCAGGTAGATTAAGGTGCTGGTATAGGCACCTATTGCTAAAGGTTTGTAAAGAAGGGGTGAGGTATTTGGAGTGACCAATGGTGCTTAAAAAAATTTAGTAGGACATGGTTGTTTATATAAATTCCACCAATTTATTAAGTTACAGCACTAGACAGAAAGGAGTATATGCAATTAAAACATTAAAAAATTACTAAAAAAGTGCACACATGAGAAAAAATTTTTTTTTTTTTCAAAAAGATACAGAACATAAAATATGACCATATGAAAAAGATAAAAAATGGAATTAAAAAAGTGGAAAACAGAAGAAAAACAAAACAAGGAATTATATATAAAAAGTACATGCATATAAAAAAAACAAAAAAAAACTTTTTGTCTAAATTTTTTTTTAGAGGATCAATTTTGAAAGAGGAGTAAAAATATCTTAACTTGTAGTAAGTGAGGTAGGATCAAGGCAGCACCCAACGCGTTTCGTCCTATCTGGACTTTATCAAGGGGTATATATATATATATATATATATATATATATATAATATACACACACACACATGGAGCCCTCAACTTTGCCTTTAATATCCAGGGTAGTCGGACTTAATCCTCTGCTGTAATGACTTAATCCCCTGCTATATTGTTCCCTCTTATTGTATTGCAACTGAGAACAATAGATGAAGGGTTTATGCTAATAAACTTGGTGCACCTAGGCGCAGCAGAGAAGCCTAGATGAGCATGGCTCCATCTGTGTGTGTGTATATGTATATATATATATATATATATATATATATATATATATACACACATATTCGAAAACCCTCACTCACTCACTCACTGACTCATCACTAATTCTCTTACTTCCCGATATGTTAGGAAGCTGAAATGTAACATAGATATTCTTCAGGTGGGAAATAGGAAAACTACGTAATTAGAATTTAAAAAAAAACTCCCCTAAGGGGATGAAAAGGGAGTTGGCATAATGATGTCATTACTGATGCGTGGCTTGCGTTGTGTGAACAATAACGCCAAATCGGACAAAAATTTGGATTGCACCTCCAGTGTGTAGAATTAAATAATCACCAAAAATGGTCCCGTCACTTTTTACCGTATCTGCTACGGGTGCTCCTCGGGTAACACCAAGAACCATGGATTCATATTTACTTATATTAAGATGTCTCAAATTTACAGCTCTATAGATTTACCAAATTTTGAACACTCGTTTATAATTACAAATGTGAAAATCAGAAACTCCTGTGTGAAGAAAAAAAAAAAAAAAAAAAATATATATATATATATATATATATATATATATAAGTGAGGAACTCTTTAAATTATATGTGTACAGTAATATATATATATATATATATATATATATATATACACACACACACACAATGTATTTTAAAGAGTTCCTCAACACATTAATTTCTATAATAACCCCCAGAAGAGCGATTTGCGTAAAACATTTTTACAATGCACCTTAATTCTGTAGAACATGTTTGTTTTTTGGCAGCCCTATCTCCATTCCCCAGATGACTTTCTTATGCTCTGTTATCACAGCTCAGTTGCCTGGGGCTGTACTAAAGAACACACATCACCACTATTGACAGTGATAACACTCTCTTTCCTGCTCAGAGTTTGAGTGATGTCTGGGAGCAGAAGGAGCCACACTCCGTGTACAGGGGGACTGAAATGCAAGTTATTCAAATCCAGAACCAGTATCTCTGATGAACACGGCTGGGGATAGGCACTCTATCAGTATTTACTGGCTTAGATTTGTGGATGTGAGGACAGCTAGTAGGGACGTTTCTCAGTTAAGGTGCATACCGCATTACAAGGAATACAAGAAAAACAAATACATGGCACTAATAATAGTATTGCAGTATTCTGTAAATTTATAAAAGTGATTTATGTGATTTTGGTTCCTTATTAGATTTCAGTTAAATCGGCTATGTTTAATCTTGTGGTGTTTCCAAAATGAAATATGACCTCCATCCAAAGAATGTTTATGCCTTCAGAAATATAAACGCTTTGTAATTGAAATGAAGCACTACCGGCCTGGCTTTTGTCTTGTTGTTTCATATAGTTGTATTATAGTTATATCATAGTTGCCTACCCTCCCGCATTCTGCAGGAGACTCCCTGAAATAGTAGCAATCTCCCTGACTCCCTGAATAGTCAATCAATCTCCCTGATTGCACCTTACCCCCATTATGTAGCTGTTACATTCTTGGGGATAAAAAAAGAAATACATTCAAATTGGATCATCAGTGCCACTTCCCTGCTTTGGTTGGTCTGTGTTAAGATCGCTCAGCACACATCTCTCCCGTGAGTACCCCCCTTAACTGTAGGGCTCATTTACATTTGAATGTAAGTCATTTTTATGACACACCTCCCAGATGCAGCAGTACACGCCTGCGCTGGTAGGAGTTACTTTCACAATTTCCCTGAAATGCTTTTTCAAAAGTAGGCAAGTACAGTATGAGTTATATTAATGTGTGAGCAGCAACCGTGCTGGTGGGCAAAACTGGGGCATTTGTAACTGAGGGGCAGATATATTAAGCCTGGTGAAGTGATAAAGTGGAAGGTGATTAAGGACCAGCCAGTTCACTCCTAACTGTCATTTTTAAAACCCAGTCTGTGACATGAAAGTTAAGGGGGGTACTCACGGGAGAGATGTGTGCTGAGCGATCTTAACACAGACCGCTCAGCACACATCTCTCACCCCGCTCAGCACAGCGCGATGTGCTGAGCGAGGGGAAAAGCCGACGGGGGGCCGCTCACTTCACACAACGGTGAAGTGAGCGACCCGCTAGATTGAGCTTGCATGCAGGCTCAATCTAGCATCGGCGATAGCGATGCGCGGGGCCGCGCATCGCTATCGCTGGAGGGCATACACACGGCAGATTCGTGCTTAAAATCTAAGCAATCTAGCAAGATTGCTTAGATTTGAGCACGGATCTCTCCGTGTGTACCCCCCTTTAGGATCTGATTGGCTGATACCTCTTTCACACAGACCAAAATTTCCCGGGAAATTTCTCAGTGTGAAAGGGTTCCGGGACAAAATCCCTGGACTCATGCCACGGCATTTCAACCCTGCAATCAACCAGGGTTGGTCCCGGGATCTTCCCGGGAACCTGGTGAGTGTGAATTGGAGCCGGGTCAATGCGCCCCGGCTCCTGTTCACTCACTATATAGCAGGCGGCGCTTGGAGATCATGTGATCTCTTGCGCCGCCCCTGCTGCATCACCGCTGATGTCAGCAACCAAGCAATATGCCGGGCTGCTGACTGCGGTATGCAACGCGTCTTACCCGGGAATGTCCCTTCATGATCCCGGGACCGTATTCCCGGGTAAGACCCCTGCATTTTTGGTGTGAAAGGGGTATAAATCTGCCCCTGAAAGACTGTACTTATAACTCATCATCAGAAATAGTGGATTCTACCTTTTAGTGGGGGATGCGGTCAAGATCCCGCAGGATGGGATCCCGGCGGTCGGAATACCGACACCGAGATCTCGACATATTCTCCCTCTGTGGGTGTCCACGACACCCATAGAGGGAGAATAAATTAGTGTAGCAAGGCACGCTGCCCAAAGCGAGTCCGCAAGGGGCTGCGTTGCGCTCTGCCCCCTGTCCGGATTGTGCCGGTCGGGATCCCGGTGTCGGTATTCTGACCGCCGGGATCTCGTTCGGCAGGATCTCGTACTGATCCCTTTAGTGGAAGCACTTGCGCCACAGTACTCTTATAATATTGTAAGTATGACTTTTAATTGCATCTAGCCATTGATCATAGACATTATCACAATGAAAAGTAGCCCTGCTATAGCACTGAGCAGTGTTACCGCAGCAGTAATAAGAATAGTAAGCTCATTTACCAGTTTCCTGCTGCTGAAAAATGGGCACAACAAAAACATTTGGGCATGAAGTTTTTTTTTTAAGTTTTGCAAACACAATGAACTGTAATCAAATATAACACAGCTCCAAGCCCCCTCTGATATGTATTGAATGCAGGGACTATTCTAGTGCTCCATATACAATACAGGAAACTTTAGAGTGAGCTCTATACAATAGGCAGAACATTCTGGGGACGTCTTTAAAATACAGAGAGCATTAACGACAACAATACAGACAGCCTCTTATACAATAGCTAGAGCATCCTAGCTGTTGAAGTAGGAGTGGGATACTTTGCATACTCCATATTGGTTCCTACAGGAAGGCTTCCTTCCCTAACCAAGATGGCCACTGAACCTACTACTGTGCATGTTCAGCGTCATCTTGTCTCTGTGTTAGAGCATCACAGTGGAAGTGTCACGGTTGTTGGTACCTGTGGAACCGGAAGAGGTCTAGTACTAGCTGGCTGGAGTCCCGAGGACAGAATAGTGCGGGTTTGATATAGGACTTGCTCATACAGAAGTGGCAGGTTTGGCTAAAGTCTATGGCTGTCCACAGGTGTTGGTACAACTACGAAGAACTAGAACACTGGGGATACCAGTGCAATGGTAGTTGTGTGACACTTGTGGTAGAAACTGATAGCTGGAAGCTGGGATTGAACCAGCAGTACAGAATAGATGGATAACTGGAAGCTGGGATTGAACCAGCAGTACAGGATAGCTGGAAGCTGGGATTCAACCAGCAGTACAGGATAGCTTGAAAGCTGGAATAGAACCAGCAGTACAGGATAGCTTGGAAGCTGGAATAGAACCAGCAGTACAGGATAGCTTGGAAGCTGGGATTGAACCAGCAGTACAGGATAGCTTGGAAGCTGGGATTGAACCAGCAGTACAGGATAGCTGGATAGGATACTCAGTGATGCAAGCTTAAAGATATACTGGAGATTGTATTGACCAGCGGTGCAGGTTTACAGGTATACTGGAGATAGGATAACCAGCGGTGCAGGCTTGCAGATATCCTAGAGATGAGATCACCAGCAGTGCAGGTTTGCAGATAGCCTGGAGATGAGATAACCAGCGGTGCAGATTTGCAGATATACTGGAGATGAGATAACCAGCGATGTAGGTTTGCAGATATCCTGGAGATGAGATCACCAGCAGTGCGGGTTTGCAGATATCCTGGAGATAGGAGTCTGGAAGTGCTGAAGTTGGTAATGCACTGTCTCTTTAAGCAGGAGATTGCAAGAGCTCTCTACAGGCTTGAGGACAAAAGAGCACTGACAGCTTCCCAATGCTTGGAGCTGGAATATATATCCCTTGCTCTCTGGTGATAGGCTGAAGGGATCACATGTAAGGGCAACACTACCTGGTTGGAGAGTTCTCTGCAGAGTCAGCTGATCAGGAAGTAACATGCAGTACTCCAGGCTAGGCTTCAGAGTGGACTGAGGCCTAGCAGGCCGGGAAGGAGCCAAAGCCTAACTATCCAGAAATGGATGCTGTGACTGACACCGTGGGACACAGGATGGACCAGCAAATTGCGGACAGTGCTTTGGACTGCACTGCAGGTCAGTCAGAGTGCGACTAGGAAGCGCTGTAAACCTCCCTTTTGTGACAGGAAGATGGAGCCTTCCAGAAGATGGAGTCTTCCATTTAGCTCTGGGGAAACCCACTACAGAGAAGTTGCCAATACTGCTATACAGTTCCTGGTACCACTTGATTAGGCACTGCTACCCACCACCAGATACAATCACCGGCTGGTGATCTGTATGCCACCCTGTTCTGCCCCACATGACCAGTGGATATAACTGTGAGTACGGCTGTACTGTATCTGCCTTTAATAAACCATACCACTGGTTAAGCATTTGGGCTGTTTGTAGTTCAAGGCATCTGCTGGTGTGTACACTAACTTTGCTATATACCTCTGCCGCCTGTACAGTGCTATGTTTAATAGAGAATTAAAAGCCTGAATTTTACAGCCAAGAAATGTTCCCAAAGGATGCTAAGCGAAGAACAATATGCCGCTGTACCACAAAAGTAATGTTTATTGCACAATCATTTTAGTAGTCTTAACTCAGCTTAATACATGCTGTACAATTGTCTTGTGCATTTAGGGCTTAGCAGTTGAATGTCTATTATGCTATGCATGTATCAATGCTATGCTTCCATTAAGACTGCAATGGGCCATCTGGGGAAAAGTATTTTACATTGTTTCTATTATGCACTTTCTGTGTTTAGCTCTTAACCTCATGTATCAAATATATACAGTATTTCCCTATAGAGCAGTGGTTCTCAAACTCGGTCCTCAGGACCCCACACGGTGCATGTTTTTCAGGTAACCCAGCAAGTGCACAGGTATATTCATTATTCACTGACACATTTTAAAAAGTCCACAGTGGAGCTAATTATTTCACTTGCAATTCTGTGAGGAGACCTGCAAAACATGCACTGTGTGGGCTCCTGTGGACCGAGTTTGAGAACCTGTGCTATAGAGTGTAATCTTGCGATCAGGGCTTTCTTATCTTACTGTCTGCTTGTTGACACCCAGGACTGTTCTGTAAAGGGGAGAACACACAAAGAGACCCGTGCTTAAATTCTAAACAATCTGACTAGATTGCTGGTGTGTCTACCCTGTTACATACCTTTGTGTCATCTGCAAAAAGGCATATACTGGCGCCCAAGATGGCTGCCTCTCCTTTTGTATGCTCCTGATAATCTCCATAAAACAGCTTAAATTCACCACAACTGACCTATGAATCATCATAAATATCCAAGGACTTACCTTTAACTTGTACTACTCTACGCGGACATCTCATCAAAACCAACGGATTGCATTCCTGCGCTGAGATACACACTGGATTGAATCCTGGACTGAATCCTCTGCATATCTCCACTGAGAAATCCTTCAGTTTAGCAGCTGCTGTACTCTGCATTGGACATTACCCAGATAAGGTACTGTGGATTACAACCTATCTTTGGCTACATCCAGCCCCTCACTTAGACATCATCCACCTCTGTTCTCTGAGCAACAAATAACTGACTTATTGCATTAATCTACTAATATCAGTATATTCAGGCTCTGAATTGCTGAAGGCTCACTGTTTCAACTCAGGATCCATTTCCCAGGACATGTTATCACTACCCCCCACACAAGAAATCTACATCAAAGGCCTCTCACACTGAGACTTTTCACACCTACACAGTAGGAACTGGCTTCTAACACCTTTCCAAAGTCTGCCTATCCTAGGATAATTGACTAAATCAGCAGTTATTTTATTTATCACTTGCTTCAAATATACCCAATAGGTTATAGCAATAACTTTGTTCATAAACCCATTATAATTTTGGATCACATACCGAATTGGGGGAAAACAAAACACAAAAAGGAAAAAAAAAAAAAAACCCACTGCTTTCTCTCCCTCTCTCATCATCATCATATGCAGCTCAAACTTATAGTAATCTGTCATTGATGTCCAAATGTATACGTATTGCTCCTGCTTCATTCTTTCACTCCGCCCACCACGTTCTGCAGTTCCTATCACACCATCACAGGCTTCTATTCTCCAATCCCTTGGCATTTTAAAAAGAAAACACAGGCGCATTCGTGGGAAGCGAGCAGGCCGGAAATGTATTTCCCCCGGTAACCATCTACGTCCTTTGCCCACCTGCTCACCCCCATACTCAAAGAACAATCAAATAGAAGTGATACCCAAAAGACGGCCCTATGTTTGGAAGGACAAAACGGTCAACTCTTGCTTTGTGACCCCCATACCCAGAGCTCCTGCAATTAACATAAAGAAAACTGAAGGCCCTCTGGTATGCCCAATCAGGTCAGTTCTTTGTAATGCCAGATCTATAAGAAACAAGACTGCAACAATTGCTGACCTTATTGAATCTGCAGATCTAGCCTTTATTACAGAGACCTGGCTAGATGAAAATGCAGCACCTATATTGGAGGCTGCAGTACCAACAAACTACTCTGTCATCCACAACCCAAGACTGGACCGCAGGGGTGGCGGGGTGGCTATCTGCTTCAAAAAAGAACTTAAACTTAGGGTCCACCCTATTGAAACTACTCGCTCATTCGAGTGCATTGCTGCCCGGAGTTCGACAGGATTAGGTTTCAGAGTACTTCTCATTTACCGTCCACCTGGAGATGGAAAGATATTTCTACAAGAAATTGCAGACACTGTTGCTGGCCTGGTTCTGGAACATCAAAGATGGCTCATCCTCGGGGATTTCAATGCATGGGTGGATGATGAGCTCTCACGCCTTGGCCAAGACCTCCTGTGCACAATGAATGGTCTGGGCTTCACACAGGTCATTCCCTCTGCCACACATAAAAGTGGTCATACTCTTGATCTTTCAGATTGGATTAGAAGTCACTGACCTAAAAATAAACCCAGTAATCTGGTCAGACCACTACTCCCTCTGGTTCTCAGTTGCAACCCCTCAAATAAGATCTCTGCCCGTGGAGTTGACCAGGTATCGTCCAAGGAGGGGTATGACTCCCCAGGCTCTTGCAGCAAATCTGGATCTCTCTGCTATACTGGGTGCCTGTGAAGATCCCTGTTCCCTAGTCCGTTATTATAATAGGGATGTTATGGCTGCAATTGTTTTTATCGCCCCTGTGCGTATAAGACCTCGCAAACCACAACGTCAAGCTCCATGGTTCGACAACAGTGTTAGTGAGCTCAAGAAAAGGGGGCGTAGACTGGAAAGACGATGGAGGAAGACTAACCTAGTGGATGACAAAATAAAACTAATAAAGCATAACGAAGAATATCAATCGACAATCACTCGTAAGAAATCACAGTTCCTGTCAAATGAGATTACAGCAGCAAACAATAGGCCAGCTCAGCTTTTCCGCACAGTGGAGATGCTTTGCAAGCCAGCATGCCTGCAGACTGATGAGACCCTTTCCCAGGCAAGATGCAACGAGTTTGCAAACTTCTTTGCAGATAAAATATCCACCATCCGGATTGGAATCTCCACAGTGCCATCAAAGGAGTGCCAAACTACAAAGCCGGCCAATATAAGCTACCTGCCTTCATGGACCAGCTTTGACCCAGTGGATGTAAAGGACACTGCTGAAATTGCTCGGATTTTGCGTCCCACCACCTGTGGTCTGGACCCAGCCTCAACAAAGCTTCTAATAGGTTGTATGGATATAATTGGTCCTGTCTTTGCAAAAATTGTTCAATGCTCTTTGCAGACAGGCATTTTTCCTGGACCCCTAAAGGAAGCAATTGTTAGACCGCTTCTTAAAAAACCTAATTTAGATCCCGACTGCATGACCAACTACAGACCGGTATCAAACCTTCCTTTCCTAGGAAAGGTTATTGAGAAAGTGGTGGCAAATCAACTGGAAACCCGCCTGACAACCCATGATATTTATGATCCATTTCAATCAGGATTCAGGAGAAGACATAGCACTGAAACAGCCCTGGTGTGTGTGTTAAATGATCTTCTGATGGCAAAAGACAGAGGTGACTGTTCAATATTAATCCTTCTGGATCTCTCGGCAGCATTTGATACCGTGGACCATGGGCTTCTGATTGAGCGACTGATACATTTCTGTGGTTTGGATGGCACAGTCCTAAGCTGGTTCAAATAATTTCTCACAGGCAGGTCACAGAGAGTATCATCTGGATTATACTCATCACCACCAGTGCCATTGCCATGTGGTGTCCCACAAGGTTCTATACTATCCCCCATGCTTTTTGCAGTATACATGCTCCCATTGGGCGAAATAATCAGGCGCCATGGCCTGGTCTACCACTGCTATGCAGATGATACACAATTGTACTTGTCCTTTGCTCCGGACACTGATAACCCAATAGCAACCCTAAATGGCTGTCTAGCTGAACTACAGGAGTGGATGAGCGCCAGCTGGCTACGACTGAACCCGGATAAAACAGAGGTCCTTATAATACGACCGCAACATCAAATGACAGGACTGCAGCATAGCCAACCAACTGGACTTACACTCGGGGATTCAGAATTACAGACCAGTGATCGTGTGCGGAATCTTGGCGTTGTCCTGGATGGTGGCTTGACACTTAAACATCAGATATCAGCCACAATCAAATCCTCATTCTTTCACCTGAGGAACATAGCCAGAATCAAGCACTTAATTCCCTCAGATGATCTGCCAAAAGTCATACATGCATTTGTATCATCTCGATTAGACTACTGTAATGCCCTCTACCTTGGTCTACCAGCAAAAGAATTGCAACGCTTACAGCTGGTGCAAAACACAGCTGCCAGGCTGTTAACCAACCAGCCCCGTTCTAGCCACATAACACCCATCCTCTACTCCCTTCACTGGCTGCCTGTAAGATGTCGAATCATCTTCAAGATTGGCTTACTGAGTTTCAAAGCATTACATGACCAAGGCCCAAGGTACCTGAAACAGCTTCTGACCCCATACTGCCCCACTCGATTACTGCGATCTGTAGATGAAGGACTTTTAGCTGTACCTATAAACTACCGTAATTCATCTGGGGGTCGAGCTTTTAGTCATGCGGCTCCGACTCTATGGAACTCACTTCCCCACACAGTGCGAGAGGCCCCAACTATAGAATCCTTCAAAAGTAGACTCAAGACTTTCCTGTTTACTCAAGCATTTCCATAGTGTCCCTTTTAGTATCTTCGTGCTTCTGTATTTTATGAAAATGTACTTCATTATTTTCTGTATTATATCATGCTATATATCTGTTAAGCGCCTTGAGTCCTATTGGAGAAAGAGCGCTATATAAATAAAATTATTATTATTATTATTATTATTATTATTATACTTTCCCTTTAATGCCATTTGCAATGTCACCAATGAAGATATTAAAAAGCACTGGTCCAAGTACAGATCCCTGGGGTACTCCACTGGTAACATTTCCCTCCTGTGTTGAGGGGTGGGGGGGGGAGTTGGAAGACCCTCTTTCACCTGTTGCTCTAAATGGGCCACACCCCCTAACTTCGGCTCATGCCCTGTAAATAAATGTCACTTTAAAAATACAAGCAGTCTCGTACACTTCGGGCAGCTTACAGGCTGTTACATTTAGCAATGTTTGTTGCCAAAATCACAACGGTATATTTCCTTATAGAAAATATAGAAAGGTTGGTGCCGAAACATAAAAGTGAGTGTTGGGTACAAAGAAGTTGTGATCAGAGAGGCAGGCATGTTTGTGAGATTTCCCCCTATTCACAGACACAATGACCTAACAATATATAAAGGATCCAACTCCATTTTATTGTAAGATGAAACTATTTACAATACAGTGTCATTAAATACCTGTGCTCAGAATAGAAAACATATATCAAACGCTGAGTGTATAGAGTAAGTGCAATAGGGTGCGCTAAATGCGTAAATAACATATATGATATAATTATCTCTTGTGTGCTGAATTCAAAAACAATACTTCCCTTAATACTTCTTATATGCATATGTTCTCCCAACATGACCCTCTCCAGGAGGGACAGAATGCCCTGCTTCTGGACTTCCCTCATACATTAAGAGGGAAGTCCAGAAGCAGGGCATTCTGTCCCTCCTGGAGAGGGTCATGTTGGGAGAACATATGCATATAAGAAGTATTAAGGGAAGTATTGTTTTTGAATTCAGCACACAAGAGATAATTATATCATATATGTTATTTACGCATTTAGCGCACCCTATTGCACTTACTCTATACACTCACCATTTCACATCGGTATAAGGGAATACCATTGGTGCAAGGGGGTAGCTGCTTTTGCCATTGGCGCCACATTCGCTCTCTATCCCTTCTCTATACCATATATCAAACCCTGTTCAGTGAGTCCAACCTTAGAATAAAAAACAAACAGCAATGTAGTGTCATAACTGCTGATCATCATCCTGATAATCATTTACCTCAACCTCTACGGGTCACTGTCAATACCACTATGTGAATTTTTCACTCTTTACATTAACACACCTGTATATGTCCACTAACCCTTACTGGGATATTCAATTATCCCGACAGCAAGTCGGGTGTAATGTATCACCGCCAGGGGCTATCTAATTAGCCCAGATAAGCCGTGCCACATGCCACGGCTTACCGGGGATTTTGTTTCACCTGCCTCCTGCAGGCGAAGCAAAATCCCCGATGACAGCCCTGTTTTCATCCGAAACCGGGGCCATTTCACCCGAAAACACACAGGTTTCACTGAACCTGTGTGTTTATGGGTGTAAATGCACTTGTAAATTGCCCGACTGCAGCACCCAAAGAAACATCAGGGGGGCTTTACTCCCGATGTCTCTTCGGGGCAAATTGAATATCCTACTACTCCTTACACTGCCACACCTGTGGCTTCTCCAATAACCACCACACTCTCTCTGTCCAGTACAGTAAGTCTCCTCACTTCTATTTACACTTCTGATGAGCAGAACCCCAATCTACTCTCCCTACCCAAGTCTCCTATACTGAAGGTGGACCCCTCTCACTGGTCCCCCCACCACCTCCTCAGGGTCAGCCCACCTGAATCCCAGCTAATACAGTAGCTACTTGTCTAACTCTCTCTGTGAGAATATGGCTCATTTTTCTCACTATGGGTTCCTGTCTCCTCTACTCCCCCATATACTCATCCTACTCTATGTGAGAGCACGACTACCTCCATCTCTCACTATTGGAACCAATACCTGATAAAATCCCCTGTACCAAGCTACAGCTGGTTCCACTATCTACTTTATCACATTCCTCTTCTCCTTGAGGATTTAAATCACTGGTCAAGTCACTAATCCTCACCCAGTACCACAGAGGGAGTTTTGTTAGTATGGGATTGCACACCCAATTTGACCATAGTTTCACCTATCTCTTCGCCCATGTCTCTGTCCAACAATGATATGTCTCATTTACCTCTGCAGGATACATATTGTTTCCCGGCAACCGGGATGCCGACTATCATAATCCCAACAGCATCCCAGAATTAAAAATATCGACAGCAGGTAAAAAAGTACCCTAACTCTGATCCCTCCCACCCCTAACCCACCTTTACTGCGGACCACCCCCCTCCGCAGCCTAAACCTAACCTTCCCTGGAGGGGTACCTAACCTTAACCCACCCTCCCTGCAGCCTAACCCTAACCCTCCCTGCCCCGCAGCTTAACCCTAACCCTCCCTGCCCCGCAGCTTAACCCAAACCTTCCCTGGGGGGTGCCTAACCCTAACCCCCTGCCCGTAGCCTTACTCTAAACACCCCAGGGTGCAGCCTAACCTTAACCCTCCCCCCACAGCCTAAACCTATCCCCCCCCCCTGCTGCTTACCAGTGGAGACTTGCGGTGCTTCTTCATTCGGGATTCTGGCACCGGCATTGTTATGCATGTCGGGTTGCCGGTGTCGGCATCCCATTCAGTTTTGGGATGCCGGCAATGGTATTTTGACTGCCGGTATCTTGAATGCATCCCATCTCTGGTATTAGTCCTCATTGCCTAGGAAGTAATGATGAAACTAATACCTATCTCAGCAGTTCCTCCACAATGTAACCCGCCCCCCTTTTACACTTTAGTACCATGTTAGGATGTGGGCTACAAGTTTACCATAAGGGGCTAGCTACCTACAGTGCCTCCACCCAAGTATATGTTTTCAGCTATGTACTAATAGGCCCTACTTGGGAAAACCTACTGGTACATTAGTAAATGACTGTAGTAACCCCTAACCGATATATTACACTGAAGTGTGTAATGCATATGTCACCACTTACACCATTTGACGAAAAGTTATTAGATTAAATTATATTACAGCAGTACGTCTTCCTCCTTCGTGTTATATAAAATGGAAGATACAGTCGCTTTCAGACACACATACAGATGGAGCCACACTCACTGAGCATGGCTACATTGCAGGCAGGGTCGCCCGGCGTGCCCTGGCGCGCCTGCGCCTAGGCATGACACTGAGCGCACAGAGATGCTCCCATTCACTTTAAATGGAGCCCGTGCGCGTCTACGATGCACTCGCATCCCATTTCTGCATGGGAGTCAGCCTCGCCGGGCGCACTCAGTCACAGATGGAGCCAGGATTAGCCTGGCTCCATCTGTAATAGCATAACAGTGTTACCGTTACTATATTACATAGGAACATAACATTTAGTCTTCCCCTGCCGCTTGCTGACACTGATGCTTATAGACCTTACATAACACACAGAGTTATTTCAAGAAATTACATGTACTTTTCAGGAAGGACAAGGACCATAAGTCCCAATGAAAGCGGGGCGATCGGGATCCCGGCGCCCAGCATACCGGTGCCGGGATTCTGACCGCTGGCATGCTGGCAGCGGGGCGAGCGCAAATGAGCCCCTTGTGGGCTCACCGTGCTCGCCACGTTGCGCTTGCCGAGCTATTTATTCTCCCTCCAGGCGGGCTGTGGACTCCCAAGAGGGAGAATTGTTGTCGGTATGCCGGGTTTCAGGATTCCGGCGCCGGTATACTGAGCGCTGGGATACCAACAGCCGGCATACTAAATACCACCCTATATATATATAGAGAGAATGAGATTCCAGCAATAATCATGTAGTGTAAAGAGCCCCATACACTACTGCGACATGTCGGACCCTCATGTCGCAGGCGATCAGCTCGGCAGCCTCCCAGGCATCAGGATCACATAAGATACACTGTATGCTGTCCTTTTGCATACTATGTATCTTGTGCGATTCCAGCCATGCCTGCGGGGTCCGACATATCACGAGTGCAGCACAATCAGTCTAGGGGATCCGATCTGATGCTCACGGGAATGCACATCGGATCGGATGTAAAACACATCCAAAATGCCCGGTTTCATCCGATATATCGGCCCGAATGGCCGAAATCGGATTAAATCAGGCATGATCGTTCTAGTGTATGGGGCCCTTAACACTTTCTGCCACAGCTGCGTGCCTGTCACTTCTGCTCAGGCAGCCAGCACCAGCACCCATCCTGGCACCACTCTCCGACCACTCACTGTCAGGGCCAGTTTACAGCTCTACTGCAGTAGCACTATGAGTGGGAGGTAATCATAGTAGCTCTGCAGACTGGCAGCTGTGGCTGCGGCCTTGCTTCCCTGCTCCCTCTCTGGCTTCACCCCCCATGCCTGGCCACCTGCATACATCTTGGATGTTTACAGCTATGACAGGGGGGTCAGCGCTCAAGGAAGGGCACTCCAGACTGGCTGTCACAGTGGCAGAACTAGAGTGGGTGGGCCCAGGTGCAACAATATGCTCTGCCCCCCCCCCCCTTTCCACACACATACAACTAATTCCTACCAGGGGCTGTTGCTGCAGCAGTGCAAGGCTGCAAGCAAACGGCTGACTCACAGGCACATAGGGAATCAATGATATGCACCTGCTGCTGCTCCTCCTTCCCATTATGACAGTGGGCGCCAGGGACGGCCACGAGATCTTGGTGTGATGCTGTCAGATCCCCGGCGCCCAAACACTGAGAGAGAGAAGAAGCCAAGGGGCGGGGCGGAATATAAAAGGAAAGGGGGAGGAACCGACTTAGCTGCCCTTTCTCTCTTTCCTGATTGACAGCTTGCAGCAGAGGAACACTACAATGTGGGATGTCTGGAGGAGGAGGCGCTGGAGAGAGCGATGGGAGGGAGATCATTCCCTCCTCACAGCAGCAGCCAGTGAGACCTGTAAGTCAGTACAAGTGAGGGACAGCCCCTTCTTCCTCTGCGTCCGGGACCCCTCCTCCCTCTCCAGCTGGGCTGCCGCAGTGAGTCAGCCCGGCGCTGCTGACTGCGTTGTGACTTGCGTGTGGACAGGCGTGTAGCTGGCGGCCGCGGCGGCAATATACAATGAGTCATTGTGACTCATTGAAATGCCAGTGGCTGTGGGCCCCTTCAGTGCGGCGGGGCCCCAGTGCAATGCACTGGCTGCACTGCCGGAAGTTCCGCCCCTGGGCTGTCAGCACTGCTGACAGCTATTATATACCCTGCCGTGAGGTAAGGCTCCACCCACTGGCAATAACCCCATCTCACTCTGGTGATAAGCCCCGCCTACTGGCAATCACCCCATCTCACTCTGGGTGATTGACAGCTAGGGGGCGGGATATGAGGCTTCAGAGTCCTGTTTTCCCTGTAGCCATACAGTATTTCAACACATAAGTGCAGCTATATTGACTAAATCAACTATATAACATATGTCTTCTGTCAGTCAAGTAAAAATATATATACACAAATTTGATTAATTGATTTATTGATTATACATATTCTTCTACCTCACACTCTACCACCTTAACCCTTAATCAGGGTTACAGGTAAAAAGAGGTAATGACTGTGAATGTCTAAGAAAAGCCATAATGCATGGAAAGACTACCTACGTGTCTTATGTAGAGTTCTTGCCAGTGTTAGACTGGAGCATGAAGGGCCCACTGGGATAATGCTGCTGTAGGGGCCCATGCCTAAAGGTGTAGCCAGGTTCCAGTGGGGGCGTGGCCAGCCACCACAGAGGTTTGGTTAACCATTACATGTTCTGTGCCCCTTGGTAAATATATAATAAAACAAATTATTGTGAAGTATAATGTAACATGTATAATGCATAATTCCAGTGCACTAGGATAGTCTGGAACTTGATCCCTAGAGGAGGAAGAGGGCCCACAGGCAGTAGGGCCCACCGGTGGTTTCCCCTGTTCCCCTGTGGGCCAGTTCGACCCTGGTCCTTGCACTGGGAAGTCTTGACAATGTACTGTCTCCAGGGCTGTAACTAGGCAATGTGATAGTAACACAGAGCACAGGGCACAGGAGCATCCTTTGGACACTCCAGACATGCACCTAGCAGCCTGTACATCCTCCAGAACATTCTGAGTCTGCTCCAGTCAGTGCTGCTCTTCCCAGCAAACAGCAGCCGCTCCCCCTCTGCATGATGTCATGCACTCAGGGGGCGTGGCTGGCACAGGGTGCAATATAGCCCTGTTACAGCACTGCTTTTCTCTTACTGCCCCCTACAATTCTTCCCAATGATGATTAAGAAGAAGCATTGGAAATAAATGCTAAAGAATACATTTCTTATAGTTCAACAAGCTTGTCAGGACATGGGGGATAAAATGTATATTTAGTGGGAGCAGAAGATAAAGGTTGTCATTATTAGGATACAGAAGAGATAGGCTTTGGCTTGCCCACGCCGATTCTTTTTTCAGACTACATTCCAAACAATGGGGCAGATGTATTAAGCCTGGAGAAGGGATAAAGAAATGATAAAGCAGTGATAAGTGCAAGGTGATAACGCACCAGCCAGTCAGCTCCTAAGGGATCTATTCATGAAGCAGTGAAAAGTGAGGAGAAGTGAGCCAGTGGAGAAGTTGCCCATGACAACCAATCGGTATTAAAGTAACATTTTTAATTTGCATACTGTACAATTGTACGGAGCAGCTGATTGGTTGCCATGGGGCAACTTCTCCACAGGCTCACTTCTCCACACTTTTCACTGCTTCATTAATAGACCCCTTACTGTCATTTTTCAAATCCGTAATGATTGGCTGGTGCGTTATCACCTTGCACTTATCACTTCTTTATCCCTTCTCCAGGTTAATACATCTGCCCTAATGTAACAAAAGAGAAAAAAAATCACAGGATAAAAAAGGCTGCACATACCTGTACACTGTTCTCAGTAGCGGATCTTGCCACGGGCAAGCAGGACTTTTGCCCGCGGCGCCGGTGACATCCGGAGGGCGCCGGTGACATCCGGAGGGCGCCGGCGACATCCGGAGGGCGCCGCACCATGGCAAGATCCGCTGCTGCTGTGGTGCCCCCTGCTGCCGTGGCCCGCTGTCCGTTGTGAAGGGAAACTAGACGCTACGCGTCTAATTTCCCTTCCTGGAGAGGACCTTCACTGTAATGATGTGCGGTGCGCGTTGACGTCATCGCGCACCGCACAGCAAAGGTCCTTTCCACGAAGGGAACTAGACGCTTAGCGTCTAGTTTACCTTCGTGGAGAGGACCTTTGCTGTGCGGTGCGCGATGACGTCATCGCGCACCGCACATCCTACAACAGTACAGGGGGCGTAACTGACCACGCCCCCTGTATGAAGCCACGCCCCCTAATGCCGCCCGGGGCGCCAGAAGCCCCGGAACCGGCCCTGACTGTTCTTGATGCATATCCACTTTTTTAAATATTTTAAATGATGAGGAGTATATTTGACACTTCAAGCAATCGCTCTAGGCTTATTCCTACAGTTTGTCTCCTAGGCACCATAAATTACATTTACTGGATGAAGAAAGTATGACTAAGATCTGAGACCTTTGTACCCCCAGCCCAGGGCTGCCTTTAGAAATTGTGGGGCCCGGAACTGACAAATTGAACAGGGCCCCTCCCTTCCCCAAAAAAAGATTCTGCGGCACTTCTCCAACCCTATGTGATGTCCTAAATTGTGACATTACATATAGGTGGAGTGTTGCGGTCCTACAGGAATGGTTCACAGAGAGATGATGCACAGGGAAGGCTTGTTTTAAGAAGACATCCCTGCGCGTCAGCCTGCTGTTGACTCACAGACTGGTGCAGCTCTCCAGGTATTGGGAATAGGAGCCGAGGTGGGCCCCTCTCTCTCTAAGGGCCCGGGATATCAGTCCCCCTCTGATGGCTGCTGTGCACCCACCCTGTGTATATAGGGGGTCATTCGGAGTTGATTGCTTGCTATTTTTTGCAGCGCTGCGAACAGATAGTCGCCGCCTATAGGGGAGTGTATTTTAGCTTTGCAAGTGTGCAATCGTATGTGCAGCTGAGCTGTACAAAAACATTTTGTGCAGTTTCTGAGTAGCTCTGAACTTACTCAGAAGCTGGGATCACTTCAGCCAGTCTGGGGCCGGAATTGACGTCAGACACCCGCCCTGCAAACACTCCCAGAAAACGGTCAGTTGACACCCATAAACGCCTTCTTCCTGTCAATCTCCTTGCGATTTGGCTGTGCGAATGGATTTTTCATAAAATCCATCGCTCAGCAACGATCCGCTTTGTACGCGTACACATGCACAGTTCTGACCAGATCGCAGCACAGCGAAAAATCCTAGCATGCGATCCGGTCGGAATGACCCCCATAGTTCTGTAGTGTGTGTGTGTGTGTTTGTGTGTGTGTGTGTGTGTGTGTGTGTGAGAGTGTGTGCAAAGTGAACACAAACAAGAAGGTCACTGTTAGATTCCTCCAGTTTCTTACAATAAATCTGCTACAACTGTTTCTGAATTGAGTGGTGAAATGTGCCTCTAGAGAGTTCCTATTAACTTTTCTTGAGGAATCTGAAAGTAAAGTCAGTCCTTAATTGTAATGTGAAGGGTGCACCCCCAGCTCTCCTTCTATTACCTGAATTGTGACAGCAGTGAAACGATTCAGTTAAGACATTTTTTGCCAGCTAGATTATTTACTGCTCATTTGGCCTCAAGGTTTCTCCTTGGATGTGTCCTCAGTTGCCATTCTCTCTTTTCCATCTCTCTGACATTTTCTCCTTCATGGTTTCCAGCTATTCCCGAATCACTAAGGTAGTTTAAATTCTGTCTAAAATACCAGCTCCCTCAGGCAAACAATCTGTGCCCGGACTGTTAAATGGGCCCCAACGTCCTATATCTTTGTCATTATTATGACCATAAAAGTCCATTCCAATAGGTCACGGGAAGAGATTTGAAATGCTGTAAAGTTATAGGTGAACCAAATTTAATGTTTGAGTTGTGTTAGAAAAAAATCACTCATAGAAAATCTTCATTCGAATACCCCAACTAGTATTGATTATGCTTTCTTTCTCTTTCTTTCTTTCTTTCTTTCTTTCTTTCTTTCTTTCTTTCTTTCTTTCTTTCTCTCTTTCTTTCTTTCTTTCTCTTTCTTTCTCTTTCTTTCTCTTTCTTTCTTTCTTTCTTTCTTTCTCTTTCTTTCTCTTTCTTTCTCTCTTTCTCACCAGTTTTGTTGCATTTCGCACAATGTAGCACAGAGGTGGAAATAAAACATGCCTATGTTTTTAGGGTGCTGCAATAGTTGAGGAACATTTTGTGCATTCTAGAGCCAATTCAAAGATGTATGCAAATCGGGTGCAATTACTCCCATACTGCATGCAGAGAACTTATGCGGCTATGCAGAGTTTTTCTCATCAGAGTAACCACACTGCCCCCCTTGGCTTCATAGCTGACATCATTATCAATGCACACTTGCATTGACCCCGTCCTTTATGTTAAAGATGAATCTGAAAACTACAGATGAGCGGGTTCGGTTCTCAGAGAACCAAACCGTACCAAACTTCACGCTCTGAACCCGGTTCCGAGTCTGGCTCGGGTTTTCCCACCTGTCTCGGAAACCCGAACGAGGCAAAACGTCATCATCCCGCTGTTGGATTCTCGCAGGATTTGGATTCCATATAAGGAGCCGCGCGTCCCCTCCATGTTTCACTCCGGCATTGGAGAGTGCACAGAGAGGACGTGTCTCCGTTCTCTCAGTGTCCTCAGTGTCCGTGGCTTGTACTGAATCTGTCCAGTCACAGTGGTTGTGTCCTCTGCTGCCATCTGTCCAGTGCTGCTGTATAGGGTGCTCTATTGTGCTGCATCAGTTCAGTGGTGGTGTGTTGTGCTGCATCAGTCCAGTCACAGTGTTGGTGTCCTCTGCTGCAATATGTCCAGTGCTGCTGTTTAATAAGTCCCTTAGAGTGTGGCTGTGTTGTCCTGCATCAGACCAGTGGTAGTGTCCTGGCCATCAGTCATTCCAATGACCAGGCAGTCACCGTGGTATACGCTGCTGCTATATGTCCACTGCTGCCGTATAATAATAATAATAACAAGTCTCTTACAGTGTTGCTGTGTTGTGCTGCATCAGACCAGTGGGAGTGTCCTGGCCATCAGCCATCAGTCATTCCTGTGCTGCATATTGTGTTATATAACTCCAAAAAAATAATGGAGAACAAAAATTTGGAGGATAAAATAGGGAAAGATCAAGAATCACTTCCCCCTCGTGCTTAAGCTGCTGCCACTAGCCATGACATAGACAATGAAATGCCATCAACGTCATCAGCCAAGGCCGATGCCCAATGTCATAGTAGAGGGCATGTAAAATCCAAAAAGCCAAAGTTCAGTAAAAAGACCCAAGAAAAGAAATTTAAATGGTTTGAGGAGAAACGTAAACTTGCCAATATGCCATTTACTACATGGAGTGGCAAGGAACGGCTGAGGCCCTGGCCTATGTTCATGACTAGTGGTTCAGCTTCACATGACGATGGAAGCCCTCATCCTCCCGCTAGAAAAATTAAAAGAGTTAAGCTGGAAAAAGCACAGTAAAGAACTGTGCGTTCTGAGATGGTATCACAAATCCCCAAGGAGAGTCCAAGTGTGTCGGCGGTTGCGATGCCTGACCTTCCCAACACTGGATGGGAAGAGATGGCTCCTTCCACCATTTGCACGCCCCCTGCAAGTGCTGGAAGGAGCACCCACAGTCCAGTTCCTGATATTGAAATTGAAGATGTCACTGTTGAAGTACACCAGGATGAGGAGGAAGTTGACGATGAGGATTCTGATGGTGATGTGGTTTGTTTAAGTCAGGCACCGGGGGAGACACCTGTTGTCCGTGGGGTGAAGAAGCCCATTGTGATGCCTGGGCAAAATACCAAAAAAGCCAACTCTTCGGTGTGGAATTATTTCTCCACAAATCTGGACAACAGGTGTCAAGCCATCTGTTGCCTCTGTCAATCTGTAATAAGTAGGGGTAAGCAGAGCCGTCTTAACAGCGGTGTAGGCCCCTGGGCACAGCAATTCACCGGGCCCCCTACCCATGCTCCAGTGGTAGGGGTGGGAGGAGCTATCAGCAGCAGTTTTGATGTCCGGCTGGCGGTAGGGGTGTTCTATCTTCTGCTCAGCATGTAGGACCTGAAGCAGTAATTTCTGCTAATTACTCCTTTACTGCACAGATGGGGCTAAACTGTAGAAGGGGCATTGGGCTGAATGAAGAAGCCCTAGTACATGACTTCCAGGGTGGTAGGGGGTGTTTAATAAATAGGGGAGGGGTGGCTAGTGAAGTGGGCTTAATACGGTGGGAGGGCAGCTTGCTTGACTGCAGATATCTCAATTCCTGAAAATATATTTCTTAGCTTTGAATGGGATAAAAAACTAGAGAGTCCCACCTATCAGAAGGTTCTGGGAACTTGGGGATCAGAATTCAGGAGACAGAGCAATCCACCGACGAAAATCTAAAACTGCATATTAGGCATATGGAGCTGGAGCAGGGACCAGCTGCTTGAAGGCTGATATCTCTGGTTCTGGGCATAGTAGAAACAAGCTGCCAGTGTCCACTAAAAGGGGAGAATCCCAGCTTGTGGCTTATAACCTTAGAAATACTCTAAGTCAGAAAGAACCCGAAATATCTGGTTGGGAAGAGCAATTAACAGGCTTGGATGGGGACCACTGCTTTCAAGTCGAATATCTCTGGTTCCCCAGGACCGATTTTAAAAAATCTGGTACCCCTGGAAAGAGGGGACCCTCAGCTATCAGCCTAGGGCCCTTATTCTCTTGGGGCCATTGGGCAAGAGCCCATTGAGCCCATACGAAAAGACGGCCCTGGGGGTAAGGATGTTAACCACCTAGGAACATCCTCCCTTATACGTCACCTGCAGCGCATTCATCATAAGTCAGTGTCAAGTTGTGAAACTTTGAGTAAGAGCGTAAGTAGTCCACTGACACCTAAAACCCTGCTTCCTCTTGTACCCAAGCTCCTGCAAGCCACACCTCCAACTCCCTCAATGTCAACTTTCTCATCAGTTAGGAACGTAAGTAGTCCTGCAGGCCATGTCACTGTTAAGACTGATGAGTCCTCTCCTAACCGGGATTCCTCCGGAGGATTCTTGAGTGGTACGCCTGCTGTTGCTGACGCTGTTGTTGCTGCTGGGAGTCGATTGTCATCCCAGAGGGGAAGTCAGGGACCACTTGTACTACTTCCAGTAAGCAACTGACTGTCCAACAGTCCTTTGTGAGGAAGATGAAATATGACAGCAGTCATCCTGTTGCAAAGTGGATAACTGAGGCCTTGACACTTATGTTGGTGTTAGACGTGCGTCCGGTATCCGCCATTAGTTCAGTGGGATTTAGACAATTGATGGAGGTATTTTGTCCCCGGTACCAAATCCCATCTAGGTTCCACTTCATTAGGCAGGCGATACCGAGAATGTACAAAGACGTCAGAAAAAAAAGTCACCAGTGTCCTACAAAATGCGGTTGTATCCAGTGTCCACTTAACCACGGACATGTGGACAAGTGGAACAGGGCAGACTAACGACTATATGACTGTGACAGCCCACTGGGTAGGTGTATGGCCTCCCGCAGCAACAACAGCAGCGGCATCTTGCAAACACCAACTCATTCCTAGGCAGGCTACGCTATGTATCACAGCTTTCCGTAAGAGGCACACAGCTGACAACCTCTTACGAAAACTGAGGGACATCATCGCAGAATGGCTTACCCCAATTAGACTCTCCTGGGGATTCGGACAACGCCACCAATATTGGCCCTCATTCCAAGTTGTTCGCTCGCTAGCTGCTTTAAGCAGCTTTGCACACGCTAAGCCGCCGCCTACTGGGAGTGAATCTTAGCTTTGCAGAATTTGCGAACGAAAGATTTGCAGAATTGCAAAAAGAAATTTCTTTGCAGTTTCTGAGTAGCTCGAGACTTACTCTGCCACTGCGATCAGTTCAGTCAGTTTCGTTCCTGGTTTGACGTCACAAACACACCCAGCGTACGCCCAGAGACTCCCCCGTTTCTCCAGACACTCCCGCGTTTTTCCAAGAAACGGCAGCGTTTTTTCGCACACACCCATAAAACGGCCAGTTACCGCCCAGAAACACCCACTTCCTGTCAATCTCACTCCGATCACCAGAACGAAGAAATTTAATTGTTAAGCCGTGAGTAAACTACCAAACTTTTTTGCAAATTAACTTGGCGCAGACGCACTGCGAACATTGCGCATGCGCAGTTTGCGACTAATCGCTCCATTGCGAAAAAAACTAACGAGCGAACAACTCGGAATGAGGGCCATTGTGCGTGCATTACATCTGTGCAAATTCCAGCACATACAATTTATTTGGTGGTGCAGAATTTTTGGAAAAATGACAGGGGTGTAGAGGAGATGCTGTCGGTGGCCTGGAAAATTGCAGGCCACTTTCGACATTCAGCCACCGCGTGCCGAAGACTGGAGTGACAGCAAACACTCCTGAACCTGTCCTGCCATCAACTGAAGCAAGAGGTGGCAACGAAGTAGAATTCAACACTCTATATGCTTCAGAGGATGGAGGAGCAGGAAAAGGCCATTAAAGCCTATACATCCACCTACAATATAGGCAAAGGAGGGGGAATGCACCTGACTCAAGTGCAGTGGAGAATGATTTCTGTCTTGTGCAAGGTTCTGCAACCCTTCGAACTTGCCACACGTGAAGTCAGTTCAGACACTGCCAGCTTGAGTCAGGTCATTCCCCTCATCAGGCTTTTGCAGAAGCAGCTGGAGAAATTGAAGGAGGAGCTAAGACAGAGTGATTCCGCAAAGTATGTGGGACTTGTGGATGGAGCCCTTCATTCGCTTTGCTAGGATTCAAGGGTGGTCAATCTGTTGAAATCAAAGCACTACATTTTGGTCACCGTGCTTGATCCTAGGTTTAAAGCCTACATTGTATCTCTCTTTCTGGCAGACACAAGTCTGCAAAGGAGCAAAGACCTGCTGGTGAGTAAATTGTCATCTCAAGCGGAATGTGACCCGTCAACAGCTCCTCCTTCAATTTCTCCCGCCACTGGGGCTGCAAGGAAAAGGATACGATTTCCTAGCCCACCCGCTGGCGGTGATGCAGGGCAGTCAGGAGCGAGTGCTGACATCTGGTCCAGACTGAAGGACCTGACAACGATTACTGACATGTCTACTTTCACTGTATATGAATGTGTCACCATTGAAAGAATGGTGGAGGATTATATGAGTGACCGCATCCAAGTAGGCATGTCAGACAGTCCATATGTATACTGGTAGGAAAAAGAGGTAATTTAGATGCCCTTGAACAAACTGGCTTTATTTTACCTAAGTTGCCCCCCTTCCAGTGTGTACTTCGAAAGAGTGTTTAGTGTAGCCGGTAACCTTGTCAGCGATCGGCGTAGGAGGTTACTTCCACAAAATGTGGAGACGATGATGTTCATCAAAATGAATTATAAATTTCTCCGGGAAGACCTTTACCAGCAATTGCCTCCAGAAAGTACAGAGGTACCTGTGATGGTGGATTACGGTGGGGACAAATTAATACTCTGAGGAGGAGGATGTACACAGTGAAAGGGGTGAGGAATCGGAGGATGAGGATGAGGTCGACATGTTGCCTCTGTAGAGCCAGTTTGTGCAAGGAGAGATTGATTGCTTCTTTTTTTGGTGGGGGCCCAAACAAACCAGTCATTTCAGCCACAGTCGTGTGGCAGACCCTGTCGCTGAAATTATTGGTTTGTTAAAGTGTGCATGTCCTGTTTATGCAACATAAGGGTGGGTGGGAGGGCCCAAGGACAATTCCATCTTGCACCTCTTTTTCTTCTTATCATCATGTGCTGTTTGGGGACTATTTTTTATTTTTTTAAAGTGCCATCCTGTCTGACACTTCTGTATATGTCCAGTGGTACTGCCATTTAATTCCAGTGATTTGGACGTATAATTCCAGTGATTTTGCCATTTAATTCCAGTGATTTTGCCATTTAATTCCAGTGATTTGGACGGTATAATTCCAGTGATTTGGACGTATAATTCCAGTGATTTTGCCATTTAATTCCAGTGATTTGGATGTATAATTCCAGTGATTTGGACGTATAATTCCAGTGGCAATTGTTTGTGTCACTTGACTTAGTCATACAGCTACCTCATTGCACCTCTTCGACATCTTTGCATGAGGTGCTGTTTGGGGCCTAGTTTTTGAAAAGTGCCATCCTGTCTGACACTGCCGTATGAGTCTAGGGGTACTGCTGTCTTAGTCCTGGGGTACTGCCGTACAGGTCCACCAATTGCAGATTTTTTTTTAAATGACAGGGGCGTGCTGGAGATGCTATCAGTGGACCGAACAATTGCGGCCCACTCTCGACATTCAGCCACTGCGTGACACTACTAGATGGGCCAGGTGGTTGTGTCGCTTAGCTTAGTCATACAGCAACCTCGCTGCACCTTTTTTTCTTCTTTGCATAATGTGCTGTTTGGGGCCTTTTTTTGATATCTGCCCTCCTGTCTGCCACTGCAGTCAGGGGCGGATTGGGAACAAAAAGCGGCCCTGGAAAAATTTGTACTAGTGGCCCCACATGGGCAGCACCAGAGGTGTAAGGTCTAGCCGTGGGGCATGGCAGCAGCACCCTCCCCCCAAGACTTTCCAGATAGTGAGCATGTCCAGCATGAAGGGGGAAGTTAAAAAGAAATAAAATTAAATATTATGAGCACATTATATGATACACCTTTAGAATTTAGTAAACTATATAATTCTTTCGAAATATATATTTTCTTGCTTCTTACACCAACCGTATCCCAATCACTATTCACTCAATCTTATATGTCAGCCAAGCAGGCAGACAGAGCATACACTAGATCATCTGCAATCACAGGATAAGTGGCAAAGTCATTTTCATATATGCAAATTATTTAGCATCTTATTCATTATGTCTATAAAAAGGACCATGTGTCCTCAAACAAAACAGGCCCCACGGGTGCATCGGCCCACCGGGAATCTTCCCTGTGAACCCTATGGCCAATCCGCCTCTGGCTGCAGTGCCACTCCTAGATGGGCCAATTGTTTGTGTCGCTTGGTTTAATCATACTGCTACCTCATTGCACCTCTTCTACATCTCTGCATGAGGTGCTGTTTGGGGCCTAGTTTTTGAAAAGTGCCATCCTGCCTGACACTGCAGTGCCACTCCTAGATGGGCCAGGTGTTTGTGCCGCACACTTGTGTCGCTTAGCTTCGCCATCCAGCTACCTAATTGCACCTCTTTTTCTTCTTTGCATCATGTGCTGTTTGGGGACTAGTTTTTGATTAGTGCCATCTTGTCTGCCACTGCAGTGCCACTCCAAGAGGGTCTAGTATGGTATGCCGGCGGCCGTGCTCCCGGCGACCAGCATACCGGCGAAGGGAGCCCGACTGCCGGCATACCGACAGTTTGGCGAACGCAAATGAGCCCCTTGCGGGCACGGTGGCGCGCTACGCTATTTATTCTCCCTCCAGGGGGGTCGTGGACCCCCACGAGGGAGAAAATATGTCGGTATGCCAGCTGTCGGGATTCCGGCGCCGGTATACTGTGCGCCAGTATCCCGACAGTCGGCAACCTGAAGACCACCCCTCCTAGATGGGCCAGGTGTTTGTGCCGTACACTTGTGTCACTTAGCTTAGTCATACAGCCACCTCTGCGCAACTTTCAGGCCTAAGAACAATATTGTGAGGTGTGAGATGTACAGAATAGACTGGAAATGAGTGGAAATGAATGTTATTGAGGTTAATAATACCGTAGGAGCAAAATTACCCCCAAATTCTGTGATTTTAGCTATTTTTATGTTTTTTTTCAAAAATCATCCAGATCCAAAAACCAAAACCAAAACACGAAAGGGTGGTTTTGGCAAAACCAAGCCAAAACCAAAACACGAAAGTGTAATTAGAACCAAAACACAAAACACGAAAAGTGCCAGCCGACCATCTCTACTGAAAACAGGCATAATTATGTGTACGCACAGCTCTGCATAACCCGCAGTTCTATCATGCACTACCCGGGCCCCCGTTAAGCTGCTGAAAGTCCAACTCATGGAGCAGCTGAGCTAAAGTTTGCAGAGAGTGAGATGTGTAATATTAGCCAGCAGCAGGCTTGATCCTGTCCCCTCTCTCTCCCTCTATATACTACGGCACCCCCTCTCTGCACACCAGTCAGTATGTACTCAGTGCCCTGCCTCACCCAGGTAAGTGATTGCATGACTATTGGCACATACATGTACCTAATGAAAGGGTCTGGTGCTGTGTGTCCTGTGCATTGTGCAGGAGGAACTTCCTGCATGTGTCTGGAGGGGGGGATACTGACTGCCCAGTAGAGTGCCAGGCAGCTCTGCTCTCATCTTTGCTCCCTATTGTCGACTGTGAATTTATATAGACTATAGATGCATCCAGCATACTTCACACTGTACATGTACATACAAATACGGTGTGACATGTAGGCTACACACATACACAGGGCAGGATGTACTAATGCTATAATGCAGTCAAAACTGTCGGGCTTAGACCACATTTCCCATATGCATTACCTATAGAAGTCTATGGGCTTCTTTTCGCAGAAATCTCTGGAGAGGGATTATTTGTATCCCTCGTTCTGCTCACGTGTTGGCCAACTGTCATATACCCGGAAGTCCTAACTTTGTAGGGACAGCTGTTAGAGGAAGAGCTGCCCTGTGCTTAAGTAATAATGCATAGGTTATTAACAAATGCTAGTAAGCATACAATAAGAGGTGGGGTGTACATGAAATATCTCATTTACAGTGGCTACTAGTACCTATATCAGCTTCTAATCTGCAAAAAAATGGAATAAGAAATACGGAAATTAAAATTAAAAATGTGACAACTAAAAAAAAACAACAACATTGTAAAAGGGAGGAGTTGGAGCCGGAAAGGGGAGGTGCCAGGATAGGAAAGAGGAGTCAGTATACGTAACTAAACCACCTCCCCTAAAAGAAAAGTCTACATCCGCCCTGTCCCAAAAGTGGTAGCCGCTGTATGCCTATGTCGGCATTTTCTGACAAGAGTGATCATGCAATCTGTCTCCTGTAGCCTCTGAAGTTTCAACTGTACGCATGCGCAGTGTCAGATATTGTGGAGGAGCCTTTCAGAAACACAAAAGGGTCCTCCAATTTGTTGGGAAGTATTTCAAAGGAGCAGCAATTAAGAAACTGACAGTTGATATTAATTGTGCTGCAAAATGAATTCAATTTTTTAGACCCTTCCATGATTATTAATATAGGGCCCTATATCGGTTTTCATTCAAATTTTACTATGCAAAAAAGAAACATACAAAATCCCAGTGGGTTCATACATTTTTATGTGGGTTTTTGTATTTGTAGTGAACGACTACAATCACTGAGCTCTAACTGCATCTCTTATGTATGGACAAACCACATCACAAGTTTACACAACTTTTGCTGGGTGCACACTTGAACAATATATAATTCGTTCGAGCGACAAACAATATATTGTTAGCTCATGGACAGGTGTGTACACCCAACATTGGGGGTCATTCCGAGTTGTTCGCTCGTTAGTTTTTTTCGCAACGGAGCGATTAGTCGCAAACTCCGCATGCGCAATGTTTGCAGTGCGCCTGCGCCAAGTAAATTAGCACAAAAATGTGTTATTTTACTCACGGCCTAACAAAGTTTTTTCTTCGTTCTGGTGATCGTAGTGTGATTGACAGGAAGTGGGTGTTTCTGGGCGGAAACTGTCCGTTTTATGGGAGTGTGCAATAACACGCTGGCGTTTGTGGGAAAAACGCGGGCGTGGCTGGAGAAACGGTGGAGTGTCTGGGCGAACGCTGGGGGTGTTTGTGACGTCAAACCAGGAACGAAACTGACTGAACTGATCGCAGTGTAGGAGTAAGTCTCGAGCTACTCAGAAACTGCAAAGAAGTGTCTATTCGCAATTCTGCTAATCTTTCGTTCGCACTTCTGCTAAGCTAAGATACACTCCCAGAGGGCGGCGGCTTAGCGTGTGCAATGCTGCTAAAAGCAGCTAGCGAGCGAACAACTCGGAATGAGGGCCATTGTTCACAGACATATCAGGTCAGCTCTGCAGTACAGCTAATGCCAATATATCTTGGATCTATGGTGGTCATTCCGAGTTGATCGCTAGCTAGCATATTTTAGCAGCCGTGCAAACGCTATGCCGCCGCCCACTGGGAGTGTATTTTAGCTTAGCAGAAGTGCGAACGAAAGAATCGCAGAGCGGCTACAAAGTTTTTTTTGTGCAGTTTCAGAGTAGCTCAAAACCTACTCAGCGCTTGCGATCACTTCAGCCTATTCATTTCATGTTTTGACGTCACAAACACGCCCTGCGTTCGGCCAGCCACGCCTGCGTTTTTCCTGGCACGCCTGTGTTTTTTCGACCACTCCCTGAAACACGGTCAGTTGACACCCAGAAACGCCCACTTCATGTCAATCACTCAGCGGCCAGCAGTGCCACTGAAATGCTTCGCTAGATCCTGTGTGAAACTACATCGTTTGTTGTAATAGTACGACGCGCGTGCACATTGCGCGGCATACGCATGCGCAGAACTGCCAGTTTTTTGCCTCATCCCTGCACAGCGAACGAATGCAGCTAGCGAACAACGCGGAATGACCACCTATATCGGCATGTGGGTTGGGTATGGATGACCGGTGTTTGGTTATCCCGATGTTTACAATGCTGGCCGGGGTGAGGTGAGCATAATGAAGCCCCTTGCGAGCTCTCTACGCTCACCACGCTGCAGGCTCAGTGGCACTTGCCACAGTTACTATTCCCACCCGCGCTGCAGGCTCAGTGGCACTTGCCACAGTTACTATTCCCACCACTGAGTCCCTGGTAGTCAGCATGGGATTCTGAGGGGGTGGGATGTTGGTGTCGATATTGTGATAGGCGGTCTCCTGACCACCGGTCACATAACTTCATCCCCAGGATGTATAGTTGTGTGAATTGTCAACCCGACGACCGTCCTATATGCCACTGGCAGGGACCACCCAGTGAAGTGTGGTGAGGTGAGGCCGGTGAGGCAGAGCCTTTCCTGTCATACTAGCAAATACACCAAAGTTTTGCCTTCACAAAGTATATGAAAAATATAAAGTATATAATAAAAATATCTTTTTGTATTAGTAATCATTAGTGATGTGCCCCGGAAATTTTTCGGGTTTTGGTTTTGGATTCGGTTCCGCGGCCGTGTTTTGGATTCGGACGCGTTTTGGCAAAACCGCCCTGAAATTTTTTTGTCTGATTCGGGTGTGTTTTGGATTCGGATGTTTTTTTTTTTTTTAAACCCTCAAAAACAGCTTAAATCATAGAATTTGGGGGTCATTTTGATCCCATAGTATTATTAACATCAATAACCATAATTTCCACTCATTTCCAGTCTATTCTGAACACCTCACAATATTATTTTTAGTCCTAAAATTTGCACCGAGGTCGCTGTATGACTAAGCTAAGCGACCCAAGTGGCCGGCACAAACACCTGGCCCATCTAGGAGTGGCACTGCAGTGTCAGACAGGATGGCACTTTAAAAAATAGTCCCGAAACAGCACATGATGCAAAGAAAAAAAAAGAGGTGCACCAAGGTCACTGGATGGCTAAGATAAGCGACCCAAGTGGCCGGCCTCCCTCCACATTTTTGTTCTCCATCTTTTAATGTGTGGAATTATATGCCAATAATATATCAATAGCAATGGCCTACTGTACCGTACTGCTATATATATATATATATATATATATATATATATATATATATGTATACTGGTGGTCAGCAAAATTCTGCACTGTCCTCCTACTATATACTGCGCACAACTAAATGCAGCACAGATATGGATAGTATACTTGATGACACAGAGGTAGAGCAATGGACTACTGTACCGTACTGCTATATAGATACTGGTGGTCAGCAAAATTCTGCACTGTCCTCCTACTATATACTGCGCACAACTACAATGCTGCACAGATATGGAAAGTATACTTGACGACACAGAGGTAGAGCAGTGGACTACTTTACCGTACTGCTATATATATACTGGTGGTCAGCAAAATTCTGCACTGTCCTCCTACTATATACTGCGCACAACTACAATGCAGCACAGACATGGATAGTATACTTGACAACACAGAGGTAGAGCAATGGACTATTGTACTGTACTGCTATATATATTTACTGGTGGTCAGCAAAATTCTGCACTGTCCTCCTACTATATACTGCGCACAACTACAATGCAGCACAGATATGGATAGTATACTTGACGACACAGAGGTAGAGCAATGGCTTACTGTACCGTACTGCTATATATATATACTGGTGGTCAGCAAAATTCTGCACTGTCCTCCTACTATATACTGCGCACAACTTCAATGCAGCACAGATATGGAACATTTTCAGGCAGAGAACGTAGATATTTGCAGCACACTGAGCACAGATATTTGCAGCACACTGAGCACAGATATTTGCAGCACACTGAACACAGAAACTGAGAGAACGCAGCCACGTCCTCTTGCTATCATCTCCAATGCATGAGTGAAAATGGCGGCGACGCGCGGCTCCTTATATAGAATACGAATCTCGCGAGAATCCGACAGCGGGATGATGACGTTCGGGGGCGTTCTGGTTAACTGAGCAAGGCGGGAAGATTCGAGTCTGCCTCGGAACCGTGTAAAATGGGTGAAGTTCGGGGGGGTTCGGATCTCGAGGAACCGTACCCTCTCATCTCTAATAAAAATATATTTTTGTATTAGTAATCATTGTTATAGTGAAAACTCAGGAGTAAAAAATCTATGTCAGTTAAGGCAGTACCTCCCCTGCCTACCTTTTCCACACATCTCTAACCAAAACTAACCAAATTTCCAGCAGTATATACTGCTGCACCTGTGTATAATGCCCACATATATATACTGCTGCACCTGTGTATAATGCCCACATGTATATACTGCTGCACCTGTGTATAATGCCCACATGTATATACTGCTGCACCTGTGTATAATGCCCACATAAACCCTTGGGCTTTTATATTGTGTGTAAGTCTGGCTCTGGTACTAGCCATTGCCTCCTGAGCCATTTACCATCACCGCACGTCCCTGGACCCACCGATAAAGACGTGTATGCTTACCAAATCTCTGTTGGAAGATCCGAGGATCTGTCGGCATGTCCATCTGTACCCAGCCTTAAGGCTAGAACACACTAGCCGATCCCCGCCGACACAGATATTGGCGGCAGTGGGGACCTGGTTGGGGGCCAGCATCGGCAAGTGCATACACACTTGTCGATGCGGCCGGGACAGGCAGCGACGGCGGTGGGAACGGCGGCAGGATGGCTGTCGTTAACGAGGACCTCCCTTGTCTGTATATGTTCAGATGAGGGAGGGGGTCATTAACGATGCACGGGAGCACGCATCGCTAATGACATTGAATGTACACACTGGAGGAGATTGTGAAAGATCTCGCTCAGATCGACCATTCTGAGTGAGATCTTTCAAAATCTCGTCTAGTGCGTGTGTATGGGGCTTAAGGTTTCAGCTTAATCCATGATTGATAAATATGGTAATACTATTCTGCATTTGGTAATCCTTTCCCATCAGGGTGAATTTAAATGCACCCTTTGATTTCTGTAAATAACTGCCACCTTTTACCAGGGACGTGCAGTCAGGGGAGGCAGTGCCTCCCCTGTCACTAATGATTAAAATAATATAAAGAAGATACATAAGACACATATTCTGTGTCATATGTATCTTCTTAATATTATTCTAATAAATTTAGACTATGAAATTACTTTGGGAGGCACTCATAACAAGTGCCTCCCGTACACAGTGATAACGGGGATGCAGCGGGGGGCGGGGCCTAACACTGGGCTTTAAAAGCCCATTAGAAAGAAAGGGGACAGCGGCACTTATATAAGTGCCTCGCTGACAGCCTGGGATGGGCTTTCAGGCATGACAGCTGTGATTGGACAGCGGATCCAATGGTGGATCCGCTGGTCCAATCACCCAGGGGCGGTGGGAGAAGCGGAGGCGGGACCCGTCAGTTAGTGTGAGCTGTCCCGAGTCACTACGGTAAAGCAGCGGCGGCCCCGGGAAGCCCGGAACAGGGGAGTATGTGGCAGCGGTGGCCAGCATTCTCCAGTCTAGTTCCTGCTCCTCCACCCTCCCAGCTAGCAGCAGAAGCAGCGTCTCAGGTGAGAGAGGGGGGTCAGCTGGATGGGCTGCACTGGCGTGCGCACGGGACACACACACACACACACACGTTTACAACACATTACCGCAGTCCTGTCACCACCCTCCAAGTGTCCAGCTTAATTTAAATCATGTGTAACTCTTCTCACCAAGAACATTGGAGTGTGTGGATCCGCACAGGGCTGCAGTAACAGTTTCCTGATAGCGGCATCACACACACACACCTGTCCCGATGTGAGGGCTCTGTCCGGCCTGTGTCAAGTGTCAAAACCATTTGAGAACTCAGACCCTATTACATAACCCCCATGATGATCAAATGCTTGCATTATATTTGGAGTGCATTTAGGGGCCTATTCACCAAGTATCCAACTCACTGCGGGGGAAACTTATCACCGGAGCAATTCAGCATTGCTTCGGTGTAGAGACAGCTGCTACGAAAAGCAGCTATCCCCGCAATCTGTAATACTGCTACTTCTGTAGCAGCGTTATTTACCCATCCTCGTCGCCAACTTCTGCGCTAGTGCTTGGATCCCTCTTGGCATCCCCAAAACTCTTTACCATAGGAAGAGAGGGGCTCTGGGAATAAACGCCATCTTAAGATGGTGTTTATTGTCACAGGCAAACTCCGAAAACTTTAAAGCTGGGCATACACTAAAAGCATTTTGTGGCATAATGTGAATTGCGGCTCATACTGTGTGGCGTAACGTGAATTTCGGCTCATACTACGTGGCGTAACGTGAATTTCGGCTCATACTGTGTGGCGTAATGTGAATTTGGCTCATACTGTGTATCGTAATGTGAATTTTGTTTCATACCACGTGGCGTAATGTGAATTTCGGCTCATACTGTGTGTGGTAATGTGAATTTTGGTACATACTGTATGGCGTAATGTGAATTCGGCTCATACTGTGTGGGGTAATGTGAATTTCGGCTCATACTGTGTGGGGTAATGTGAATTTCGGCTCATACTGTGTGTGGTAATGTGAATTTTGGTTCATACTGTGTGGAGTAATGTGAATTTTGTCTCATACAGTGTGGTGTAATGTGAATTTCGGCTCATACTGTGTGTGGTAATGTGAATTTTGGTTCATACTGTATGGCGTAATGTGAATTCGGCTCATACTGTGTGGGGTAATGTGAATTTGGCTCATACAGTGTGGTGTAATGTGAATTTCGGCTCATACTGTGTAGCGTAATGTGAATTTTGTTTCATACCGTGTGGCGTAATGTGAATTTTGGCTCATACTGTGTGGCGTAATGTGAATTGCGGCTCATACTGTGTAGTGTAATGTGAATTTCGGCTCATACTGTGTGGCGTAATGTGAATTTCGACTCATACTGTGTGGCGTAATGTGAATTTCGGCTCATACCGCGTGCTGTAATCAAAATCACGGTGTAGGTGCTGGGGGTTGCAACGGGTGGGGAGTGTATGGGGGGCAGGGGGAGGGGAATGCATATGCACGTAGGCCCATCACTCGCTAGTTCTGCCACTGGGTCAGGAATAGGTTGGGAAAGTGCAAGCAGCGATAGGGTGCAGCGGCAGCTAGGACTCAGGGTTATGCCGTAGCAGACAGTCCGTACCAGCCGGTGGTCGCACCAATATGTTTAATTTTTTTCCCTGGGGTGTATTATATCTACTTGTAATATTAGGAACTAGGGACAAATTAGATTAAGCCATGTGATTTTACTGAGAGAATGTAAAACAGTGCAAGACATGTCCCTGGGTGGTGCTAGACACGCACAAAAGACAGTGCTAGACACGCCTCTCTGGCAGAGCACCCCCTAATAAAATTAGCTGCGCACACCTACGATGGGCTGGGGAGGTGCAAAAATGGACTAAGATCTGATGTGTGTGTGTGTATATATATATATATATATATATATATATATATATATATATTTTTTTTCACATTTTATTATGCCTCCCCAGCCAAAGACCTCACCGCACGTCACTGCCTTTTACATATTTAATGTAGAAAATGGCATTACAAACGTACATTCAGTGAAAACATGAGGAAGATTACATAGGGTTCACTGAGCACAGCCAGAATGGTTGTGTCTACAGTATGTTGCCTTCATGCTAAGGACCTGGACGTGACAAAACGAGTGGGCAGGAGAGAACTTCCGCCCTTACAGCACCTAAATGTCTTCTTCGTTCTCCGTTCGTTTTTGGGGATTTTTTTTTTATGCAGCATTGGACGCTCGCCACGCTTCGGGCTCGGTGTCTCGCTTTGCTTGCCACACTTTACTATTCCAAATAGATTGTGACATGGACCCAGGGGGTTATGGGAAAGGTAATCTAGATGCTACCCAGCCAGAATGTCTGGTACATTGATTGTGAAAGTGTAAAACTTTAATAAGACTGAACAAAGTATATGACAGACACAGACCTCTGTGGTACTAGAGATGAGTGCCTGAAATTTTTCGGGTTTTGTGTTTTGGTTTTGGGTTCGGTTCCGCGGCCGTGTTTTGGGTTCGAACGCGTTTTGGCAAAACCTCACCGAATTTTTTTTGTCGGATTCGGGTGTGTTTTGGATTCGGGTGTTTTTTTCAAAAAACACTAAAAAACAGCTTAAATCATAGAATTTGGGGGTCATTTTGATCCCAAAGTATTATTAACCTCAAAAACCATAATTTACACTCATTTTCAGTCTATTCTGAATACCTCACACCTCACAATATTATTTTTAGTCCAAAAATTTGCACCGAGGTCGCTGTGTGAGTAAGATAAGCGACCCTAGTGGCCGACACAAACACCGGGCCCATCTAGGAGTGGCACTGCAGTGTCACGCAGGATGTCCCTTCCAAAAAACCCTCCCCAAACAGCACATGACGCAAAGAAAAAAAGAGGCGCAATGAGGTAGCTGTGTGAGTAAGATTAGCGACCCTAGTGGCCGACACAAACACCGGGCCCATCTAGGAGTGGCACTGCAGTGTCACGCAGGATGGCCCTTCCAAAAAACCCTCCCCAAACAGCACATGACGCAAAGAAAAAAAGAGGCGCAATGAGGTAGCTGTGTGAGTAAGATTAGCGACCCTAGTGGCCGACACAAACACCGGGCCCATCTAGGAGTGGCACTGCAGTGTCACGCAGGATGTCCCTTCCAAAAAACCCTCCCCAAACAGCACATGACGCAAAGAAAAAAAGAGGCGCAATGAGGTAGCTGACTGTGTGAGTAAGATTAGCGACCCTAGTGGCCGACACAAACACCGGGCCCATCTAGGAGTGGCACTGCAGTGTCACGCAGGATGTCCCTTCCAAAAAACCCTCCCCAATCAGCACATGATGCAAAGAAAAAGAAAAGAAAAAAGAGGTGCAAGATGGAATTGTCCTTGGGCCCTCCCACCCACCCTTATGTTGTATAAACAAAACAGGACATGCACACTTTAACCAACCCATCATTTCAGTGACAGGGTCTGCCACACGACTGTGACTGATATGACGGGTTGGTTTGGACCCCCCCCAAAAAAGAAGCAATTAATCTCTCCTTGCACAAACTGGCTCTACAGAGGCAAGATGTCCACCTCATCTTCACCCTCCGATATATCACCGTGTACATCCCCCTCCTCACAGATTATCAATTCGTCCCCACTGGAATCCACCATCTCAGCTCCCTGTGTACTTTGTGGAGGCAATTGCTGCTGGTCAATGTCTCCGCGGAGGAATTGATTATAATTCATTTTAATGAACATCATCTTCTCCACATTTTCTGGATGTAACCTCGTACGCCGATTGCTGACAAGGTGAGCGGCGGCACTAAACACTCTTTCGGAGTACACACTTGTGGGAGGGCAACTTAGGTAGAATAAAGCCAGTTTGTGCAAGGGCCTCCAAATTGCCTCTTTTTCCTGCCAGTATAAGTACGGACTGTGTGACGTGCCTACTTGGATGCGGTCACTCATATAATCCTCCACCATTCTATCAATGTTGAGAGAATCATATGCAGTGACAGTAGACGACATGTCCGTAATCGTTGTCAGGTCCTTCAGTCCGGACCAGATGTCAGCATCAGCAGTCGCTCCAGACTGCCCTGCATCACCGCCAGCGGGTGGGCTCGGAATTCTGAGCCTTTTCCTCGCACCCCCAGTTGCGGGAGAATGTGAAGGAGGAGATGTTGACAGGTCGCGTTCCGCTTGACTTGACAATTTTGTCACCAGCAGGTCTTTCAACCCCAGCAGACCTGTGTCTGCCGGAAAGAGAGATCCAAGGTAGGCTTTAAATCTAGGATCGAGCACGGTGGCCAAAATGTAGTGCTCTGATTTCAACAGATTGACCACCCGTGAATCCTTGTTAAGCGAATTAAGGGCTGCATCCACAAGTCCCACATGCCTAGCGGAATCGCTCCCTTTTAGCTCCTTCTTCAATGCCTCCAGCTTCTTCTGCAAAAGCCTGATGAGGGGAATGACCTGACTCAGGCTGGCAGTGTCTGAACTGACTTCACGTGTGGCAAGTTCAAAGGGCATCAGAACCTTGCACAACGTTGAAATCATTCTCCACTGCACTTGAGACAGGTGCATTCCACCTACTATATCGTGCTCAATTGTATAGGCTTGAATGGCCTTTTGCTGCTCCTCCAACCTCTGAAGCATATAGAGGGTTGAATTCCACCTCGTTACCACTTCTTGCTTCAGATGATGGCAGGGCAGGTTCAGTAGTTTTTGGTGGTGCTCCAGTCTTCTGTACGTGGTGCCTGTACGCCGAAAGTGTCCCGCAATTTTTCTGGCCACCGACAGCATCTCTTGCACGCCCCTGTCGTTTTTAAAAAAATTCTGCACCACCAAATTCAAGGTATGTGCAAAACATGGGACGTGCTGGAATTTGCCCATATTTAATGCACACACAATATTGCTGGCGTTGTCCGATGCCACAAATCCACAGGAGAGTCCAATTGGGGTAAGCCATTCCGCGATGATCTTCCTCAGTTGCCGTAAGAGGTTTTCAGCTGTGTGCGTATTCTGGAAAGCGGTGATACAAAGCGTAGCCTGCCTAGGAAAGAGTTGGCGTTTGCGAGATGCTGCTACTGGTGCCGCCGCTGCTGTTCTTGCGGCGGGAGTCCATACATCTACCCAGTGGGCTGTCACAGTCATATAGTCCTGACCCTGCCCTGCTCCACTTGTCCACATGTCCGTGGTTAAGTGGACATTGGGTACAACTGCATTTTTTAGGACACTGGTGAGTCTTTTTCTGACGTCCGTGTACATTCTCGGTATCGCCTGCCTAGAGAAGTGGAACCTAGATGGTATTTGGTAACGGGGGCACACTGCCTCAATAAATTGTCTAGTTCCCTGTGAACTAACGGCGGATACCGGACGCACGTCTAACACCAACATAGTTGTCAAGGACTCAGTTATCCGCTTTGCAGTAGGATGACTGCTGTGATATTTCATCTTCCTCGCAAAGGACTGTTGAACAGTCAATTGCTTACTGGAAGTAGTACAAGTGGGCTTACGACTTCCCCTCTGGGATGACCATCGACTCCCAGCGGCAACAACAGCAGCGCCAGCAGCAGTAGGCGTTACACGCAAGGATGCATCGGAGGAATCCCAGGCAGGAGAGGACTCGTCAGAATTGCCAGTGACATGGCCTGCAGGACTATTGGCATTCCTGGGGAAGGAGGAAATTGACACTGAGGGAGTTGGTGGGGTGGTTTGCGTGAGCTTGGTTACAAGAGGAAGGGATTTACTGGTCAGTGGACTGCTTCCGCTGTCACCCAAAGTTTTTGAACTTGTCACTGACTTATTATGAATGCGCTGCAGGTGACGTATAAGGGAGGATGTTCCGAGGTGGTTAACGTCCTTACCCCTACTTATTACAGCTTGACAAAGGGAACACACGGCTTGACACCTGTTGTCCGCATTTCTGGTGAAATACCTCCACACCGAAGAGCTGATTTTTTTGGTATTTTCACCTGGCATGTCAACGGCCATATTCCTCCCACGGACAACAGGTGTCTCCCCGGGTGCCTGACTTAAACAAACCACCTCACCATCAGAATCCTCCTGGTCAATTTCCTCCCCAGCGCCAGCAACACCCATATCCTCCTCATCCTGGTGTACTTCAACACTGACATCTTCAATCTGACTATCAGGAACTGGACTGCGGGTGCTCCTTCCAGCACTTGCAGGGGGCGTGCAAATGGTGGAAGGCGCATGCTCTTCACGTCCAGTGTTGGGAAGGTCAGGCATCGCAACCGACACAATTGGACTCTCCTTGTGGATTTGGGATTTCAAAGAACGCACAGTTCTTTGCGGTGCTTTTGCCAGCTTGAGTCTTTTCAGTTTTCTAGCGAGAGGCTGAGTGCTTCCATCCTCATGTGAAGCTGAACCACTAGCCATGAACATAGGCCAGGGCCTCAGCCGTTCCTTGCCACTCCGTGTGGTAAATGGCATATTGGCAAGTTTACGCTTCTCCTCCGACAATTTTATTTTAGGTTTTGGAGTCCTTTTTTTACTGATATTTGGTGTTTTGGTTTTGACATGCTCTGTACTATGCCATTGGGCATCGGCCTTGGCAGACGACGTTGCTGGCATTTCATCGTCTCGGCCATGACTAGTGGCAGCAGCTTCAGCACGAGGTGGAAGTGGATCTTGATCTTTCCCTAATTTTGGAACCTCAACATTTTTGTTCTCCATATTTTAATAGGCACAACTAAAAGGCACCTCAGGTAAACAATGGAGATGGATGGATTGGATACTAGTATACAATTATGGACGGGCTGCCGAGTGCCGACACAGAGGTAGCCACAGCCGTGAACTACCGCACTGTACTGTGTCTGCTGCTAATATATAGACTGGTTGATAAAGAGATAGTATACTCGTAACTAGTATGTATGTATAAAGAAAGAAAAAAAAACCACGGTTAGGTGGTATATACAATTATGGACGGGCTGCCGAGTGCCGACACAGAGGTAGCCACAGCCGTGAACTACCGCACTGTACTGTGTCTGCTGCTAATATATAGACTGGTTGATAAAGAGATAGTATACTCGTAACTAGTATGTATGTATAAAGAAAGAAAAAAAAACCACGGTTAGGTGGTATATACAATTATGGACGGGCTGCCGAGTGCCGACACAGAGGTAGCCACAGCCGTGAACTACCGCACTGTACTGTGTCTGCTGCTAATATATAGACTGGTTGATAAAGAGATAGTATACTCGTAACTAGTATGTATGTATAAAGAAAGAAAAAAAAACCACGGTTAGGTGGTATATACAATTATGGACGGGCTGCCGAGTGCCGACACAGAGGTAGCCACAGCCGTGAACTACCGCACTGTACTGTGTCTGCTGCTAATATATAGACTGGTTGATAAAGAGATAGTATACTCGTAACTAGTATGTATGTATAAAGAAAGAAAAAAAAACCACGGTTAGGTGGTATATACAATTATGGACGGGCTGCCGAGTGCCGACACAGAGGTAGCCACAGCCGTGAACTACCGCACTGTACTGTGTCTGCTGCTAATATATAGACTGGGTGATAAAGAGATAGTATACTCGTAACTAGTATGTATGTATGTATAAAGAAAGAAAAAAAAACCACGGTTAGGTGGTATACACAATTATGGACGGGCTGCCGAGTGCCGACACAGAGGTAGCCACAGCCGTGAACTACCGCACTGTACTGTGTCTGCTGCTAATATATAGACTGGTTGATAAAGAGATAGTATACTCGTAACTAGTATGTATGTATAAAGAAAGAAAAAAAAACCACGGTTAGGTGGTATATACAATTATGGACGGGCTGCCGAGTGCCGACACAGAGGTAGCCACAGCCGTGAACTACCGCACTGTACTGTGTCTGCTGCTAATATATAGACTGGTTGATAAAGAGATAGTATACTCGTAACTAGTATGTATGTATAAAGAAAGAAAAAAAAACCACGGTTAGGTGGTATATACAATTATGGACGGGCTGCCGAGTGCCGACACAGAGGTAGCCACAGCCGTGAACTACCGCACTGTACTGTGTCTGCTGCTAATATAGACTGGTTGATAAAGAGATAGTATACTCGTAACTAGTATGTATGTATAAAGAAAGAAAAAAAAACCACGGTTAGGTGGTATATACAATTATGGACGGGCTGCCGAGTGCCGACACAGAGGTAGCCACAGCCGTAAACTACCGCACTGTACTGTGTCTGCTGCTAATATAGACTGGTTGATAAAGAGATAGTATACTACTAATATTATATATACTGGTGGTCAGGTCACTGGTCACTAGTCACACTGGCAGTGGCACTCCTGCAGCAAAAGTGTGCACTGTTTTAATATAATATTATGTACTCCTGGCTCCTGCTATAACCTATAACTGGCACTGCAGTAGTGCTCCCCAGTCTCCCCCACAATTATAAGCTGTGTGAGCTGAGCAGTCAGACAGATATATAATATATATAGATGATGCAGCACACTGGCCTGAGCCTGAGCAGTGCACACAGATATGGTATGTGACTGACTGAGTCACTGTGTGTATCGCTTTTTTCAGGCAGAGAACGGATATATTAAATAAACTGCACTGTGTGTCTGGTGGTCACTCACTATATAATATATTATGTACTCCTGGCTCCTGCTATAACCTATAACTGGCACTGCAGTAGTGCTCCCCAGTCTCCCCCACAATTATAAGCTGTGTGAGCTGAGCAGTCAGACAGATAATCAGATATATATAATATTATATATATAGATAATAGATGATGCAGCACACTGGCCTGAGCCTGAGCAGTGCACACAGATATGGTATGTGACTGAGTCACTGTGTGCTGTGTATCGCTTTTTTCAGGCAGAGAACGGATTATAAATAAAACTGGTGGTCACTATCAGCAAAACTCTGCACTGTACTGAGTACTCCTAATGCTCCCCAAAATTAGTAAATCAAGTGTCTCTCTAATCTATTCTAAACGGAGAGGACGCCAGCCACGTCCTCTCCCTATCAATCTCAATGCACGTGTGAAAATGGCGGCGACGCGCGGCTCCTTATATAGAATCCGAGTCTCGCGATAGAATCCGAGCCTCGCGAGAATCCGACAGCGTCATGATGACGTTCGGGCGCGCTCGGGTTAACCGAGCAAGGCGGGAAGATCCGAGTCGCTCGGACCCGTGAAAAAAAACATGAAGTTCGTGCGGGTTCGGATTCAGAGAAACCGAACCCGCTCATCTCTATGTGGTACATTTTCGTCTTTTATTCATGCGTCTGTTTCTGCCTGCCACGGGGGGAGCAAGGGTGGACCTATTACCCTGACCAGGGGAATACACTGCAGATCCCTTGTGAGGATGCAACATTTACTAAGCTACACAGACAAACAGAATTTGGTCCATGCAACGTGTGATGAGGGAAATGCTGCTATCACTGCTTGCATCCTACGTGCCCTGTTTATAAATGAAGGGATTTGCTTGACTGTGGGGGAAGGTAATGCAGACTGAATTGACTCAGAAAAAGAAAGAGATATTTGTACTGCCACTTACAAACACATAATCTTCTGTAGGTATCTCTATAGTGTGATGTACTATAGTGTCTGCTTCACTAGCATTGCAATGTTTGGATTGCTAACATGAAATACCAAAATGCATGAGAATATAAAAATAGTAAAAGATAAAATGTAATATTTTGTACATGTAAATGATTGCAAAACGCCATCCAACCACAAAAAATGTTAATTACTAACATGACGCGGTCACACGCGCAGGGCCCGTCTTGCGCATGCGCCCACATATTCTACAGGAACCCCGCAATAAATGCGAGTGCCTCTGCCTGTCAATCAGGCAGGAGGGGGGAGGCGACGGTGAAACGGAGGCGTAGTAGCGGCGCGAACGGGGGGGGGGGGGGTGTAACGTGGCGTGATCAGGGTGGCTGCGATAAAAAGATGTCGGCAGGCCTCCTGCAGTCGCAGCCCGGCTTTGCCGGCAGGAGGTTTACCTACTTTTGCGTGGTCTCAGAGGGGGGCCGGCAGTTAGATGGCATGCTGGGCGGCCCCCAGCATGCGATCAAAAGGATTGCAAAGTCTAGTAATAAGCAGAATTTGCAATCCTTACTGAATGAGGTCCTTTATCTGCAGTTTTGCCAAGCCTGAAAAATCCGCCTCTGCCTGTCAATCAGGCAGAGGCGATCGCAGGGCTAAGACAGCCGTCGGCTGTCTGGCATGCGCCGGCGCACTGCGGAGCCGGCGCATGCACATTTCAGATCTGATCGCTGCTGTGTGAAAATGCACAGCAGCGTACAGGACTGAATTAGCCCCAGTGTGCAATTGAGTCATTTATTTATGGAGTTTTCTTTATTGGAGCAAGTCCAATTAAGAACTTGGACTATAACGTATCTTGACAGTTTAAAATCGTTTCAATTTAAAGAACAATAAATCAAGAATGAAGAAAATATGTATCTATTTTTAACTTTACAAAGTGGTGTACAAGAGTTTTGGAGAGTCTTTTATTCAATTAAAGTTTTTTTTTTTAATTGTGTAGTCTGTTTATCCTCTTTTAATATAATTAGCAGTGGTCTTACAGACATTTTGTATTATACGTGGAACACTGAAGGTCCCTGGCTTGTCAATTAGCCTGACACCCGCAGCATAGTGTAGGGCTGGAAGCAAGCAGAAGAGAGGCATGATTGTGGTATTCGAGTGTGTATCAGGTTACCGGCGGCCGGGATCCCAGTGGTCAGCATCCCGATGCTGGGATCCTGGTCTCAGAATTGTGGTGGGGAGATGCAGTGCAGCAAACCCGCACTCGCCACAGGTTATATTCCCACTCTACAGATGGTTCCACATTTATCTTGACTTCTTTGCTGCGTCTAGGCACACCATGATTTATTAACATAAGCCCTTCATCTATTGTTCTCAGCTGCAATACAATACAGAGAACAATACATCAGGGGGTTAAGTCATTACAGCAGGGGATTAAGTCTGACTGACCTGGCTCACTTAATCATATTAAAGGCCAAGATAAAGATGGCTCCATCTATGTGTGGGAGTAGTCCCTGTTGGTCGGCATGCTGACTGTCAGGGGTAGTGAGGGGCCGGGATGTAGGTGGAGGTGTTGTGACTTGCGGTCACATAACTACACCCCGTGGTATACCCAGTGCCAGATTAAGGTCCACATAGGCCTGGAGCTGAAATTTATGAAGGGCCTATTGTGTGCCACCACAGGGCATGTGATCAGCGCTGCAGAGAAGTTCTCCCTGTGTGGGCAGTGTGGTGTGGTGGTATATTACATCACTACAATACAGTACTTCCCCACATTACAGATCTTCACTATACTACATCTCTGCACTATAATCACTCCTACATTACATCTCTGCACTATGGGCCTAATTCAGACATCATCACTGTTGTGCGAAATCGCACAGCGGCCGATTATCAAACGACTGCGCATGTGTACGGATCACAATGCGCAGACGCGAGGCCAAACTGCAAAAAATAAGATTTTACTTACCGATAAATCTATTTCTCGGAGTCCGTAGTGGATGCTGGGGTTCCTGAAAGGACCATGGGGAATAGCGGCTCCGCAGGAGACAGGGCACAAAAAGTAAAGCTTTTTCCGATCAGGTGGTGTGCACTGGCTCCTCCCCCTATGACCCTCCTCCAGACTCCAGTTAGGTACTGTGCCCGGACGAGCGTACACAATAAGGGAGGATTTTGAATCCCGGTTAAGACTCATACCAGCCACACCAATCACACCGTACAACTTGTGATCTAAACCCAGTTAACAGTATGATAACAGCGGAGCCTCTGAAAGATGGCTTCCTACAACAATAACCCGAATTAGTTAACAATAACTATGTACAATTTATGCAGATAATCCGCACTTGGGATGGGCGCCCAGCATCCACTACGGACTCCGAGAAATAGATTTATCGGTAAGTAAAATCTTATTTTCTCTATCGTCCTAGTGGATGCTGGGGTTCCTGAAAGGACCATGGGGATTATACCAAAGCTCCCAAACGGGCGGGAGAGTGCGGATGACTCTGCAGCACCGAATGAGAGAACTCCAGGTCCTCCTTAGCCAGAGTATCAAATTTGTAAAATTTTACAAACGTGTTCTCCCCTGACCACGTAGCTGCTCGGCAAAGTTGTAATGCCGAGACCCCTCGGGCAGCCGCCCAAGATGAGCCCACCTTCCTTGTGGAGTGGGCCTTTACAGATTTAGGCTGTGGCAGGCCTGCCACAGAATGTGCCAGTTGGATTGTGCTACAGATCCAACGAGCAATCGTCTGCTTAGACGCAGGAGCACCCATCTTGTTGGGTGCATACAATATAAACAACGAGTCAGATTTTCTGACTCCAGCTGTTCTTGCAATATATATTTTTAATGCTCTGACAACGTCCAGTAACTTGGAGTCCTCCAAGTCACTTGTAGCCGCAGGCACTACAATAGGCTGGTTCAGATGAAATGCTGACACCACCTTAGGGAGAAAATGCGGACGAGTCCGCAGTTCTGCCCTGTCCGAATGGAAAATCAGATATGGGCTTTTGTAAGATAAAGCTGCCAATTCTGACACTCTCCTGGCAGAAGCCAGGGCTAGAAGCATGGTCACTTTCCAAGTGAGATATTTCAAATCCACCTTATTTAGTGGTTCAAACCAATGAGATTTTAGAAAATCCAAAACTACATTGAGATCCCACGGTGCCACTGGAGGCACCACAGGGGGCTGTATATGCAGCACTCCCTTAACAAAGGTCTGGACTTCAGGGACTGAAGCCAATTCTTTTTGAAAGAAAATCGACAGGGCCGAAATTTGAACCTTAATAGATCCCAATTTGAGACCCATAGACAATCCTGATTGCAGGAAATGTAGGAATCGACCCAGTTGAAATTCCTCCGTCGGAGCACTCCGATCTTCGCACCACGCAACATATTTTCTCCAAATTCGGTGATAATGTTGCACGGTTACTTCTTTCCTTGCTTTAATCAAAGTAGGAATGACTTCTTCCGGCATGCCTTTTTCCATTAGGATCCGGCGTTCAACCGCCATGCCGTCAAACGCAGCCGCGGTAAGTCTTGAAACAGACAGGGACCCTGCTGAAGCAAGTCCCTCCTTAGAGGTAGAGGCCACGGATCTTCCGTGATCATCTCTTGAAGTTCCGGGTACCAAGTCCTTCTTGGCCAATCCGGAACCACTAGTATCGTTCTTACGCCTCTTTGCCGTATAATTCTCAATACTTTTGGTATGAGAGGCAGAGGAGGAAACACATACACCGACTGGTACACCCAAGGCGTTACCAGCGCGTCCACAGCTATTGCCTGCGGATCTCTTGACCTGGCGCAATATCTGTCCAGTTTTTTGTTGAGGCGAGACGCCATCATGTCCACCATTGGTCTTTCCCAACGGGTTACCAGCATGTGGAAGACTTCTGGATGAAGTCCCCACTCTCCCGGGTGAAGATCGTGTCTGCTGAGGAAGTCTGCTTCCCAGTTGTCCACTCCCGGGATGAACACTGCTGACAGTGCTATCACATGATTCTCTGCCCAGCGAAGAATCCTTGCAGCTTCTGCCATTGCACTCCTGCTTCTTGTGCCGCCCTGTCTGTTCACATGGGCGACTGCCGTGATGTTGTCCGACTGGATCAACACCGGTTTTCCCTGAAGCAGAGGTTCTGCCTGGCTTAGAGCATTGTATATTGCTCTTAGTTCCAGAATGTTTATGTGAAGAGACGTTTCCAGGCTTGTCCATACTCCCTGGAAGTTTCTTCCTTGTGTGACTGCTCCCCAGCCTCTCAGGCTGGCGTCCGTGGTCACCAGGATCCAATCCTGTATGCCGAATCTGCGGCCCTCCAATAGATGAGGACTCTGCAACCACCACAGAAGAGACACCCTTGTCCTTGGAGACAGGGTTATCCGTAGGTGCATCTGAAGATGCGACCCTGACCATTTGTCCAACAGATCCCTTTGGAAAATTCTTGCGTGGAATCTGCCGAATGGAATTGCTTCGTAAGAAGCCACCATTTTTCCCAGGACTCTTGTGCATTGATGTACAGACACCTTTCCTGGTTTTAGGAGGTTCCTGACAAGCTCGGATAACTCCTTGGCTTTTTCCTCCGGGAGAAAAACCTTTTTCTGAACCGTGTCCAGAATCATCCCTAGGAACAGCAGACGAGTTGTCGGCATTAACTGGGATTTTGGAATATTCAGAATCCACCCGTGCTGTTTTAGCACTTCTTGAGACAGTGCTAATCCCATCTCTAGCTGTTCTCTGGACCTCGCCCTTATTAGGAGATCGTCCAAGTATGGGATAATTAATACGCCTTTTCTTCGAAGAAGAATCATCATCTCGGCCATTACCTTTGTAAAGATCCGAGGTGCCGTGGACAATCCGAACGGCAGCGTCTGAAACTGATAGTGACAGTTTTGTACAACGAACCTGAGGTACCCCTGGTGTGAGGGGTAAATTGGAACGTGGAGATACGCATCCTTGATGTCCAAGGATACCATAAAGTCCCCCTCTTCCAGGTTCGCTATCACTGCTCTGAGTGACTCCATTTTGAACTTGAACTTCTTTATGTACAGGTTCAAGGACTTCAGATTTAGAATAGGCCTTACCGAGCCATCCGGCTTCGGTACCACAAAAAGAGTGGAATAATACCCCTTCCCTTGTTGTAGAAGAGGTACCTTGACTATCACCTGCTGAGAGTACAGCTTGTGAATGGCTTCCAAAACCGTCTCCCTTTCGGAGGGGGACGTTGGTAAAGCAGACTTCAGGAAACGGCGAGGTGGATCCGTCTCTAATTCCAACCTGTACCCTTGAGATATTATCTGCAGGATCCAGGGATCTACCTGCGAGTGAGCCCACTGCGCGCTGTAATTTTTGAGACGACCGCCCACCGTCCCCGAGTCCGCTTGAGAAGCCCCAGCGTCATGCTGAGGCTTTTGTAGAAGCCGGGGAGGGCTTCTGTTCCTGGGAAGGAGCTGCGTGTTGCTGTCTCTTCCCTCGACCTTTGCCTCGTGGCAGATATGAATAGCCCTTTGCTCTCTTATTTTTAAAGGAACGAAAGGGCTGCGGTTGAAAAGTCGGTGCCTTTTTCTGTTGGGGAGTGACTTGAGGTAGAAAGGTGGATTTCCCGGCTGTAGCCGTGGCCACCAAATCTGATAGACCGACTCCAAATAACTCCTCCCCTTTATACGGCAAAACTTCCATATGCCGTTTTGAATCCGCATCGCCTGTCCACTGTCGCGTCCATAAAGCTCTTCTGGCCGAAATGGACATAGCACTTACCCGTGATGCCAGTGTGCAGATATCCCTCTGTGCATCACGCATATAAAGAAATGCATCCTTTATTTGTTCTAACGACAGTAAAATATTGTCCCTGTCCAGGGTATCAATATTTTCAATCAGGGACTCTGACCAAACTACCCCAGCACTGCCCATCCAGGCAGTCGCTACAGCTGGTCGTAGTATAACACCTGCATGTGTGTATATACTTTTTTGGATATTTTCCATCCTCCTATCTGATGGATCTTTAAGTGCGGCCGTCTCAGGAGAGGGTAACGCCACTTGTTTAGATAAGCGTGTTAGCGCCTTGTCCACCCTAGGAGGTGTTTCCCAGCGCTCCCTAACCTCTGGCGGGAAAGGGTATAATGCCAATAATTTCTTTGAAATTATCAGCTTTTTATCAGGGGCAACCCACGCTTCATTACACACGTCATTTAATTCTTCTGATTCAGGAAAAACTATAGGTAGTTTTTTCATACCCCACATAATACCCTGTTTAGTGGTACCTGTAGTATCAGCTAAATGTAACGCCTCCTTCATTGCCAAAATCATATAACGTGTGGCCCTACTGGAAAATACGGTTGATTCGTCACCGTCACCACTGGAGTCATCGCCTGTGTCTGGGTCTGTGTCGACCGACTGAGGCAAAGGGCGTTTCACAGCCCCTGACGGTGTTTGAGTCGCCTGGACAGGCACTAATTGATTGTCCGGCCGCCTCATGTCGTCAAACGACTGCTTTAGCGTGTTGACACTATCCCGTAGTTCCATAAATAAAGGCATCCATTCCGGTGTCGACTCCCTGGGGGGTGACATCCTCATATTTGGCAATTGCTCCGCCTCCACACCAATATCGTCCTCATACATGTCGACACACACGTACCGACACACAGCAGACACACAGGGAATGCTCCTAACGAAGACAGGACCCACTAGCCCTTTGGGGAGACAGAGGGAGAGTTTGCCAGCACACACCAAAAGCGCTATATATATATCAGGGATAGCCTTATAATAAGTGCTCCCTTATAGCTGCTTTGTTATATCAAAATATCGCCATAAATGTGCCCCCCCCTCTCTGTTTTACCCTGTTTCTGTAGTGCAGTGCAGGGGAGAGACCTGGGAGCCGTCCTGACCAGCGGAGCTGTGAGAGGAAATGGCGCCGTGTGCTGAGGAGATAGGCCCCGCCCCTTTTCTGGCGGGCTCGTCTCCCGCTATTTAGTGAATCCAGGCAGGGGTTAAATATCTCCATATAGCCTCTAGGGCTATATGTGAGGTATTTTTAGCCTTTATAGGTAATCATTTTGCCTCCCAGGGCGCCCCCCCCCCAGCGCCCTGCACCCTCAGTGACTGCCGTGTGAAGTGTGCTGAGAGGAAAATGGCGCACAGCTGCAGTGCTGTGCGCTACCTTTTGAAGACTGCAGGAGTCTTCAGCCGCCGATTCTGGACCTCTTCTGACTTCAGCATCTGCAAGGGGGCCGGCGGCGTGGCTCCGGTGACCATCCAGGCTGTACCTGTGATCGTCCCTCTGGAGCTTGATGTCCAGTAGCCAAGAAGCCAATCCATCCTGCACGCAGGTGAGTTGACTCCTTCTCCCCTCAGTCCCTCGCTGCAGTGATCCTGTTGCCAGCAGGAATCACTGTAAAATAAAAAACCTAGCTAAACTTTTTCTAAGCAGCTCTTTATGAGAGCCACCTAGATTGCACCCTTCTCGGCCGGGCACAAAAATCTAACTGGAGTCTGGAGGAGGGTCATAGGGGGAGGAGCCAGTGCACACCACCTGATCGGAAAAAGCTTTACTTTTTGTGCCCTGTCTCCTGCGGAGCCGCTATTCCCCATGGTCCTTTCAGGAACCCCAGCATCCACTAGGACGATAGAGAAAAATTCTGCTAGGAGTACGCAGGCTGATTGAAAGGAAGTGGAGATTTGGATGTGGTAACTGGCCGTTTTCTGGGAGTGTCAGGAAAAACACAGGCGTTCCCAAGCGTTGTCAGGGCGGGTGTGTGACGTCAGCTCCGGCTCAATCAGCCTGTTTCTATCGCAGTGTAGGAGTAAGTCCTGGGCTACGCACAGACTGGAAAAACATTAGATGGTGAGTGAGTTGTGAACAGATTTGCTGCAGGCCGGCATTTACAAAACTTTTAGCATGGCGTACGCAGACTTCTATGGTGCGGATTTTCACTCTGTCTGCCAGCGACTATCTGATCGCAAACTTCTGCAAATTCACAGAGGTGCGATCAGGTCTGAATTAGGCCCTATATCCCTGCAATACATCACTATGCTACTTTCCTGCACTATATCTACCACCCCAAACTACCTCACCACACTAAATCACTATGCTACTTTCCTGCACTATATCTACCACCCCAAACTACCTCACCACACTACATCACTATGCTACTTTCCTGCACTATATCTACCACCCCAAACTACCTCACCACACTACATCACTATGCTACTTTCCTGCACTATATCTACCACCCCAAACTACCTCACCACACTACATCACTATGCTACTTCCCTGCACTATATCTACCACCCCAAACTACCTCACCACACTACATCACTATGCTACTTTCCTGCACTATATCTACCACCCCAAACTACCTCACCACACTACATCACTATGCTACTTTCCTGCACTATATCTACCACCCCAAACTACCTCACCACACTACATCACTATGCTACTTTCCTGCACTATATCTACCACCCCAAACTACCTCACCACACTACATCACTATGCTACTTTCCTGCACTATATCTACCACCCCAAACTACCTCACCACACTACATCACTATGCTACTTTCCTGCACTATATCTACCACCCCAAACTACCTCACCACACTACATCACTATGCTACTTTCCTGCACTATATCTACCACCCCAAACTACCTCACCACACTACATCACTATGCTACTTTCCTGCACTATATCTACCACCCCAAACTACCTCACCACACTACATCACTATGCTACTTCCCTGCACTATATCTACCACCCCAAACTACCTCACCACACTACATCACTATGCTACTTTCCTGCACTATATCTACCACCCCAAACTACCTCACCACACTACATCACTATGCTACTTCCCTGCACTATATCTACCACCCCAAACTACCTCACCACACTACATCACTATGCTACTTTCCTGCACTATATCTACCACCCCAAACTACCTCACCACACTACATCACTATGCTACTTTCCTGCACTATATCTACCACCCCAAACTACCTCACCACACTACATCACTATGCTACTTTCCTGCACTATATCTACCACCCCAAACTACCTCACCACACTACATCACTATGCTACTTTCCTGCACTATATCTACCACCCCAAACTACCTCACCACACTACATCACTATGCTACTTTCCTGCACTATATCTACCACCCCAAACTACCTCCCCACACTACATCACTATGAAACCTCCCCACGCTATATCACTGCACAACATACCTGCACTATATCACTTCGCTACCTCCCCACACTACATTCCAGCACTAAACATAACCAAACTTCCTCCCATCACTACATCACTGTAACCTACTTACACTACATCCCTGCACTATATCCCTGAACTACCTCCCCCACTACATCTCAGCACTATACCACTATGCTACTACAGCAGCGAACAGGTCTGAACTGCGTATGCGCCAGCGCCGCAGTGCACCGGCGCATGAAAGACAGCCCATGGCTGTCTTAGCTCTGCGATCGCCTCTGACTGGTTGACAGGCAGAGGTGGTTGCTAGGCGGGCCGCCGGCGTTTGGCCGCCGTTTAGAGGGTGCGGTCCGGGCAACGCAGGTGTGGCCAGACCGTTGGGGCTGCGGGCTATGGCAGCTGCGTGACATCACACGCAGCCGGCGTGACCCTCACAGCGACGAGTAGCTCCCTGCCAGCGCGCAGGAGCTGCATTGGTGGGGAGCCACTCTTCAAGTACAAAAGCATAACCGCTGTGCGATGCTTTTGTACTTCTGCGACGGGGTAGAGCCTGTGCTAAATTTAGCACATCTATGATCAGGTCTGAATTAGCCCCAACATCTCTGCATCATATAACTGCACTACCTCCTCACACTACATCTCAACACTACAGTATATCACTGCTCTACCTTCCAACTATATCACTGCACTAACACCCCACACTACATCACTACGCTACCTCCCCACACTACACCTCACCACTATACTACACTTCCTCCCCACACTACATACTATGCTACCTTACCACACAACTCCTCAGCACTATGGGGGTCATTCCGACCCGTTCGCATGCAGCGGTTTATCGCTGCAGTGCGAACGGGTACGGAATGTGCATGCGCGGGGGCTGCAGTGCGTGTGCGCGACATTGCCAGGCGACAAGGGTCGACGGGTTACGTCAAGAAGTACGAACAAATCGGTCGCAGAGCCAACCGCAAGAAAATTGACAGGAAGAAGGCGATCCTGGGCGGCACCGAAGCGTTTCCAGCCGTTTTTGGGGAGTGGATTTGAAAATGCAGGCGTGTCCAGAAGAACGGAGGGCGGATGTTTGAGCCGGGACCTGCATAGCTGAGATCGTCGCACAGGGTAAGTATGTCCAGGGCTGGTCTAGTTTTACTAATACATTTTTTAGCATAGCAGGGCTGCACAAGCGATCGCACCCCTGCTAAGCTACAATACACTCCCCCATAGGCGTGGACTAGTTGATCGCAGCAGCAGAAAAAAGTTGCTGGCTGCAATCAACTCGGAATGACCACCTATATCTCTGCACTACATCAGTACACTGTCTCCCTCACATTGTATAATTGCACTACCTCACCACAACACATCACTATACACAACACTGAACTGCCTCCCACACTACATTTTTATTTTTATCTTTGCTCTGGTCTTTGCATGCAGAGTAGCTCTGGAGGATCCAGAGTAGTCCCTTCCATCCTCATCCTCAGGCTGACCCCTTCTTACCCCCTACGCTGCGCTGCCTGGACTGCATCACTAAAAGTTTTAGAGTGATGCAGTCCTGGCAGCTCAGCATAGGGAGTAAGAAGGGGTCGGCCTGAGGATGAGGATGGCAGGGACTACTCTGGATGTCTGCTTACTCACTACAATGCATCAGCCCATGGGTGGCTGAATTAGGCATGTGCACATGCCTATTCTCAGTGCCCAATCTGTACCTCCCTCCTGGACCCGGACCATTGATGACTGTCACTCTGTGCCCATGTAAATCCCCAACCATAAAAACATTGCTCTGTACCTGCTGGATACCGTGTGGGGTACAGCGCAGAATACATTGGGACACAGTTAAAAATTAAGTGAGTTACAGTGTGAGATACGCAGTGCGGATCAGATACAGTGCAGGTTACAGTGCGGATCAGATACAGTGCAGGTTACAGTGCGGATCAGATACAGTGCAGGTTACAGTGCGGATCAGATACATTGCAGGTTACAGTGCGGTTCAGATACAGTGCAGGTTACAGTGCGGATCAGATACAGTGCAGGTTACAGTGCGGATCAGATACATTGCAGGTTACAGTGCGGTTCAGATACAGTGCAGGTTACAGTGCGGCTCAGATACAGTGCAGGTTACAGTGCGGATCAGATACAGTGCAGGTTACAGTGCGGGACGGATACAGTGCAGGTTACAGTGCGGATCAGATACAGTGCAGGTTACAGTGCGGGACGGATACAGTGCAGGTTACAGTGCGGATCAGATACAGTGCAGGTTACAGTGCGGGACGGATACAGTGCAGGTTACAGTGCGGATCAGATACAGTGCAGGTTACAGTGCGGATCAGATACAGTGCAGGTTACAGTGCGGATCAGATACATTGCAGGTTACAGTGCGGTTCAGATACAGTGCAGGTTACAGTGCGGATCAGATACAGTGCAGGTTACAGTGCGGATCAGATACAGTGCAGGTTACAGTGCGGGACGGATACAGTGCAGGTTACAGTGCGGATCAGATACAGTGCAGGTTACAGTGCGGGACGGATACAGTGCAGGTTACAGTGCGGATCAGATACAGTGCAGGTTACAGTGCGGGACGGATACATTGCAGGTTACAGTGCGGATCAGATACAGTGCAGGTTACAGTGCGGATCAGATACAGTGCAGGTTACAGTGCGGATCAGATACAGTGCAGGTTACAGTGCGGATCAGATACAGTGCAGGTTACAGTGCGGATCAGATACAGTGCAGGTTACAGTGCGGATCAGATACAGTGCAGGTTACAGTGCGGGACGGATACAGTGCAGGTTACAGTGCGGATCAGATACCGTGCAGGTTACAGTGCGGATCAGATACAGTGCAGGTTACAGTGCGGATCAGATACAGTGCAGGTTACAGTGCGGATCAGATACAGTGCAGGTTACAGTGCGGGACAGATACAGTGCAGGTTACAGTGCGGGACGGATACAGTGCAGGTTACAGTGCGGATCAGATACAGTGCAGGTTACAGTGCGGATCAGATACAGTGCAGGTTACAGTGCGGATCAGATATATTGCAGGTTACAGTGCGGTTCAGATACAGTGCAGGTTACAGTGCGGATCAGATACAGTGCAGGTTACAGTGCGGATCAGATACAGTGCAGGTTACAGTGCGGGACGGATACAGTGCAGGTTACAGTGCGGATCAGATACAGTGCAGGTTACAGTGCGGGACGGATACAGTGCAGGTTACAGTGCGGATCAGATACAGTGCAGGTTACAGTGCGGATCAGATACAGTGCAGGTTACAGTGCGGATCAGATACAGTGCAGGTTACAGTGCGGGACGGATACAGTGCAGGTTACAGTGCGGATCAGATACAGTGCAGGTTACAGTGCGGGACGGATACAGTGCAGGTTACAGTGCGGATCAGATACAGTGCAGGTTACAGTGCGGATCAGATACAGTGCAGGTTACAGTGCGGATCAGATACAGTGCAGGTTACAGTGCGGATCAGATACAGTGCAGGTTACAGTGCGGATCAGATACATTGCAGGTTACAGTGCGGTTCAGATACAGTGCAGGTTACAGTGCGGATCAGATACAGTGCAGGTTACAGTGCGGATCAGATACAGTGCAGGTTACAGTGCGGGACGGATACAGTGCAGGTTACAGTGCGGATCAGATACAGTGCAGGTTACAGTGCGGGACGGATACAGTGCAGGTTACAGTGCGGATCAGATACAGTGCAGGTTACAGTGCGGGACAGATACAGTGCAGGTTACAGTGCGGGACGGATACAGTGCAGGTTACAGTGCGGATCAGATACCGTGCAGGTTACAGTGCGGATCAGATACAGTGCAGGTTACAGTGCGGATCAGATACATTGCAGGTTACAGTGCGGATCAGATACAGTGCAGGTTACAGTGCGGATCAGATACAGTGCAGGTTACAGTGCGGGACAGATACAGTGCAGGTTACAGTGCGGGACGGATACAGTGCAGGTTACAGTGCGGATCAGATACCGTGCAGGTTACAGTGCGGATCAGATACAGTGCAGGTTACAGTGCGGATCAGATACATTGCAGGTTACAGTGCGGATCAGATACAGTGCAGGTTACAGTGCGGATCAGATACAGTGCAGGTTACAGTGCGGATCAGATACAGTGCAGGTTACAGTGCGGGACGGATACAGTGCAGGTTACAGTGCGGATCAGATACAGTGCAGGTTACAGTGCGGGACAGATACAGTGCAGGTTACAGTGCGGGACGGATACAGTGCAGGTTACAGTGCGGATCAGATACAGTGCAGGTTACAGTGCGGATCAGATACAGTGCAGGTTACAGTGCGGGACGGATACAGTGCAGGTTACAGTGCGGATCAGATACCGTGCAGGTTACAGTGCGGGACAGATACAGTGCAGGTTACAGTGCGGGACGGATACAGTGCAGTCAGATACAGTGCAGGTTACAGTGCGGGACAGATACAGTGCAGGTTACAGTGCGGGACAGATACAGTACAGGTTACAGTTCGGGACGGATACAGTGCAGGTTACAGTGCGGGACGGATACAGTGCAGGTTACAGTGCGGGACGGATACAGTGCAGGTTACAGTGTGGGATGGCTACAGTGCAGTCAGATACAGGTGCTGTGTGGGCCACAAGGGAGGTAGTATGTGGCAGTATAAGAGTGTATGTACCATGAGGTGCTGTGTGGGGCACAGGGAGGCAATATATAGGGCTGTGAGGAGAGTAAACAGTAAGACATCACCTGTCAGGCACATGTGCAGCACAGAGAAATGGGCAATACCCATAAGGGCACCTCTCTAACCTTGGGGAAGTTCACCTCCCTGTGGGGGTTCTTAGCTGGTCAAACTGGCTCGGTCCCGCATCAGGTAGAGGAAGAATATTACTACACAGAAAGCGCTGCCGAGCACCGTGATCTGCCGGCTCAGCTTCATGGTCCTCGTCAGCACCAGCACAGCTCTGCTGACGCTGCAGTTCGGGTCACACCAACAACCTCTCCCCCTGCCGCCGCCACAGCCCAAATCACACCAACAACCTCTCCCCCTGCCGCAGCCCAAGTCACACCGACAAGCTCTCCCCCTGCCGCCGCCGCAGCCCAAGTCACACCAACAAGCTCTCCCCCTGCCGCCGCCACAGCCCAAGTCACACCGACAAGCTCTCCCCCTGCCGCCGCCGCAGCCCAAGTCACACCAACAAGCTCTCCCCCTGCCGCCGCCGCAGCCCAAATCACACCAACAACCTCTCCCCCTGCCGCCGCCGCAGCCCAAATCACACCAACAACCTCACCCCCTGCCGCTGCCCAAGTCACACCGACAAGCTCTCCCCCTGCCTAGGCTGCAGCCCGGGTCACACCAACAAGCTCTCCCCTGATGTGCACATAGTCACACCTGATTTAAATTGGAGAGTAGTGCAGTGTGCGCTGGTGTAGTAGAGAGGGGAGGATATAGGTCTAAGGCGGCCATTGGATGAGACCGCTGCGGGCAGTGAGAGACGCTGAGAATGGTTACTGGCTGCATAGCACGTCCTGCAAGACCACCTCATTTTTAAAAATGGGGTCACAAAACGCCTGTAGCGCATATTTTGCAATTACTGAATCTCTCACATGTCATGCTTGCCATTCCTTCTAATCTCTCACATACAGTATCTTTCTTTACTTACTTCTTTTCTAACATACCTTAATCTCATTCCTTACCTTTATATTCCATCTTTACTTTCCCTCCCATGTAACTTTTCTCTCCTACCTTTTTCATGCCTCAGTACAGGGTGTCATGAGAGCTGTAGTGCCGAGTGCTGGCCCCGCCCCCTGCACGATGTCATGCAGAGGGCGGGGCTTGCAGTATGAGGAAGTGCTGCACACACAGCCCAGCCACCGAGCACCAGCAGCCAGCAGCCTGCAGATTCTCTGATACTGGCTGCGCGGGGTGCCGTTATCAAATGCTGCCTGATCGGAGCTAAACTCCGATCCTGGCAGCCGGCCCACTGGAGGGGTGAGTACAGGCCACTGTGGGGACAAAGTAATGCAGCCAGTGTTTTTTTCCTGTCAACACTGGCTGCATTGCAGGGGATCCTGTGGGCCTATTTTCAATGGGGGGCCTGGAGCTGCAGCTCCATCCGCCCCATTGTTAATCCGGCCCTGGGTATACCCCACCCTGATAGTCAGAAACTGCCTGTGGCTGGTGGCCATACTGCACTGTGGCCTTTATTCAGCTTGAAATAGCAATTTTCTCAATCCTGCTGAAAATCGCATGTGAAGAGCCGCCCTGAAAGGAAAAAAATGCCCACCGATGCAATCACATAATTGCAATGCAAATGCAGAAATCGAGTACCAGCGATCCTTCGACACTGACCCAGGGCTACTCAGAATAATGAGAATGCAGTCGCACCAGCGTCATGTTTTTAGTCGCAATACATTGCAACTGACGTCAGATACACGTCTCAAAAACGTCCATGATCCACCTGCGTTTTTCCAACCATTCCCCACAAATAGCATGTTAACACCCACGAATGATCACTTCCTGCCAATCAAATTGTGTTTGCAATTTTGCCACTGGGCACGCGCAATTCATTCGCAGCACATGCATAGTCTGCCGATAATTGCCCGATTTGCAATTTTGCAACTGAAGCTGAATAATGCCCTGTGGTCAATAATACTGCAAAACACAGTACAAGGAGAAGCAGATATCAGATTTGCTTAATTGAGGGGGAGAAGATCGATGCAGTGTCAGGTGTCCTATCCCAGAAGATCACCAGCATCCAACTAGGAGCAACCAGCATGAAGGAGAAGGTGATGATCAAGAGGAACATGCTGGTGAGTGGCTTCTGGAGCAGGGCAAGGAGGCACAGGGATACTTCACACCCCTCCTGTGGGCAATTTACCCACCTGACATGGGAGGAAGCAAATAATGCCCAAAAAGAATTTCTGCAGAGATTCTGCAACATTTTAATGTGTTATTGACAGGAATCTGGATTATGTTGTTCCCAAAGTTGCTTCTGATGTCTTAGAAGTAGTGGAATTGTGGAGGTTGTTTATAGGACTTCTGCATACATGAAGACTTACACATACAGGAAGCTGAATAGAAGGATGAAGTGACTGTAGTTTGATTTGCTCTACGATATGAAGGAACTTGAGTTAGTGGATTCAGGGGGTCATTCCGAGTTGTTCGCTCGTTATTTTTTTCTCGCAACGGAGCGATTAGTCGCTAATGCGCATGCGCAATGTCCGCAGTGCGACTGCGCCAAGTAAATTTGCTATGCAGTTAGGTATTTTACTCACGGCATTACGAGGTTTTTTCTTCGTTCTGGTGATCGTAATGTGATTGACAGGAAGTGGATGTTTCTGGGCGGAAATTGGCCGTTTTATGGGAGTGTGTGAAAAAACGCTACAGTTTCTGGGAAAAACGCGGGAGTGGCTGGAGAAATGAAGGAGTGTCTGGGCGAACGCTGGGTGTGTTTGTGACGTCAAACCAGGAACGACAAGCACTGAACTGATCGCACTGGCAGAGTAAGTCTCGAGCTACTCAGAAACTGCACAGAGAAGTCTTTTCGCAATATTGCGAATCTTTCGTTCGCAATTTTACTATGCTAAGATTCACTCCCAGTAGGCGGCGGCTTAGCGTGTGCAAAGCTGCTAAAAGCAGCTTGCGAGCGAACAACTCGGAATGACCCCCTCAGTGTGGAGCAGGATTTGCTAATAGTCTGACTCCACTAGAGCTGTATTACTTGAACCAGGCTGTGGCTGGTGGCAAGGACGAACTAGTTGGTACTGGTGACTTAAGCCGGCTGTACTTGTTGACAAATACAAATTGGCTGAATCCTAAGAGACTTAGGGGGTAATTCAGACCTGATCGTAGCAGCAAATTTGTTAGCAGTTGGGAAAAACCATGTGCACTGCAGGGGGAGGGGGGGGGGGCAGAGAGAGTTAGATGTGGGTGGGGTGTCTTCAGGCTGAATTCTAAATTGCAGTGTCAAAATAAAGCAGACAGTATTTACCCTGCTCAGAAACAAAATAACCCACCCACATCTAACTCTATCTGCAAATGTTATATCTGCCCCCCCCCCCCCTCCCACCCTGCAGTGCACATGATTTTGCACAACTGCTAACAAATTTGCTGCTACCGTCAGGTCTGAATTACCCCCTTAGTCTGGCTGGTACAGGAGACGGATTGAATTGGCTGGAGCTGGAAGTCTTTGCCAGGCAGGACCTGCAGATGATCTGGACTCACTGGAACCGGAGAGAGATTTCACCAGGCTGGACCTGGAAATGTAGTGGACCGACTGGAACTGGAGAGACTTTGCAGAGAATGATGCCTGCGTTATACTAGCTCTGCCAGTGGTGTAGATCCAGTGCCCAGTAACGTAGCAGGAAGTGACATTGTCAGGCGCCAGACTCCTGTCTGGAAGCCCTTTTTATACCTTTTCTTGAAGTGCCATTGATGGAGCGGAGCATGTAACATGCGGGAGACCTGCAATTTGTTAGACCGAGCAGCTGACCCATGGGAGGATGACCGGAGCTGGCGGGAGACAGCCACGTATGATACTGACTAGCCAAGAGCAACAGCTGCCAGAGGAGCAGCCTGCCAGAGTGACCGAGCCTCCAGACCCAATCCACAGCTAGAGAGAGTATTGGGCAGGTAATCACATGGTCAGCTTCCACCAGATCATGACAGTTATTTTATGGTGGGCACCACTTCCCTGTGGTTTCCACCCTGGACAGCACCAAGTATGGCACCAGCTAGTGATAATCATCAGAAATAGCTCAAGTAATCATAAACAGTGACTAGGAAAGGGATTATGGATTATCTCTATGGATATGGACAGTTTCGTTTTCACCAGTGGTTTTAGATGTTGGTCATTAGGTTATACAATAGTGACGCTGCTGGCCCATAAGAGTTTTTTTCTTCTGTGATAAACAGGTTAATATATTTCCATTTATTGCAGTATATAGTCAGTGTTGGTATAAAAGTATTCCCCCAGTGGCCTGTTTATCACATCAGACTAGTCTATCTCTTCTCAGAAATGATGGAAAGAGCAATTGATTTATTTTTAAACAGCAAGGTATCTGCAAATTACTGCATATTTAGAATGGTCACTGGAGCCCACTGTACAAGTTGTATAAGCTATTAACTATAGAAGTAATAAAGACTATCTCCATAACAGAGCTTACACTGGTGTTACTGGCCTTCAGCACACAAGAGGTTTCTGTATTTCCAAGGTGTTTAAATATACTCGTTTCCAGTGCATAGCTATACACTATATATTATAATCATAAAGCCCAAATGGGCATATATACAATACCAAGAGAGCTGAGTGTGGGCTAGACCATGCACTGTCTGGCGCTACTGTAGTCACAAATGGCCATTTCACCAGTGGGTGGCGTGGTCACTGTGTGCTGCCTATTTGATCTAATTATATCTAACAAACTACCTCTCTGATTAAGCTTTTTACTTGCGGTACATTCTAAATAAAACTAATGTATCTGCTGACTCAAACGTCTAAGTTTTTCCAAACATCTATATGAATTATCTGCTATTGCAAACACTCTCTGCCACGTAGCCAGTTTCCCCACGCACCCTTGGAAATAAGAGTACTTATCGTTTGTCAGCAAAAGCTTACTTTTGCATTAGAACATTGTTGATAAACACTTTAACAATCTTATACTTTATACTTTTGTCAGTTGGTGTATCATACATACCTATCAGCTTATGCATCATTAATATCTAAGTCCCAGCTATTTTTTGAGTTTTCATTATGAATACACTTAAATACAGTTTCGCTCACAGAGATTTATGATTTCTTTATTATAAGTTTTTCTTCTGACTTGTGACTTATAGGTATCTCATTACTACTATCTCCAGCAACCTCATCAGTTCCAATACATGCGCAAATATATGCGCATTGTGAATAAATTGACATTTTGGTTTGTATACATTCACAGTTCCCCTGTGCCATAACTAAGCAGACTATTACTCTGCCCTCACTCTTGAGATCAACCGCACCTTATCTCTCTCATCCACTGTCCGCTATAACATTATAAGACAGTGGACAGCAGAAGTGGGGGTACCTTTACCTATTTATCTGTCACTAAACCATTCAAGTACTCTCTCATCCATTGCCAGACAATTAGCTCTCTGCAATGCATTTGTAATAGACGCACTGTGCAAAACTCATTGGACAGTAGAATACTCCCTTTGGTATTTATGCCATAAACCACACTCTCATTTGTTCAACAGGACCAATACTGCCATACTTCACTGGCTACATCCAATCTCGTTCGATCTTGCAAGCAAAGCAGTGATAGGCCCGATCAGTACTTGGATGGGAGTCCACCTTGGACTATCAGGTGCTGTAAATATATCTTGAATAGAAACAAAAAGCAGATGTGGTGGAGCAACCTATGACCAATACCAGTATCCTACAAACTCTATCTCTCTCCAAATAGTTTGGCACAGGGCTCATATAGTCAGAAACTGACAAATTTTCACCTTAGAAACACCATAAGAATTCAGGGGGACTTTACCGCTCTCCAATATTCCCAATCCTTTTTCCCCTGTGGAGAAATCTGAGTCTTACATCTACCTATAACTTACAAGTAGAAGTGGTACGAAGAGGTAGAACTACAAGCAGGATATTTATTATTGTTACCAAGAGAGCGATCACCAAATAGCACACTATGATCAAAAAACATTTACGTCTTGACTCTAAACGAATTGTGCTCTTTAAATTATAGCTATCAATGATATCTTAGTTTTCACCTGAGGTGCACTCGTATTTATGTGACACAACAAAGGGTTGAGTTTGGTGTCAAATGATAGGATATTAGGGGTCATTCCGAGTTGTTCGCTCGTTGCCAATTTTCGCAACGGAGTGATTAATGCGCTAAGTATTTTAGCACAAAACTTAGTAGATTTATTCACGTCCGAACGAAGAATTTTCATCGTTGAAGTGATTGGAGTGTGATTGACAGGAAGTGGGTGTTTCTGGGCGGAAACTGACCGTTTTCTGGGAGTGTGCGAAAAACGCAGGTGTGCCAGGATAAAACGCGGGAGTGTCTGGAGAAACGAGGGAGTGGCTGGCCGAACGCAGGGCATTTGTGACGTCAAACCAGGAACGAAACGGGCTGAGCTGATCGCAGTGTAGGAGTAAGTCTCGTGCTACTCAGATACTGCTAAGAATTATTTATTCGCAATTCTGCTAATCTTTAGTACGCTATTCTGCTAAGCTAAGATACACTCCCAGAGGGCAGCGGCCTAGCGTGTGCAATGCTGCTAAAAGCAGCTAGCGAGCGAACAACTCAGAATGACCCCCATTGAAACCAAGATACAGACACTGATAAACTTTATTCCCCCTTAGGTGAAAATCTTTGTTACAACAGTCTGTGTGAAAACTATTTTATGCAAATTATGAATAGAAGTTAAATTTTTATATATTTCTGTTGTCCAAGTGTGCCCCAACACAGAGTCTTCTCTTTCCCCTATTGTTATATATACTGTTGACTCCTGGAGCACCACCAACACAAGATATTCGAGATACCCTCCATATGGTTGGTTCTTTTCAGAGTTACCTAAAAAGTGTAATCTCTGAGTCTACAGTCTTGTGCGTCGCCATACCCCATTTAGCTCTTACAGATTTACTGGCGCCAGAAGTCTGAGCAGCCTGGCCAGCCTGAGTAACCTGAGGGTCTTCAGACGCACCAGTGGATCACAGAAGTCAATGGTAATGGTGGTGGGTGCTGTTGCAATTTGCATAAGACGCTGTCTTTTCATTTTGTTGATGACTGTAGCTCTTGTCAGTTTGGGAAGATATCTATCTCAAAAGAACCAGAATATGAATCCACTAACACAAGGTGCCCTTTCCTCTTTCATTCAAAGAGATCTGCAGCAATGATGGACCAAGGGAGGAAAAGCGGTTCATTGGCATGATGGGTGTGTAAAGCATTGCAGGGGGCCCATCCAAAGACAATAAATGTCAGCAGTCATAAAGGGCAAAAACAGGACATCCTTAGCCCACCGCATAGTGCCCGTGGTGGGACTGCTGAGCATGGAAGCCTTGAAGGGCATTGATCAGGCAAGATCCAGCTTAAAACCCTCTGATGATGTCCTCTGAGATGGCCAACATACGGGACTCTGACCTAGCCCTAGTCAGGGTTTAACTGCAAGTTGATTTAATGGATTCTTTGGAGGCACATGTCATGTTCTTCCATGGTACAACCCCAAGTGAGGATGTCCTCCACAATAAACTCATAAGGGTATCCATCGAAGAGATGCTTTATGTAATGTTGGAATACTTCACTGCCAGGGCCTAAGCTGTAGGGCATAGAGAGGAAGGTGTACCTGCCCACAGGTGTCATGACCGTGAGCATGGATGATTCCTTGTCTTATGTGATCTGCTAGAATCAACATTTGGCATCCTGAGTGGTAAATATCTTTGCATGTGGCATAACAGCTATTAATGGCTCCACAGTCCTTAGGGAGTGATTCAGTCTCATCAGAGCTTTGTTCTGATGCACTGGGATCAATACAGATGAGAACCAGCCTTTTTCCTGCAGAAACTATAGCCGACACCCACAGGTTGCTACAACCGCTGGAGCAATGACATCCAATGCAGGTGTCAATGTTTATTTTTATGGCGTTGTTGGACTCCTTATCTATTATGGTTGTAAATATTGAACCCTTTTAAGTCCTGAGGTCAGTACTCTTGCAGTGGAGACCGCTGTCTGGCTGCAAGCATTGCAGCTTTTATTGAAAGACGGACATTTTTGGTGTTCATGGGAATGGTCACCGCTGCAATTCACACAGCGTGATTGTTACTGTACGTGTTGTGAGAGGTCTTATACATCAGACTATCTGTTAAACTCCAATGCACTTTTATTGACTGCTCAAGGAGCATGCTTATGTGTACAGCAGTGTCCAGTATTAATTCCTTCTCACATAAAGTGCACAATTAACATCTTAAATGACATAAACAATCATCTCCTTGATAGGCTCATTTGATAATGCAACATAATCACGTTTCTTTTCTAGTAGTTTAAATCAGGCAGCATATGAGCCTCAAAGGGGATTTGCACAGCAGTGTTAAAATGGTTTTTGTCCATTATAAAATGTTTTACTGGTAAGCATACAGATGTGTCCTTATACATCTTTGCCTGGGATGCATTAGCATTGCAGGCTAAGATTCCAGGCACAACGTGGTGTTCATGGGTGCGTGCATATGAACAAATTCATAGAACTGGTCTGCATACACAGGCAGCGGGCGTAAGATGCTGCCGCAGTCTATGGCCAGAGGGGGACTCTGCCGCAGTCTATGGCCAGAGGGGGACTCTGTCGTGGTCTATGGCCAGAGGGGGACTCTGCCGCAGTCTATGGCCACGGGTAACAGGTAGGTATGCTCCCACTACCCATGGTTTGGTGTGTTTTCCTCGGCGCCGTTCAAGGGTGAATGCGTAATCACGCACCAGTGAATTTTAGCAGAACAAAGGACTGTAGGCGTGGCCTGCTGGCCCTTTCAGCAATGACGTTTTAGGACACACTTGTATCTCATCAAACTTTTTTTATTAGTGCTCTGGATACTCTAGATCAGGAATGGGAAGCCTTTGGCCCTCCAGCTGTTGTTAAACTACAAATCCCAGCATGCCCTGCAACAGTTTCAGCAAGGCCAAATTGCAAAACTGTTGCAGGGCATGCTGGTATGTGTAGTTCGGCAACAGCTGGAGGGCCAAAGGTTCCCCATCACTGCTCTACATCCTCCCCTTCTGAATAGATAAATGTGTCTGCTTTGTCCACAGCCTCAGCCTGAGCTAGGTTAAGAAAGCAGTACCTTTTTTTGACTTTTCTAAGAGTGCCACAGCAGTATACATGTTATTCCTTCTTGAACTTTAGCCATAGCGTCCATGATGGCATCATTAAAACCAGTGGATCTATACGTCAGAGACCTTATGCCATCATGTTTAGACTTCTGACACCATGTAAAGCAGGGGTGGGGAACCTCCGGCCCGCGGGCCGTATAGGGCCCACAAAGCTGTTTGTTCTGGCCCGCTGCTGTATGTCAGTGAGACACGCCACCCCTCAGTCCGGCGGCGGCGTGTCTCAGCTGTCAGGGCAGGGAGGAGAGTGCAGCTATGTCCAGCGGCAGCAGAGGGTAGGATCTCAAACCAGCTGCCGGTTCGTAAGCCAATCAGATCTCGCGGACGGCAGCCAATGAGAAGCCACCAATTCCTGTCCGCGAGCTGTGATTGGCTCACAAACCGATGGATGGTTTGAGATCCTATACGCCACCGCCATCCGACATAGCTGCGCTCTCCTCCCTACCTGGTCCCTGACAGATGACACATGCCGCCGCTGGACTGAGCACTAAGGGGCAGGAGAGGTGCATGCTGCGCTCTCCTCCCCTGACACACAGCAGCAGCGGTGAGCAGCACAGTGGGGGGCATGTATGGGGCAATGTGTATCTGGCACTGTGGGGCAATGTGTATCTGGCACTGTGGGGCATTCATGTATCTGGCACTGTGGGGCATTTGTGTATCTGGCACTGTGGGGCATTAGTGTATCTGGCACTGTGGGGCATTTGTGTATCTGACACTGTGGTGGCATATGTGTATCTGGCACTGCACTGGCATATGTGTATCTGGCACTGCACTATTGGGGGCATATATGTATCGCGTCCTATTTTAATTGACCACACCCATTTTTTTACGCGTCCACTCACTACCACTAAGGGGCAAAACTACTGGGACATAACTACTGGGGGGCAGGCTAATTTTTAAGTGGATAATTTTTGTATGGCCCCCGAAAGATTTTATAAATATCCAAATGGCCCTTGGTAGAAAAAAGGTTCCCTACCCCTGATGTAAAGAGATCTGTTTGCAAATCATAACAAGACTCTGGAGAACTGGAGAAGTGTGTTTTTAATACCTGCAAGTCATACAGAAATATGGTTGCAGCAGCACTTTTTGTTTAACAAAAACTTAATGTCTAACAACCACTTCCTGTATGACGAGTGGATAGCAATGATGCAACTACAGACAGCATACATTTACAGCAGTGTCTTGCAACCACTGTGCCATAGCACACAAGTGTACCCTGAGCAGTCTCCAGGTGTGCCACCATAGAAGCAGAGCCAGGCCCTTTAGTGTTTTGCCGCTACTGAGGCCTTGGAACGATAGTGGTTGCACAGACAGTTCTAATTTTGGGCCCAGGCAATGTTGGTTCTTCTGGCCTTCTCAGACGTGGCTCAGGCATTACCTATGGAGAAGCTGTGACTTGACATCCTAGGACATGCAACTACACCATACAGTACATCACCATTATATTTGACTGTGCCTTGGCAATATTTAGATCTTTTTCAGTGTGCCGCAAGTTATAAAAGGTTGAAAATGTCTGTGCTACAGTGTCACCATGTTGTTATAAAAACGCCCCAAAAATGCAGAAAGACCTGCATTTGTGCAGGGGCTGCTGGAGGGGCCCGGCAGGGGCCCCTGTTTGCTACCCCTCCCCAGTATGCCTGTGCTGTAGCCAGTGGCAGTGGTGCCATCTTCCCAGTGATCTCTTCAGGAAGATGGCTCCGCACATAGAAAGCAAAGTCTCTGGCACTGTGCCAGAGTCTTTGCTCTCTAGTGGCCACCATCATCTTCCCAAATATTGCTGGAATGATGGCACTGGCCGGAGAGGAGGTACCTGCCTCCTAAAATTGTTCTACTGTGAGGCGTAATTTGAATTGAAGGTACTATTGTGTGACCACACCCAACCTTGTGAGACCACACCCATTTTTGTTTTGCTGCTATGGGGGTGCCTAATCCTTGCACTGGTCCTGGCTCTGCTTAATATGGGGGGGTTTGAGTACTACCACCACTCAGAGACCACTTTAAGCACTACCAGGTGCAATGTATAAATACAGAAATGTTTCTGCTCTTGAACAAGGGGATCTTTTATCCTGAAACGTCTGATTCTACAGTTACTGTTTCAGTGGCGTAACTAGAATTATAATTCTCAATAAAAATGTCTATGTACAGACACAACTCTTACAGTTTTATTATATGTATAGGTTTTTATTGTAGGGTTTCCCTATTTATCTTTGGCTATGTAAGGCATCGTATGAACCCAATTTCCACTGTTGTTATGTTTATTACTGTTACAGTGTTTCAGTGATAACCTCATTAAAGGACAAAACGATGAAAAAATCGGAGTAAATCTGTGAAAAGCACAAACATTACCCGATAGGTCTGATTCTGCATATGTTACAGCAGTGTTTTTCAAGCTCTGTGCCATGGCACACTAGTGTGCCCTGAGCAGTCTCCAGGTGTGACGCCATAGAAGCACAGCCAGGCCTGGCAGTATGCTGCCACTACTGAGGCCCTGGAATGATCAATACTGGTGGGTTTAGTGGTTGCAGAGCCAGTTCTAATTTCTGGCCCGGGCAGTGTTGGGCTCCTCTGGCCTTCTCAGACGTGGCTCAGGCGTTACCTATGGAGAAGCTGCGACTTAACATCCTAGGACACGCAACTGCACCATGCATCACCATTATATTTGAGTGTGCCGCGAGTTTGTAAAAGGTTGAAAATCTCTGATATACAGGGTAATCAGCCTGACAATTGTATAGGAGTGTACCTAGCTATAAGCAATCCAGAGATGGGGTTTTTTTACCTTTTAAATCCACGTTTTCACTTTCTTCTCCTTCCTATCACTTTTATTTGGGAATTAAGGGAAGACAAATAGCGTACAGTCACAATGTCCTTCTCTTTCTTGAAAACAACACAGCCAATGCTACAATGTATGGCAGGCAGTGAAGTTATAGCTTTAACGATAAGATTTCCAGTATCTTAGATTGAAAAAGTGATTGTACTTGTGGAACTGCTAATAAAATATATTTCAGTAAGTCTGACCAAAATATATTCCAATAGGTCTGACCGCTGTAGTGGTAAATATGTGAAGTGGAGAAGGGTTATTTAGTGCTAGAAATATGGGGGGGTCATTCCGAGTTGTTCGCTCGCAAGCGGATTTTAGCAGATTTGCTCATGCTAAGCCGCCGCCTACTGGGAGTGAATCTTAGCATCTTAAAATTGCGAACGATGTATTCGCAATATTGCGATTACACACCTCGTAGCAGTTTCTGAGTAGCTTCAGACTTACTCGGCATCTGCGATCAGTTCAGTGCTTGTCGCTCCTGGTTTGACGTCACAAACACACCCAGCGTTCGCCCAGACACTCCCCTGTTTCTCCGGCCACTCCTGCATTTTTTCCGGAAACGGTAGCGTTTTTTCCCCACACGCCGATAAAACGGCCTGTTTCCGCCCAGTAACACCCATTTCCTGTCAATCACATTACGATCGCCAGAACGATGAAAAAGCCGTGAGTAAAAATCCTAACTGCATAGCAAATTTACTTGGCGCAGTCGCAGTGCGGACATTGCGCATGCGCATTAAGCGGAAAATCGCTGCGATGCGAAGATTTTTACCGAGCGAACAACTCGGAATGACCCCCATTATTCACTGCCTCCTCTTCTTCCTATTGCCTTCTTTTTCTTTTTACAAATGTATATAATGGCCCTACTGATGCAGACAGTTACACATGCTACGTGGGTATAGGAAACAAACTAACAGGTTCTACGGCAGTCCGTAGAGGTTTGTCCCATGCATTATAAATTAAAGCTCTATTTCATTGTGTAAGTCACTGATCACAGGTCGTAGATGGGGGATGTCTGCCAATGAGTGTAACCTCTGAAGTGAAATGGCATGAGGAAGCAGAAAGCCAAAACAAGCTTCAAAACAAGATTTTTGGAAATGCTGTTGCAGCCCCTAGTGGAAATATGAGGACAGCAAGTATCTTTCAATTCCGTGCAAAGTTGTGCTATACGTAAAGTACAACTCTCGCCTGGACAAATTTGTGTTTACTAAATACAGTTTATGACTTTGATAATTTGCTGATGCAATCAGTACACAATGAAAAAACAAACAAACAAACAAACAAACAAACAAACAAAAGCTGCAGGAATAAGATGATGTCATGTTTTGTATAAAAATTATTTGTTATCAGTTTGGTTTTCAGAAGAAAGATATGTCATTGTTTCCATGCCCTGAAAAGAGGAGTTTTGGAATGTATTGTCAATTTGTAATTGTGCATTTCTGGAAAATAAGAATTTACTCACCGGTAATTCTATTTCTCGTAGTCCGTAGTGGATGCTGGGAACTCCGTAAGGACCATGGGGAATAGCGGGCTCCGAAGGAGGCTGGGCACTCTAGAAAGATCTTAGACTACCTGGTGTGCACTGGCTCCTCCCACTATGACCCTCCTCCAAGCCTCAGTTAGGTACTGTGCCCGGACGAGCGTACACAATAAGGAAGGATTTTGAATCCCGGGTAAGACTCATACCAGCCACACCAATCACACCGTACAACTCGTGATATGAAACACAGTTAACAGTATGAAACAATAGAGCCTCTCAACAGATGGCTCAACAATAACCCGATTTAGTTAACAATAACTATGTACAAGTATTGCAGATAAACCGCACTTGGGATGGGCGCCCAGCATCCACTACGGACTACGAGAAATAGAATTACCGGTGAGTAAATTCTTATTTTCTCTAACGTCCTAGTGGATGCTGGGAACTCCGTAAGGACCATGGGGATTATACCAAAGCTCCCAAACGGGCGGGAGAGTGCGGATGACTCTGCAGCACTGAATGAGAGAACTCCAGGTCCTCCTCAGCCAGGGTATCAAATTTGTAGAATTTTGCAAACGTGTTTGCCCCTGACCAAGTAGCTGCTCGGCAAAGTTGTAAAGCCGAGACCTCTCGGGCAGCCGCCCAAGATGAGCCCACCTTCCTTGTGGAATGGGCATTGACAGATTTTGGCTGTGGCAGGCCTGCCACAGTATGTGCAAGCTGAATTGTACTACAAATCCAACGAGCAATAGTCTGCTTAGAAGCAGGAGCACCCAGCTTGTTAGGTGCATATAGGATAAACAGCGAGTCAGATTTTCTGACTCTAGCCGTTCTGGAAACATATATTTTCAGTGCCCTGACAACGTCTAGCAACTTGGAGTCCTCCAAGTCCCTAGTAGTTTAGGCACCACAATAGGCTGGTTCAGGTGAAACGCTGACACCACCTTTGGGAGAAACTGGGGACGAGTCCTCAATTCTGCCCTATCCATATGGAAAATCAAATAAGGGCTTTTACAAGACAAAGCCGCCAACTTTGATACTCGCCTGGCAGAAGCCAAGGCCAATAACATAACCACCTTCCACGTGAGATATTTCAGATCCACGGTTTTTAGTGGTTCAAACCAATGTGATTTTAAGAAACTCAACACCACGTTGAGATCCCAAGGTGCCACAGGAGGCACAAACGGGGGCTGACTCTGCAGCACTCCTTTTATAAATGTCTGAACTTCAGGTACTGAAGCTAGTTCTTTTTGAAAGAAAATCGACAGAGCCGAGATCTGTACCTTAATGGAACCCAATTTAAGGCCCATAGTCACTCCTGCTTGCAGGAAATGCAGAAATCGACCTAGTTGAAATTCCTCTGTTGGGGCCCTTTCGGCCTCACACCATGCAACATATTTTCGCCATATGCGGTGATAATGAGTTGCTGTAACCTTTTTCCTGGCTTTAGTAAGCGTAGGAATGACTTCCTCCGGAATGCCCTTTTCCTTCAGGATCCGGCGTTCAACCGCCATGCCGACAAACGCAGCCGCGGTAAGTCTTGGAACAGACAGGGCCCCTGCTGCCGCAGGTCCTGTCTGAGTGGCAGAGGCCATGGGTCCTCTGATATAAATTCTTGAAGTTCTGGGTACCAAGCTCTTCTTGGCCATCCACGAGTATCGTTCTTACTCCTCGCCTTCTTATTATTCTCAGTACCTTTGGTATGAGAGGCAGAGGGGAGAACACATAAACCGACTGGTACACCCACGGTGTTACCAGAGCGTCCATAGCTATCGCCTGAGGGTCCCTTGACCCGGTGCAATATCTTTTATAGCTTTTTGTTGAGGCGGGACGCCATCATGTCCACCTGTGGCCTTTCCCAATGGTGTACAATCCTATTGGAAGACTTCTGGAGGAAGTCCCCATTCTCCCGGGTGGAGGTCGTGTCTGTTGAGAAGATCTGCTTCCCAGTTGTCCACTCCGGGAATGAACACTGCTGACAGTGCTAACACATGATTTTCCGCCTATCGGAGAATCCTTGTGGCTTCTGTGCCGAACCTGCGGCCCTCTTGAAGATGGGCACTCTGCAGCCACCACAGTAGAGATACCCTGGTCCTTGGAGACAGGGTTATCAGCCTATGCATCGGAAGATGCGATCCGGACCACTTGTCCAACAGGTCCCTCTGAAAAGTTCTTGTATGGAACCTGCCTAATGGGATTGCTTCGTAGGAAGCTACCATTTTTCCCAGGACTCGCGTGCAATGATGCACCGCTACCTATTTTGGCTTCAGGAGGTCTCTGACTAGAGATGACAACTCCTTGGCTTTCTCCTCCGGGAGAAACACTATTTCTGGTTTATGTCCAGAACCATCCCCAGGAACAGTAGACGTGTCATAGGAACCAGCTGTGACTTTGGACTGTTTAGAATCCAACCATGCTGTTGTAGCACTTTCCAAAATAGTGCTACCCCGACTACCAACTGCTCCTTGGACCTCGCCCTTATAACGAGATTGTCCAAGTACGGGATAATTACAACTCCCTTTTTTTGAAGGAGTATCAACATTTCGGCCATTACCTTGATAAAACACCCTCGGTGCCATGTACAGTCCAAACGGCAGTGTCTGGACTTGGTAATGGTAATCCTGTACCACAAATCTGAGGTACTCCTGGCGAGGATGGTAAATGGGGACATGCAGGTAAGCATCCTTGATGTCCCAGGATACCATGTAATCCCCCTCGTCCAGGCTTGGAATAACCGCCCTGAGCGATTCCATCTTGAACTTGAATTTTTGTGTTCAAGGATTTTAAATATAAAATGGGTCACACCGAACCATGCGGTTTCGGTACCCCAACCCGTGTGGAATAGTAACCCCGTCCTTGTTGAAGTAGGGGCACCTTGAGTATTACCTGCTGGGAATACCACTTATTAATTGCCTCTAGCACAGCCTCCCTGCCTGAGGGAGTTGTCAGCAAGGCATATTTTAGGAAACGGCTGGGGGGAGACATCTCGAATTCCAGCTTGTACCCCTGAAATACTACTTGAAAGAAACAGGGATCCACCTGTGAGCGAGCCCACTAATTGCTGAAATTTTTGAGACGGCCCCCCACCGTACCTGGCTACACCTGTGGAGCACCCGCGTCATGGTGTGGCCTCACAGGAGGCGGGGGAAGAATCTTGATTCTGGGAACAGGCTGACTGGTGCAGCTTTTTTCCCTCTACCCTTGTCTCTGTACAGAAAGGAAGCGCCATTTGACCCGCTTGCTTTTCTGAAGCCGAAAGGACTGTACCTTTGTCTGTGAGGAAACCTGAGGTAAAATTATTTCTTCCCAGCAGTTGCTGTGGATACGAGGTCCCAGAGACCATCCCCAAATAATTCCTCACCCTTATAAGGCTCTCTATGCGCTTTTTAAGTCAGCATCACCTGTCCAGTGACAGGTCTCTAATACCCTCCTGACAGAATGGACATTACATTTATTTTGGATGCCAGCCGGCAAAATATCCCTCTGTGCATCCCCCATATATAAGACGACGTCTTTAATATGTTTTTATGTTTGCCAACTAGTATCCCTGTTTGACAGGGTCACCGACCACGCTGCAGCAGCACTATCTGCAGGTCTCAGTCTAGTACCTGAGTGTGTAAATACAGACTTCAGGATAGCCTCCTGTTTTTTATCAACAGGTACCTATTAAAGTGGCCGTATCCTAAGACGGCAGTGCCACCTTTTTTGACAAACGTGTGAGCGCCTTATCCACCCTAGGGGATATCTCCCAGCGTAACTTATCCACCTGGCGGGAAAGGGTACGCCATCAGTAACTTTTTATAAATTACCAGTTTCTTAACGGGGGAACCCACGCTTTCACACACTTCATTTATTCATCTGATGGGGGAACAAAACACTGCCTGTTTTTTCTCCCCAAACCTAAAACCCATTTTTAGAGGTGCTTGGGTTAAAGTCAGAAATGTATAACACATTATTTATTGCCGGGATCACGTCACGGATGTTCCTAGTGGATTGTGTATATGTCTCCACCTTGTCGACACTGGAGTCAGACTCCGTGTCGACATCTGTGTCTGCCATCTGAGAGAGCGGGCGTTTTTGAGCCCCTGATGGCCTTTGAGACGCCAGGGCAGGCGCGGGCTGCGAAGCCGGCTGTCCCACAGCTGTTACGTCATCCACCCTTTTATGTAAGGAGTTGACACTGTCGGTTAATACCTTTCACCTATCCATCCACTCTGGTGTCGGCCCCACAGGAGGCGACATCACATATATCGGCCTCTGTTCTGTCACCATATAAGCCTCCTCATTCAACATGTTGACACAGCCGTACCGACACACCGCAGACACACAGGGAATGCTCTAAACGAGGACAGGACCCACAAAAGCCCTTTGGGGGGACAGAGTAAGAGTATGCCAGCACACACCAGAGCGCTATATATATATACAGGGACTAACTGAGTTATGTCCCTAATAGCTTTTATATAATATACTGTATACAGTGCCAATTTTAATGCCCCCCCCTCTCTTTTCCCTCTTACTGTACTGTAGAATTGCAGGGAAGAGCCAGGGAGCTTCCCTCCAGCCGAGCTGTGAGGGAAAAATGGCGCCAGTGTGCTGAGGAGATAGGCTCCGCCCCTTTTTCGCGGCCTATTCTCCCGTTTTTTATGGAATTCTGGCAGGGGTATTTACTAGTGATGAGCGGATTCGGTTTTACTCGGTTTTACTCGGTTCTCAAAACAGCATCTTATTGGCTCTCGGATGTCACGTGTTTTGGATAGCCAATAAGATGCCGTTTTGAGAACCGAGTAAAACCGAGTAAAACCGAACCTCGCTCATCACTAGTATTTACCTCATATATAGCCCCTGGGGCCATATATTGAGGTATTTTAGCCAGCCAAGGTGTTTTTATTGCAGCCTCAGGGCGCCCCCCCCAGCGCCCTGCACCCTCAGTGACCGGAGTGTGAAGTGTGTGAGAGGAGCAATGGCGCACAGCTGCAGTGCTGTGCGCTACCTTGGTGAAGACAGAGTCTTCATGACGCCGATTTTCCGGACCATCTTCTTGCTTCTGGCTCTGTAAGGGGGACGGCGGCGCGGCTCCGGGACCGAACATCAAGGCTGGGCCTGCGGGCGATCCCTCTGGAGCTAATGGTGTCCAGTAGCCTAAGAAGCCCAATCCGGCTGCAAGCAGGCGAGTTCGCTTCTTCTCCCCTTAGTCCCTCGCTGCAGTGAGCCTGTTGCCAGCAGGTCTCACTGAAAATAACAAATTCTAAGACTATAACTTTCTAAGAGCTCAGGAGAGCCCCTAGTGTGCATCCAACCTCGGCCGGGCACGAAATCTAACTGAGGCTTGGAGGTGGGTCATAGTGGGAGGAGCCAGTGCACACCAGGTAGTCTAAGATCTTTCTAGAGTGCCCAGCCTCCTTCGGAGCCCGCTATTCCCCATGGTCCTTACGGAGTTCCCAGCATCCACTAGGACGTTAGAGAAATATGTTTCATCTCCTATATATTAGCCCAACTCTGTGATTCTGTGCCTGGCCGTAACGCTGGGCGGAGTCACAGGCACAGATCTACCAGAAGTCCTGTCCCTCTGACCGCCCATCCCCGCCCAGTCCCCTCCCTGTCTCCGCCCTGTGCCCTGTCTCCCTCCTCCCCGTACACTCCCTGGTGACAGAGCAGCCGCTGACTGTGAGCGGAACTCACACTACCCGCCTCACAGACTAGCGGCTGCTGCAGAGTTCAGGGGACAATGCTGACACTGACAGCCGCACTCGCTCCCCCTCCCACCCGCGGCAACCAACCGCATCCACCCAGCACCCGCGCCACTCCCGCCCTCTCCCCCACCCGTAGCACCAACATCCGTGGCCGCCCACCCGCGACACTCCCGTCCCCGCCCGTAGCACTGACACCCGTGCCCCCCCTATCCGCGGCACCCAACGCATCCCCCCACATCCACTCCCACCCGCAGCACTCCCGCCCTCACACCTGCAGCAAACCCCGCCCCTCCCCCACCAACGGCACCCCCGCCCCTCCACCACCAGCGGCACCCCCGCCCCTCCCCCACCCCCATACCCACCTCTCCCCCTGCTAAACCCCGGCACCCTCCACCCCACCCGCACCTGTCCCCCCACCCATGGCACCACGCCTTCACCCCCCCTCCCCCACCCACAGCACTCCCACACCAGCTTCTCCCACAGCCCCCCACCCCTCCTACACCCACATCACCCCAGCTCCCAACCCCCCCACCCATGGCAGCCCGCCCCTCCCCTTCGCACACCACCCCTGCTCCTGCACCCCCACCCCTCCGCTACCTGCAGCACCCACACCCCACCCGCCCCCGCAACCGTGGCACCCTCACCCACCCAACTGCACCAGCCCGGCAAACGGCCCCCTCCCCCACCCGCAGCACCCCCACCCCACCCCCATACCCACCTCTCCCCCCGCTACACCCCTGCACCCTCCACCCCACCCGCACCACCACCGCATCTGCCCCTCCTGCACCCACCCCTCCCCCATCCGCAACACTCCTGCTCCCGCAACCCCCTCCCCCCCCAACCCTCGGAAACCCCCGCAGCCGCCTCCCACCCCCCAACCGCAGCACCCCTGCACCCACGCACCTGTCCCCCCACCCATGGCACCAGCCCACCACCCGCAGCACCCCCCCTCCTCCACCCACTGCACTCCCACACCAGCTTCTCCCACAGCCCCCCCACCCCTCCCACACCCACATCACCTCTGCTCCCAACCCCCCACCCATGGCACCCCCTCCCCTACGCACAGCACCCCTGCTCCAGCACCCCCACCCCTCCCCTACCTGCAGCACCACCCGCCCCCGCAACCGTTGCACCCTCACACCCACCTCCCACCCACCCAACCGCACCACCCCAGCAAACAGCCCCCTCCCCCACACACAGCACCTGCCCCTCCCCTCCCCCCCAACACCCACGCACCTGCCCCTCCACCACCCGCAACACCACCACAGCTGGCCCTCCCCAACTGCGTTAACCCCACACCAGCCCCTCACCCACCCACAGCGCCCTCTGATCCCCGCACCCGCCCCTCCCCTACCCACCACGCATCAGGACCCCCACCACACCCCCACAGCCGCCACTCCCCCACCCACAGCACCTCCGGCCCCTCCCCCACCACCATCATCTATAGACACCTTCCCTCATTCGCACACCTACCACACCTTCCCCTCCACCACCCCCCGCACCTCTGGACCACCACCCACAGTACCTCAGGGCCCCCTCCCCCATCCACGGCTCCCCTGCAGTCACCCGCAGCATCTACATACCCCATCCCGCACCCACACCTCCCCCACCCGCAGCACTTCTACAACCCATCACCTAACCCCCACACCCCTGCAACCCCACCTTCCCCTACATCACCCCTCCCCCACGCACAGCACCTCCAGACCCCTCCTTCATCCACAGGCTCCCGCACCTGCCCCTCCCCCACCAGCAGCATCTACAGACCCCATCCACACCCCCTCACGCCCCCCCCCCCCTGGCACCCCACTCACAGCATCCCCATACCCGCCTCTTCCCCACCCCCACCCCTCCCCCACCTGCCGCAGCTGCACCCCCACCCTACGCCAACCTCGGTATCCCTGCACCGGCACCCTACCCCACCCACCGCAGCAGCACACCCGGGCTGCCACAACCGCCGTAACCCACCCCTCACTCATCCACAGCACCCACGGACCCACTCCCCCATCCGTGTCATCCCCGCACCCGCCCCTCCCCTGGCTACCGCACATCCAGATCACCTACCCCATCCAGATCACCTACCCCACCCGCAACACCCCCGCACCCGCCACTCCCACAACCACAGCACCTACCCACCCACATTATCTACAGGCACCCTCCCCATCTGCGGACCTCCCACACCTGCCCCTCCCCCACCCGCAACACCTCTGGACCACCACCCGAACCCCCTCCGGACTCCCTCCCCCATCCACAGCTCCCCCGCATCAACCCCTCTCCCATCCACAACATCTACATCCCCCATCCGTGCCATCCCACACCCACACCTCCCCCACCCACAGCACTTCTGAAACCCATCCCCTAAGCTCACCCCCCTGCACCTCCAAACGCACACCCCTACATCACCCCTCCCACACACACATCACCTCCATACCCCCTCCTTCATCCACAGTCCCCCACACCCACCCCTCCCCCACCAACAGCATTTACACTCCCCATCCGTGCCCCCTCTACACCTACCCCTCCCCCACCCACAGCACCTCTGGACCCCCTCCCAAACCCACCCCTCCACCACACGTAGCACCTCGGACACCATTCGCAGCCGCTACAAGTGATGCCCTGAATCGGGCTGATCAGCCGCACGGATAGGCACCTCACTGAACCCACCCCCTTTCCAAACCCCCAAACTTTTGTGAGTATACTAATACTGTGGCCATTATGTGTATAAGCGACACTGCTACCTGTGGCCATTGTGTATAAGTGGCGCTGCTACCTGTGGGCACTATGTGTATAAGCGGCTCTGCTACCTGTGGCCATTGTGTGTAGAACCAACTCTGCTACCTGTGGCCACTGTGTCTATACGCGGCTCTGCTACCTGTGGGTATTGTGTGTATACGTGGCTCTGCTACCTGTGCCCATTGTGTGTATAAGCGCCTCTGCTACCTGTGCCCATTGTGTGTATAAGCGCCTCTACTACTTGTGGCCACTGTGTGTATAAGCGCCTCTGCAACCTGTGGGTATTGTGTGTATAAGCGGCTCTGCTACCTGTGGCCACTGTGTGTATAAGCGGCTCTGCTACCTGTGGGCACTGTGTGTATAAGCAGCTCTGCTACCTGTGGGTATTGTGTGTATACGCGGCTCTGCTACCTGTGGGTATTGTGTGTATATGTGGCTCTGCTACCTGTGCCCATTGTGTGTATAAGCACCTCTGCTACCTGTGGGCAGTGTGTGTATAAGCACCTCTGTTACCTGTAGGTATTGTGTGTATAAGCGTCTCTGCTACCTGTGGGTATTGTGTGTGTATAAGCGCCTCTGCTACCTGTGGGCACTGTGTGTATAAGCTGCCCTGCTACCTGTGGGCACTGTGTGTATAAGCGACACTGTTACCTGTTGGGTATTGTGTGTATAAGCGGTTCTGCTACCTGGGGGTATTGTGTGTATAAGCGGCTCTGCTACCTGTGGCCATTGTGTGTATAAGCGGCTCTGCTACCTGTGGCCACAGCACTTTGGTGTCTTATCTACAGTGCATTGCTGTTAGTCATCTGGTACTTCATGATGCAGACACTAGCAGTATATACTACACTATGTTATTCATTGTGCCCTGCGGCCACTCTGCATGCCCCCACAAAGGGCTACGCCCCCTTGACAATCGCACGCCCTCCCCCCTTACAATATTTACCCACTGCCATAAAAAAAAAATCAGGTAATACTCCATATAATAACAATTATAGCACACCTGAAGCCCGTGCAGGTGTTAACCGGTCATAGCCTCTTGCAACGGAATTTTCTCTCTAACACCTTCCCTCTCTTTATCCTCTCCCTACCACCCTGCCTCTCCCTATACTTTACTGATCGCACAGCGTTTCTCTACATTCCCCCCCCCCCCCCTCGCCTCTCTATAGTTTCTCAACCGGACACCATTTCGGTATGCCCTCTATACTGCCCTGCATTTCTGATTCTGTTATCTTCCAGCCTGCGTATGTTCAAAGGCGTGCAGGGGTTAATGGGGCGTAGCCCCAACCTTTTTTCTCCACTGATATCTTCCCCTGTACCAACAAACATGCTCTTATAGCCCCAATTCTCAAGAAGCCCTCTCTCATCTATTTAGAATTCTCCAACCGTATAGATTTTTCATTGTTCTCCTTTTCTTCAAAAATGCTTGAATGACTTGTCTACAACCATTTCACCCATTCTTTCTCCATAGACTCTTTTATAACCTTCATTGGTCTGGTTTATGCCCTTTTCACTCACCCAGACTGCCAACGTGTCCAATGACTTACTTTAGCAAAGTAAAAGGCCCACTTCTCACTACTCCTACTCATCATCCTCTCCACTGCTTTAAACACTTTATATCACTTTCTTCTCCTTGATACCATTCACTCCCTTGGCTTCTCCGATGCTATCAGAGTCCCTCAAGGCTCTGTTCTTGGCCCTCTGCTGATCTCCATCTATACCATGTCATGGTGGTTTGTACTTGTGGAACCGGATGACATCTAGTAGCTAGTTGGCTTTAGTCCCGACGACAGAATAGGGCGGGCTTGATATATGGCCTGCTCATACAGGCGTAGCAGGTTCAGCTAAAGTCTATGGCTGGCCAAAGGTGTTTGTACAACTACAGGAAACTAGAACACTAGGTAGAGATTGATAACTGGAAGCTGGGATTGAACCAGCAGTACAGGATAGCTGGATAGCTGTAAGCTGGGATTGAACCAGCAATACAGGTTAGCTGGATAGCTGGAAGCTGGGATTGAAACAGCAGTACAGGATAGCTGGAAGCGGGGATTGAACCAGCAGTACAGGATAGCTGGATAGCTGGATAGGATACTCAGTGATGCAAGCTTGTAGATATACTGGAGATTGTATTGACCAGTGGTACAGGCTAGCAGATATCCTGGAGTTGAGATAACCAGCGGTGCAGGTTTGCAGATATCCTGGAGATGAGATAACCAGCGGTGAAGGTTTGCAGATATCCTGGAGATGAGATAACCAGCGGTGCAGGTTTGCAGAAATCCTGGAGATGAGATAACCAGTGGTGCAGGTTTGCAGATATCCTGGAGATGAGATAACCAGCAATGTGGGTTTGCAGATATCCTGGAGATAGGAGTCAGGAAGTGCTGAAGTTGGTAATGCACTGTCTCTTTAAGCAGGAGATTGCAGGAGCTCTCTACAGGCTTGAAGACAACAAAGCACTGACGGTTTCCCAGTGGTTGGAGCTGGAATATATACCCCTTGCTCTCTGGTGATATGCTGAAGGGATCACATGTCAGGGAAACACTGCCTGGTTGGAGAGTTCTCTGCAGAGTCAGCTGATCAGGAAGTAACATGCAGTACTCCAGGCTAGGCTTCAGAGTGGACTGAGACCTAGCAGGCTGGGAAGGATCCGAAGGCTAACTATCCTGAAATGGATGCTGTGACTGACAGCACGGGACACCGTGTGGACCAGTAAATGGCGGACAGCGCTTTGGACTGTGCCACAGGTAGGTCAAAGTGTGACTGGGAAGCGCTGTAAACCTCCGTTTTGTGACATACCATCACTCTCTACAAGATTCTCACATGCTACTTCAGCCTCCACTATGACATCTCTGCTGATGACACCCAGATTACCCTGACCTTCCCATGTATGCAAAGGCCTTTTGGCCATCTCCATGTGAATGTTTTAATGCTTCTTCAATCTTACCAGGGGATATTCAATTGTTTGAAAAGTCAGTTGGGTGTCTGTTTTTTCCTAGCTAATAGACAGACACCCAACCGACTTTTCAAACATTTGAATTCCCCCCACCATGGCCCTCATTCCGAGTTGTTCGCTCGCTAGCTGCTTTTAGCAGCTTTGCACGCGCTAAGCCACCGCCTACTGGGAGTGAATATTAGCTGTGCTGAATTGCGAACGAAAGGTTCGCAGAATTGCGAATACAATAGCGATTAGAAATTTCTTTGCCGTTTCTGAGTAGCTCGAGACTTACTCTGCCACTGCGATCAGTTTAGTCAGTTTCGTTCCTGGTTTGACGTCACACACACGCCCAGCATTCGCCCAGCCACTCCCCCGTTTCTCCAGACACTCCCGCGTTTTTCCCTGAAACGTCTGCGTTTTTTCACACACACCCATAAAACGGTCAGTTTACGCCCAGAAACACCCACTTCCTGTCAATCACACTACGATCACCAGAACAATGAAAAATCTTCGTTAAGCCGTGAGTAAAATACCAAACTTTTGTGCTAATTTACTTTTAGTTTACGACTTATCGCACCGATGCGAAGAAAAAGAACGAGCGAACAACTCTGAATGAGGGCCCATGTTCAAATCTGAGCTCATTATATTCCCCCCCTGCCAATGTCACCATCCCTACCCACATCTCACTCACAGTAAACAACATACTGCTGTACACACCCGACCATGCCCTCTGCCTTGGTGTCAATCTTGACATTCCTTACATTTAGTCCCTTGTGTTCTTCTGATGCCACCTTCTCCACAACAATGCCAGAAAGCACTCCAGTCTCACTCAGATAACAAATCCCTGGTCCACTTGTTCATTATTTCACATCTCTGACACTGAAACATCCTTCCTCTTATCTTGTCTAGTCCTCCCGCACCCTTCTCTTCTTTATAAAAATCTGAATGCTGCAACTAGTCTAATGTTACTCTCCCACCTCTACTCATCCACTGCTCAACTCTGTAAATCCCCATTCTGTGATAGATTCAATTCAGGCTTCTCACCCTCACTAACAAAGACTGGGGCAATTGTGTTTCTTTTTTTTAAAAGCCCAACTAATGCTTCCCCTCCTTGTACTGTATCTTCCTCTAACGCTTCGCCTCCATACATCTCTGACCTTATCGCAAGATACACCCCACCTTACCCACTCTGTTTAGCCTCTAAATGCCTCTCTTATAATCTTCTCTTGCTCCTTTTTCCAAGGACTCTCTCACAATGATCCGTACCTCAGGCACTCCTTACCTTATCCTATCAGACTCTCCCCGAAGTTACAATCCTTCAATCATTCCCTCAAAACCCATATGTATATGCTTGACTACCTTATTCACTCCTAAATCCTCATGACCATTACCTGTATTTTGTTTGTCTACCAAGGCCACTTGTGCAACAATTGCTCCTACCGTCTCACAGTCCTCTCTCCCTCTATAATGTAATCTCTAGCAGACAGGGTCCTCTATCTGTGCTAGTTGTAATTGCTCACACATGGCTCATTGTTATTTAATTATGTACAGTATGTGCTACTGTGCTTAATTATTTTCCTGCATCTGTTTTGTCTGCTTGTTGTTTCAATGTAAGTCGTCATATGTGTGATCATTGTCCGATGCTACAAAATCTGTGGTTCCTTATCCAGGAATAATGATGATGATGATGATAGGGCTAAGTCAAGCAGCTATTTTTATTATTAAAAAGTAAACAGGTATTGTAGAAATGAACAGTGAGATTATTGGTAACTCTACAGGATGAGAAATTAATTATGTATGATTCCACAGTTTCACCAATCCTATTCTAGTCTAACCGCAGCCACCACACAGCAGAATTAATTGACCTTTGTCATTCTTGCTCATTTCAAAAGCTTTAAATTCCATGAAAATGTGATTTCACAAATAAAATGCGGAATTGCATAGTATGAAATACAGAGGAAAAATAAGTTCTTACATTCATATCTTCCTTGATCTCCACCTCGAGTTTAAAGTTCCTGATGATTGAAAAATTGCAACGTCCATGATATTATCACCAGTGCATCTTCTTTTTTCTATTTTTTGACTGGTACATATTATAGAAAATCTTCATATATATTGGACTGCATTTTCTGAGACACAAAAGTATTTAAAAAGTAAGTTTTCCTAGATAAGATATTTATAAATAAAACTTTATTTTTAGCAGAGAAACATTACTAGAAAACTAACAGATCGGTGTAAATAGTCACTTAGAAATTAGCTTTATTAAAAAATGTTTTGCAAAATGTTCACTTTAAACCACATTTCTCAGCTATATTACTAAATTTCACTAGTAGAGCTTGTCCCTAAGGAATTCACAGTTCTACACTTTGGGGGTCATTCCGAGTTGTTCGCTCGCTAGTAGATTTTAGCAGCATTGCACACGCTAGGCCGCCGCCCTCTGGGAGTGTATCTTAGCTTAGCAGAATTGCGAACGAAAGATTAGCAGAATTGCGAATAGAAAATTCTTAGCAGTTTCTGAGTAGCTCGAGACTTACTTCTACACTGCGATCAGCTCAGCCCGTTTCGTTCCTGGTTTGACGTCACAAACATGCTCTGCGTTCAGCCAGCAACTCCCCGGTTTCTCGAGACACTCCCGCGTTTTATCCTGGCACGCCTGCGTTTTTCCGCACACTCCTGGAAAACGGTCAGTTTCCGCCCAGAAACACCCACTTCCTGTCAATCACACTCCGATCACTTCAACGATGGAAATTCTTTGTTCGGACGTGAGTAAATCTACTAAGTTTTGTGCTAAAATACTTAGCGCATGCGCACTGCATACCATGCGCATGCGCATTTTCGCCTTAATCGTTCTTTTGCGAAAATCGGCAACGAGCAAACAACTCGGAATGACCCCATATATAGCGCAGGATGAATTGAATGTCCATACCAAATCTATGGATAAGCTTCAAATTTGAGAAAACTGAAATGTACAAATTCTGGGGCTTATTCAGGTCTGTTAGCAAAAAAAAGTAAGCCATCAGGCAAAACCATGTTGCATTGCAGATGGGGCAAATGTAACATGTGCAGAGAGATTTAGATTTGGGTGGGTTATGTTGTTTCTGTGCATGGTTAATATTGGCTGCTTAATTTCTTCACTGCGATTTAGATTTCAGTTTGAACACACCCCACCCAAATCTAAATCTCTCTGCACATGTTACATCTGCCGTACCTGCAGTGCAACATGGCTTTGCCCAGTTGCTTGCTTTTTTGGTTTCCTAACAAACCTGAGTAAGTCCCACAGTGCGAAATGACATCATAAAATCAGAAATAGAAAATTGGCAAAATTTCTCTGTAAAATGAATTGGTAAGAAGCACAGCTAGATGCATGCAAAAGTTATCCAGAATTTCCTCTTTAGTGTCATTGCATAGTACCCCTGTCTGCTGCCAGAACAGGTAAAATTGCTGCCCTTGTTTGATCTTTGAAGATTACAGGACTAGACAATGGATCATTTAAACATTCTGTAAAGCAGTGCAGCTACAGTATACTGTTCAGGTTTTGCTTACTACTATTCTAGGGTTGGGTATTTAGAGTCATAAATATCTTTCAGTTAGTTATTCAGTAAGTTTATTAGTTGTGGGGCATCCTAAACTTTTCACCAAATGGTTTTCATGGCAGCTCACATTCCAGGCAGTGCATGAGGGGGGAAATCAATTAGCCATGGTAATTCACTGCAGGACATGACTCACTTACATCAGGCAAAGACTGGCGTATAGCGGAATTAGTGCCGATATTTAAAAAGGGAAGTAAATCTGAACCAAGTAATTATAGACCAGTAAGTCTTACATCTATAGTGGGGAAAGTACTGGAAGGTATTTTAAGGGATAGAATACAGGACTTCCTCAAAACCAATAAGGTTATTAATAGAAACCAACCAATTTGTGAAATTGTGAAGGATAGATCATGTCAATTTAACTTAATAGGCTTTTATGAAATGGTTAGTGTCAACCTAGATCAGGGTAAAGAGGTTGATGTAATCTTTTTAGGTTTTGTCAGAGCTTTCGATACTGTAACTCACATGAGACTTACATACAAATTAAGAGAACTTGGGCTAGGGAGCACAATATGCACTTGGATTAGAAATTGGTTGGATAAACGGGAGCAGCGAATGGTGGTAAATGAAACTTTTTCAAATTGGACTGAAGTACTAAGTGGTGTGCCACAAGGGTCTGTACTTGGGCCACTATTGTTTAACATTTTCAGAAACGATCTAGAAGTAGGTCTAGAGAGTACAGTGTAAATTTTTGCAGGCGACACCAAATTGTGTAAGGTTATAAATTCGGAGGGGATGCTAAGTCTCTACAGAACAACTTATTCAGATTGAAACATGGGCAGCTAAATGGAGAATGCAGTTCAACATAGACAAATGTAAGGTAATGTACTTTGGTAGCAAGAACAGAAATACTACCAACATACTAAATGGGGAGAAACTAGGGGATTCTGTACCATATTCACATAGATAACAAACTTAGCAGTAGTACCCAAAGTAGGAATGCGGCAAAAAAGGCAAACAAGGTATTAGCATGCATAAAGTGGGGAACTGATGCAAGGGATGAGAGTTTTATACTCCCATTGTATAAACCACTGGTGGGGCCACAACTCGAATACTGTGCAGAACTATGGACACCATACTACAAAAAGGATACCCTGGAACTTGAAAAGGTTCAAAGACGTGCGACCAAATTGATTAAGGGGAAGGAGATACTAGAATATGAGGAAAGACTTGATAGGCTAGGCATGTTTACACTGGAAAAAAGAAGATTAGGAGGGGACATGATTAACATTTACAAATATATAAGGGGTCAATACACAGGGCTAGCGGGGGATTGTTTTTTGGTAAGATCACCACAAAGGACACGTAGACACTCGCTTAGGTTAGAGAAGAGATTTTGCACCCAGAGATGGAAAGGTTTCTTCACAGTAAGGACAATACATACTTGGAATTCCCTGCCTGAGACAGTAGTAATGGCGGATTCGGTCATTACTTTTAAGAATGGGCTAGATAAAGTCCTAATGGTTAAGGATATACAGGGTTATGGTGTGTAAATCACGCACTATAGTAATAAAATAAAATAATATTTTTTTTACAAAATAAATAAATAAAAGGAATCAACATAAGGGTTAAACATTCACCAAAGTTAAAATTAGTTATCTCCTACTGTAATATTTTTAAGAATAACAGGTTGAATTCGATGGACAATTTGTCTTTTTTCAACCACAAAAACTATGTTACATGGTAGAAACTTTCAAAAATTCCAAGGGTCTTAACAAGGTATCCGGACTCTAGGTCGACACCCATTGGTCAGTGAGTAGGTCAACACAGGATATAGTTCAACATGAACAAGGTCGACATGCAAAAAGGTCAACATGAGTTTTTCAAATTTTTTGCTTTTATTTTTTTTTTACTTTTTCATACTTTACGATCCATGTAGACTACAATTGGGAAAGATAACCTGGGAATGGTAATGAGTCACTTTACGAAGAAAAATGACACAGAAAAACCCATAAAAAACTAATGTCGACCTTTTCACACATCGACCTTGTTCATGTCGACCTAATGGCTGTGTCGACCAATTGTATGTGTCGGCCTACTCACTGTCGACTAATAGGTGTTGACCTAATGTATGTCAACCTAGACACTGTCAACCCTGAGTCCCAAAGTACAGGAGGGACACATTCTTCAAAGGAAGAGAAGCATTAGAACCCGAGGACATGCACTGAAGCTGGAGGGAGGTAGCTTCTGGGGAAATTTAAAGATAAATGACTTCACAGAAAGGGTAGTGGATAAGTGGAATAGTCTCCCAGCAGAGGTGGTAGAGGCAAAGACAGTAGAGCAATTTAAACATGCATGGGATAGGTATGTGAATATCCTTACAAAGAACTAAGGTTCAAGAAAGGTTGAGATTACCCAAAGGATAAAAAATGGGGCAGACTAGATGGGTTATTACCAGTAGGGGACCATTTGTGGGAGGTAATTGGGGAGTAGCGACTCTAGCACAGGAGAAGGAGGAGGAAAGACCCCTCCTAAGTGGATGCCATCGTGACAGTATTCTTCGTGCTAGTGAACCCCTCCAGGAACCTGGTATGCCATACTTTTCATTGACTTTGTCCGTCAGGGGAGTTGAGACTCCAAGGCGCAAGTGCTTCAGTAGGGGGGACATTTTTGTCAGCCCCTAAGGGTTTTTACATCTGGTAAGATTAGAACTGAGATTGCAGCAGCTCCTAGCCACCTTTCTCGGCTTAATTGATAGTCAAATAAAACCTCTGACCTTTTAGTCAAGCTGTTTTGGTGTCCGTGTCTTTATTTCATTTAATTAAATTAAGGTGATGCTGATTTAAATTATAGGGTGCTTAATATGTGTAATTAGTAGAGATGAGCGAGCTCAGTTCTCTGAGAACCGATCCCACCCGAACTTATCCAATCCAAGTGGAGCTGGGATAGGTCTCGAATCTCCACACCTGACTCAATTCGAAAATAAAGCAAAACATCATCTTCCCAGTGACAGAACTCATGTGTTTTGGATTTGGGCGCCAATTGCGCTGCAACTGCACACAAGCCAGGCATGGCAGGCACTGAGAGAGTGCTGTGTACACTGCAGCTCCTTGTCCATCATCATCCTCACAGACGCCACCAGAGGAGATTACCATCGGGGGGACCCTCCTGCCTGCTGTCACAGTAAGTGCACTTTTAACTGGCATGTCTTTACAGTCATTTTCAGACTAAAAATTACCGTAAATTAATGTTATTGAGGTTAATAATATTGTAGGAACAAAAAAAGGCCCAAATTATGTGATTTTAGCTGTTTTTATAAAGTTGGGGGGAAAAATACAGATCTAAAACCGAAACATGTAAGGGCGGTTTTGGAAAAACCCAAACCCCATGACGAATTAGAACCAAAACTTGGGGGTCGGCAAACATCTCAAGATGTGTATAATTGATCATCTATGCGGGTGGCTAAAATATGATACATAAACTAACTGGTTACCAAGCTTGCATGCATTGAAAGTATACTAGTAGACTAATACAGAACAAGATTCAACCAGTCACCGTGATGCAAACAGGAGGTTAAAGACAAAGTAGTAGTTGAAGAAGATGTGTCAAAAATGTTTTTTTCTAGAATAGAAGTAATCAATGTACTGCATGCCTGAAAGAAGAGAAAAATATGCAAGATGAGAGGGAGAGTTTGAAGATTTCCATTAGGTGAGAAATCATTGGTGAAGAAAACGAAGTAGATGTAAAGAATTGAGATCAAGACTATAGACCGTAGTACTGGAAGAGGAAAGAAGGGCATAGACTTCATCCTCAAAGGATCAAAAAGGAAGCGTATGCATGACATTAGGGAAGGAATGTGAGCGTTTACTGTGGGTTGGTGATAAAAATCCTAGTAATAAACACTACAAAGAGTTAATAAATTGCACTTAAGACAACTTTAACATTTGTGGACAAGTAGGTGATAAGAAATTTGACACAAGTTTTGATAGTGAGTAAATTTGAAAAATATCCCATTCATTTAAGTGATTGATAAAAACAAATATTTTTTGGGGGATATTCCAGCATAAAATAACTTGCAAAGCTGTATCAATATGTATCTGACAAAGGTCCTTGATAAAGCAATGTTATGTAAAATCACCTGGTAGTTTAATCAACTAATAAACTAGTAATACAAAGAGCGAAAGGTGACACTTTCAATAATAATATAATATAATAATAATAATAATAATAATAATAATAATAATACTTGCACTGCCAAGAAGAAACTACTGTATGACCACAATAAATACTAATAGTGGTATCCAATTGCCTGCGATAATTTAGTCCACGGTAAAAACAGAAAAAATTAATCCAATTACAGAGCATTTTTAACGTGTGGTAAATGACCCATTTTCGGGCAATAACACATGGGAGCTAGGATAAGTTTCTGGGCCCATACATTATCATGCAAAAATGGGTCTATGACAAATGCTTATCTGGGATTCTTACTAATCCCTTATAAGTGCCTGCGGTCGGGAGCTTATTAGATAGTCCCAGGAGCAGGGGTTAAAGTGTGTGTGGAGGGGGGGCAGGGCGGAAGCAGTTTGCTAACAAATATGCTGCTGTGATCAGGTCTGAATTAGGTCCTCAGTTCCATCACCTGTAATGGTAGTTCCACCTTCTCCAAAGTAATTCCAACAGAAAAGCCTGCCCCACCACCCACGTCAATAGATGATGTGGGCGGCGCTAGTTCTGCAGCCATCTCCCCCTTCCTCAGGTCCTGTTGGCTCCATAGTCCTCCTCAACCTCTGGCCAGCCACTTCTGGTACTTAAACACACTGGTCTGCGAATAGTGTTTGTCCGCCTCCTCAGGTACCAGTGGCTTCCTTTCTGGCACAGCATATGTGATGTCATGTCATCCTTGCTGCTGAAGTGAAGAAGAGCCACAAAGAAGAGCAGGCTCTGTGCATGCTGAAGACAAGATGAGAAGTGGAAAAAATGTAAAACCAAAACCGGACGATGAATTAGAATCAAAACCAAAACCTGCAAAAATGGCCCATCACACATCTCTAATTATCATATGAGGTTGGAAACATACTAATGGGTGTTTTCATTCTCTTCTGTTGCTAAATGAATGTAGAAGAACGTTTGCATAAGCGTTGCTTAGTAATGCACAAACACTGACTCCATTTTGGGTGCAGTGTTCATTTAGCCTATTCTCCACCTGTAGCATTTTATTTTTAACAAATGTATATGTTGCTATCAAATGGGATTGTCTGTGTAACTATGAAACGATATAACTAATAGTTCTAATGAGAAATACAGAAAAAACATTGTGTTTGCCAGTCAGTACATTTTAATTAATTTGACGGTTGAGATCACAATGAATTATTTGAGCATATATAGCTAAGGGTACTAATGACTACTTTATTTACTATTTTGTGCCAGTGTTTTGTTGTTATAGTGTAAAATTGCAATACTATACCATTTGTTTACACGGCTATGTAATTGTGAGTGTACAAAGTCTTAGCTATTAAGAGTTGCAAGTCATAGAGAGTATTCACAAATAGTTTCCTCTAGGACAATATAATAAGAAACAGTGGTGGTCATTCTGAGTTGTTCGCTCCCCAGCAGTTTGTAGCAGCCGTGCAAACGCTATGCCGCCTCCTACTGGGAGTGTATTTTAGCTTAGCATACGTGCGAACAAAAGGAACGCACAGCGGCGGCAAATTTTTTTTGTGCAGTTTTAGAGTAGCTCAATACCTACTCAGCACTTGCGATGACTTCAGACTATTCAGTTCCTGTTTTGACATCACAAACATTCCCTGCGTTCGCTCAGCTACACCTGCGTTTTTCCTGGCACGCCTGTGTTTTTTTTTTAACACTCCCTGAAAACGGTCAGTTGACACCCAGAAACGCCCACTTCATGTCAATCACTCTGCGGCCAGCAGTGCGGCTGAAAAGCTTCGCTAGACCTTGTGTGAAACTACAACGTTCGTTGTAATAGTACTTTGCACATGCGCATTGCTCCGCATACGCATGCGCAGAAGTGCTGTTTTTTTGCCTCATCGCTGCACAGCGAACGAATGCAGCTAGCGATCAACTAGGAATGACCCCCAGTGTCCGAAGGGCACTATAGACATGTGACATGTGCTGATGCTTGCTGATTGGCTTCTTTATTATCCATTCACTGCCATTGTCCTTGTTCTCCAATTACAATTGGCTAAATGGATCTATCTCTAATCATGCTAGGATAGAACTATACCTGAGGAGTCATCAATTTCATAGAAGAAGGTAGAGTGTTATCTAGATGTTAGCACAGGTGCTATACTGTAGAGGAGCTTTTCAGGACAGGAAGGTTTATACTGCTTCTGGACACCAAACTAATACCCCTTTTCCACTTGCTCCTTAAAACACGGGTAAATGCGCGGGGGCGCGCATTTACCCGTGTTTTTCCCTAGTGGAAACGGGTCCCCCGGCAAATTCCCGCATCAAGTGATCCGGGAATCCTACCCTGGTAGCTAGCCGGGTTGAACACGTGTTCAACCCGGCTAGCTGTCTAGTGTGAACGGGAGCCGTGTCGAGGTGACACGGCTCCCGTTCACAGTGCATAGGGAAGGCGGCGCTGGGAGATCATGTGATCTCCCAGCACCGCCCCTGCCGCGTCACTAGCGCGTCACCAACCCGGCAATTGCCGGGTTGGTGAGCGCTGTCTGCAGGGGGCTGTAGCACGGGTCGCAGCCGTGTCAGGTGACACTGCTTCGACCCATGCTACTCTAGGGGGAAAGGGGTTTAAGTGTTCCCCCTCCACAAACAGTAATGAGATTAATCATGGAAGAATCACATAATCATCAATAGTAGTTTCAGCTTCTAGAAAGCATTATGTAGCTTTTAGGTCAACTGTTTGTAGCTAGTTTATTACCTCAGCTATGGCCATAGAGTACAGTTGAAGACCAGATTCAGAGATAAAGTATCCTAGCAATACTGATAGTTTGGAGTTCTGTGTATTTTCATGAATGCATTGCAGAACAGATGGAACTAATGTCTGATGAGTAAATCAAAACAAAAACAAACTGAGAAACAGTCCCAGAGAATGTCAGTACTTAAATATTGAGAGACAGCTTGCTAATACTCAGACAGAAAAGGCATAAGGGTGTTCATAGTCACACATTCATGCATTTTGTCATAAGTATATAAAGATGTCTATGGTGCAATAACAGATGTATCAGGGTCACAGAAATTAGGACTCATGACAGGCAGGTTCACGGTAAAGCAGTGTCTTTTTAATTATAACAGAGACTGCACTTTAACATTCACACACATAAGCCTGGACAAACAGGCACATTCATTAGACAGACAGGTAAAAGTAAATGTCCCAGCACTAAAGTGCTTAATATTCAGTCTACTGCAATAGCCTATAGCCATAACCAGCTATGCTTCGCTGGCACAGCTAGTAGAATAAGCCTCTAGAACTAAAGAGACTCCGACCTACTCACTGGCAGCTATTCAGCATCAGTGCCCAGAATAACAGGTGTATGAGAGTTTTAAACCCTTCCCATCCTTCAGTGATGAGTTCCAGCAGGATCTGTGCAACCCAGAAAACCCAGAATTCCAAACCTCCACTACTACTGCAGACTGCACAGGATTTGCTTTAGTCTACCTTGGAGGGAAATGATCCCACAGGAATGCGGTCAGTTTAGGTGAGAGGCAACCCCTCTTACCAAACAGGGAAAGGAGATGGAGTATAGCAGAGGAGGAGTATACACTTACAGTATTTCCAGGCAGATGAGGGCTTCCAGACAGAGGAGTTAAGAGAGTAATAATACTTAAAGACCAGAGTTAATAAGAATGGCTACATATCCTATAGACTATGCATGAAGTGTCCACAGAGCAATCTGCATTTTTAACTGAAAGAATTGCTATATATTTAGACAAAGCTGCCATTCACAAAACCCGCTAACCTAGCTGGGGGAGCTGCAAGATTGCTAGTGCTAGCTGTCTGACTATCGGCAGTAATTACCAATTTCTTGTGGGAATTATTGTTACTGCCAAAGAGTATGCTGCCAAGGGTCCTGCGCACGCTGTCAGAGATGCAGAGGGAGTTTAGGTCCAGCCCACAGGAACAGAGAGGGAGCTCAGCTCTAGAACGTCATTTTTACTCTTTTATTTGTATTTATAGAGTGCATGAGATTTCCAATACTGTTAGTACCACTCTATGGGGGTCATTCTGACCCGATTGCACGCTGCAGTTTATCGCAGCGGTGCGATCGGGTCAGAACTGTGCATGCAGCAGTGCGCCGTCGCAAACCAGATGGCCGAAGGCTGTCGGACCACTACGATCGCCTCTGCCTGATTGGCCGCTGTTTCGTGGGCGCGGTCCGGCCAACGCAGGCGTGGCCGGACTGAACGGGGGGCGGGCCACAGTGGCTGCGTGATGTCACACGCAGCCGATGCGGGCCGGGGAGCGATGGGTAGCTCCCGGCCAGCACGCTAAAGCTGCGCTGGTCGGGAGCTACTCTTGAAGTGCAAAGGCATCGCCGCTGTGCGATGCTTTTGCTTGTCCGTGTGCATGATCGTAGCTGTGCTAAATTTAGCACAGCTACGATCATCTCGGAATGACCCCCCTATACCACACCCAGAGTAATCTGCACATGCTGCATCATGTTTGAGGCAAAAATACACAAAAATCCTTACAAACCCATGCTTATTTAGGGCAAACTGCAAACTTGCTCACTTCTTAATTCTCAGTTATAATTATTAATAAATTACAGAAACATTTGTGATTTATGGCAGACAATGTCATTTAACAAATAAAACAGTAGATAACACAATGAATTGCCTGGTTATTTCTACACCCACACAGCTAATAGCACTAATGACAAAAATAGATAAAAATTAGTTTTGCGGAAGTCGTTGTGTTTTAAAAAATGGTACACTTGATGTCATAATTCTTTGAATGTCTTTTTTGAGAATCATTATGGTACTAAATAAAACAAAAAGTGTTTTGAAACTGAAACACAGAGTAGTGTAAATAAATCAATTACTGTCATAGTCTATGCAGAAGGCACATATCCACTGCCAGATGTCTCTGCTATGCAAAAAGTATGGAATAGCAATGGCGCACTTAGGGGGGTTTCTGAGTACCAAGAACACCCACGTCCCCCAGATAGATTGAGCTGAGACAGTTGAAATCTCAACTGAAATTGAGACAGCTGTGTCTCTGAATCTATATTGACTGCTGCCACAATGTGAGCTGCGTCAAATGCATTCTGGGTGTTAGAGCTGGCCCTAGGCATAGGCATGATATGCAAATGCCTAGGGGCCCAAGCCTGGCCAGCGGCGGATTGGGGCACAAGGACAGTGTGGCTACCATGACTGGTGCTCATCTCTTATTTGGTAGTAATCTTAATCCACTTCATTCTGTACTATAAGTAAAATGGTCACGGGAGGACTTCTGCTCTTGCCCACCTCCCATGGGCCTTTACGGAGCTCGTGAGTTACACCTCATAGTTCCACCTCCAGCAGGCTGCACTGCTGCCACCTAGTCCAGCTACGCACTGCAAGGAGCTTGGATATAACCAGGAGAGGCCATGGCTTCATGTGCCTCTTAACTCAAGAGTCTTAAGTCAGTCAGCTCAGCTGTCAGCTTGTACTGCAAGTGGTGGGTGAGGGGTGCAGTGCTGGGTGAGAGGTGATGACATGCTGTGCAGGGTGTGTAGTGCTGGGAGAGCGGTGCTGTGCTGTGTGAGGGGTGCTGCTGCTATGATCTTTGGGGATGCAGTTAATTTACCGTCTGTCAGAATCCCGGCGGTCAGCATACCAATGCCAGAATCCTGACAGTCGACAATGCCGACAGCTGGAACCCCGGCGGACAGGGGCTATTCCCACTTGCGGGTGTCCACGACACCCATAGAGTGAGAATAGAACCTGTGGTGAGTACAGCGAGCCACCGAGCCCGCAAGGGGACTCTTTTGCTCTCCCTGCTTCCGGCATACTGGTGACCGGGATTCCGCTGTCGGTATACTGATGGTCGGCATCCCGGCCGCCGGTAATTCATACTGATTCCAGTCTGTGCTATGCTGGGAAAGGCGTGCTGACATGCTGTGCTGGCTGAGTAGTGCTGGAAGAGGGGTACTGTGGTGGGTGAGGGGTGATTGGTGCTGCTGCTGTGATCTGTGCTGGGTGCTGACATGCTGTGCTGGGGGAGTGGTGCTGTGCTGTGTGCTGCTGCTGTGATAAGTGCTGGGAGAGGGCTCCTGACATGCTGTGCTGGGGGAGTGGTGCTGTGCTGGGTGCTGCTGCTGTGATAAGTGCTGGGAGAGGGCTCCTGACATGCTGTGCTGGGTGAGTTTTGCTCAGAGAGGGATGCTGTGCTGGGTGAGTGGTGATTGGTGCTGGAACCCCTTGTCCCATAGACAGTAATCTGTGCTGTGCTGGGAGAGGGCTTCTGACATTCTGTGCTGGGTGAGTGGTGCTGGGAGTGGGGTACTGTGCTGGGTGAGTGGTGATTGGTGCTGCTGCTGTGATCTGTGCTGTGCTGGCATGCTGTGCTGGGGGAGTGGTGCTGTGCTGGGTGCTGCTGCTGTGATCTGTGCTGTGCTGACATGCTGTGCTGGGGGAGTGGTGTTGTGCTGGGTGCTGCTGCTGTGATCTGTGCTGGGAGAGGGCTCCTGACATGCTGTGCTGGGTGAGGGGTGATTCGTGGTGCTGCTGTGATCTGTGCTGTGCTGGGAGAAGGGTGCTGGGTGCTGACATGCTATGCCGGGGGAGTGGTGCTGGAAGAGGGGTACTGTGCTGGGTGCTGTGTGCTGCTGCTGTGATCTGTGCTGGGAGAGGGCTCCTGACATGCTGTGCTGGGTGAGTTTTGCTGAGAGGGATGCTGTGCTGGGTGAGGGGTGATTGGTGCTGGAACCCCTTGTCCCATAGACCGTAATCTGTGCTGTGCTGGGAGAGGGCTTCTGACATTCTGTGCTGCGTGAGTGGTGCTGGGCAGAGCCGGCCTTAACCAATATGATGCCCTAGGCAAGATTTTGGCTTGTGCCCCCTAGCACCGCCACTAGTTCTGTAGGAGATGTCTGGCATGAGTCAGCTGGCAGCTCTGCTAATGTCGGGCGCCTTTTGTTTATGAAAATGCATCTTATTTGCATTACTATGTGGCTAGGATGCGCAAACAGCTTCTGCTGATTAAAATGATATGCAGCATGTCTATATTCTGTGTGCGACTGCGGCTGTATCTGCATACGAAATGTTACATTACAGTGATTTCCAGAAATACACTGCAATATAGCATATTGTATGCCGATACAGCAGCAGTCACACACACACAATATAGGCATGCCTCATATCATTTTAATCAGCAGAAGCTGCTGGTGCCCCTAAGCATGCCAAATGCCCTAGGCATTTGCCTAGTTTGCCTATGCCTAAGGCCGGCTCTGGTGCTGGGAGTGGGGCATACTTACCTAATCTCCCGGAAGCTGCGGGAGGCTCCCGTTTTTTTGGGGTAGCCCCCCGCACCCCCGGAAGAGTGGGCAGGTCTCCCGCATCCTGCTCGCATCTTAGTAATGCGAGCAGGATGGAGATAACCTCGGGTTCGTCGGGTGGAGAAGGGGTTAAAATGACGCAAACCGCGTCATTTTAGCCCCGCCTCCTTCCCGCGGACCCGCGGCATTTCCCGATGTGGGGGCGGGGCTTAGTGATGTCACAGTCCGGCCCCGCCCCCCGAAGACACCTGCTGCGTCTCCTCTCCGGGCTTCTCCCGGAGAAGAGACTTACAATGTAGGTAAGTATGGAGTGGGGTACTGTGCTGGGTGAGTGGTGATTGGTGCTGCTGCTGTGATCTGGGCTGTGCTGGGTGCTGACATGCTGTGCTGGGGGAGTGGTGCTGTGCTGGGTGCTGCTGCTGTGATCTGTGCTGGGAGAGGGCTCCTGACATGCTGTGCTGGGTGAGGGGTGATTTGTGGTGCTGCTGTGATCTGTGCTGTGCTGGGAGAAGGGTGCTGGGTGCTGACATGCTCTGCTGGGGGAGTGGTGCTGGAAGAGGGGTACTGTGCTGGGTGCTGTGTGCTGCTGCTGTGATCTGTGCTGGGAGAGGGCTCCTGACATGCTGTGCTGGGTGAGTTTTGCTCAGAGAGGGATGCTGTGCTGGGTGAGGGGTGATTGGTGCTGGAACCCCTTGTCCCATAGACCATAATCTGTGCTGTGCTGGGAGAGGGCTTCTGACATTCTGTGCTGGGTGAGTAGGGCTGGAAGAGGGGTACTGTGCTGGGTGTAGGGTATGGGTGCTGCTGCTGTGATCTGTGCTGTGCTGGGGGAGTAGTGCTGGAAGAGGGAAACTGTGATGGGAGAGGGGCAGTGGCGTGCGGTGAGGTCAGTGGCTGGGGAGGCACAAACAGCTAACAATACCCCCCTCGCAATAGAGTGTACATAATAGCAGTGCCCACATAGGGCCATGTGATTTGTCTACAGTAAGGCCTTTATGATAAAGGCTCATACTAAAACACATCCAGACAGAGAGCAAACTTACCCGGGAGCCACCCCCAGGATCTCCCATTAGTACTACAAGGAACAGCATGCCTTCCAAATACTGCTCCCATTCAATGCCTTTCTCACACATGCAGACAAACATCGGCAGTTGCTCGATCATATGTGCAGTGGGCACGGCTATTATGTAGTGATAGGACTGCTGATATCAGAGAAGCCGTGAATTGTCTGGCACTACTGCGCATGCATATGCACCGCAATGTGCAGGCGCGTCGTACGGGTACAAAGCGGATCGCTGCTGGGTGATGGATTTAATGAAGAATCCATTCGCACAGCCGATCGCAAGAAGATTGACAGGAAGAAGGCGTTTATGGGTGTCAACTGACCGTTTTCAGGGAGTGGTTGGAAAACGCAGGCGTGTCCAGGCGTTTGCAGGGCGGGTGTCTGACGTCAATTCCGGGAACGGACATGCTGAAATGATCGCAAGGGCTGAGTAAGTTCAGAGCTACTCAGAAACTGGCCAAAATGTTTTTGCAGAGCTCGGCTGCACATGCGATCGTACACTTGCAAACCTAAAATACACTCCCCTGTGGGCGGCGACTATGCATTCGCACGGCTGCAAAAAACAGCTAGCGGGCGATCAACTCGGAATGACCCCCAAAGTGACATGGGAAAGACAAAAGATAGACATCAGGGAGGAGACAGCTTGCTAGACTAGCTACAAGTCTTGTAGGGATCTCTGTTGCTGCCATGCGATGAACAGCCTGATCACAGATTTGCAATAGGATCCCATTAATCCATCTAAAAAACAAATTCAGTCATTGGTACTTGCTATGTGTAAACACTGTTCATTTCATCTGCAATTTTATTTATGCGCTTCTTTATTTGGCCGAGATTGACACGCGGGATGTAGTATGTGTTAGATAACACTGGAAACTGGGATTCATCCTAGCTGTAGAGGCACATGTCTGAGCAGCTGTATTTATTGGAAACCTAAACCATGTTTTACTGCGGATGAAAGAAGCTGGATGGTGAGAGATGTGTATTTTTACACAGTAACACTTTATGGTTCAGCATTTTTTTTTTCATTCATCTACCGATTTAATTATCCAATAGATACAATGCCAGGAAACACAATAACATGGTTTATTTGCTTTCGCAGTCCTGTTTATTTTCCTCTGTGAGTATAGAGTGATAATTATAGATCCTTGCGTCCTTTCCCCCTTGTTTTAGAAGGACAATACAAGTGGAGTATGCTGTATGTGTGATGCATAACTGCTTCATAGCAGTTTCAGCAGAGACGGGCAGATGTGATGGACAGATGGGTGGACGATTAAAACGAAGTATATTATTAGCAGTTTTTCTATAGCTTGAATGTCAGCCAACAGAGCAAGCACTTGCCAAACCAGCCCTGTAAACCACCCCCTGGGGAGTAAGGAATATGAATTGCATGATGTTGTGACACATAAATCAGCTGGATGCCCGATTACATCTGGAACATTTTCTGTGTTGTTCTTTACATTCATTGCTGCTATAGTGTAACGTTAAAACACATTGCTAGAAATGGCAGCTGTAATCTCAGCTGATTAACTAGTAACCCATGTGGGTGATGCAGGCATGTAATGCTTTTCCGTGGCCTGCTTTTTTCAAATAATCGATATATAAGTGATATGTATTAGATAACGTCAATGACCAATTCAATTACTTGCTTTTAAGTAGAGATGAACGGGTTCGGTTTTACTCGGATTTACCCGAATCTCCTTACTGGCTATCGGACGTCACGTGTTTTGGTTAGCCAATAAGAAAAATCCAGAAAATAAGAAATGGCGATAACGCTGGCGTAAAGAACCGAGTAAATCCGAACCCGCTCATCTCTACTTTTAAGTTTGAGACTTTTTTAGCTTCAATCTAATCCATGCTTCGCTTTGTAAAAAAGTAATACTAATAATAATTCCTTATTATACTGTATATTAGACGTTATACAGCCTCCCTTATCCAAAATGCTTGGGACCAGAGGTATTTTGGATATGGGATTTTTCCGTATTTTGGAATAATTGCTTACCATAATGAGATATCATGGTGATGGGACCTAAATCTAAGCACAGAATGCATTTATGTTACATATACACCTTACACACACAACCTGAAGGTAATTTTACCCAATATTTTTTATAACTTTGTGCATTAAACAAAGTGTGTATACATTCACACAATTCATTTATGTTTCATATACACCATGGGGGTCATTCCGAGTTGTTCGCTCGCAAGCTGCTTTTAGCAGCTTTGCCCACGCTAAGCCGCCGCCTACTGGGAGAGAATCTTAGCTTATCAAAATTGCGAACGAAAGATTCGCAAAATTGCGAAAAGACTTCTCTGTGCAGTTTCTGAGTAGCTCGAGACTTACTCTGCCAGTGCGATCAGTTCAGTGCTTGTCGTTCCTGGTTTGACGTCACAAACACACCCAGCGTTCGCCCAGACACTCCTCCGTTTCTCCAGCCACTCCCGCGTTTTTCCCAGAAACGGTAGCGTTTTTTCACACACACCCATAAAACGGCCAGTTTCCGCCCAGAAACACCCACTTCCTGTCAATCACATTACGATCACCAGAACGAAGAAAAAACCTTGCAATTGCATGAGTAAAATACCTCACTGCATAGCAAATTTACTTGGCGCAGTCGCACTGCGGACATTGCGCATGCGCATTAGCGACTAATCGCTCCGTTGCGAGAAAAACACAACGAGCGAACAACTCGGAATGACCCCCCTTATACACACAGCCTGAAGGTCATTTAATACAATATTTTTAATAACTTTGTGTATTAAATAAAGTGTGTGTACATTGAGCCATCAGAAAACAAAGGTTTCACTATCTCAATCTCACTCAAAAAAGTCCGTATTTCGGAATATTCCGTATTTCGGAATATTTGGATATGGGATACTCAACCTGTATATGCAATCACAACCAAGACCCAACGCTCACTCATATAGCAATGACAAGTACGGTAGTCCAGGCCACAGTTGTGAGAAATGCTTTCCCCACCAGTCCCTTTCTCCAGCACTACTTACTTCTTGCTGATGACGGTTGCTGGTTTTGCCTGACTGCTTACTTTGGATGAAGGTTGTAGGTTAGCTGGCAGAGCATTGAGCCACAGTGCTAGTTCCCACACAGGGTGGCTGGTAGACTGATTAGAGCGATAGCTCTGTAGGTAGGTCTGTACATGTTAGCAATTATAGGTGCAGGAAGAGAACAGGATATTTCAGAAGAGATGTGTTAATTGTTCAGTAGTAGCTCTTAAATTTATGGGAAGAATTACTAAGCCATGGAGAGTGACAAAGTGGAGAGAGATGAAGTACCAACCAATCAGCTTTTATCTGCCATGTTACAGTCTGTGGGGCATACATAATAAATAAGCCTTGGAGAGAGATAAAGTACCAATCAATCAGCACCTAGCTACCATGTGACAAGCTGTGTTTCAAAAATGACTATTATGAGCTGATTGGCTGATACTTTATCTCTCTCCAAGTTTATTAGTATCTCTGCCCCTCAAACTGACAGAGATGTAATACAACAACTTGTGCATGGTATGTGAGCCAAAAACTGTTTGCACCCTTCTGATCACTTTGTACTCGAACAACTTTATTGGTTTAGACTGCATTGAGACAACCAATCAGGAGTACTGTATATTCAATTGAGCCAATGTACAAGGACTTTTTGTTCTCCCTCACAATAGTGATGATCTCAGCCCCCTCCTCCCCTTACCTTGCTCAGTCAGTATCCGGACTCCATGTCGACACCAATAAGGTCAACACCACTTAGGCCGACACCAGTTGGTCGACACACCCTAGGCTGACACCTGAAATAGGTCAACATGGGCAAAAGGTTGACATGAACATGGTCGACATGAAAAAAGGTCGACATGAGTTTTCCACATTTTTTTTATTTTTTGAACTTTTTCATACTTTACGATCCACGTGGACAACAATTGGGAACGGTCACCTGTGCCGAGCGCAGCGGCAGCAGAGCGAGGCACCTTGCCCGAAGCTGCAAAGGGACACAGTGCACTAAGTGGGGTTCACGGTCACATTACGGAGAAAAAGACACACAAAAAAAAACTCATGTCAACCTTTTTACATGTCGACCTTGTTCAAGTCGGCATTTTGTCCACGTCGACCTAAGGTGTGTCGACCAATTGGTGTCGACCTAAGTGGTGTCGACCTTGAGTCCCATACCCGCTCAGTCAAGAGTAGTAATTACTGTATATTATGCTGTGTTACAGAATTGCACAAACATTTCTATATCAGAGATTATTACATTTGCAATAATATACTCAAGGCACAATGTCCCATCAATAAAAATACATTTATACAATAACAAGTTTTTTCTATCCATGGCGTCACAAGGGTTCCACAACGTCTGGCAAAGTGCATAAAGAAATGAGCAAAACAAGAAAACAATGACTTCCAGTCAGGGACGTGCAGTCAGGGCAGGCAGTACCTCCCCTGTGATTAATTATTAAAATAATACAAAGAATATACTTATGACACATATTCTGTGTCATAAGTATCTTCTTTATTTTATTCTAATAATTGTAACTCTTAAAATCAGTTTGGGAGGCACTGATAGCAGTGCCTCCCGTAGACAATGGGAATGGGACAGAGCGGGGGACGGGGCCAAGCACTGGGCTTTAAAAGACCATTAAAAAAATCTTGAAAGCGGAACTTTAAACAAGTGCCTCGCTGACAGGGACACCACCCCCATGTCAGCGAGGCAGCTGGGATTGGACAGCGCATCCAGTGCTGGATCCGCTGTCCAATCACCCATACGCGGCATGACGGGTGGAAGTGGCGGCGGGTCCTGGCGGTAACTGGTGTTGGAGCTGCCCCGGGCACCCGGCTACAGCAGCGGTGGAGCGAGGAGCGGTGACCCTGAAGACTGGTAGCGGTGGTAAGTGGCAGAGGCCAGCGCTCTTCCCTCTCCTCCCAGCCAGCAGCCAGAGGCGTAACTAAGGTTTTTGGAGCCCAGGGCAAGATGTAAAATGGTGCCCCCCCCCAAAAAAAAAAAAGTATGTGCGCACGCCTAAGGCGCGCGTGGCCAAAAAAATGGCCGTGGTCACACTCCAGAAGGGGTGTGGCCACGCTCCAGAAGGGGTGTGGCCACTGAAAATAGCCCACAGTGCCAGTTACATTGCCCCACAGTGCCAGATACAATGCCCCCAGTGCCAGATACAATGCCCCACAGTGCCAGATACATTGCCCCACAGTGCCAGTTACATTGCCCCACAGTGCCAGTTACATGCCCCACTATGCCAGTTACATTGCCCCCCAGTGCCAGATACATGCCCCACAATGCCAGTTACATTGCCCCACAGTGCCAGTTACATTGCCCCACAGTGCCAGTTACATGCCACACAATGCCAGTTACATTGCCCCACAGTGCCAGTTACATAGCCCCACACTGCCAGTTACATGCCCCACAATGCCAGTTACATTGCTCCACAGTGCCAGTTACATGCCCCACAGTGCCAGTTACATGCCCCACAGTGCCAGGTCCCACTCAGTGCCAGTTACATATGCCCCATTTGGTGCCAGATACATGCCCCACTGTGCCGCCAAGCCTGCCGCCCCCCCCCCCCCCCGTCACTTACCACTTACCGCTTGCTGTATGTGAGGGGAGGGAGCTCGCAGACCGGCAGCCAATCAGGAGCCGGTCCGCAAGCTCTGATTGGCTAGCGCTGGAGACCGGACACAGCAGCGCTGCTGGCAGCACTGCTAGTGCTGGCAGCGGCGGTGAGGGGAGGGAGAGACGCTGCGCTCTCCTCCCCTCACATTTAGGGTTGACGGGGCGAGTGGAGCATGATGCCCTGGTCGCCGGCAGGGCCCCCCTCTCCTGGGCCTGCCAAGGCGCCCAGGGCACGTGCCCCACTCACCCTACCCTAGATACGCCTCTGCCAGCAGCTGCGACTACACAGGTGGGTCGCTGGGCTGGGTATTGCACTGAATATATATCTCCATCAGTGCCTCCCCAGTCTATGACCTCACCGCACGTCACGCTTACAGTATATGACAATGTAGGACAAGTATATGGTATATAAACATTTCTGCATTAGGGGACAGGACACTGAAATGATCATCAGGGTGGCAGAAACCGAGGAACATGTGCTGTTGTAGGGGAGTATGGATGAGAAAATAGTCTGAGAGGGAAAAGCACATGAGGGGAGAGGGCCCTGCTCTTGAGAGCTTACAATCTAAAGGGAAAGGGGCAAACAGACAGGGGTGACAGATGGGGTAGAAGTTATATCCAGACACAGACAGTATAGCATAACCCCCAACTGTACCTTTTTGGCAGGTACAGTACCTTTTTTTTATCGTCTGTACCGATTTTTGGCTCTCCAAACTTCCATTGAAAGTATAGGAAAAGGGGCAAGACCACGCCGCCTTTACCTGTGGCCACACCCCCTTTTCAAATTTGTACCAATATGTATGTGTAAAAAGTTGGAGGTTATGGTATAGTTACCATTTTTAAAAAATAAAGACCCTCATTGGTCATATTTTAATATCCTTTGAGAGGTCAAATACCCAAAAATATTCCCACTGTAATCTACTCTCGTCATGACAGCTTGCACATACAGATTGTCAGGATTTTGAACTATTTCATGCACATACTAAGTGTTCCCTGTAACTTACCTTCTGTTCTGCACGGATTTCAGGATTTCTCTAATACCCCTTTTCCACCACTGTAGCACGGGTCGCAGTCGTGTCGCCTGACACGGCTGCAACCCGTGCTACCGCCCCCTTCAGCCTCGACACGGCTCCCGTTCACATTACACAGTTTACCTGGTTGAACACGTGTTCAACCAGGCAAGCTACCCGAGTAGGATTCCTGGATCACTTGATCCGGGAATTTGCCGGGGGACCCTTTTCCACTAGGAAAAAACACGGGTAAATGCCCGCCCCCGCGCATTTACCCGTGTTTTCAAAAGCTAGTGGAAAAGGGGTATTAGTCTTGCAAGCTCCTTGCAGTTTCCAGCACGTGTCTGTGTTACTCTCTCCTGATTGAGCCCCCCTTGTGTGAGTAATCAGCAGGATCTTATATACAGCTTCTGGTATCTCTGTTCATTGTGATCACAAGAAGTTCCAGCAGCCATGTTTCCAGGTCATCTGATCAGTCTATTCACCAGTAGGAGTGCTGGTTACTCTCAGCTGACTCTTTCCACCAATGGCAGTCTACCTAAGGGTATACAGAAGGTCTCCAGGAACAGGAAGGAACCTGTGCAACTTGTTATATTATGTGAGTGACAAGTGAACCTGCATCTTGTATCCTGTGCAGCTATACCAGGGCAAGCTTTAACCCTTCACCTTGTAACCAGTCCGGTCCAGCTTATAATTCAGCCAGTAACCAGTCTGGTCTAGCTTTATACTTCAGCCAGTAACCAGTCCGGACCAACTTATAATTCAGCCAGTAACCAGTCTAGTCTAGCTTTATACTTGGCTAGTAATCAGTCCAGTCCAGCTTATTTCTCAGTGGTCTACTACCACTAATTCTACCGAAGGCAGTTCTCACTGCTAACCAAATCTCATGTGAAAGAGTTACATTCAGCCCTCTCGATTCCAGCCACAAGTTGCAGCTGTAGGACTCCAGTCATCACCTGAAGCAGCTAACACTGTGACCAGGGGCGTTTCTACAGAGGAGGAGCATTGTGCCGGAGTCTACTGTGCATGCACAGGTCTCCGGAAACATGGCGCCCGCTATGATCCAGAGACCAATTTGGCTACGTCACATGCGCGGTGGCCATTTTGGCTGCAATTTCTGGCGCGGTCACAGCTCCCGTCGCTGGACTCCGGAAAGGTAAGTATTAAAATGGGTACAATGGGTGCGGTGTGGGCCCCCCTGAACCTAGGGGCCCGTATGCACCACACCCATTATAGAAACGCCAATGACTGTGACCCAACCCATGACATTTTGCACAGGCCAAATGGAAATGCAAGATTCTCAAGGTGAGGGGGCTATTCAAAACTTAGCTTCCCGAGTTGAGAAACAAGATGCAACTCTGCAACAGGTGGTTCAACACCTTGAAGACTTTTCCAGCTGCTGACTATCCAGAATACATTGGCTTCTGTGACTTCCTTGCCTCCTGCCTTTGTAGTGGCACCTTCGAGTTCTCCAACCACACAGCCATTGCCAAAGTTTCAATTCCAGTTGCCAACTTCCGCTCCTGCTTCGATGTTGACTTGTTCAGTTTTAAGTTCTGTTCCAGTTGTTACACTTCACTCAGCTCCATCTGCCAATGCTCCAGTGTCTCATCTCCAGTTACTTACTCCAAGCAATTTTGAAGGACATTCCACTACAGTAATTTCTCCTGAGATTGCTACTTTTTCACATAAATGTTCTCAGACTCCTCCATTTCATATTGCTGTGAACCCCAAACATAGGAAGACTTTTCACGAATTATTGAAACAGCTGCAACATCTTCTTTTCAGTATTATACCGATAATACCAAAATGCTTTGGAAGTACTCCTGACTCAGGCAAAATTTCCAGACCAGAGAAGCTCCTGTTATGGACTCGCTTACAATTAAGCCCTCTTCTCCTGTGCGGAGCGAAGATAAGCGGTCCAAGCTTTCTGAAACTGAGTGTCACCATCGCAGGCAGCATCACCTTTGCTACTATTGTGGGGGTTCAAATCATCTAGAGCAGGCATGTCCAAACTGCGGCCCTCCAGCTGTTGTGAAACTACATATCCCAGCATGCCCTGACACAGTTTTGCTGTCAGAGAATGCTAAAGCTGTGTCAGGACATGCTGGGATGTGTAGTTTCTCAACAGCTGGAGGGCCGCAGTTTGGACATGCCTGATCTAGAGGCTGTTCTCTTCGCAAGGAAAAGAATGTAGATATGTGTCAGCATCACAATGCCAGTGTTTCTAAATCATCTAACATGCCATCTGCAGTGTCCTCTTCTGTTACTACTGGTAGAAGTGTTGAAAAGTTAATTCAAGAAAAAGTTCCAGTGTATGAATGGGGTCCTGTGACCAGGAGCCTTAATTACACATCCAGGAATGGAGATTGTTTAAGGCTCTTAAAGCACCTGTTCCTTTAGCTTCAAAGAAGACATTGGTCTCACTAACTTCAAGCAAGATATTTGCATCTGAGGTTCCAGCCCAAGAAGGGGCGTCTGTCTCTGCAGCCCAAGAAGGGGCATTTGTCTCTGCAGCCCAAGAAGGGATGTCTCTCTCTGCTGCCCAAGAAGGGGCTTCTGTCTATGCAGCCCAAGAAGTGGTATTTGACATTCTAACCCCCGAAGGCGAGTCTGATGGTACAGTTTCAAAAAAGGCATTTGACTTGCTAGCCTCTGGTGAGGTATCTGATGTTTTGACTCCAGGAAGGGTACCCGAAATTTCAGTTCTCGAACAAACATTAGACCTTTTAGGTTCCAGAGGGATTCCTTGTGCCACTGATCTGGTTCCCTCTCAGTTACTTCTCAAAGGAGTTTCTATGTTGGTTGTCAGCACAGAACAAGTCCAAGAAGGATCATCTGAACCTAAAGTACTATCTTCAATTTCAAAAGAATTAAGTATCGCAGAGTATAATCCAGTATTGATTCCTTCCAGTGTCTTCAAAATTAATCAGTGTTCATCTAATTAACTTATCTCTACTTGTGCCAGTGAAAGATTTCTCTTAGCTGCCACAGAAGGGAGTTCCAAGTCTACTACTGTAATACAGTGTCCAGAGATCACAGTGTCCAGAGATCACATTCTCAACAAGTGATGCAGACATAGTAATTCCAGAGGAGTTACCTAGTGGCTTAAGTGTCCCACCACACAACAGAGTTCTTAGTATACTGCTGCCAGTATCAACTGGTGATGTCTGTCGGTCAGTCCCAGAGATGACATCCATTCCTCAAGTTGACCTTACCTCCATGTCTGTTTGTCCATTATATGTTCCACCCTCTAAGTACTTGTCTGAAGCTTCAACGCTTCTAAAATCAGAGTTGTCTGTAGCTGTATCATCAGAGGAAGTTCCAGGTTCAGTTTTGTCAATTAAGTTATGTTCTCCAATGATAAGGAAGACTTGTCCTCAGCCTTCTGAAGGTAATTCAAGTTTTTCTATTTCTCAGTGCCAGGACAATCTTGTTGTAGCTAAAGTCAAGAAGAATATCAAGGTTATTAATCAGGAATCATCACAAGAACCTCAGTTTGAGGTTTCTTTGAGTATATCAATTCCTTTGTGTTCCACTCTGCCTTCTGAGACATTGATTGATTTCACTTGATTCTCCAGCCGCTTCAAGATTATCCGGACTAAATCCGATTCTGTCTGTTGCTCCGAGTAAAGAACTTACATCAGAATGTCCCAGTAAAGGGCTTCCATCTCCTAGTTCTGAAATAGACTTCAGTCTGCTTCCTCATCATCAAATCCAGAGGCCATTACTTTTGCTTGGCTATCACCAGTTTCTACTTCTACTTCTAAGCATTCTACTGAAGATCTAAGGAGGTAAGCATGCTAATGTGAGTATCCGCCGATCTATACCGATTGTTAGTACAGATCTGTGCATGTGTGTACCCATGGCAATGCAGCAGATACCAAAATAGATTTGCCCAGTCACCCATCCAAACTCACTCATGTATCTTAAAGGTGACCCACAACACCCTGGCCTCTATTGTCACTGCAGCCAGTCCAGGCTCAGGTTAACAAAGGAACTGCTTAGCTGTTATGAGAGCTCTTATCACAGGCACACTTGGGATGACAAGATGCAGTGCAGTAAATGCCCTCTGGCCCCTGGGATTCGGTACTGGACCCTGAAGCCTGTCATGTCAAACCAGTGTGATCACAATGGCAGCATTTGCCCAGTAGGAATTAATAGGAGCAGGAAAGAGAGAATCAATAGGGGAAGACTAGTGGAATAGAGAAAATTAATAGGGGGACATGGGGTAAAAGAGAGAGAATGTATTGTGGCTGAGGGGATGATGGAGAGGTAGAATCAATAGGGGAGACTGGGAAGGACAAATGGCAAAAATAAACAGAGGGTGCAATAAGAGAATGATTAGGGGTAGATCCAGGGGGTGAATGGGAGAAGCAGAGAACAGGGGAAGACAGATGATAGTGAAAAAAAGACAGAGAATGAATAGCGGGTAAGAAGATAAATAAAGGGGGAGACTGGAGGGGTGCAGAGAGAATATTATTAGGGGATCATAGAGAGAAGGGAATAGAGATGAAGAGAGAATGAATGGAGGGAGATAGGGAGTAGAGTGGATAACAAGGGGAAATATCTCAGAGAGACAGAGGCGGAACTACCGGCAGTGCAGGCAGTGCACTGCACTGGGGCCCGCCTCTGTCCAGGGGCCCAAGCATGTAATGAGTCAAACTGACTCATTACATGCCGCTGTGCGCTGCGGGCAACCGCTGCCCGCAGCGCACAGCCGCCCGGCGAAGAGAGGAGAGGAGAGGAGCAGCGGTACTACAGACGGGGGAAGGAGGAGGAGGGAGGCTGAGAAGGGAGCCGCAGCAGCGCTTTGTTACTGGTGGAGGCGCTGCTGCTGCTGCCCCTCTGCTTCCCTATAGGCTGTCTTCCGAGAACAGCCTATAGGGAAGCAGAGGGGCAGCAGCAGCAGCGCCTCCACCAGTAACACAGCGCTGCTGCGGCTCCCTTCTCAGCCTCCCTCCTCCTCCTTCTCTCCAGCCCGGGAATCGTCTCTGACGCTGCACCGAGGAGCCTGAGCCAGCGGAGAGGGTAAGTATAATTCTTCTTTCTTTCTTTCTTTCTTTCTTTCTTTCTTTCTTTCTTTCTTTCTTTCTTTCTTTCCTTCTTTCCTTCTTTCTTTCCTTCTTTCCTTCTTTCTTGTGCCTGCCTGCCGCACTGTGTAAAAATGGGGGACTACCTGCCGCAATGTGTAAAAAGGGGGGACTGCCTGCAGCAATGTGTAAAAAGGGGGGACTGCCTGCAGCAATGTGTAAAAAGGGGGGACTGCCTGCAGCAATGTGTAAAAAGGGGGGATTGCCTGCCGCAATGTGTAAAAAGGGGGGACTGCCTGCCGCAATGTGTAAAAAGGGGGGACTGCCTGCCGCAATGTGTAAAAAGGGGGAATCAGCCTGCCGCAATGTGTAAAAATGGGGGACTGCCTGCCGCTATGTGTAAAAAGGGGTAATCTGCCCGACGCAATGTGTAAAAAGGGGAATCTGCCTGCCGTAATGTGTAAAAAAGGGGGACTGCCTGACGCTATGTGTAAAACAGGGGGACTGCCTGACGCTATGTGTAAAAATGGGGAATCTGCCTGCTGCTATGTGTAAAAATGGGGAATCTGCCTGCCGTAATGTGTAAAAATGGGGACGCTGTCTGCCGTAATGTGTAACAAGGGCACGCTGTCTGCCGTAATGTGTAACAAGGGCACGCGGTCTGCCGTAATGTGTAACAAGGGCACGCTGTCTGCCGTAATGTGTAAAAAGGGCACGCTGTCTGCCGCTATGTGTAACAAGGGCACGCTGTCTGCTGTAATGTGTAAAAAGGGCACGCTGTCTGCCGTAATGTGTAACAAGGGCACGCGGTCTGCCGTTATGTGTAAAAAGGGCACGCTGTCTGCTGTAATGTGTAAAAAGAGGAATCTGTTCGCTGTAAGGTGTAAAAGGGTCTTTACCTGGTGTAGTGGTGCTACTGTGCGGCGTAATTTGAATAATGGAGACTACTGTGTTGGTATTATTTTGTGGCCACACCCCTTCCCCACGAAGCCACGCCACTATGTATTTTTGCGCGCGCCTACGGCGCGCACTGCCCCTGGGGTGGCCTTGGATGGGGGGGGCCCAAAGCATTTTGTCGCACCTGGGCCCACCGCTTGCTTGTTCCGCCACTGCAGAGAGATAATGTATAGGGGAGGGAGAGATAGGGAAGAAGGACAGATGGGGAGAATGAGATGAAAGAGAGAGACAGAAAGGGGGAGATTGGAGACTGATAGATGGAAGTTGGGGAAAGAGAGAGGAATAAAGCCCTGCAATGGCACTGGCAGTCACAAAAGCTAGTGGGTCGAAAATGCTAGTTACATACTATATATTGTCTCCCTTCTTTGAGTAACTGATTTGCTTTAAGATGGTACTGAAATTAAGATTAATGAGCAGGCCTTTTGAAGGCCCGATGAGATCCATGAAATACATAAGGTGACCTCCTTAAACCCATCGGAGATTCTGGAAATATCATCCTCACTGTTACACTGCATTTGCCTCGTCCAGGGATCTGTAATATTAACCATTTTGAACAACTGATAATTCAGATATCTTCACCAGACGGGACAATATTTGAATGGGTATCTGAAGAATTGAATTACTTGCAATGCTGTTTAGAACATTGATCTAGAAAGAGAGCCAGCAGGCAAATTACTGTGGGTACAAAATAGTACCAATGCATTTAGCAATCAATAGATTTAAGCTATCATTACTAACAGTATTTATTTACTTAGGCAAAAAAACAATGAAGCAAAAACAACAAACATATCTACTAACTACCTCTAATGATACAGCGAGCACTATTTACAGCCATAAGGCCTGTAATGTTATCTGCACCCCCACAGATGAGCTAATATTTGTTGTTCCCCAAGTAATGAAGAGATGTAAAAATAAGCTCATGACAAAACAGCATTTACACTGTTTGCCCGTATTTTTCCAGTTTTGTATATGATCCATTCTGCCGTCTCATAAAGAACATGCTGGCTAGTTGCCTAGCAGCCAGCCATGAATGTGTTTGAGAAAGAAAAACAGCAGAAAGTACTGGTAAGTGACGCAGAGGCCAGGCAGACAGTTACAGCTCTCATAAAAGACAATAGAGATCCAGTGACATCAAGTAAGAACTCAGACTAAATAAAAAAAATCTCCATGCAAATAATATACGTCATATTTTATATGAATTTGTTATACAGAATGCTGGCACATGCAGATACATGTACTACTAATGCCAGTTTTAAAGAAGGTCATAGAGGGCCTTAGTCGTACGTCTTGCTAAAGCAGTCCCGGACAGCCACTGCGAATGGTGTAAAGTTGGACTACTAATGTGACTATATGCATCTTCGTGTTGGGTTCAGAATGCAGGCTGTACCGACCGCAGCATCCTAATTGTGAGAATCCCTACAAGGGGAAGGTAAATATACTTACCTTATCCCATTACCCCCCCCCCCCCCCTTCCTGAGTCCTAACCCTCCCCTCCAACAGGCTCTAGTCTTGGCTGACCATATTATCCCTTTAACCTGGGACACTCATGAATTACACAGCTTCTGTGGCTGCTTAAAACCTGGTGAAATACAGACTTGTAGTCAGCCAGCCACAGAACTTGTGTAATTCATGAGTGTCCCAGGTTAAAGGGATAATATTGTCAGCCTACCACAGCCTAACCCTAACCCTCCCACGAGGTGCCTAACCCTCCCTCTCTGCAGCCTAAACCTAACGCCGAAGGGCTTACCTCTCTGGTGGCCTAGCAGTGTCTCGTTCAAGGTCCCGGGTTTTGGGATGCCAGGGCCAGGATTGTATTACAGTCGGGGTACCGGCGGCATTCCGATCAATATCCCGGGGATCAGCACCGGCAGCACACACAGGACATATGCACAGTGCTCAGCCTGTCCATCTTCAATAAGCCTGCCCCCAGACTCCTGTGAAACCAGCCAATGGGAGTATGGGGGCGGGCTTATTGAAGATAGGCTGAGCACTGGGTGCCTGTGTCCTGTGCGTGCTGCGGCGGCTGCTGATCCCATACCCTCCAACTGTACCTTATTGGCGGTACAGTACCATTTTTGGATGGTCTGTACCGGCCAAAAGGGTCCCTGTACCGGTTTTTAGTCTTTCCCATTACAATGAAAGCCCATGGGAGCACTGTTTAGCCACGCCCCATTTACCCGTGACCATGCCCATTTTCCCAATTTTGTACCGGTTTTCAGCTGGGCAGTTTTGGAGGGTATGTGATCCCCAGGTAAGGAAGCCAGCATATATCTTGCATACAACTTGATATGTATGTTTATTAGAGATGAGCGGGTTCGGATTTAACGCCAGAATTAACGCCAGTTCGGTTTTATCTGGATTTTTCTTATTGGCTATCCAAAACACATGACATCCGTGAGCCAATAAGGTGCCGTTTTGAGAACCGAGTAAATCCGAATAAAACCGAACCCGCTCATCTCTAATGTTTATATGTGCTAGCCAGCCATGAGGCAGTCAATTGACCACCTGTCGTGATCCCGGAGGTCAGGATACCGACGCCGGAATCCCGACACCAGCTGAAATACCAGCGGTCAGGGTCCTAACCGCCGGCTGCTTACCCCTCTTGGGTGGGAGGTCCACTCCACCACCTGGAGGGGAATAGAAACCTGTGGCGACCTAAGGTTGCCACCGGGCCCGAAGTGTGGCGAGCACAGCGAGCCCGCAAGGGGACAGGCTGCATTCGCTGCTGGGAACCCGGCTGTCGGGCTCACTGCGTCTGTCCTCCTGACCGCTGGGATCCCGACCGCCGGGATCTTGTACCGATCCCAGCCAGCCAATGTCTAAAACGCAATCAGAACTACATTAGGTCTAGTAAAGGTAATATACATACCACTGTAAAAAATAATTAAACTATCTAGGCCAGAGGTTCCCAAACACGGACCTCAATGCACCCTAATGGTCCAGGTTTGATCACTATATATCTCATCGGTTCGATGCGATATATAGCTGTAATGAGTAGCAATTCATGTATACTAACCCTTCCGGTGTTGCGATCCGGTATCCTGGGCTCCAGCGGTGAGGTCTTATCCAGGTTGTCCCCTCTGTGAAGCACGGAGTTGGCCGGCGGTTCCGTCTGCGCATGCGCAGCCACCTGACCTCCCGGGAAGCCACAGGGGCTGCTGGGAGGTCAGGGGGCAGAGCCAGCACCATTTCCGGTCAGAGAGCAGGGAAGCATTGAGCTTCCCTGCTGTCTCAGCACCGATGAAGAGCTTTCCATTCCTTTGTAAATCGCACTCACCATACTAAAGTATGGTCATGTGATTAAGCCACGGAGCTGGGGTGCCGCTGGAGTAGTCTCTACAGTAACCTGCAGCTATGGCTGGCGTTACCCTATAGATGCCTATGGACTTCGTTCTGCGTCGTGCTGTCAGAGTGATCCCTCGCAACATGCCCTGCAGCCACCGGGTCCATCTGTGCATTCACAGATGGACTCCCGGGTTGTAAACCCGGTAGTCCAGGGACTGAGCACATCGCAAAGGACAGCTCTTATCCTGTGGCAGGATCAGTGGCGTAACTACCGTGGGTGCATGGGATGCAGCTGATATGGGGTCCAGGCAGCTCCCAGGGACCACTGCTCCCCCCTGCACCCTGCCACTGGGTACTTCTAAGGCCTGCCGCTCCCCCTTTACCCCCGCCCATGGGATAAATGCCATAGATAGCACCACCCCTCATCCACAGGGGATGTGGCAGGGTGGTGGGGAGGCCCTACCTGGCAGGCTCTGAGCAGGAGAGCAGTGCAGCGCTGCGATTTGCGGGCATTTTGGGGGTGGGGCTTAGTGCAGTGAAGCCCCGCCCCATCAGAGACCTCTGCTGTAGCAGATAATGTATCTCCTGCTCGCTCTTCCCCTCTCTCTCTCCCTGGCACTTTCTCTTTTGCTACACTTTCTCTACATGACACGGTATCTCTCTCCCTCACTCACTCATTCCCTTCCTGACTCTATATGCCTCTGACACTGTCTCTCCCTGACACTGTCTCTCTCTCCCTTTCTCTGCCACTGTCTATCTATATTTCCCTGACACTGTCTCTTTGTCCCTCTCTGGCATTGTCTATCTCTCTCCCTGACACTGTCTCTCTCACCCTCTCTCTCTGTGGCACTGTCTCTCCCTTTCTTTCTCTCTCTCTTGCTCTTACACTGTCTGTCTGTCTGTCTGTCTCTCTCCCTCCCTCTCTCCTCTCTGACACTGTCTCTCTCACTCTCTCCCCCTGCAACTCTCTCTCCCTGACACTATCTCTCTCCATCCCCCTCAATACTATCTATCTCTCCATCCCTCTCTCTCTATCTCTCACTGATAAGGTTTCTCTCCCTGGCACTCTCTCCCTCCCTCCCTCCCTCCCTCTCTCTCTCTCTCTCTGGCACTGTCTCTCCCCTCCCTCTCTTCCTGATACTGTCTCTATCTCTCCCCTTGACACTGTCTCTCTCTCCCTGGCACTGTCTCACCCTCCCTCTCATTCTCTCTCTCCCTAGCTGTCAGTCTCTCCATGACACTCTCACTCTATCTTGCTCACCCACTCTTTTGCTCTCCCTCCCTCCCTGACACTCTCTCTCTACATCTGACACCCTCTCTCTTTCCCTCCCTGATTCCCTCTCTCTCTCTCTCTCTCTCTCTTCTCCTCTCATCCCTTTTTCTCTTTCTCCCTGACACACTATCTTTCTTTCTTTCTTTCTTTCTTTCTTTCTTTCTTTCTTTCTTTCTTTCTTTCTTTCTTTCTTCCTCTCTCTTTCTTTCTTTCTTTCTCTCTCTTTCTTTCTTTCTTTCTTTTATTCCCTCTATCTACATGAAACTCTCTCTCCCTGATCTTATCTCTCTTGATCTTTCTTGCTCCTCTCTCTCTCTTTCTCTCTCTCTTTCTCTCTCTCTCTCTCTCTCTCTCTCTCTCCCCCTGAGACACTTGTTGTCTCTCTCCCACTCCCCTCACTCTCCTGCTCCCCTAAGGGGCATTGTAGTGACAATGGCAGGTGGGGGGCTTTCACGTTTTTGCTGTGGGGCCTTCAAAGTTCTAGTTATGCCCCTGGGCGATGTACAGCAACAGGTTGGTATAGTACAGTATATCCTGCCCACTGTGTTCATTATGCTAAAGCCCACATCCAACACGAGGGTATAGGTCACTGGGGCCCACTGAGGGTTGCTTATGTGCCCCTGTGGGCTTATCCTGTAGTACTTCAGCACCATTGTGGACCACTGAAAGTGATGCCATAATACTGGTGGCTCAGTGGTGCAAGTACAGAGCACTGCCTAGAATGTTTTTTTAGAATATTAGGCACACTTTTTTTTGCTGGAAGTTCTCCCCAGTTGATAGGGGGAAGAAATTAAGATGTTGCATTAAACTCCTCAAAGTTTGCTAAACATTATTGTAATCTCTAGGCAACATGTTGTCTTTCCAACAACAATAAAATATATAAATGTATCTCTCAAAAAGTATTAAAAAAAGACTCAGTGATAAGAGATTTTAGTTTTTGTTGTTGTTTGTTTTGTAGTATAAACAGTAATTGCTATCGTTCTAGTACAGTGGTTCCCAAACTTTTTTGAATCATGACGCCCTAGAGTATCATCTTTTTTTTTCACAGCACCCCTAGGCCAAAAGTTTCTTATTGAGAAATTTAGAAAGAAATATTAAATTAAGTAAATTGTGTTTATATGTCATCCTTAGGTTCAGTTGTGTGGTGAGGGACAAGATTTGTTTCTGTGTGTCCACATATTTTATGATTGGACACCAGTAATGGTTTTGCCTATTACTGTACATTGACCTTAAATAATTAAAATTGGTCCTGGACCACCAATCCCAAGGAACCCCTGTAAGTAAATAGAGGAAAAGAAAGGTCATCTTTATTGTCTAAACCAGGGGTGGGCAATTATTTCAGCTGGGGGGCTGCTTAACACTTCCAACGAATATTCGAGGGCCACACACAAAATACTCAAAAAGAGTCCCCTTTTTACACATTACGGCAGATAGCGTCCCCTTTTTACACATTACGGCAGACATCATCCCCCTTTTTACACATTACAGCAGACAGCGCCCCCGTTTTTACACATTACGGCAGACATTGTCCCCCTTTTTACACATTACGGCAGACTGCGTCCACTTTTTACACATTACGGCAAACTGCGTCCCCTTTTTACACATTACGGCAGACATTGTCCCCCTTTTTACACATTACGGCAGACTGCGTCCACTTTTTACACATTACGGCAGACTGCGTCCACTTTTTACACATTACGGCAGACTGCGTCCCCTTTTTACACATTACGGCAGACATTGTCCCCCTTTTTACACATTACGGCAGACTGCGTCCACTTTTTACACATTACGGCAGACTGCGTCCCCTTTTTACACATTACGGCAGACATCGTCCCCCTTTTTACACATTACAGCAGACAGTGCCTCCGTTTTTACACATTATGGCAGACATCATCCCCCTTTTTACACATTACGGCAGACAGCAACACCCTTTTTTACACATTACGGCAGACATCGTCCCCCTTTTTACACATTACAGCAGACAGTGCCTCCGTTTTTACACATTATGGCAGACATCATCCCCCTTTTTACACATTACGGCAGACAGCATCACCCTTATTTACACATTACGGCAGACAGTCCCTACCCCCCTATCCCCTCCCTCCCCTAAACCCATATTATAGTTTTTAACTCAGCTGCCTCCCCACCCCTAAACCTATATGGCAGCTTAAGCAGTGATCCAGGGGCTGGCAGGACAGGGGGTTTACCTGTTCGTCACAGTGGCAGACGATCCCCGCTGTCCGATGATGCCGCCTGGAGTCACTGCTGATGTGGCCTCTTGCTCCCGCTCGCTGGCCGCTGCTTCTTCTCCTCACTCAGCCGCCAAGCGCAGTGCCCGCCCCCCGTGCCGCCCAGCGCGCTTGGTAACAGAGGAAATCCCGGTCAGCTGACCTTGTGACGTGACCGGGATTTCCTCAGCGGCGCCTCGTCTGAGAACAGTGCAATGACAAGCGGCCTGTCGGACCGCTTGTCATTGCACTCTAATGGGGCACAGCGGGCCAGGCACCGCCTGTTGCCCACCCCTAGTCTAAACTGTTCAGCATGCAAAATAACAAAAAAAGCAACAACAAAACCAGAATGTTCACTTGCAATGTAACAAACAAGAATTACAAAATAAGATAAAATAACCTGTTACACAGAGGAAGTTATTTATCTTCTTCAGTGCCCGTGCGGCTTAAATTATGTTGGACAAACAAAAAGAAAGATGAAAATTCGCATTGCAGAACATATTTATAATATTAAAAAGGACTACAAACACATAGCGTATCCAAACATTTTTCTGACACTCACAATGAAAATCCATCTGATCTACATTTCATGGGAATACAAAAAATTATCCCAAACTGGAGAGGAGGAAATATTTCAGAAAAATTAAAAAGAACAGAAACAAAGTGGATCTTCCAATTGCAAACGCTAGAACCCTCAGGACTCAACATAGATTTTGATTATAATTCATTTTTATAACTGATTTGATTAAACCCTTTTTTTTTAATATAGATTTTACTTCATTCATAGCATTTATTTATTTATTTAATAAAAACCCGTTTCTCATAACATAGAATGCAAACACCAGTAAATGCTTTTAAGATACATTTTTAATTGATATTAATTAGCCAATTAATAAATAAAGGCTCGGTTTTAAAAAGAACAACTTTACACATGAATGCTATCCAGGATTAAAGACCCACTGGTCCGAAATGCATTGGAGAAGCGACAGCAGGACAATCCGCCACTCTATCACGTCACCCAGCATGCGCCGACAGGCTTGAAGACCGGAGAGACAACGTGCGGGAACCAGCCGGGCGGAGAAAGAGATTGAAAACTCTGTTAAAGGTAGGAAGCATTAGGGAAAGACAGTCAGTTAGCCAGCTTCTTACCACCACTGCACTGCGGGACCCGGCTCACACACGGAACCCACCAACGGACATCTGCACAGTCACAAAAAAGTGCTGTAAACATTAAATGAATTCCTTTTTTCATTTACAGGTGTTTGCTAACAATTTATTTTAAGCACCCCAATTTTTCCTTTATAATTACACTACCTTTATGGGAGCTGCTACCTAATATCTCAAGCGCAGGATAATCTTTATTATTATATTATCCCTGTAAGTGTTCCCAGGCACCCCAGTTTGAAAACCACTGTTCTAGTATAATATCAGTTTCTTGGATTGCTCTGGCATCTAGTACACTGAGATGGTTATTAGTGCCCTGGAAAAGAACCGTCCACGGAATTGAGCACTCACATTCTCATTGGATCTTTATTTATTTACAAATCTTTTACAAACTTTTCAGCTCAACGCGCAGGAATTAATTCACTGGCTGCAGATCACTGAAATTCATTGAAACTCCAAACTTGCTGAGTCGCTTTTCTCATCTATAGTAATGACCAATTATCTCAATCCCCATGCATATCACCATATTTCATAGTTGGCAACACATCCTAAATATGAAATATACTGTTCAGACACCACCAAAATGCATTATTACTCTGCATTATTACTTTGCCTTACACTTATTAAGTCTGGAGGCAAGGACACATTTAATACTTCTGTTTATTTTTTTATTTTTTATGAATAATCACTAAGCCAGAGACACAAGCAAATTACCTTAGCTTCCACGGTAAATCTGAAACATTTATTAATGTTGTAGTTATTCAAAGGATAATATACAGACTAGGAGCAATAACTGTATCGTGCTGTACAACGCAAAATCAGACAGCATGATACAGTTTTTTTCGTTATTTATATGAAAATGAATGATTTTTGTTTTTGGAAAAGAGGCGGACGAGCTTATTTTTTTGGCAAACAAAAATAAATTTTGGCATCCCTTAAGGGATAAACTTTTTAAAGGGACAAAAAGAGTTGTGGTCTCACAAGAAAAGGGGCGTGATCACACATTTGTACCCTTGGGTGACAGGGCGATAGTGGGTGACAGAGATATAGTAGGTAACTGCGGAGACAGGGGTGACAGTGAGTTAGTGGGTGACTGGGGGGGCAGGGGTGACAGGGAGTTAGTGGGTGACTGAGGCAGGGGTCACAGGGAGATAGTGGGTGACTGAGGTAGGGGTGACAGGAAGAGAGTAGGTGACTGAGGCAGGGGTCACAGGGAATTAGTGGGTGACTGAGGCAGGGGTGACAGGAAGAGAGTAGGTGACTGAGGCAGGGTTCACAGGGAGTTAGTGGGTGACTGAGGCAGGGGTGACAGAAAGAGAGTAGGTGACTGAGGCATGGGTGACAGGGAATTAGTGGGATACTGGTGAGGAATGGGTGACAGGGAGACAGTGGGTGACTGAGGCAGGGGTGAAAGGGAGATAGTGGGTGACTGGTGATGTAAGTGTGACAGGGAGATAGTGGGTGACTGAGGCAGTTCATGGCCAAAAGGACATCTATAGCTCTACGTGTTGCAATAAGAACGTTGCGATGACTGAAAGTAGTAAGACGAAGCTCTGGAATATTTGCCACACAGAATTATTTTAATTACAGACCGAACTATGTTATCTGTATAGATTGTATTTACATGCCCTTAAGTCATTGGGCGGTATCCTATTAGCCCCATAGTGATTTTGGCTAATCAAAATGGGCAGATATTGTGATAAATGATCATTAAGGTTATTATTGCGGCATCCAATTAGATCGGCCAAAATTAGACCAATGCAGCGATCGCACGAAAACACATGGGATCAGGGAAAAGGCCATGATCCCATGTGTAATCACGGCTCCAGCAGCCAATTTATCACGAATTACGCTTCGGGTGCCTGAGGCACCCGAAGCATAATGCCTGATAAATGCCAGCATCGGGTTGTGCGCCACATCAGGGGGGAGTAGTACGCCGCAACAGGGGGGAGGATCAGCATCGGGGGAGGAGTGTGCTGCATCTAATAACCCTGGCAATCCTATTAGCAGTACCACTTCTAATAGGATACCCCCCTTTATCTTCGGGGCATGCTCACCATGTCATATGCAGGATGGAACCTTTTTCCATATGGTCTTATTACTTTTACAATTTATATTTAAATACAGTTATGTATTTTTTTTTTGATAGACTGATATAATGTATTATGGCCCTCATTCCGAGTTGTTCGCTCGCTAGCTGCTTTTAGCAGCATTGCACACGCTAAGCCGCCGCCTACTGGGAGTGAATCTTAGCATAGCAGAATTGCGAACGCAAGATTAGCAGAATTGCAAATCGAAATTTCCTTGCAGTTTCTGAGTAGCTCGGGACTTACTCTGCCACTGCGATCAGTTCAGTCAGTTTCGTTCCTGGTTTGACGTCACAAACACACCCAGCGTTCGGCCAGACACTCCCCCGTTTCTTCAGACACTCCCGCGTTTTTCCCAGAAACTGCGTTTTTTCACACACACCCATAAAACGGCCAGTTTCCGCCCAGAAACACCCATTTCCTGTCAATCACACTCGATCACCAGAACGAAGAAATTTCTTCATAAAGCCGTGAGTAAAATACCACACTTAATAGCAAATTTACTTGGCGCAGACGCACTGCGAACATTGCGCATGCGCATTAGCGACTAATCGCTCCGTTACGAAAAAAAAAATAACGAGCGAACAACTCGGAATGAGGGCCTATATACACAATGGGGGTAATTCTGAGTTGATCGCAGCAGCAAGTTTGTTAGCAGTTGGGCAAAACCAGGGTGGTCATTCCGAGTTGTTCGCTCGCAAGCTGCTTTTAGCAGCTTTGCACACGCTAAGCCGCCGCCTACTGGGAGTGAATCTTAGCATAGTAAAATTGCGAACGAAAGATTAGCAGAATTGCGAATAGACACTTCTTAGCAGTTTCTGAGTAGCTCCACACTTACTCGGCAACTGCGATCAGTTCAGTCAGTTTCGTTCCTGGTTTGACGTCACAAACACACCCAGCGTTCGCCCAGACACTCCCCCGTTTCTTCAGACACTCCCGCGTTTTTCCCAGAAACTGCGTTTTTTCACACACACCCATAAAACGGCCAGTTTCCGCCCAGAAACACCCACTTCCTGTCAATCACATTACGATCACCAGAACGAAGAAAAAAACCTCGTAATGCCGTGAGTAAAATACCTAACTGCATAGCAAATTAACTTGGCGCAGTCGCAGTGCGAACATTGCGCATGCGCAATTAGCGGAAAATCGAGAATTACCAAGCGAACAACTCGGAATGACCACCCATGTGCACTGCAGGAGGGGGGGGGGGGGGGGCAGATATAACATGTGCAGAGAGAGTTAGATTTGGGTGGGTTATTTTATTTCTGTGCAGGGTAAATACTGGCTGCTTTATTTTTACACTGCAAATTATATTGCAGATTGAACACACCCCACCCAAATCTAACTCTCTCTGCACATGTTATATCTGTCCCCCTCCTGCAGTGCACATGGTTTTGGCCAACTGCTAAAAAATTTGCTGCTGCGATCAACTCAAAATTAGGACCATTGTCCTTGTCTCAGCCTTCATCCATGCAGTCGAAAATCCTTCCTTTCAACAAGTTCTATCATATATCACCTGTAATTCCATCATTACTATAATGTCAATTTTCATGTGCTAATGTTTTGAAGAATCAGTTTTATTTTGGAAGAATTTATTAAGCGTTTCCATCCTTGGGCAATAGAATTATACCACGGACTAGAGATGGGCGTGTTCGGTTCTTACTAGTGAACCGTACCATCCGAACCTCACGATCCGAGCCGGGAACCGAGTCTGGCCCGGGACTTCCTGCCAGACTCAGATCCCAGAACGAGGCAAAATGTTATCGGGTGGGTACAGTGTGTGCTCTTTAGGAGTGCTGTCCTGTGCTGTTAGGGGTGCTGTCCTGTCACTGTGCTGTCCTGTGCTGTTAGCAGTGCTCCAGCTGTACATGGGTGTTGCTGTCCTGTCACTGTGCTGTACAGGGGCACTGTTCTGTATGCTGTAAAAATACAGGGGTGCTGTGATAATACAGGGGTGCTGGTTCTGTCCTGTATGCTGTAAAAAAATACAGGGGTGTTGTAAAGGTACACTGGCCCTGTCTTGTATGCTGTAAAATTACAGGGATGCTGTGAAAATAAATGTACACTGGCCCTGTCTTGTATGCTGTGAAATACAGGGCTGCTGTGAAAATACAGGGGTGCTGGTTCTGTCCTGCATGCTGTAAAAAAATACAGGGGTGCTGGTTCTGTCCTGTATGCTCAAAAAAATACAGGGGTGTTGTAAAGGTACACTGGTCCTGTCATGTATGCTGTAAAAATACAGGGGTGCTGTGAAAATAAATGTACACTGGCCCTGTCCTGTATGCTGTAAAAATACCGGGGTGCAGTGAAAATACCGGGGTGCTGGTTCTGTCCTGTATACTGTAAAAAACACAGAGATTATCTTAATCCCTGAAAATAGAGAAGGGGGTACAAAGTTTTTCAGTTTGTCCAGTAATGTGGTAATTATATATTTGTTTGGTTAAAGTCCTTTCTGTTCCATACTAATATAGAAGTGGAGGTTAAAGCCTGTGTGTTGTTCCTGATAGCGTGTGCCTCTCTAATTTTTAATCACCTTCTTGACACTGTGCTCTTCCTCTTCTCTCTTCTCATAATGTGAAAAGTCATCAAAGGTGATATGTCTGTAGCTAGAACTTGGCAAGCTTTTTCCAGGGGGACCATCTATCGCTGAAATTATGGGTTTATTAAACTGTGCATGTCCTGTTTAAACAACATAAGGGTGGGTGGGAGAGCCCAAGGACATTCCATCTTGCACCTCTTTTTTTTCTCTTTGCATTATGTGCTCTTTGGGGCCTACTTTTTAAAACTGCCATCCTGTCTGCCACTGCAGTGCCACTCCTAGATGGGCCGGTGTTTGTGCCACCCACTTGTGTCGCTTAGCTTATACGCCTCTTACACCAAAATCCCGGGTCTGACCCAGGATTTGGAACACGGTTCCAAGCTGGGTCAGACCCGGGACTCCCCCCATTTCACTGCAGTGCTGATCCGGGATATTCCCGGCTTGGCACCGTTCACACTGCACCCGGGTGCAGTGTCTTGTGGGCCGGCACTTAGAGATGATGTCATCTCCAAGCGCCGGCCCACACTGCAGAGCGGGACTCCGGAGCGTCTCGCCGGGGGCAAGCCCAGCAATCTGGAAGCTGCTGTGCTGCCCCCAGCCTCCGGCACTTCCAGGCACCAGACATGGCGCTGCTGTCTGCCTAGACAGCATGTGCCATGTCTCCAGCCGCAGCATGGCAACCAGCACGGCGCACGCTGTCTGCATAGACAGCGTGCGCCGTGACCCCCAGCCTCCCGATCGCCCGCAGGACACTGCGGTACGGGAGGTTTGTCATGCTGTAAATGGGTGCCGGGTCGGCTGACCCGGCTTACCCATTTACACCGCCTCCTTCCCGGGTCTTTCACGTGTCCAACCCTGCAAATTTGCCGTGTTGGATTCCTGGGAAAGTGGACCCAGGGTGACCCTTTTACACCACCTGCAGTCCCGGGATTTTGCGCACTCCCGTGCAAAATCCTGGGATATTTCAGGTGGTGTAAAAGGGGTATTTGTCATCCAGCTACCTCGGTGCAACCTTTTGGCCTAAAAACAATATTGTGAGGTGTGAGGTGTTCAGAATAGACTGGAAATGAGTGGAAATGAATGTTATTGAGGTTAATAATACTGTAGGATCAAAAATACTCCCAAACTCTGTGATTTTATACTCAACAGAAAGAGAAATTTCTTTTAATTTTCAATCTTTTATTAAATTAAAACCAATTTCTCTTACTGTTGAGTATTGTGTGATGTTATATGTGTCATGGTGGCAAACATAACAATCATTTAGTCAATCGTTAGCGCTCTTAAGGTGGGTACACACTAATAGATATATCTGCAGATCAATTGATCTGCAGATATATCTATGGATGGATCAAGCAGTATGTTCAGCATACACACAGCCCGATCCGTCGGGGACTGACGTCATGAACTGGGCGGGCGTGTACACACGCCCGGCCAGTTCAGCTGTCAATCACCGCTGGCACCGCAGCATGTGTACGGGCGGTCGGCCGACCGCCCCGTACACACACACCGACGCGCCAATATATTGGTAGATATATTGGCCGTCGGCTGTGCTGCGCGGCCGACGAGATACGTCTGTGAACGACAGAGTTCACACACGTATCGGCCGTACACACTGGCCGACGGTCATCGACCAGTGTGTACGGGCCTAAAGATTCTAAATTATATATATATATATATATATATATATATCTATAATGTATGTAAATCTATCCAGGGCCGGTTCTAGACCTTGTGGCACCCAGGGCGAAAGTTTCCGTGGGCGCCCCCCCATTCAAAACAGGGAAAGTGCATGCCATATATGGGCGTGACTTAATGGAGAAGGGGCATGGTCACAGAATAGTACCAATTCACATTACACCGCACAGTAGTGTATGTCACTCCCTCTGGACAGACAGAACTTTAAAATCAATCTATGACTATTGCCCTCTGGTTAAGGATTCTGCCCCTAATCTTACCTGCGAAATAGACAGTATAAAGTTGTGCGAGCTACTGCTACAAATAAAAGTAATATCGGGCTGCACTGCACACCCAAAAGCAGATGCCATGCTGCGCCTCCTTCTCCATTATTCGGCTGCTCCCATAATGCCGTGCGGTGCGAGATTATGTCAGGCTCACTGCACGGCAGCATGGGAAAGAGGGAGACTGTGCTGAGCTGCATTTTCATATTAAACATAATGGTGCCGTGCAAGTAGGCAGGGCAGCAGTGGTAGCGACCTTATGGCCATATCGCCCCGGGCAATAGTCCTGTTTGCCCGGGGCAAGAGCTTTGTATACATACACACACCATGGAGGAAATCCCCCTTTCTAAATCCTGCATTTGCCACTGGACATACAGCCTGGGGTCAGATGGTTGTTTGAGTATGAAAAGAATACTTGTAAATTTTGTTTGAACTGTGTAGAGTGGAATGTGATAAGCTTGTCTGAGGAAAACACATAAAGGCTTGGATAGTAGATGAAAGTCTATTTTTGCGATGAAGGGCATTCCACAGAGGAATGTAATTTATTTTTCTATTCCTACAATGAAATACATGATCTATTTGGCAGTTGCAAATTTTTTATGTAAAGACAAGGTCATTAAAACAATATAGGACGTCCATTGTAGCTAGATGATGTTCTATATCTAAAAAAACTTCTTCATTGACATTTCCAGTTTTCGTAGAACTGATAAAGTTATAGAGAAAAGCGGCTGGTTATGAGATATATATGATGCATGAATCATTACCAATTTTTCATATTGCTAAGTGATGTGCACCGGAAATTTTTCGGGTTTTGTGTTTTGGTTTTGGATTCGGTTCCAATATGACAGGTGTATCTGGCTTCGTTCAAATAATACACATACATGACATTACTTCATTATATAATTTTAAATCATCATGATGTCTGGCGCTTGATATTATTATAATTATGTACTGCATGAAATAAGTGTCGAATCCATCTCTGTGGCATGTCCGTGTAAATGCGTGTGTTACCATATTTTGATGTGCTCGCTGGGCGTATTTGCAAGTATAGCGACTCATAATGTGTGCAGTTGTTATGTTCTTTTTATGTAATATTTTTGACTTGGACAATATTTGTATGCTTCATATTGTGTTCTATCCCCAGAGGCGTATCTAGGGTTTTTGGAGCCCAGGGCAAGATCAATAATGGCGCCCCCCAAAAAAAATAATAATAAATAAATAAATTAATAAAAATAATAAATAAATAAAATGATAATATAAAAAAAAAAAATACAAAAGGAAAGTATGTGCAGACGCCACCGGTGTCACTGTATATAAAGATGTCAAGGTGTGTATGTATAGATGTAGGTGCAGTGGTCGAAGTTGAATTTTTGTAGGCGGAATGAAAGAGTGCAGATAGCAATTCTGCACGCGCCGAAGGCGCGCGCGCTCCGGAAAAGGGGCACGGTCACTCAAAAGGGGCGTGTCCTTCAGTGTAGCAGGACCCCTTATACTATCTAGTACTGGTGCCCCTTTCACATTATAGCACACGGTATGAGCCGAAATTCACATTACCCCACACGGTATGAGCCGAAATTCACATTATAGCACACAGTATGAGCCGAAATTCACATTACCCCACACGGTATGAGCCAAAATTCACATTATAGCACACAGTATGAGCCGAAATTCACATTACCCCACATGGTATGAGCCAAAATTCACATTCTAGCACACGGTATGAGCCAAAATTCACATTATAGCACACGGTATGAGCCAAAATTCACATTACTCCACATGGTATGAGCCAAAATTCACATTACCCCACACGGTATGAGCCGAAATTCACATTATAGCACATGGTATGAGCCAAAATTCACATTACCCCACACGGTATGAGCCGAAATTCACATTATAGCACATGGTATGAGCCAAAATTCACGTTACAGCACATGATATGAGCCAAAATTCCCATTATAGAGTTAGGGGATCCTACCCCCAGAATTAACAAGGCCTGTGGGGCACTATGGTGAGGGGAGCCCACCCCCTTAATAGACTAATTGCAGAGTTTAGCAGCGGAAGGGCTGCAGCGGTTTCTCACCCCAAGCTGCGGCGCTTCTGCCACCTCCGATACTCCACATCTTCGGCACCACCCGGGATGAAGAGCACCGCACCGGGTATGCACCCTTTTCAGTGTGGTCTGCTGCGCTCCGAAGGGGTTCTTCTTTCCTGCTGCAGGATCCCGATGTGCGCCGTCCTCCCCGCTGTTACTGTCACGGTAAGCATTAGTATCGTTTACCGCAGAGGCCATTTACTGAGGCATATGTGTTAAACCTCGGGAACTGAGATGCCCTTCTCACCATACAGCTGTGTGGCCGAGCCGGGCGGGGGGACAGCCAGCAGCAGCATGCCGGATATCAGCAGCAGAGGGTGCGGGCTGTACATACTTGAGGCAGCTGGATATTCAACAGTGCTGAAAGCCTCCGGAGCCCGCACCCCCGGAGCTGCAGTACACCGGCAGTGGACACCCACCCCCCGAACCAGGCGTAGCCCAAAGCCGGAGATCGGCAGCATGTTGAACGCGGAAGCAGAAGCTGCTTATTGCCGGTCAACATGCTGCTGATCTCCGGCTTTGGGCTCCGCACCGCTCCGCACGTGCCTTACAGCCCCCACCCTCGGCTGCTGATATCCGGCATGCTGCCCCTGCTGATGACTTTCCACCTGCCCAGCTCGCTCACCCAGCTGGATGGTGAGTGAGAAGGTCATCTCTATGCCCGTGGTTTAATACATATCCCTCTTCGGTAAATGGTCATTAGTACATCCCGCCCACACACACAGACTGCCCCTCCCCCTTACTTACACACACACACACTGTAGATTACACACACACAGACTGGCCACCCCCAAACCCCACACACACCCACTCAGACTACACACACATTCTCATACTTTCCCCTCCCCCACACACACTGGACTGCAAAAATGTACACACACTCACACTGTCCCACACACACACAATTAACACACACGCACACTGTCCCACACACCAGTGGCGTGCGGTGAGGTCAGTGGCTGGTGAGGCACTACAGCCATAATGTCCGCCGAATCCTGCCGATGACCCCTACCGCCACCGAGCCAATGCCCGTTACTGCCTCTGAGCCAATGCCCGCTGCCACCACCAATGGCTTTAAAACTTAATACACACGCACACTGTCCCACACAGCAGTGGCGTGCGGTGAGGTCAGTGGTGTGCGGTGAGGCACTACAGCCATAATGTCTGCCGAATCCTGCCGGTGACCCCTACCGCCACCGATCCAATGCCCGCTACTGCCTCTGAGCCAATTCCCGCTGCCACCACCAATGGCTTACAAACTCGCCCACCATCAACTGACCCAGCCTTCCGCCACTAATTTGTATCTCAGTCCGATGCCGCCAATGCCCGCTGCCTGCCTGCTCATCATACTTGTGATATATTGTACATTTTTATAGAAAAAAAATATAATTAGTGTTTGGGACTGGGAAGGGAGTGGGAGGAGGACATGAATGCTATTTTGTTGTCCAGGGCTTCCATTAACTTAATGGAGAAGGGTCTGAATGGGTTAAAAAAATAAAATAAAAAAATGCGTGAGGTCCCCCCTCCTAAGTATAACCAGCCTCGGGCTCTTTGAGCCGGTCCTGGTTGTTTAAATACTGGAAAAAAATTGGACAGGGGTTCCCCGTATTTAGACAACCAGCATCGGGCTCTTAGTCCAGTCCTGGTTCCAAAATCACGGGGGACAAAAGATGTAGGGGTCCCCCATATTTTTAAAACCAGCACCGGGCTCCACTAGCCAGGGACATAATGCCACAGCCGGGGGACACATTTATGTAGGTCCCTGCGGCCGTGGCATTACCCCCCCAACTAGTCACCACTGGCCGGGGTTCCCTGGAGGAGTGGGGACCCCTTAAAACAAGGGGTCACCCCCCCTCCAGGCACCCAAGGGCCAGGGGTGAAGCCCGAGGCTGTCCCCCCCATCCGTGGGCGGTGGATGGGAGGCTGATAGCCATGTGTGTAAAAAAAAAGAATATTGTTTTTTGTTGTGGAACTACAAGGCACCGCAAGCCTCCCCCGCTTGCTGGTACTTGGAGAACCTCAAGTACCAGCATGCGGGGAAATAACGGGCCCGCTGGTACCTGTAGTTCTACAACAGAGAAAATACCCAAATAAAAACACAACTCACACACCGTGACAGTAAAAATTTATTAAAACACACTTACACACTCACACATACTTCCTATATCCTACACCGGTCACGTCCACTTGTCCAGTAGAATCCAATAGGGGCACCTGTAAAAATGAAAATTATACTTACAAACTTCAATCCACAGGAGGAGAGAGAGAGAGAGAGAGAGAGAGAGAGAGAGGGGAGGGGGAGAGAGAGAGAGACTAACCTGCTGCTGCTGGGGAGAGCCGCACACACTGCAGGGCCATGCCGGGAGGACGGAGCCGGCGGAGGAGGGGGAGAGCCGCACACCGCCGTTCCTGTCAGCGGGAGGACGGAGCCGGCGGAGGAAGGGGAGAGCCGCACAACACCGCTCCTGTCAGCAGCGGAGGAGGATGGGGGACGGGGCGCACACTGCAGACGCCACTCACCGCCGGTACTATATATATATAGTATATTTAGTATAGTATATATATATATATAGTATATTTACGATAGATAGATGATAGATCAGTATGATTTACCAATGGTCGGGATGTCGGGCGTCCATATACTAACAAAGGCATCAGTATGCCGGCAACGGGGTGAGCGCAGATAGTCCCCTTACGGGCTCGGTGGCACGCTGCACTCGCCACAAGTTCTGTCCCCACTCTGTGGGTGTCGTGGACACCCACGAGTGGGAATAGTCCCTGTTAGCTGGGATTCTGTCTGTCGGTATTGTCAGCAGTCAGGATTCTGGCAACAGTATTCTGACTGTCGGCAAATTAACTGCATCCCAGATAGATAGATAGATAGACAGACAGATAATGTTGTAACAGGACTAGGTGGACACGTACCCTCTCCTAATGTCAGGGCTACGATCAGAAATTGTGGGGTCTGGGTCTGGCAAAATAGTCAGTCACATATAGGTGGAGCACCGTGGACTAGCAGGAATGATTCACAGAGGGCCGATGCCCAGGGAAGGCATGTATGTAAGAAGCACATGGGTTCAATGTTGTGGCACAGACTAGTGCAGCTCTTCAGGTATCAGAGCTAGTAGCAAGGGTGTAAGTTCATAACAGTTCCTTGGAGGTTTCACCCCAAATCCCCCCTTTCCCAACGGCACATGAGCAGGAGCACATCTGGAGGGCAAAGGAGTTAGCAGTGGCGCACCCAGGGGGGGTTTCCGAGTACCCAGAAACCCCCTCCACTAAAAAAAAAAAAAAAAAAAAAAATTTTTTTTTTTTTTTTTTTTTTTGCTGCATGAGTATTATTAATGACTGTCTAGCGTCCTCTGCAGCCTGCTGTCTTCCTGGTGGCACTTGCAAGTGCAATAAAAGTTTACTTTATTTTAATTAAAGTACATATATATCCATGTGCATACATATATACACATACATACATATAAACCCACACACACATATGATATACATATATATATATATATATATATATATATATACATGTGTATATATATGTGTACTGTATGTGTGTGTCCTGATGAAAATGTTATGTGTCTAACATTGAAACGTTGACCAGCTTCCTGACTCCGTGTTTCATTCCCCGCTGAGGGAGCCGTGAGTGCCGCCGACCGGAATCTCTATATATATATATATGTATGCATGTTTAATATGCTATGTATATGTGTATATGGGTTCACTACGATCTCCCGGCGACCAGCATACCTGCGCCGGGAGGCCGGCCGCCGGCTTACCGACAGTGTGGCGAGCGCAAATGAGCCCCTTGCGGGCTCGCTGCGCTCACCACGCTATGGGCACGGTGGCGCGCTACGCACGCCACACTATTCTATTCTCCCTCCAGGTGGGTCGTGGACCCCCACGAGGGAGGATAAGTGTCGGTATGCCAGCGGTCGGGCTCCCGGCGCCGGTATGCTGGTCGCCGGGAGCCCGACCGCCGGCATACTGAAGACCACTCGTGTATATGTATGTGTGTGTGTATGTATGTATATATATATATATATATATATATATATATATATGTGTAGATATATGTATGTATGTGTATATATATATATATATACACATACACACAGACACACTAGTTTTACGGACCCAGTATATACTGGGTCACCTCAGTCCCCACCCCCGTGATTGGCTCCGCCCAGTTCTGGAAACCCCCCCTTGCAAATCCTGCGTTTGCCACTGGTTAGTAATGTGCCAGTAATTCTGCCAGCTGAGAATAATCTTCTCCCCAGTTCTCTTCAACCATAGCCTCCAGCCCAGCTCCAGCCCAGCAGTGTCTCTCCAGCTCCAGCCCAGCAGTGTCTCTCCAGCTCCAGCCCAGCAGTGTCTCTCCAGCTCCAGCCGGCCCCAGTGTCTCTCCAGCTCCAGCCGCCTGCCCCAGTGTCTCTCCAGCTGCTGACAGCACACCTTTCTGTCTCTGCAGCAAGCTTCACATCCAGCCCCCTTCAGTCAACAGACACATACCTTCTCCTGTGGCGCTGAGAGATGGGGGGAGAGGGTATTAATTACCCAGGCCCAGGTCTGATAGAGGGGCACACTCAGAGCTCACAATATTTGTTCTGGGAGGAAGTGTGTTCCCCTCCAAGCACTTTTAGTTTAGATGCATGTTCTCCAGAGTGCAGTTTGCAAGGCATTCTGTAAGGGCAAATTTGGAAGTAATGTCAGCGGTCACAGACTACTCCCAGGGGTCCAGAGAAAGGAGGAGGAGATCTGTTCAGCATATGGGCAGAATGGATTTCTCTATACAAATGTCAAAAGCAGAATAGCGTCTCATACGTATGGCATATTACTGTCCAGATAGCTCACTACTGGCTGCAGTCACTTTCCAAATACTTTAGTACCAGGCAAGTGGTTACCATGGGAACATGGGTGCAAATGCTAATTAGCTTACTTGTAGGTTGGAGGCCCTAAAGACCTGAAATGGACCTAAATGATGGAGCCCAGGATCGGACTGGCCCACAGGGGTACAGGGGAAACCACCGGTGGGCCCCACTACCTGGGGGCCCTCCTCTTCCTCTAGTGATCAGGTTCCAGACTGTGTTCTTGGATTATACATTATACAGATGTTACCTTATACTGCACAGGACTATGATGTATTCTCTACAGTGCATTGCCAATATTTATCTGGTACATTATCATGCACGCAATAGTAGTATTTATATATTTGTCAAGGGGCCCAGCCTATGCACTCACTAATGGTTAGGCAAACCAATGTAGCAGCTGGCCACACCCCCTCTGGAGACTGACCACACCCCTAAACATGGGCCCCTACCACTGCATTCCCCGGTGGGCCCTTCATGCCCCAGTCCGACACTGATGGAGCCAGTCCTCACTCTCCATTCATAATCCCAGGAACCCTTAGCCAGCAATTACCAAAACCAAAAAGCTCTTAGCAAAGCAACTAGAATCTTGCTGGTGTTTTTAAAACATATGGGTCAGGCCATTAGTATAAGATTATGGCAGCGGTGGCCAACCTGTGGCTCTTGAGCCTCATGCGGCTCTTTCTTTATTCAAATGTGGCTCCCGACACTCGAAGTCACGTGACCACAACAGATCCAGAAACTGCTGCACTCCAGACAGGCAGCAGCAGCACTACGGAGACTGAGAACTGAGAGAGCCAGATACTAGAGGTGAGACACCCACTGGCAAACAGAGGACACATAAGGGGCTGCTGCAATGGCACAAGGTGTATTTTTGGGGGGCTGTAGTGGCACATGAGGTCCTGGCAGGAGTGACACAGGAGAGTGCTGGCAGGAGTGACTCATGGGGGAGCTGGCTGTAGTGACATACTGTAGGAGTGTGCTAGCAGGAGTGACACATGAGGTAGCTGGCTGAAGTGACACAGTAGGGTATGTGGAAGTGGCTTTTTAAATGTATTTTATGTGGATCTGGCTTTTTAAATGTATTTTATACCAGTGGCGCGGCCTAGCAGGCACAAGACCACACCCCATTTTTACATGTGTGACTGTGGCTTGATGTCGGCTCTTTGATGTGCCTAACAAGATTTTTTGGCTCTTTGTTTCTGACTGGTTGGCCACCCCTGCATTATGGGAACTAATAGGTTGAACTCGATGGACAAACTGACTTTTCTCAACCTCAGAAACAATGGAGGTAATTCAGAGTTGATAGCAGCAGCAAATTTGTTAGCAAATGGGCAAAACCATATGCACTGAGCGGGGGGGGGGGGGGGGGGGGGCAGATATAACATGTGCAGAGAGAGTTAGATTTGGGTGGGTTAGATTGTTTTTGTGCAGGGTAAATACTGGCTGCTTTATTTTTACACTGCAATTTTAGATTTCAGTTTGAATACACCACACCCAAATCTAACTCTCTCTGCACATGTTATATCTGCCCCCCCTGCAGTGCACATGGTTTTGCCCAACTGCTAACAAATTTGCTGCTGCTATCAACTCTGAATTAGACCCCATGTAACTATGTAACTACTGTATACATCCAATCCCATCAATACAGCATTCTGCTGCTAATATTAATTTTACAAAGAAAATAAATTACAATGTATTGATTGTAAACAAAGAACATTTTACATTGTATTCGTATAAAAATAGAATATTTACTGTATATTATTTGCCAGTTCTAGCTACACTGACACTATTGAAACAATAAGCAGCAATTAAACTGTTCAGTGCCTTTTCCAGATGCTGCTCAAAATAAGTATTTAATTACAAAGTCTATGAAGCCATTATTTATAGGGGCGGTAACAACACTTGTTTGTAATTGTAGAAAATACAAACAGACTACCGCAAAATTAGACAAAAGAAACAGATGAATCACTGTGCGACAATGTTAAAACAAAAACTGCATTAAGCGAGTTTGCTCAGTATAACCATTATCCTGTATAGTTTATTTTGTGTAATAGCCGTAATAGGAAATGATTACCATCTTTTGAGCTACAAGTACAGGTAAAAATAAAATAATTCCCTTCTACTACATATTAACATTTTACATTTTCTTAACAAATAATACTCCGATATTGGGGGTTATTCAGAGTTGATCACAGCAGCAAATTTGTTAACAGTTGGGCAAAACCATGGGGGTGATTCCGAGTTGTTCGCTCGTTGCCGATTTTCGCTATACTGCGATTATCCGCTAACTGCGCATGCGCAATGTTCGCAGAGCGCATGCGCTTAGTTATTTTACACAAAAGTTAGGTATTTTACTCACGGCATAACAAAGCTTTTTCATCGCTGTGCTGATCGTAGTGTGATTGACAGGAAGTGGGTGTTTCTGGGCGGAAACTGGCCGTTTTATGGGAGTGTGCGGAAAAATGCAGGCGTTCGAGTTGCAAAACGCAGGAGTGGCTGGAGAAACGGGGGAGTAGTTGGGCAAACGCTGGGTGTGTTTGTGACGTCAAACCAGGAACGAAAAGAACTGAGCTGGTCGCAATGGCTGAGTAAGTCTGGAGCTACTAAGAAACTGCTAAGAAATTTCTATTCGCAATTCTGCTAATCTTTCATTCGCAATTCTGCTAAGCTAAGATACACTCCCAGAGGGCGGTGGCTTAGCGTGTGCAATGCTGCTAAAAGCAGCTAGCGAGCGATCAACTCGGAATCACCCCCTATGTGCACTGCAGGTGAGGCAGATGTAACGTGCAGAGAGAGTTAGATTTGGGTGGGTTATTTTGTTTTTGTGCAGGGTAAATACTGGCTGCTTTATTTTTACGCTGCAATTTAGATTTCAGTTTGAACACACCCCACCCAAATCTAACTCTCTCTGCACATGTTATATATGCCCCCCCTGCAGTGCACATGGTTTTGCCCAACTGCTAACAAATTTGCTGCTGCAATCAACTCTGAATTACCCCCATAGATCCCACAGAGATATTAACGAAAGTTAATTAAAAGGAAGAAATATATATTGTAAAACGAATATTTGCATAGAGAGTGAAAATGGGGTTGACATTTAAATGCATGGAGTATATAGCCTTTAATGAGATCTGTAAGGAAAAAATTATGATAATAAAAACATGGCCCTTTTATGGCAATAACAAAAAAAAAAAGATATGTGCTTTAAAAGATACGATTTTATGTTTCAAGAAACAAGTAAGCTGGGAAATTCATTTAGATAAGGGGAAAATATAAATTAGAAAGAACTCAAGGACGCTAGAGATTCACTGTACTGTATCACCTGTCACTCAAAGGACTCGGGCAGATGTATTAAGCCTGGAGAAGGAATAAGGAAGTGATAAACACACCAGCCAATCAGCTTCTAACTGTTAATTTACATATTGGAGCTGATTGGCTGGTGCCTTTATCGCCTTGCACATATCACTGGTTTATCACTTCCTTATGCCTTCTCCAGGTTAAAACATCTGCCCCAATAGGGCTACTGTTTATTCAAACTTATTTAGGTAAATGTTTATAGTAATTACTTTCGTTAAAATTTCACTTCAGGTGCAAGTGTAGGATTTCTAGATGGGGGTTTACAATGTTTTCCATATTACCTGTCCTGCTAGAGAAGTAGAATTAAAATATGGTTTGAATAAAACATTTTTCTAAAGTTTTTTTTTATTTTATTGAAATGCAATATATGTTTTAAATTTATTTATTTTTCACACACAAATACAATAGGGGCCAACAGAATTACATATACATCACTTGAAAAAGAAACACAAAGGGGACATAGAGATAGGGGTTGATCTAAACAGACAGTACGTGGTCAAAATCCAGACCGTCAGAAGACCAATAGCAGAATCCAGACAGTAGTGGGGTTAGGGTTAGACACTAGGGTTATGGTTAGGCTGCGGAAAGTGGGGGCCGCTTTATACCACGAGACTCTGTGGTTTAAGGAGCATAATAATTACTGGGCCCCCATAAACAATTATATTGCTCCATTGGGCACTCGTTCATTAGCGCCACATAAAAAAACAATGAAATCGCCCCCAGTGACAGATATACATAGACATGATGGCACAGCAATACATACACTGATATACATGACAGTGAGAAAAGTGATATGTAAGTGGACAATGCTATATGGGATAGACATTGCAATGGGGGGGCACTGGGATGCATGGGGAGGGAAGGAGGAGACACTGGGCAGGGTGGGAGATGCTGCGATGGGAGGGACAGTGAGATATTGGGGGACACTGGGCTGAAAGGCGGGGCATTGCAAATGAGGGAGCTGGATGGGAAAGGGGGCATCGGATAGGGGTGGGATGGAGGAACACTAAGCTGGAGTAGGGGGGGCATTGGGCTAAATAATGGAGGGACACTGTGTCTGGACTGGCTGGGGGATTCTTGCCAGGGACGTGTGGGGGTGAGAGAAGGAAGGAGAGAGCAGGGGTGATAGAGGGAAGGAGTGAGAGGTGTAGGGGTGATAGAGGGAAGGAGTGAGTGAGAGGTTCATGGGTGAGAGATAGAAGGAGGAGGGCAGGGGTGATAGAGGGAAGGAGTGAGAGGTGTAGGGGTGATAGAAGGAAGGAGTGAGTGAGAGGTTCATGAGTGAGAGATAGAAGGAGGAGGGCAGGGGTGATAGAGGGAAGGAGGGAGTGAGAGGTGTAGGGGTGATAGAGGGAAGGAGTGAGGGAGAGGTTCATGGGTGAGAGAGAGATAGAAGGAGGAGGGCAGGGGTGATAGAGGCAAGGAGTGAGAGGTGTAGGGGTGATAGAGGGAAGGAGTGAGAGGTGTAGGGGTGATAGAGGGAAGGAGTGAGAGGTGTAGGGGTGATAGAGGGAAGGAGTGAGTGAGAGGTTCATGGGTGAGAGATAGAAGGAGGAGGGCAGGGGTGATAGAGGGAAGGAGGGAGTGAGAGGTGTAGGGGTGTTGGAATGAGGTAGAGGTGCATGGGTGAGAGATGGAAGAAGGGAATGAGAGGTGTAGGGATGATAGAGGGAAGGAGAGAGTGAGAGATGATGGGGTGATAGAGGGAATGAGGGAAATACAGGGTTAAAGAGTGACAGAGGCTATGGGAGGAGGAGGAGGAGATAAATAAGAAACGGGTGTAAGGATCAGTGCAGGGGAGTGAGAGATATAGGGGTGAGACAGGGAAGAAGGGAGTGAGAGCTGTAGGGCTGATAGAGGGAATGAGTGAGTGAGAAGGGCAGGGGTTAGAGAGGGAAGGAGAAGTGTAGGGATGATAGAGAGAACAAGGGAAATGCAGGGTTAAAGAGTGACAGAGGCTATGGGAGGAGCAGGAGATAAATAAGAACTGGGTGTAAGGAGGAGTGCAGGGGCCACACCTCTGTTATTAGGCCTTGCCCCATGCTTTACAGCCCTGAATGCTATTTCTTACCAGTTACCACAACATACAGTAGCTCATGTGGTACCTAGTAATAGAACATTAACAGCTGCAAGCTCTCATAATTTACATGCATAGGCATATGCAGGAGCCGACATGGCGGTACCGTTCCGGGACTTCCCCCCTCCGCCGCAGTATGGTCTACTCTCCCCCCATGTCCAGGACATAGACTGCTTACCTGGGCCGGGCCACATGAGCAGTCTACGTCCCAGAGCAAGGGGTGTAGGGGGTAGTCCATTACCCGGCAGAGGGGGGAAGTCCCAGAGCAGCACCCCTACGTCTGCTCCTGCGCATGCCTATGTTTACATGTATAATATATTCAGTTATGGCATTTCTCTCTTGTACTTGGCTCCCTGCTCTTTTATACTAGTCAGTGGCGTCACAAGGGGGGTGCGGCCCGCTCCCGGGTGTCACCCGCCGAGGGGTGACACCAAAATGCCTGCTCCTGCTCAGTGACAGGAGCCGAGTGCTGCACTGTTTCATTACATTGGAGCCCCGCCCTTAGCACAAAGCACCACCCTTTTTTGTACCCCCAAGCAGCTAAAACGGGTGCTGGACTGTGAAGCCCCGCCCCTCGAGTGAAACCCCACCCCTTTCAGCAAAGCTCCACCCACTTTTTCCCACCGCCGCACCAGGGTGTCAAGGAGGTAAGTGACGCCTCTGATACTAGTTCATATTGGTTCCAATTTCAAACTACGTAAGCTATATCCCTATACCTTTACAGATAAGAAAGCACTTGATCATTACATGCTCAGTAAAGTCTCCAAAGCCTGGACAGTGAAATATTCTAATTATTATGAGTGTTCAATAAATGTAACAAAACCTACAACTATAATACATAACTATAGGCCTCTTGCTTTCATGTATAAATCACCATTTAACCCATTGGTTACAATTACTAATTTTTTATCTCTGATTTTTTATTTTATTAGGGTTTAATGAACTTTTAAAATTAGTTTAAAAAAATGATTATTGTAAAAAAAAAATTTTTTTTTTTTTTTTTTTATGCACACACATACACGGTTACGCTACATTCTCTACACCAGGCATGTCCAAACTGCGGCCCTCCAGCTGTTGAGAAACTACACATCCCAGCATGCCCTGACACAGCTTTAGCATTCTCTGACAGCAAAACTGTGTAAGGGCATGCTGGGATATGTAGTTTCACAACAGCTGGAGGGCCGCAGTTTGGACTTGCCTGCTCTACACCTATTATTTGCATATTATAAGGATGCTTTATAGCAAAAAAACTAATCTAGTATTAATGTTTTATCTGATTGTATAAACCAGAGTTTCCCAAACTCCACCATTATAGTCCAGGTTTTAAGGATATCCATGATTGAGAATAGGTCACTTAATTAGTATCTCGGTCAATTTAATTTAACCATGTGGACTTAAGCATGGATATCCTTAATACCTGTACTATAAGTCTGTAATGGCAGAGTTTGGGAAACTATGGTTTAAGCCAATTCAATAAATATTAACCACTAAAACCAAGTTCAAAGACAGGAAACGTGACTAACTCAGCAGACAAAACAAAATGGCCACTGCATCTGGCAAAAGTACTGTAGACCTGCATGTGACTGATTGACTCCCTGCTTTGTTTCTAAACGGGGAGAGGTTTTTGAAAACAACCCACTATGACTGGCACCTGGTGGAAACAGGTGCAGGGGATATTATTCGATGTTCTTTATTCATTCTGCATTGTAAGCGCAGGTTATTCCCTCTCTGTCCTGATTCAGAACCATTCCAATGCTTTTCTCATTCCACCTTCCCTGGAAAAGCACATTATGTGGAGGTGAGCTGGCAGTCATAGCTATACTTTGTCATCTGAAAGGCAATTGCAGCTTGTGTTTGTCACCTATCTGACAGGAAGAAATTGAACATATTTTTTAGGGTGACAACACACAAACAAAGGGAGTGAACCATATTTCAAGTGTTCCTGTAATAAAGAACCCTGGGCCACAGCTGCACTCATGTTATCTTACTGTGTAACTGCAGCCCCACACAATGGATGCATCAGTGTTTAGAGGAAGAAGACTTGTCACCCATATCCAAAATGTAAGAAAGGGTAGAGGAAAATCTCATTAAGTTTCATGATTCACTTCGCTAGAAAAAAACAAAATCAATTTCACCACATTTAAGAGCGAGGTTCACCTAAAGTACGTATATTGGGGGTCATTCCGAGTTGATCGCTCGCTAGCAGCTTTTTGCAGCGCTGCGATCAGATAGTCGCCACCTATGGGGGAGTGTATTTTCGCTTTGCAAGTGTGCGAATGCTTTTGCAGCCGACGGTACAAAAAATATTTTTGCAGTTTCTGAGTAGCTCCGGACTTATTCATCCGCTGCGATCATTTCATTCTTTTTGGTCCCGGAATTGACGTCAGACACCCGCCCTGCAAACGCATGGACACGCTTGCGTTTCTCCAAACACTCCCAGAAAACGGTCAGTTGACACCCATAAACGCCCTCTTTCTGTCAATCTTCTTGCAATCGCCTGTGGGAATGGATTCTTTGTTAAATCCATCGCCCAGCACTGATCCTCTTTTTACCCGTACGACGTGTCTGCGCATTGCGGTGCATACGCATTGCGGTGCATCGGAGCGCTGCAAAAAGTTGCTAGCAAGCGATCAACTTGGAATGACCCCCATTGTATTTTACTTATACACATGTATACAAATATATATATATATATATATATTACATCCGGAAAGTATTCACAGCGCTTCACTTTTTCCACATTTTGTTATGTTACAGTCTTATTCCAAAATGGAATAAATTCATTTTTTCCCTCAAAATTCTACACACAATACCCTATAATAACAACATGAACAAAGTTTTTTTGAGATTTTTGACAATGTATTTAAAAAAACAACAACTAAGAAATCACATGTACATTCACAGCCTTTGCTCAATACTTTGTTGATGCACCTTTGGCAGCAATTACAGCCTCAAGTCTTTTTGCATGTGATGCCACATGCTTGGCACACCTATCTTTGGGCAGTTTCGTCCATTCCTCTTTGCAGCACCTCTCAAGTTCCATCAGGTTGGATGGGAAGCGTTGGTATACAGCCATTTTCAGATCTCTACAGAGATGTTCAATCGGATTCAAGTCTAGGCTCTGGCTGGGCCACTCAAGGACATTCAAAATGTTCTCCTAAAGCCACGCTTTTGATATCTTCACTGTGTGCTTAGGGTCATTGTCCTGCTGAAAGATGAACCGTCACCCCAGTCTGAGGTCAAGAGCGCTCTGGAGCAGGTTTTCATCCAGGATGTCTCTGTACATTGCTGCATTCATCTTTACCTCTATCCTGACTAGTCTCCCAGTTCCTGCTGCTGAAAATCATCCCCACAGCATGATGCTGCCACCACCATGCTTCACTGTAGGGATGGTATTGGCCTGGTGATGAGGGGCGCCTGGTTTCCTCCAAACATGACGCCTTGCACTCACGCCAAAGAGTTCAATCTTTGTTTCATCAGACCAGAGAATTTTGTTTCTCATGGTCTGAGAGTCCTTCAGTTGCATTTTGGCAAACTCCTTGCCGGCTGCCATGTGCTTTTTACTAAGGAGTGGCCTCCATCTGGCCACTGTACCATACAGGCCTGATTGGTGGATTGCTGCAGAGATAGTTGTCCTTCTGGAAGGTTCTCCTCTCTCCACAGAGGAATGCAGTGACACGCTTGCGTTTCTCCAAACACTCCCAGAAAACGGTCAGTTGACACCCATAAACGCCCTCTTTCTGTCAATCTTCTTGCAATCGCCCGTGGGAATGGATTCTTTGTTAAATCCATCGCCCAGCACCGATCCTCTTTTTACCCGTACGACGTGTCTGCGCATTGCGGTGCATACGCATTGCGGTGCATCGGAGCGCTGCAAAAAGTTGCTAGCAAGCGATCAACTTGGAATGACCCCCATTGTATTTTACTTATACACATGTATACAAATATATATATATATATATATATATATATATATATATATATATATTACATCCGGAAAGTATTCACAGCGCTTCACTTTTTCCACATTTTGTTATGTTACAGTCTTATTCCAAAATGGAATAAATTCATTTTTTCCCTCAAAATTCTACACACAATACCCTATAATAAAAACATGAACAAAGTTTTTTTGAGATTTTTGAAAATTTATTTAAAAAAACAACAACTAAGAAATCACATGTACATTCACAGCCTTTGCTCAATACTTTGTTGATGCACCTTTGGCAGCAATTACAGCCTCAAGTCTTTTTGCATGTGATGCCACATGCTTGGCACACCTATCTTTGGGCAGTTTCGTCCATTCTTCTTTGGAGCACCTCTCAAGCTCCATCAGGTTGGATGGGAAGCGTCGGTGCACAGCCATTTTCAGATCTCTACAGAGATGTTCAATCGAATTCAAGTCTGGGCTCTGGCTGGGCCACTCAAGGACATTCAAAGAGTTCTCCTAAAGCCACTCCTTTGATATCTTCACTGTGTGCTTAGGGTAATTGTCCTGCTGAAAGATGAACCGTCACCCCAGTCTGAGGTCAAGAGCACTCTGGAGCAGGTTTTCATCCAGTATGTCTCTGTACATTGCTGCATTCATCTTTCCCTCTATCCTAGTCTCCCAGTTCCTGCCGCTGAAAAACATCCCCACAGCATGATGCTGCCACCACCATGCTTCACTGTAGGGATGGTATTGGCCTGGTGATGAGGGGTGCCTGGTTTCCTCCAAACATGACGCCTTGCACTCACGCCAAAGAGTTCAATCTTTGTTTCATCAGACCAGAGAATTTTGTTTCTCATGGTCTGAGAGTCCTTCAGTTGCATTTTGCAAACTCCTGGCAGGCTGCCATGTGCTTTTTACTAAGGAGTGGCCTCCATCTGGCCACTGTACCATACAGGCCTGATTGGTGGATTGCTGCAGAGATGGTTGTCCTTCTGGAAGGTTCTCCTCTCTCCACAGAGGAATGCTGTAGCTCTGAAAGAGTGACCATCGGGTTCTTGGTCACCTACCTGACTAGGGCCCTTCTCCCCCAATTGCTCAGTTTAGATGGCCAGCCAGCTCTAGGAAGAGTCCTGGTGGTTCTGAACTTCTTCCATTTATGGATGATGGGGGCCACTGTGCTTATTAGGACCTTCAAAGCAGCAGATATTTTTCTACACCCTTCCCCAGATTTGTGCCTCGAGACAATCCTGTTTCAGAGGTCTACAGACAATTCCTTTGACTTCATGCTTGGTCTGTGCACAGACATGCACTGTCAAGTGTGTGACCTTATATAGAAAGGTGTGTGGCTTTCCAAGTCATGTCCAATCAACTGAATTTACCACAATGGACTCCAATTAAGCTGTAGGAACATCTCAAGGATGATCATTGGAAAAAGGATGTACCTGAGCTCAATTTTGAGCTTCATGGAAAAGGCTGTGAATACTTATGTACATGTGATTTCCTAGTTTTTTATTTTTAATAAAATTGTAAAAATCTCAAACTTTTTCACGTTGTCATTATGGGGTATTGTGTGTAGAATGTTGAGGGGGAAAAAATGTATTCCATTTTGGAATAAGGCTGTAACATAACAAAATGTGGAAAAAGTGAAGCGCTTTCCAGATACCCTGTATATACACACACATATATATATATATATATATATATATATATATATATATATATAGTCCCAGTAAACAGACGGCACTCAGAGGCTTGAAATAGCAAAAAGTAACAAGCGGTATTTGAGATCGACGTTTCGGGGTGCAACCCCCTTTCTCAAGATTCTATAACAGCATAAACACGTTGTGTCTGTTTATGCTGTTATAGAATCTTGAGAAAGGGGGTTGCACCCCGAAACGTCGATCTCAAATACAGCTTGTTACTTTTTGCTATTTCAAGCCTCTGAGTGCCGTCTGTTTACTGGGACTATGCATTATTCATTGGATGTAGCACCTGAGCCTGTTTGATCCTAAGTATCTGAGTGCCGGCTGCCTGTGGAAAGTATGTGTATATATATATATATATATATATATATCTCCTATATAATAGCCCAGATCTGTGGCTCTGTGCCTGTGTGTATCATGCTGGGTGGAGTCATATCGCTGGGCGGAGTCACAGATCTGGGATAACACCTAAATGAAGTCAGAGTACAGTGTGTGACACTGACACTACACATACAGTCTACGGAGGATAGAGCTGGATTATAGCAGGGGCGGCCGTCCCGGGGCCCACACACATTAAGGGCCCCCACACACACTCTCCCGGAATATCCTCTGCGGTGAATGGGGGATGTCTGGGCATCACGCATATGGATAGCCTTACTACTGCAGCCTAAGGAGAGAAGAATAGTCTCAGGGGAATGTTGGGGCAGAAATCTAATTGTAGAGAGTGAGCACAGTAGGATGCTGTGTAAGAGTTGGGAGTTAGGGAAGGGAGGTAGATTTGCTCTGCAAGTGAATAGGCGGTATTGGTAGATGGACAGACAAATTAGTAGCAAAGAAAGTCAGTATTAGGCTGATAGCTCCAGTTACATTGTAGATGACAGTAGATCACACAACTATATCAAAATGCCAATAACATCTACTACTACATCATCAAGATCATCATCATCATTACATTACACAAACATTATGGCAAAACATTGACAATTATGAACAGAAATGACAAATATTATCAGCTATAATTAGAATTTCCAAATAATATGCAATAAGCAACCAAAATGGTGGAATACAGACAGTATACAGAAGTGATGACTAACAACAACAGAAAACGTAATTTGTGTATCCCGCATAACAGTGTCATAAATCGATAAAATCATAGAAATGAATAAAACATAGGAAACAGATACAAAAAAACACTTTACTCATTGATGCTGACATTTATAAAATTGGCTTACTGTTGCTCTGAAAATTAAAATGGTGAATTACACGCTGCTCTGGGACAAATGTGCAATATTGCTATCCATTTATTAAGCATGTACAAATCTTCAACTAAATACGTTGTGCCCATGTTTTCCTGTAGTTAAGCACAGAAAATGCTTCAGTTTTATACAGCAAGTGAAGTAATGTGAGGGAACAACTCTATCAGGGTCACTAACACCCAGTAGCAGCAGCAGTCTAGCAGGTAAGTTTAACAAGCTCACAAGCTAGTTTTATTAGAAGGTGAGAGCAGGAAATAGGGCCCGGTCTTCCCATACAGGGACGGGTTCACTACGGCTGGCCGGCGGTCGGGCTCCCGGCGACCAGCATCCCGGCGCCGGGAGCCCGACCGCCGGCTTACCGACAGCTTGGCGAGCGCAAATGAGCCCCTTGCGGGCTCGCTACGCTCGCCACGCTACGGGCACGGTGGCGCGCGCCACACTATTTTATTCTCCCTCTATGGGGGTCGTGGACCCCCACGAGGGAAAATAAGTGTCGGTATGCCGGTTGTCGGGCTCCCGGCGCCGGTATACTGAGCGCCGGGAGCCCGACCGCCGGCAAACAGAAGACCACCCACAGGGACATGTAAAAGAAAATATTAAAAAATCTTTGTCAAGTCAGCAAGTACTACTTACACATTCCTCTAACAGTAAGTGATCTTCCCACATAGGTGGTCATTCCGAGTTGTTCGCTCACTAGTAGTTTTTAGCAGCCTTGCACACGCTATGCCGCCTCCCACTGGGAGTGTATTTTAGCTTAGCAGAAGTGCGAACGAAAGGATCGCAGAGCGGCGGCAAATTTTTTTTTTGCAGTTTCAGAGTAGCTCAAAACCTACTCAGCGCTTGCGATCACTTCAGAGACTGTTCAGTTCCTGTTTTGACGTCACAAACACGCCCTGCCTTTGTCCAGCCACGCCTGTGTTTTTCCTGGCACGCCTGCGTTTTTTCGAACACTCCCTGAAAATGGTCAGTTGACACCCAGAAACGCCCACTTCATGTCAATCACTGTGCGGCCAGCAGTGCGACTGAAAAGCTTCACTAGACCCTGTGTGAAACTATTTCATTCGTTGTATTATTACTTTGCGCGTGCACATTGTGCTGCATACGCAGAAGTGCCGTTTTTTTGCCTCATCGCTGCACAGCGAACGAATGCAGCTAGCGATCAACTCGGATTAACCACCATAGCTCACATAATGAACAGCTTTGTAAGTTTCTTAGGTAACAAAACATCCAGGACCCAAGGCAAGGGCGTAGCTACCATAGGGGCAGGTAGTGCAGATGCCATGGGGCCCAGACCTGAGAGGGGCCAACCTTCGCTGTCAAAATTAAATGTGTTGTACAGTATACATTTTTCACCATTGGTAGATACATAGAGGCACTTACAAACTTTTACCTTGGGGGCTACAATATATCTATTTATATTGGTCCCCTGGACCTGCTCATTGTTATGTGGTATAAAATGAACTGGGGGGCATTATACTGTTACATAATATAAACCAAAGCACTGTAATGTGGCACAATATAAAGTGGAGGGACTATAGTGTGGTATAATATGAACTGTATCATAATGTGAATTGGGGATACTGTGATGCATAATGTGTACAGGCACCCCTTGAATGTGACATAATGTGAATTAGAGCACTACTGTGGTTCATAAAATATACTAGCACAATACTATGGGACATAACATTAACTAGGGCACTATTATGGGTAGTGATGAGCGGGTTCGGTTCCACGGGATCCGAACCCCCCGATCTTCACCCATTTTACATGGTTCCGAGGCAGCCTCGGATCTTCCTGCCTTGCTCAGTTAACCCCAGCGCGCCCGAACGTCATCATCCCGCTGTCGGATTCTCGCGAGATTTGTATTCTATATAAGGAGCTGCGCGTCGCCGCCATTTTCACTCGTGCTTAGGAGATGATAACGAGAGGACGTGGCTGCGTTCTCTCAGTTTCTGTGCTCAGTGTGCTGCAAATACCTGTGCTCAGTGTGCTGAAAATATCTACGTTCTCTGCCTGAAAAACACATCATATCTGTGCTGCATTGTAGTATATAGCAGGAGGACAGTGCAGAATTTTGTTGTGACCACCAGTATATATATATAGCAGTACGGTACAGTAGTCCACTGCTCTACCTCTGTGTCGTCAAGTATACTATGCATCCATACCTGTGCTGCATTTTAGTTGTGCGCAGTATATAGTAGGAGGACAGTGCAGAATTTTGCTGACCACCAGTATATATATAGCAGTACGGTACTGTAGTCCACTGCTCTACCTCTGTGTCATCAAGTATACTATGCATCCATACCTGTGCTGCATTTTAGTTGTGCGCAGTATATAGTAGGAGGACAGTGCAGAATTTTGCTGACCACCAGTATATATATATAGCAGTACGGTACAGTAGTCCACTGCTCTACCTCTGTGTCGTCAAGCATACTATGCATCCATACCTGTGCTGCATTTTAGTTGTGCGCAGTATATAGTAGGAGGACAGTGCAGAATTTTGCTGACCACCAGTATATATATAGCAGTACGGTACAGTAGTCCACTGCTCTACCTCTGTGTTGTCAAGTATACTATGCATCCATACCTGTGCTGCATTTTAGTTGTGCGCAGTACAGGTAGGAGGACAGTGCAGAATTTTGCTGACCACCAGTATATATATAGCAGTACGGTACAGTAGTCCACTGCTCTACCTCTGTGTCGTCAAGTATACTATGCATCCATACCTGTGCTGCATTTTAGTTGTGCACAGTATATAGTAGGAGGACAGTACAGAATTTTGCTGACCACCAGTATATATATATAGCAGTATGGCACAGCAGTCCACTGCTCTACCTCTGTGTCATCAAGTATACTACAAAACTTCAGTAAAATGACCCAAAAATCAAAATTAAAAGCGTCTGATGAGAAGCGTAAACTTGCCAATATGCCATTTACGACATGGAGTGACAATGAACGGCTGAGGCCCTGGCCTAAATTCATGGCTAGTGGTTCAGATTCATATGAGGATGGAAGCACTCATCCTCTTGCTAGAAAACTGCAGTGCCACTCCTAGATGGGCCAGGTGTTTGTGTCGGCCACTTGGGTCGCTTAGCTTAGCCATCCCAACCTTGGTGCACCTCTTTTTTTCTTTGCATCATGTGCTGTTTGGGGACTATTTTTTAAATCTGCCATCTTGTCTGACACTGCAGTGCCACTCCTAGATGGGCCAGGTGTTTGTGTCGGCCACTTGGGTCGCTTAGCTTAGCAATCCAGCGACCTTGGTCCAAATTTTAGAACTTAAAATAATATTGTGAGGTGTGAGGTGTTCAGAATATACTGGAAATGAGTGGAAATTATGGTTATTGAGGTTAATAATATTATGGGATCAAAATGACCCCCAAATTCTATGATTTAAGCTGTTTTTGAGGGGTTTTTTAAAAAAAAAACACCCAAATCCAAAACACACCCGAATCCGACAAAAAAATTTCAGGGAGGTTTTGCCAAAACGCGTCCGAATCCAAAACACGGCCGCAAAACCGAATCCAAAACCAAAACACAAAACCCGAAAAATTTCCGGTGCACATCACTAATTATGGGGCATAAAATTAAAAGGTATGGGGTCCTTCAAAATGTTGCTATGGGGCCCATTAAGTTCTGGCTCTGCCCCTGACCCAAGGCCAAGGGCAAAGTGTACTTTGAGAGCCTCAGCTGTTCTATGGGAATGACAGCTGAAAGTAATAATTTGGCTAGGTAGGCCAAAACCAGAAGGGTTACTGGGCGGCTTTCGAAACCCAACACACACCTGCTCTAGAAAACTCTCTTGCATAAAGTTATAGACAAAATGAATAATTAACACTCTTGTAGTGCTGTCACATACCTCCCAACATGACCCTCTCCAAGAGGACACAATGCTCTGCTCCTGGACTTTTCTCTTAATTTATAATTGCCGGCACCTGTTTTGAACAGGTTAATGAATAAGAAAGGTGTATCAACATGGGTGATGGCAATCTTAAATTAAGAGGAAAGTCCAGGAGCAGAGCATTCTGTCCCTCCTGGATAGGGTCATGTTGGGAGGTATGGATATAGGTCACAGGTTCTCAAACTCGGTCCTCAGGACCCCACACGGTGCATATTTTGCAGGTCTCCTCACGGAATCGCAAGTGAAATAATTAGCTCCACTTGTGGACCTTTTAAAATGTGTCAGTGAGTAATTAATACACCTGTGCACCTGCTGGGTTACCTGCAAAACATGCACTGTGTGGGGTCCTGAGGACCGAGTTTGAGAACCACTGATATAGGTCATGGAGTTTCAAAAACACTCATGTAGGTTTTTGGACATACATCTGATATTTTTGCATAAAATAGATATTTCAGTATTGATCATGCATACCTCCCAACCATCCTGATTTCAGTGGTACAGTCCCTATTTGAGGTCTTTGCCAACAGTCATGATTGCGACTGCATTGCCCCGATTTGTCCAGCAGTCAGGAGACATGATCCATTCACGCTACTCAGCAGAGCAGCTGTAAATGGGTGCTGCACACACTGGATCGTACAGCATAGGAAGAGTGGTTGGGGGGTAACTACAGAAGGATAAGGGGCAGATTTGTGTTTTCCAGTGCTAGATGAATCTGTGAGTTATTTGGACTCGGAGCAGAACTCGAGGTCTGTACACTGAGGAGGTTTAATAAGGTTTCTTTTCATAGATAAAATAGAACTTGTTTGTTGATAACTAGCTGGAGTACCCAGCATTGCACGGAGTTTTAAGAATGTTTGTTTACAAAAATCAATGTAAAGATTAAACACACAGGTTGCCGCTACAATTTTATTCCTTGTGGAATTGTTTTATTTCCACCATTTGTAGCTGTTTTCTTTGGTGGCATTTTATTTTTTTAACTTCAAAACAATAGAACATTTTGTAAATCATCACTGACATATCATGCATGTCCTGAATATAGTCTGTGCTGCTGGTCCACCCCTAGGGGTGCTAGTGGTGTGTTATCCCCACAGTGTTTGTTTCCACAGTGTAAGTCATATGTGTACCAAGTTTGGTGTAAATTACTCCAGGAATTGCAGAGTTATGCTGTCTGCTGAAAAACTGTGTACTGCTGCCCCACCCCTAGGGGTGCTAGGGTATGTTACCCTCACAGTGTTTGTTCCCAGATTGTAATTCATATGTGTAGCAAGTTTGTTTAAAATTGGTCTAGGCATTCGTGAGTTATGCTGTATCCTGAAATACTCTGTGCTGCAGGCCCACCCCTATGGGTGCCAGGAGGGTCTAACCCAAACAGAGTTTGTTGATAGATTGTAAGTCAGATGTGTCCCACTCCCAAGTTTCCTGTAAAGTGCTCCAGGCCTTCCACAGTTATGCTGTCTGCTGACATACTCTGTGCTGCTTTCCCATCCCCAGGGGTGCTAGGGTTGTCTGTCCCCCAGAGTGTTTGTTCCCACAGTGTAAGTCATATGTGTACCAAGTTCGTTGTAAATTACTCCAGGCATTCCAGAGTTATGCTCTCAGCTGAAAAACTCTGTGCTGCTGCCTCACCCCTAGGGATGCTTGGGGTGTCTTCCCCCGACATTGTTTGTTTCCAGACTGTAATTCATATGTGTACCATGTTTTTTTTACATTGGTCCAGGCATTCTGGAGTTATGCTGTCTCCTGAAATAATCTGTGCTGCTGTCCCACCCCTAGGGGTGCTAGGGGTGTCTAACCCCCACAGAGTTTGTTCCCAGATTGTAAATCAGATGTGTCCCAAGTTTGGTGTAAAGTGTTCCAGGCCTTCCACAGTTATGCTTACTGCTGACATTCTCTGTGCTGCTGTTCCCCCCCTGGGGGGTGCTAGGGGTGTCTGACCCCCACAGTGTTTGTTCCCACAGTGTAAGTCATATGAGCACCAAGTTTGTTGTAAATTGCTGCAGGCATTCCAGAGTAAAGGGCTGTACTGATGGGGAGATTTCCCCCAGAGACGTGTGCTGAGCGGTCTAGCACAGACTGCTGTGCACACATCTCTCCCCGATCAGCACAGCGTGATGTGCTGAGCGAGGGGGGACGAGACACGGGTGGCCACTCATTTCACCCAGCAGTGAAATGAGCGACCTGCTAGATTGTGCCCGCATGCAGGCGAATCTAGCACCGGCGATAGCGACGCGTGGGACCGCACTTCGCTGTCGCCAGCACCCCTACACATGGAGCGATGTTCAGCTGATTTCAAAACAATCTATTCAGATTGCTTAGAAATTAGCTGAACATCGCTCCGTGTGTACCACTTTATGCTGTCTGCTGAAATACTCAGTGCTGCTGCCTCACCCCTAGGGGTGCTAGGGGTGTTTTCCCCCCACAGTGTTTGTTCCCAGACTGTGAGGCATATGTGTACCAATTTGTGAGTACATGGCTCCAGCAATTCTGGAGTTATGCTGTCTCCTAATACACTCTGTGCTGCTGTCTCCCCCTTAGGGGTGCTAGGGATTTCTTGTTTTTTTAGTTGCCTTCGCTGTGTTTTAATACGCTCGTATGTAATATTTCACGATCTTTGCTTGTAAACTGTGGATTTGTATAGCAAGTCAGAGAGACAAATTTTCACTTTTATATAGTAGATTGCAGAACAGATAGAGATCCGTAAACTGTGAGAACATTCAGTAGTAATGGCTACTACCTGGAGCACAAGAACACAATAAAAAAGATGAGAGTGCTCAGTAGTAATGACTAGCACTTGGAGTATCTCAGGAACACACAGGAGACTGTGAATGCACTCAGTAGTGATGGCTAGCTCTTAGACAGTTATAGCAGTAGATGGAGTATGCTGAACTGTTGAACCAAACTCCTGAAACTGCAGAATGGAAGATAGCAAGCAGGATACAGCAGAATTTGAACTCTACTGGCCTTGAGTAGTGGCCAGGGAGAGACTTAAATATAGCACCCTGGCTGCTGATTGGTCACTGGAGTCATGTGCAGGGAATTAGGTCTAGGATTGGTAGAACAGTGGTCAGTGGATCTCAAGCAAGATGGCAGCACCCATGTTCCAGCGGCGCCAGTTCAGTATTATTATTACTTGGAGCACATCCTGACAGTGTAGGAGAGAGATGTACTACCGTATAGTGACAGCACTGGGTACAGTAACGGAGCTTGCCAGGCTGTTGTGTGATGCTAGACACATCCATTCCACTGTGTGGCCACGCCCAGAATCTTGGGAGTTATGGATCATGTGCACCAAAAATGCCTGAAGCCATTGCTGCTAAATAAGGTGGTACCAGTTACTTAATGTCAATTATATACATACTGCACATTTGCAAATGCAAAGTAAATGTTAGATCAATGTGTTTCAAATCCAATTGTACTGTATGAGTATAAAACAATGATTAAACACTGTAATTAGCAAATTATCAAGCAGTGCAGCGTTTCCTTTCTAGTTCTGTCTTATTCTAAGAAGGTTCACCTTAATAAGTGGCTACCATTGGTAGGCTCGGTGCAGCTGTATGTCACAGCTTGATCCCTTGTACCTACACAGCAAATTATTATCTACATTCCTTTCACAGCTATCTCTGAAAGAGAACCTTCATTTTAGGGATATAGACACAATCAGATTAGTATAATTTATTCTAGTGAAGATGCCTTATTAATTCAGTTTGTAATAGAATTCTAATTTCTAATTTCTATGCATTCTTGCAGCATTGTAACTCACAGTCTTCATGGCCATTAGGAGTCCCAATTGCTGTACTGAAACTGAATGAGGGCTTATGTGCATAAGCATCATTTAATCCATCGTTCCCACATACCATTTTTAATGAACGCGGTAAAGATGGGTACTAAGGGGGTCATTCCGAGGAGATCCCGAGGAGATCGTAGCTGTGCTAAATTTAGCACAGCTACGATCATGAACTCAGACATATGGGGGGATGCCCAGCACAGGGCTAGTCCGCCCCGCATGTCAGTGCTACCCCCCCCCCCCCCCCGCAGAAGTGCAAAGGCATCGCACAGCGGCGATGCCTTTGCACTTTAAGAGTAGCTCCCGACCAGCGCAGCTTTAGCGTGCTGGCCGGGAGCTACTCATCGCTACCTGGCCCGCAGCGGCTGCGTGTGACATCACCCAGCCGCTGCGGGCCACTCCCCGCATGGTCCGGCCACGCCTGCGTTGGCCGGACCGCACCCACGAAACGCCGTTTCGCCCCCTCCCGCCCATCGACCGCTTCTATCTGTCAATCAGGCAGAGGCAATCGTAGCGCGGTTCTGACCCGATCGCTACGCTGCGAAAAATTGCAGCGTGCGATCGGGTCAGAATGACCCCCTAACATAGGAAGCATCTCCAAGGAGAGACACTGTAGTGCACATGACTTACTTTCCAAAGAAAATGATGAAACATGGATGGTGGGCAATAAGACATGTCTGAGTTTACTCAATCAAAGCTCTCTCATCTAGGGGTCTATTCATGAAGTGGTTAAAAGTGTGGAGAAGTGAGCCAGTGGAGAAGTTGCCCAAGGCAACCAATCTCCAGCTGCATATAATTTTATGGAATGTCCTTGCTAAATTTGACATCAATGCTGATTGGTTGCCATGGGCAACTTTTCCAGTGGATCACTTCTCCATTCTTTTTACAGCTTCATGAAATAGACCTCCTAGTTTGGTAAGAAGACCATCAGGGGCCCAGATTTATCAAGCCTTGGAGAGTGATAAATAGCACCATGATAAAGTACCAGTCAATCAGCTCCTAACTGTAATTTTTCCCACAGCCAGGAGGGATAGGCTGGTACTTTATCACCACGCTATTTATCACTCTCCAGTACTTGATAAATCTGGGCCATGTATATTGTACCAGTATTTCTCAACAGAGAAAAATAATCAATATCCTCAATTTGCATGTCCAAAAATGATACAAAGGATGAGAGATGTGCACAGCTCCCGTGTTTTGGATCTGATTCTAAATCATCATCATGTTTTGGTTTTGTTTCTAATTGGTGTTGGCATAACTACGCTCAGGTATTTTAATTTGGATTCAGTTTTTGGCTCGTTTTTGGATTCCTTTAAAATCGATAAAAAATGACAAACATTGATTAAAAAAATGATAAAAATTGATCGAAACAGCTAATATCATGTAATTTGGACCTGATTACGGCCCTCATTCCGAGTTGTTCGCTCGCTAGCTGCTTTTAGCAGCTTTGCACACGCTAAGCCACCGCCTACTGGGAGTGAATCTTAGCTTATCAAAATTGCGAATGAAAGATTAGCAAAATAGCGAATAGACACTTCTTAGCAGTTTCTGAGTAGCTCCACACTTACTCGGCAACTGCGATCAGTTCAGTGCTTGTCGTTCCTGGTTTGACGTCATAAACACACCCAGCGTTCGCCCACTCCTCCTCCGTTTCTCCAGCCACTCCCGCGTTTTTCCCAGAAACGGTAGCGTTTTTTCGCACACACCCATAAAACGGCCTGTTTCCGCCCAGAAACACCCACTTCCTGTCAATCACATTACGATCACCAGAACGAAGAAAAAACCTTGTAATGCCGTGAGTAAAATACCAAACTTCTTAGCAAATTTACTTGGCGCAGTCGCACTGCGGCCATTGCGCATGCGCATTAGCGACTAATCGCTCCGTTGCGAGAAAAAAATACAGAGCGAACAACTCGGAATGACCCCCTACATGCAATACAAAACCCGAGTCCGGTTTTTAAATCTGACTTCTGAACTGACAACAGACCTGAGCCGGGACTTGGTTCCACTCGGAATACTAAAGTGATTCCGGACTGGGAATGGATTCGGCTCAAAATTCCTAGAGTTCGGGGTGTTTGTACTTCAGGAAAACGGAACTGCACTACTCTCTACTAAGGTTAAAGAGGTTTTAGCCTTTTTTGTGCACATACGGGTTTAATCAGAGGTGGATACTATTAACATAGATTATATACATTTTTACAGCATACAGTACAGGGACAGTGTACGCACCTGGAATATTGTGTTCAGTTTCGGACATCACTGTATAAAAAAGATATCGGTGAACTCGAAAGGGTTCAAAGGCGAGCTACTAAATTGATTAAAGGGCTAAAAGGACTGGATTACGAGGAAAAGGCTTACTAGGTTGAATATGTATACACTGGAAAAGAGGCGTCTAAGAGGACACATTATTAATATTTTAAATATGTAAAGGGGCAATACAAAGAGTTATCAGAGGAATTATTTATTAAAAGAACACAGTTTAGGACACGTGGGCACTCGCTGCGGCTGGAGGAGAGAAAATTCCGTACGCAATGAAGGAAAGGGTTCTTCACTATTAGGGCAATAAGGATTTGGAATTCCGTACCAGGGAAGGTGGTAATGGCGGACTCTGTAAATGCATTTAAAAAAGGATTAGATACATTTTTGATTGAAAATGATATCTAAGGTTATAACATTTAAAATATTGACATTGTTAACCCGGGTGTAGCATGATTTATAGTTGTTAACGAGTCATAAAACATTACTTCAGCGGGTATATTATAATCAACTCAACTTAATACAGGTTGAACACAATGGGCATTTGCCTCTATTCAACCTCAATTACTATGTTACTATGTTACTGTTACTATGTTCCTTTATTTTTAGAACACCCCTGTTTTTTTACAGCATATAGGACAGGGCCAGTGTTCCTTTATTTTAACAACACCCCTGTATTTTTACAGCATATAGGACAGGGACACAGCACCCCTGTATTTTAACAACACCCCTGTATCTTTACAGCATACAGGACAGGGCCAGTGTTCCTTTATTTTTACAACACACCTGTATTTTTACAGTATACAGGACAGGGACACAGCACTCCTGTATTTTCACAGCACCCCTGTATTTTAACAACACCACTGTATTTTTACAGCATAAAGGAAAGGGCCAGTGTTCCTTTATTTTTAAAACATCCCTGTATTTTTACAGCATACAGGACAGGGACACAGCACCCCTGTATTTTTACAGTATTCAGTACAGGGACACAGCACCCCTGTATTTTCAAAGCACCCCTGAATTTTAACAACACTCCTGTATTTTTACAGCATACAGGACAGGGCCAGTGTTACTTTATTTTTAACAACACCCCTGTATTTTTACAGCATACATGACAGGGACACAGCACATCTGTATTTTCACAGCACCCCTGTATTTAAACAACACCCCTATATTTTTACAGCATACAGGACAGGGCCAGTGTTCCTTTATTTTACAACACCCCTGTATTTTTACAGCACACAGAACAGTGCCCCTGTACAGCACAGAACAGCAACACCCCTGTACAGCACCCCTAACAGCACAGAACACCCCAGGACAGCACCCCTGTACATCACCCCAAACAGCACGGGTCACCACAGGACAGCACCCCTTTAAAGCACAGGACAGCAACACTCCTGTACAGCACCCCTAACAGCACAGGACAGCACCCTTAATGGCACACAGGACAGCACCCCTAATGAGCACACACTGACCCCACCCAACACAACCACCCACAGAGAGACAGAGGTCTGTCTCCCTCACTCTCCAAGTCCAGAGTGAAAATGGCGGTGACACACGGCTCCTTATATGGAATCCAAAACCCACGAGAATCTGACAGTGGGATGATGACGTTTTACCTCGTTCTGTGATCTAAGTCTGGTGGGAAGTCCCGAACCAGGCTTGGATTCCGGCTCGGAACTTGAAGTTCGGGGACAGAGATCCGAACCTGCTCATCTCCATTTAGAATACAGCCATAGCAAGGTTTAAGCTGTAGCCGCACACCATATATTAACCAACAAACATGTACTGTACATATAAAAAGGTTAAATTAAAATATACCTACAAAAATTCAAAAAGACACCCTCAGCAAAAAAACATAAGGTATATGTCATCATATCAGTAAATGTGGGCATCTTGGTACAGAATGAGACTACGTTCCACCACCAAACCACCTAACTTCCTCATGATCATGGCAACATAGAATTGATTTTACAGAACTTACTCCTAGTGGTTTACATATGTGGATACATGACTCTCCCCCTATGATGCCTCTCTTTAACTAAATTATATAATATTTTCCACCAGGAAAATATGGTTCTTATTGCATAAAAGGTTTCGTTTAAATCCTCATGTTTCACAATTTTTACCCCTGTTAAAAATACGGACCTTTAGAACGGTGAGGCGGCCTACACCTTCACTCATTGGGATGGGAAAACAAATGGTAAGCCACTTTTTGGCTAGATCCACTGGTAAAACTCTCTCCTTTGTGAGAGCTACTTCATTGTATGACATGCTTAGCCAGCATAATATGGTTTTTTGTCAGGCTCAGCTTTATGTTAGCTCTATTGCACGTTGATTAACACCTGTGGATGTGTCCAACCCTCTGGACAATTGGTTACAATTATCACTGTCATCACAAAGGGCCATTTGGATACATTACACTGTAGTTTGCTACACTTCCTGATGGACTATTCAAAAACTGTTATAATGGGGCAGTTACATTTTCCTCATTTAACAACTGAGGTTCTTCGTATTTTTCCGACCATAACTTATACGGAATTGTTTTATCATTTATATCATAAAGCTTATTTATCGACAAACTAGAGCTCGTAAGTGTGTTCATATGTGGATACATGCCTCTCCCCCTATGATGCCTCTTTTTTAGAACTAAATTATATTATATATTACTCATGGATTGGGTGGAGGCACCTTTTTAAAAGGAAAAGAGCTTACAAAATTGATTCACGAGAAATCTTTATTGTTGTGTTGTCAACTTCCATCAAAGCTCAAATTTGTAAATGCTTTCAATCTACAAAGTGGTTCGAAACTATATTACTTCTCCAAGATTACCCAATATCTTTTTCTTGATTTTACAAACTCAGTTTAAGATTTGGATAGCCCACACATGCCTATCTATTCTTTTTGTTTCATGACTATTTTAAAAAATGTGAAATTGTACTAAAAATTTGTACTACCTAATTTATGCTTGAGATGTGGTGCTCGATGTTGTGATAGAGCCATATTAATATTGTACAATGTCTGCACTATTGTTTCTAATTATTTTCAACTTTTTCAAAGTGCACTATTTTAATCTTTATCTGTATTGAACTAATGCTTAAAATAAAGATGTTTTAAAAATAGAATAGATTTTTTGCCTGGCCACATCTATCCAAGTCCCACCGCAGATCCTTTAAGGCAATGTCTGGGACCATACAATCAAAGAAAATAGCCAAGCTGTAGCAATTAACTCCACATCTTGTATGATGGGCATCCACAAGTCTAAGGAAGTCCTCTTGCCAAAGTCATTGTCACTCAGATGGATCATCAATATGCAGCGAACCCCAATCTGGTGAAAAGCACATATCAATTCTCCCAGCAAACCACTCCAACACAGTACTCTCACTCCCAGCAATCGGATCACACTGGCTGCTAAAAAAAAGAGGATACCAATAAATGAAGGAGTGGACAACCACCCAAACTGACTTATGACCAAATACACCTGTAACAGAAAACCAAAACAGGATCAACCATTGCCAAACAAGAACCACCCATAAAAAAAAAGCATTCACACCAACTGAGTGAAATCTAAACTGCAAGAACCAAAAACTAATCGATCTAGACCTGCAAGAAAACACAGCCACAATTAAAATGAAAAAGGTGGGTGGTGAGGGGGAGAGACCAGACATGAGGTAAAATCAAAAGCAAAAACCTATTGAGGCCAATAAGGTCCCCATATAGGAAAAAAATATTTTGGTGGCTCCAGGGGTCCAAGTGAGCAGAATGGGAAAACCAGCATCCGCGACTCAACTGGTCTGTCTTAGAGCACCAAATTTTGCACAGTAGAACGTCCCTCTAGACCAACATATCCCAATGCAGCAAAGCCGCCTGTGCTGTCTTAGCCGATGCCACTAATTCGCTTACCCTACATAATTTAAAGGGATGTCATCATTTACTGAAGCTCCTTCCAGGTAAGAAAAGTGCTAAATCATGCAGTACTTGCCCAACGCCTACTTGATTACCACTCCGACAGGCGATATCATTAGATATGCTAAAGGTGGAGATGCAAATGGACCAGCCATTTGGCCTTACTGAATCTCTTTCAGTACTTTCTCCTTAACAACCTCAGGCAACTCCAATACTGACATCAAGTTGCAGGGTGCCCCAGATGGAATGTCACCCTCCACCATACACCTAAAACCTACAGTAAACCCCTTCTCCAAAAAGTCAGTTGTCACTCAATCAGTGTAACATGAGAGCTACTTGGACATGAACATCAACCAAATTGGTGAAGGGTCTTTAATTAGCACTAGAGAATCCACAATCACCTGGTCCCAGACAAGGAGCCTGGCAGGTGTTGGCAGGATGAGGTGCAGAATCAGCTGCGGAACAGAGAAGCCGGTAGGAGGTGTCTTTCTACACAAGACGCCTTCTGCCGCATTTGCATAGTTTTATATATCAGCTGAACCCAAATATGCAGCTGGTCTATGAACTGTGGGGGTAATTCTGATCTGATCGTAGATGTGCTAAATTTAGTTAGCACATCTACGGTCAGTTTCTCTGACATGCGTGGAGACGTGCAGCACAGGGCTAGTCCGCCTGGCATGTTAAGCCCTACCCCCCACCACACACACACACACACAAGTGTGCAAAAGCATCACACGGCGGCAATGCTTTTGCACTCAGTGAGTAGCTCCCTGCCTGCGCAGCCTAGCTGCACTGGCAAGCGGCTTCCCGAGTCGCAGCAGCTGCGTGTGACGTCACGCAGTTGCTGCGGTCCGCCCCCGCAATGGTCCGGACATGCCTGCGTTACTGTTAGCATCTCACTGGGCTCTCGGGGTGCTCACGCGCAGTGCGCCAAAGGGATTCAGACAGTCCGAATTACCCTCTGTGTCCATCTCTGTGTACGCTTTTACCAGCCCTATGGCAGGCGCAGATTTATCATCTGAACAATTGCGCATCTAAGTATGCGAACACTTCAGTGACATTCCCATAACTCGTCCAAACGATGGGCCATCTACGTGCGTCTGTTTATCCACCTACCAGTCACGGCCCAGGAACACTCAGCATTTTTCAAAAACATTTCTGATACCGTATATCTCAATCGCAACAGCGCCTTTGTGCCTACACTCTGTGCACCTCACTGTGTGCCGCAGGGTTTCTTCAGGCACATGCAGAAGCAAAAGTCACTCAACTCTGCGAACATCAGCATTGTGTGCGACAGCGCCTAAGTCCACAGTACAAAACATACCGCACAGTGGGGGTCATTCCGAGTTGTTCGTTTGCTAGCAGTTTTTAGCAGCCGTGCAAACGCTATGCCGCCGCCCTCTGGGAGTGTATCATAGCTTAGCAGAAGTGCGAACTAAAGAATCGCAGAGCGGCTACACAATATTTTTGTGCAGTTTCAGAGTAGCTTCAGACCTACTCAGCGCTTGCGATCACTTCAGACTATTCAGTTCCTGTTTTGACGTCACGAACATGTCCTGCATTCGCCCAGCCACGCCTGTGTTTTTCCTGGCACCTGCGTTTTTTCAAACACTCCCTGAAAACGGTCAGTTGACACCCAGTAACGCCCTCTTCCTGTCAATCACTCTGCGGCCAGCAGTCCGACTGAAAAGCTTCTCTAGACCCTGTGTGAAACTACATCGTTCGTTGTAATAGCACGCCACGCGTGCGCCGCATATGCATGTGCAGAACTGCCATTTTTTAGCCTGATCGCTGCGCTGCGAACAAATGCTGCTAGCGATTAACTCGGAATGACCACCAGTATACTGTAGCTTCACGTGCAACCTATGATTGTTACCATTTAATAAGCTCAATTAAATGTAAATAAAAATTACACAATGTGGGTCTTTTATTTATAAAATATTGCTTCACCACAACATATTGCTACTATGAGAAACGAGTAAACATGTTTTCGATTGAGATACTCAAAACAGGATAAACACAATTTGGACAGACAAACACAACATTAACTTTTCTGCTGGAAAAGGTTTCAGTCTAATCTGGAACAATCTTACTGCTCAATTGGATGTGATTTGACTCCAGATGGTGTCTCATATACTGTATTATCTGAATTATCTCTCAGTTATAGCGTTCCTTTTATCTGCTAAATTAATAGAAAAAGGGGAGGCCCATTGAATAGAAACTGTGACTTACATTATTTTGTGTTATTGAAAGATAAATGCATACACAAAAAACCCCCAAGTGATTTGGAGAAGAAATACTATGTGACTGCATTTTGATGATGTTTGTAAGATTTAACTCTCTATGAATAATGCATGGATATAATGTAAAGCCTATACGACTCTTGTTTAAAATTTAACGCTGATAAATTATTTAGCATCAATAAAAAAATGCCAGCTATTTAAAATCATTTGATTTTCATCCTAGGATAAAATAGGATATTACTCAAAGGTGAACAATTACAGTACACAGTATATATATGTATGTATGTGTATATATATATATATATATATATATATATATATATATATATAAAATATCCACGCAAAACGCACAGCCCAAATTACTTTTTGTGTTAAGTATAACGGGGGTAATTCCAAGTTGATCGCAGCAGGAAATTTTTTAGCAGTTGGGCAAAACCATGTGCACTGCAGGGGGGGGGGCAGATATAACATTTGCAGAGAGAGTTAGATTTGGGTGGGTTATTTTGTTTCTGTGCAGGGTAAATACTGGCTGCTTTATTTTTACACTGCAATTTAGATTGCAGATTGAACACACCACACCCAAATCTAACTCTCTCTGCACATGTTATATCTGCCTCCCCTGCAGTGCACATGGTTTTGCCCAACTGCTAACAAATTTCCTGCTGCGATCACTCAGAATTACCCCCATATCTCATTTCTGTTTTGTTCTTTTTTGAGAAATAAAAGCTGTCAAATGCTCTCTGAAAGGTTGCATGAGAACAGCCCATGAATTGCCCATCAGGGGGAATTGTAGTGGTAGGGGGCAGTGCCTATGCTTAGGGGTATGGTCAGCCTCCACAGAGGCGTAGCTAACCTAGAGAGTGCATGGACTGGACCCCTTGATAAATCTAAATATAATATATGTACATATAATATATAGGTTGAGTATCCCATATCCAAATTAGTGATGTGCACCGGACATTTTTTGGGTTTTGTGTTTTGGTTTTGGATTCGGTTCCGCGGCCGTGTTTTGGATTCGGACGCGTTTTGGCAAAACCTCACCGAAAATTTTTTGTCGGATTCGGGTGTGTTTTGGATTCGGGTGTTTTTTTCAAAAAACCCTAAAAAACAGCTTAAATCATAGAATTTGGGGGTCATTTTGATCCCATAGTATTATTAACCTCAATAACCATAATTTCCACTCATTTCCAGTCTATTCTGAACACCTCACACCTCACAATATTATTTTTAGTCCTAAAATTTGCACCGAGGTCGCTGGATGGCTAAGCTAAGCGACACAAGTGGCCGACACAAACACCTGGCCCATCTAGGAGTGGCACTGCAGTGTCAGACAGGATGGCACTTCAAAAAAATAGTCCCCAAACAGCACATGATGCAAAGAAAAATGAAAGAAAAAAGAGGTGCAAGATGGAATTGCCCTTGGGCCCTCCCACCCACCCTTATGTTGTATAAACAGGAGAGGGGCTTTCTAGAGCTTTAGAGCTTTCTAGCGAGAGGGTGAGTGCTTCCATCCTCATGTGAAGCTGAACCACTAGCCATGAACATAGGCCAGGGCCTGAGCCGTTCCTTGCCACTCCGTGTCGTAAATGGCATATTGGCAAGTTTACGCTTCTCCTCAGACGCTTTTAATTTTGATTTTTGGGTCATTTTACTGAACTTTTGTTTTTTGGATTTTACATGCTTTCTACTATGACATTGGGCATCGGCCTTGGCAGACGATGTTGATGGCATTTCATCGTCTCGGCTATGACTAGTGGCAGCAGCTTCAGCATGAGGTGGAAGTGGATCTTGATCTTTCTCCACATTTTTGTTCTCCATTTTTTAATGTGTGGAATTATATGCCAGTATCAATAGCAATGGCCTACTACTATATATACTGCGCACAACTGAAATGCACCACAGGTATAGAATGTAGATGGATAGTATACTTGACAACACAGAGGTAGGTACAGCAGTGGCCTTCCGTACCGTACTGCTATATATACTGGTGGTCACTGTCAGCAAACTGCACAACTGAAATGCACCACAGGTATAGAATGTAGATGGATAGTATACTTGACGACACAGAGGTAGGTACAGCAGTGGCCTTCCGTACCGTACTGCTATATATACTGGTGGTCACTGTGTCAGCAAACTGCACAACTGAAATGCACCACAGGTATAGAATGTAGATGGATAGTATACTTGACGACACAGAGGTAGGTACAGCAGTGGCCTTCCGTACCGTACTGCTATATATACTGGTGGTCACTGTCAGCAAACTGCAAAACTAAAATGCACCACAGGTATAGAATGTAGATGGATAGTATACTTGACGACACAGAGGTAGGTACAGCATGGGCCTTCCGTACCGTACTGCTATATATACTGGTGGTCACTGTGTCAGCAAACTGCACAACTGAAATGCACCACAGGTATAGAATCTAGATGGATAGTATACTTGATGACACAGAGGTAGGTACAGAGGTGGCCTACCGTACCGTACTGCTATATATACTGGTGGTCACTGTCAGCAAACTGCAAAACTAAAATGCACCACAGGTATAGAATCTAGATGGATAGTATACTTGACGACACAGAGGTAGGTACAGCAGTGGCCTACTGTACCGTAATGCTATATATTATATACTGGTGGTCAGCAAACTGTGCAAAACTGAAATGCACCACAGGTATGGATGGATAGTATACTTGACGACACAGAGGTAGGTACAGCAGTGGCCTACTGTACCGTAATGCTATATATTATATACTGGTGGTCAGCAAACTGTGCAAAACTGAAATGCACCACAGGTATGGATGGATAGTATACTTGACGACACAGAGGTAGGTACAGCAGTGGCCTTCTGTACCGTACTCCTATATATTATATACTGGTGGTCAGCAAAATTATGCACTGTACTACTATATACTACACAATGCAGCACAGATATGGAGTGTTTTTCAGGCAGACAACGTATACTGGTGGTCACTGGTCAGCAAAACTCTGCACTGTACTCCTCCTATATAATATTATACTGGTGGTCCCCAGTCCCCACAATAAAGCAGTGTGAGCACAGATATATGCAGCACACGGAGCACAGATATGGAGTGTTTTTCAGGCAGACAACGTATACTGGTGGTCATTGTCAGCAAAACTCTGCACTGTACTCCTCCTATATAATACAGCTGCTCCCCAGTCCCCACAATTAAGCAGTGTGAGCACAGATATATGCAGCACATTGAGCACAGATAAGGAGCGTTTTATTCAGGCAGAGAACGGATAAAACTGGTGGTCACTGATCAGCAAAACTCTGCACTGTACTCCTCGTATATTAATATAAAGCTGCTCCCCAGTCCCCACAATGATATAAGCAAGCACAAATATTTGCATCAACTCAACAATGAATTAACGGAGAGGACGCCAGCCACGTCCTCTCCCTAACATTTCCAATGCACGAGTGAAAATGGCGGCGACACGCGGCTGCTTATATAGAATCCGAATCTCGCGAGAATCCGACGGGATGATGACGTTCGGGCGCGCTCGGGTTAACCAAGCCATACGGGAGAATCCGAGTATGCCTCGGACCCGTGTAAAAAGGGTGAAGTTCAGGGGGGGGGGGTTCGGTTTCCGAGGAACCGAACCCGCTCATCACTAATCCAAATATTCCGAAATATGGAATATTCCAAAATACAGACTTTTTTGAGTGAGAGTGAGATAGTGAAACCTTTGTTTTTTGATGGCTCAACGTACACAAACTTTGTTTAATACACAAAGTTATTAAAAATATTGTATTAAATGACCTTCAGGCTGTGTGTATAAGGTGTATATGTAACATAAATGAATTGTGTGAATGTACACACACTTTGTTTAATGCACAAAGTTATAAAAAATATTGGCTAAAATTACCTTCAGGCTGTGTGTATATGGTGTATATGTAACATAAATGCATTCTGTGCTTAGACTTGGGTCCCATCACTATGATATCTCATTATGGTATGCAATTATTCCAAAATACGGAAAAATCCCATATCCAAAATAGTTCTGATCCCAAGCATTTTGGATAAGGGAGACTCACCCTGTATAGCAAATACTGCTAGTGCATGTATGATAATGTCAACGACATGAAAGCAGTGCAGAAAATACACCATAGTCCTATGCAGTATAATGTAACATATGTATATTGTGTAACTGTAGAGCACAGTATGGAACTTGTTCCCTAAAGGAGGAGGTGGGCCCACAGGCAGTGGGGCCCACCGGGGCTTTCCTCTGTACCCCTGTGGGCCAGTCTGTCCCTGTCGCTTCCCCTACAGATGGAGCCATCCTAATCGTGGCTCCATCTGGGCTACAGCCGCGTTTGGGACGCGTGCGCGTCCGTGATGCTTACGCGCCCCATTCACTAGAATGGGAGCGTCTCTGTGCACTTCCGGCGGGGCTAGGCGGACGGATCAATGAGTGTGGCTCCATCAGTATCTTTCCTAAGTTCCACCCCCAGTAGCACTGAGAGGGGGGCAGGTATTCTTTACTCAGGCCTGTTGGAGGGGCTCGGATGGGGCCAGAGTTCCACTGCCCCCCTCCCCCTTCTCCGGTGCAGAGCTGGGCAGGGAGATAGAGAAGTGATTGCTGCTGCTGCACCAGCCCTCTCTCCCCAATCCAGCACTGCTGCTCAGTGCTGTGTGCCGAGCTGGGGAGAGAGACAGCTGCAGCATCAGTCTGTACTCTTTCTCCCTGTGTGGGTGGGGAGCAAGTGATCGCATCCCGCCAACCGCAACACTGGCACCGCCCATCCTGGACACTGCGCCCCCCTGTGTGGAGCACTCGCCCGCTTCAGGGCCACACGGAACATTTAATTACTATGTTTTTATGAAGGGGGTCTGGCCATGCCTCTTCTCTTTGACCCCCCTTTATATGTCTTTTTTTTTCCTACGTCCTTCTTCTCTTCTGTCTTTTTCACTCGTAACTTTATAGCATATATTCTCCTCCTTAAGTTGGGCATTCTACTGTATTTACTGGTTTGCATTTATGTGACCAGCAGTCTCACAATACTGGCCCCTAAATCCCACCCGCTCACAATCCCGATGGTCGGCATGCTGACCAACGGGACTATTCCCACTTAGAGGCGTCCACGACACCCATAGAGTGGGAATAGAACCTGTGGCAAGGGGCAACATTTAGTATGGGACAATGTGTGGTTGTTATATTAGGACTGCAAAAAGTGATGATCCCTCCTGCAAACTGATTATTAGTCACAAGCAGACTACAGCCTGTGTCTAGGGAGCAGTTTGCTCCAGGGATCATCAGCGTTGTGGGCCCCTGTCAAACTGATCAGCGTCAGTCCCCTGTACCTCCTCCCATTCACAGAAAGCTTCCGTCTGCAATTCTGTACTGGGGAGGAAATCATCACAGCTCTTCCTTCACATATGTCCCCGTCCCCATCTCTACTTCATGCTACTGCTCCGTCACTTGTTTCCATGAGTTATCAGTGATGTAGGCAACTCATTCCCATGAGTGCCTCTCTTCCCTGCCTCTGCCTCCTACTGTAACTTCCCATGTGCATCTATCATCTCCTCTACCCATATGTACCTTTGCCCTCTGCCTCACCAAACGTGTCTCTGACCACCACCCCATGAGTGCCTCTGTCTCCTACCTCCCCAGAGTGCCTCTGTCTCATACCTCCCTATGTGCATCTATCATCTCCCCTCCTCCTATGTACCTATGCTTCCCCAATTGTGCCTCTGTCCCCGTCCTCATGAGTGCCTCTGAGTGCCTATACCTCCTTCCTCCCCATGTGCACCTATCATCTGCGATCCCCATATGTACCTCTGCTTCCCCAATTGTGCCTCTATCCCTGTCCTTATGAGTACCTCTGATACCCTCCCCATGAGTGCCTCCTTCCTCCCCATGTGCACTTATCATCTCCCCTCCCCATGGGGGGTAATTCCAAGTTGATCGCAGCAGGAATTTTGTTAGCAGTTTAGCAAAACCATGTGCACTGCAGGGGAGGCAGATGTAACATGTGCAGAGAGCATTAGATTTGGGTGTGGTGTGTTCAATCTGCAATCTAATTTGCAGTGTAAAAATAAAGCAGACAGTATTTACCCTGCACAGAAACAATATAACCCACCCAAATCTAACTCTCTCTGCATATGTTATATCTGCCTCCCCTGCAGTGCACATGGTTTTGCCCAACTGCTAACAAAATTCCTGCTGCGATCAACTTGGAATTACCCCCCATATGTACCTGTGCCCCTTGCCTCACCAAGTATGCCTCTGACCCTCCTTCACATGAGTGCCCCTGCCTCCTACTGTATCTCCCCATGAGCACTTATCATCTCCCCTCCACATATGTACCTGTGCCCCCTGCCTCACCAAACGTGTCTCTGACCCCTTCCCCATGAGCGCCTTTGCCTTTTACCTGCCCATGTGCACCTATTATCTCCCATTCCCATATGTACCTCTGCTCCCCTCCCCATGAGTGCACCTAACCGCTGCCTTTCCAATTGTGCCTCTGACTCCCCTCCTCATAAGTGCCTCTGCCTCCTACCTCCCCATGTGTGCCTATGACTTCCCCTCCCAATATGTGCCTCTAACCCACCTCACCCCATGTGCACCTCTGGACTTTTCCTCCCATTGCGTGGCTGGGCGTTCGCTGGGCGGGTGTATGACGTCAAATCCGGACACGAATAGGCTGAAGTGATCGCAAGCGCTGCGTAGGTTCAGAGCTACTCTGATACGGCACAAACTGTATTTGCAGAGCTCGGCTGCACAAGCGTTCGCACTTCTGCTAAGCTAAAATACACTCCCCAGAGGGCGGCGGCATAGCGTTTGCACGGCTGCTAAAACTAGCTAGCGAGCGATCAACTCGGAATGAGGGCCTATGATCCGTATGCATGCGCAGTAGATCGATAATCGATGATCAGGTCTGAATAAGGCCCTGAGAACCTCTACAATCTGGCTAGACCAATTTGTAATACTCTATACAGCACTTACCTTCTGTATTAAACTCCTATTCCCTATAGATTGGACACTTGTGAGCAGGGCCCTCTTACCTTTTAAACAAACAAAAATATACAATAATTTGTAAAACATGCATTTCTGAATGCATAAGCCTCCATACATACAGCTATATAATAGTACAAAACCTGCAGCACTGCTATCATAGCGGTATCCTGCAATATACCTTACCAATACCACATACTGTATGTACTGTAATTACCCCATGTCTGTTGCTCTCTCTTATAGAAATGATAGCTTTCATATGAGCAGAAAATACACTTTAGGGGGTTACTGGCATACTCACAATTCATTCGCTCCCTAAATAAATCTTGTGTTTTTAGAAAATGAGCATGAACCGAGCTCTCTCTAAAATTGCCAGAGAGGGGGTTTGAAAATAAAAGAAATAGCAATTTTGCTTGAAAGAGCAACGCGAATGTGTTGCAGAGTACTATAGATGTCAAGAGGTAAAAAAAATATATATAAAAAGAGATAACAGCTCTGCTTCAAAATGAAAGAGCGAGCTCACTCAAGGGGTGTTTAAAATTCTGCGCTCATACTCTCTATCCGGCAGATGCAGACAGTGGCAAGGGGCAGAGGTTTACAAACCCGAGATGTGTAGATCAGAAGCGCAGTATATGATTATACCTAATTATCTTTAATGCCAAAATGAATTTGGATTGCTGCATTATACTGTAAGATGCTTATACGTTTTTTTCTCATGCTATCTGCTGTACTATTTAAAACAATAACTCCCTGACCTTTATTAGCTGTCTCGGAGTTAAACGCAATCACATCAGTCTATTACCAAGAAATCACGCTTCCAATTTCTGCATTAATTCTGTTGGTCCATGTGCCAGAGGTGTTAATAAGCTATTGCATATGCTTCGTCCTAGGGTGGTCATTCCGAGTTGTTCGCTAGCTGTTTTCGTTCACAGCGCAGCGATTAGGCAAAAAAGCGGCACTTCTGCGCATGCGTATGCGGCGCAATGCGCATGCTTGACGTACTTTCACAATTGCCGATGGTTTTTTAGCGAAACTTTTCAGTCGCACTGCTGGCCGGGAGTCATTAACAGGAAGAGGGTGTTTCTGGGTGTCAACTGACCGTTTTTAGGGAGTGTTCGAAAAAACGCAGGTGTGCTGGGAAAAGCGCAGGCGTGGCTGGCCGAATGCAGGGCGTGTTTGTGACGTCAAAACAGGAACTGAATGGTCTGAAGTGATCGCAAGCGCTGAGTAGGTCTGAAGCTACTCTAAAACTGCTCAAACATATTTTGGTGCCGCTCTGCGATCCTTTCGTTCGCACTTCTGCTAAGCTAAGATACACTCCCAAAGGGCGGCGGCTTAGCGTTTGCACGGCTGCTAAAAGCAGCTAGCGAGCGAACAACTCGGAATGAGGGCCTATGTTCATCTGCATTCAAGAAACAATTACATAATTCTATTTGATGATGAAAGCGTCATGCAGTTAGGCTGGACATTCTTGATGACATCACAAATCTGTAGATATATATGGTACCAGACTGGTAATTTATTTTTTGTGATACACCAGTGATAAGTGTTAACTGTAGAGCATGCAGGTATTAGGTCTTTTAAACGAAAACAGTCTCGAAAGACCTGAAGTCAGAAAGATAAAGTGAATAAATTGGAATGATGTCACACATTGACATGATTATCAAGAGCATACTACAACAGTGTGGAACACTGGTAGACAATTTTAGGACAATGCCAAGGGCAATTTGGGGAACCATAGAGAATGTAATTCAATAGTGCCACAAATTCTAGAAAATTATCATTCTCAAAGTTCTAAATTCCAGTACATTCACAAGATATTGGGAGCATTCACAGACCCGGCCCTAACCAATATGATGCCCAAGGCAAGATTTTGGCTGGTGCCCCCTAGCACCACCGCTAGTTCCACCTCTGACCCTGCACCCCTTTCTTAGCACCATAACCCCTCACCCATAGCAGTCCTCATTTTGGTGCTCCTACCCCCTATATTTTATATAGGAACAGTGCACACATTCAGTGCATAGCCCAAAAAGGGGCGTATTCTTGCTGGGAAGGGGCATGGCCACACAATAGTATACCCAATTCAAATTATGCCACAGTAGTGCAACTTTACTCATATTTTATCATGCGATAGTGTACCTTATTCACGTTATATCACACAGTAGTACCACTTTATCTAATATACGTTTCTCCTCACAGTAGTGCCCCTTGTTCACATTACATCACGCAGTATTGTTCCTTAATCACATTACAACACACCATATTGCTCTTTATTCACATTAGACCACACAGCAGTGCCCTTTCTGTTCGTTACGCCACACAGTAGAGCACCTTATACACATTATGCCACACATTAGTAATGCATTTATACACATAATCCCACACAATAATGCCCCTTACACATGACACACATTATTAATGTCCTTATAAACATACACTGTGGCTCTATCTGCATACAAAATGCTACGTTACAGTGACTTCCAGGAATAAACTGTAACATAACATTTCATATGCAGATACAGCCACAGTCACACTCAGAATATAGGCATGCCGCATATCATTTTAATCAGCATAAACTGCTTGTGCCCCTAGGCATGCCAAATGCCCTAGGCATTTGCCTATGCCTAAGGCTGGCTCTGAGCATTCAGTTCCATGCGATGAGCTGCCAGGCACTGCTGCAAAGCTTTGCTGTGTAATATTGTCCACTTACAGTAGTGATAACAGCACAAGGTTTCCTGCAATCCTCTGTGGAGTGAGAGACATCTTGCAATGCCGGTGGATACCATGTGTCATTCCAGAATAGCACATTGCTTTGATGCCGTTAAATTGAATTTGGTTCATTGAATGTAAATGATTTCCTGTTTTTCTTGAATGGCTAACGAGCTACAAACACCTCTAGCTCAGGAATTGTGAGCAAATAAACCAGAGAAACCTTCTATTCCAGAGTATTCTAAGGATTTGACGTTACCAAAACTTTGTGCTTAAATCATGATCTATGATATTGCTTTATTATGTGAACCTTTCAAATCGTTCACATAGAAAGCGCCCAGCAGCTCAAAATGTATCAGTGGCACCTCAGATGTGGATGCAGTGATTCCTTCAAAGACTGTCATTTCCCGGTTTTAAGCCTTGGAGCCCAGTAGAGTGTTGCATCCGGAGAACCCTGTGTTCATCACACCAGTGGCTCCCGACTCATATACCACTTTCTGAACTATATCACTAACATATAATGTATAAGGACTCAGTGTATTTATTATTCCTTAGACTGACCTCCATTGGAATTATACATTATATATCCCCAGCTGGTTATTTACATGCACTTCATCTGTTCATTTCATATATATATTTTTCATTTATTTATATCTGTTTTATAATATATCTGTTTTTTCCCATGCTTTGAGACGGGTGTAGTACTGCTGACCGGCGGTCAGGAGACCGCCGGTCAGCTTACCGACGCCGGGATCCCGGCAGCATACCGACGCCGGGATTCCGGCGGGGAGGGGCGAGTGCAGCTGTCTCATTAAGGCAAAACGTAAGGTTCATCAGAAATGCAACCAGGGACAGAACCGGATGATATTTGTGACACAATATGATGATATGTCTCCGGTTATCTCTAAAACCCTGAAGAAGCATTGGCCACTTATCAGATCTGACCCGAAATTTAAGGGTACTCTGGAGAATCCACCAATGATGGCTTACAGACGTGGTAGAAACCTGAAGCAGATCCTTATGCAACCTGCCCGGCGTCTTAATGCCAAGGAAAGCAGTACATGGCTGAACTCTCAGAAGCCAGGTTGCTTCAGATGCGTTGGTTGTGTGACGTGCCGCTCGCTGCTGCCAGGCACTTCTTTCCCACACCCTCACACTGGAAAAGTGATCAACATCAGATATAAGCTTCACTGTAGGTTAAGCCATGTGGTCTATATGCTTTTATGTCCATGTGGCCTGGCATACGTTGGGATGACGACCTGTACCTTCAGAGAACGAATGGCAAACCACAGGAGCTCGATTCACCAGGCAATTATATCTGGCTCATCTGATAAACCGGTGGCACAGCACTTCTTAAAAGCGGGACATCAGGGCTCAGCACTTAGGTGTCGTATAATTGATTGGGTTCCGGAACCCGAGAGGGGCGGAGACCGTGCCCTTATACTGAGAAAATTGGAGGCGAGATGGATTTTTAGATTGGGAACTCTAGCCCCCAACGGATTAAATGAGAATAATCACCTTGGGATTTTTCTTAGATAAAGAAGAGGGGCTTTTTGCCCTTTATGACCAGTGCACTGTAAAGTGTTAATTAAAGACACTTTATTTTTAATAGATGTCCATATATGCATGTTTAGACGCATGCATATGTGCACTCATGTTTATGTATTTATGTTGTATGTTGATGTTTGTCATGATAGAGTATTGTCCACACCTCATTGGCTCCTTACTGCCCACATTTTCATTTTTTATTTTTATTATTATCTTTATTTTTGTTTTTTGGAACAACCCTATTGATCATCCTTAAAACTAGTATGTGGATCCCTATATATATATATACATATAGTTCCTGTCCCATATTACTATAAGCATGTCTTTATATAAAGTGGTTTCCCCTGCCAGCAGGCGATTATAGTTCCGCCCGTCTATGCCTGGTTGCGTGGCAACCATAGGTAACCTATGCGGTGAGTCGCCCGGAGGGTCTCCTGGCAACCAGTGATTCATATCATTATCATAGGCCGTGTGGTGAAGCTCGGAGGGTTGCCTGGCAACCAGCCCGAGACGTCATTTCCGCCCAGGCGGTCGTCTGCACTATATCACTTGTAGAGTGACGCTCGGAAGGTTGCTAGGCGACCATTCCGATACGTCACTTCCGTTTAGGTCCCGATTGGCGGCTGATAGAGAAGGGGCAGCTGGGTAGTGGTTGCTATGCAACCACTACGATCTTCACTTAGGTATATTTTATAATATTGAGACTCCTGTTGGGATTGGTGATACTATTATGAGATGGGTGATCTGCACTAATATTTATATGTATTAAATATGTGGTTGTTCATATGCATAATTACGAATATACAGGGCTGACTCCGCCCACAAAATGACGCAATTTAGGCGCGTTTTTTTGAATGATGGGTATTTAGGGAGCCGGTGAGGCATGGTCAGTTAGGCTGCTGATGTTTTAAATATGATGTGACAGCTCTCTGATGTTTTCTGTGTCCCCTGATGACGGTCTGGATATGGCCGAAAACGTTTCGGCTTTTTTCAAAGATATTGGACTGTAGCAAACAGTCATGCTGTGTTATTCAAGCTGTCTGGAGAAATAAAATTTCAATTTGATATCTACACCTATGCAAAGACCGGTGAGTGCTCCATTTGCCTTTTTCTTTTTCTATATTTTTCATTTATTTATATCTGTTTTATAATATATCTGTTTTTTCCCATGCTTTGAGACGGGTGTAGTACTGCTGACCGGCGGTCAGGAGACCGCCGGTCAGCTTACCGACGCCGGGATCCCGGCAGCATACCGACGCCGGGATTCCGGCGGGGAGGGGCGAGTGCAGCAAGCCCCTTGCGGGCTCGCTGCGGTCGCCACGGGTTCTATTCCCACTCTATGGGTGTCGTGGACACCCACGAGTGGAAAGAGTCCCTGTTGGTCGGCATGCCGACCATCGGGATAGTGAGCCGTCGGGCTGGTGGAGGAGGTCATGTGACTGTCGGTCAGCTGACCGGTGGTCACATGAATACCACCCCTTTGATACTGTATATTTATAGGTGCATACACACGGTGAGATCCTTGCTATGCCCGATTTTGACTATGCGATTTCCCTTGAACTCCCCCAGAGTCCTGATAGCACAGATTTTCACTGTCTGCACTTTTGATTTTGTCTATGTACGATTTTGCCTAAGTGCCAATTTTCACTATACTTTGTACTAGATAGTACACTAGAGAGTCAAAATTTACTTACCTGCACAGTCTATCTAGCCTTGCGATACCGACCCTGCGAGAGTGTACCTCGGGATCGAATCGGTATCGCAAGCTGCCTAACACCTTGAGATGTGCACTAACTTTTACAGATTTGTCTCACCGTGTGTACACACCTTATGGGAAAAAAAAATTAAGCTATTCACTTGGTCCTTCACCACCTACTTCTAACATCGTTCACATATTCACTTTGTGAAAATCGATAAAATGAAAAAAATAACTAATGTATGATTTTCAGTGTTGCATTTTTTAAGCATTTTCCTTGCATTGTGCTATTACTTAGAAATGCAAACTATTGTATTTGTGGTCAAAAAAATAGGTTTTTAAAAAATAGGATATTTTAAAAATATTTTGCTACTCTCAAACGTGCAATTATTGCAGTAATAGTCATATGATAACATACAGTATGTGGGCCTGATGTAATATAGGGGCTGACGTATCAAGGTGTTTCCGCAGTAATTTTTTCTGAAAAGCATGCTTATCGCTATATTTTGTTTTTGTTTTTATGCAACGAGCTGTTAATCAGATTTTTATCTAATTTGTTTTGGAGATAAAAATCTGTTTTTCTCTTATCGCAAAAAGCATTCCAGACTTATTGGAGTCTATTGAATGCAATATAAATCAAATATATCAAATAATTAGTGATGAGCGAGGTTCGGTTTTACTCGGTTTTACTCGGTTTTACTCGGTTCTCAAAACGGCATCTTATTGGCTATCCAAAACACGTGACATCCGTGAGCCAATAAGATGCCGTTTTGAGAACCGAGTAAAACCGAGTAAAACCGAGTAAAACCGAATCCGCTCATCACTACAAATAATCCATGCAGATTTTTTGGGGAAAACTTTATATATATTTAATAGTAGCTGGAGAAGGTGTTAAATGCCTTTGATGTAGTTTAATTTAATTATTCTTTAATTTTTTTAACTGAAATATTTTTATTGAAGAAATTTTAGTTTTACATTACAGGTTTTCCAGAACATTATAAACAGACTTATAATAAATTCTTTCATTTTTCTAATCAATTGTTTATTATATATGGCCCTTTTTAATGTAGCTGTGCTATAATTTTTTCTTTTTATTTTATTTTATTTTTAAAGACCCCTGAAGCTTCTTCCTCATTCTTCTTGCATCATTCCAGCTGTTCTCTAAGACCCCACTCTTGACTGTATACTGTGATCATTCCTCCCAATCTGACCTGTACTCCTTTTGTGAATCTTGCACCCTACTAATACACTAGAGGAATCTCCAGTGGCTGGTATGGCCACTCCTGCTACAATGGCTCAGACTTGGAAACCTCCATTCCCAGGTCCTCCAATTATGGAGCAAAATTGGAGAAATCATCACCTAATTTAGATGCTCTCCTCCAAGCAAGTTATGGAGGAACTTTAATCTAGGCTCCAAACTGTGATAGATATTTCTTACTTGGGGTTCAGAATTACCACCTTGAAGGTAGGTAAATATGCTTCTGGCTTCAGACCATAGACAAGCGAGTCATGCAATTCAAGAATTATGTTTTAGACAACAGGGGCTGTCTCCCCAAGGATGTCTGCACACATGGTCTTCTTGATGTTCTCAACAAAATTTTGGTTGAAACTGAGGGGCAGATGTACTAAGCCTTGGAGAGTGATAAGGTGGAGATACAGTACTGACCAATCAGCTTTTAACTTTCATTTTTCAAACTCAGACTGTAACATGACAGTTAGGAGCTGAGTGGCTGGTACTTTATCTCTCTCCACTTTATCACTGTTCAAGGATTAGTACATCTCCCCCTGAATCTGTACCCCAATGATTCATTAGAATTTGATCAAGCACATTAAGCCCTAGGACCTAGGGGCCCGATGAGGACCAGCTCTGAGATGTGATCTGCAGGCTTCATTATTTCTCGCAAAAGGAGGAGATCCTCAATAGGAATTTTAATCTGAATTTTATAAAATCTATTGCCAGATATCTGTAAATCTTCCATGATCTCTTCTGCGCACACTCTGGCAATGCCAGGTCCTGGAATAGGACATTAAAAATAGTTGGGGGTTCCCACTTAGCCTTCAGGCAGCACACACAGAGGTTTGTCACCTTGCGGGTTCTTTCTGGTCTCAAATAATTCTGCTCTACACTGAGCCTTGACCATTTTTGGCAAGCACTTGCACTCCAAATTGATCAGCCAACTGGAATTTTGCATAGAGAATGCTGGCAGGTGGTTCATCGTTTAAGGAAGAAGTCTGGAGATGTTGTGCCCTCCCAACTGCCGACTGCTACTGTACCTGAAGGTAACTGCCCCATATGTTTGCATGTTTCTCTCTCATTTCTCCACAGGTTTGAAATTCTTCCTGAGGGCACCATCTCAGCCTTCTGCCTGAAGAATTTTTATAGGGAGTCTGCCTGCATATTTCACCTAGACATTTTTGTCTCTTCTTAAGCGGGCCAAGATACCAGGTGATCTTCTGTCTGTATATTGTTAGTTCCAGGTTGAGTGCCCCGTGCATCTTCTCTTATTGGGTTCTTCGGCTTGCTTGTTTGGTTTGTTTTCCTTGAGCGTGTTATTGTGGACTTGTTTGCACAACCACTCCCTCCCTTATAATGTTTAAATCCTTTGGGTAGATGGAGTCATTAATCCACAGTGTGCTCCTCACTGGAAACCATTCCTGGGGACATGAGCTTCTTGTTCACCTACTATCCTGATGAGGTTTTCTATATTTAATTTTGTTCTGTTTACCTTTAGCCTTCTCCTCCTCCTCCTCCTCTCTAACTCTTGCTCTTGCTATCATGCTTTCCATCTCCCCTCCTCCAACCTCACCTTCACTCATTGCCTTTCATACTGTTTTATTATATTTTCCTGTCTTTTGTCTCCCCAACGGTGTTTTTTTCCTCCTAGTTACCTTCTTACTCTTTCATACCCTAATCACTCTCTTCTGGTATATAATTTCATTACTTTGAGGCCCTGGCTTCCCCCTGACAAAGTACTGACCTTACTCTCTTTGTCCTCTGACAGTAAGTGCCTTATGTATAGCCTCCACTAATGTTGATTGATTGGCTGCTTTTTGACCACACAGAGTTACCCCATTGTAGGATTTATCTCCCACCAACAGGAAGATGTATCTCTTATTGCCACACATTTATTTACATGGTGTCTGATGCCTCATAGTCATGCATACAGTTAACTGCTGCCCACTTTGGGACTCCCTTGTTTCATATTGTCTATACGTGTGTTTGATTCTGTAATGAGTCTTCTGTGTATTCTACTTAAAACCAAGTAAAGAAAATTTGCATTAAAGTTCACATTTATGATTTGCTTTCTAATACAGTATGTGGTTCGCATTTGTGGTTCACTGTTCATAATGATATTGAAATAAAGTATAACATGTTACCTGTTTGAGCCTAAATATCTACATCCTATAATGTTTTACAGGTTGAGTATCCCATATCCAAATATTCCGAAATACGGAATATTCCGAAATACAGACTTTTTTGAGTGAGAGTGAGATAGTGAAACCTTTGTTTTTTGATGACTCAATGTACACAAACTTTGTTTAATACACAAAGTTATTAAAAATATTGTATTAAATGACCTTCAGGCTGTGTGTATAAGGTGTATGTGAAACATAAATGAATTGTGTAAATGTAGATACACTTTGTTTAATGCACAAAGTTATAAAAAATATTGGCTAAAACTACCTTCAGGCTGTGTGTATAAGGTGTATATGTAACATAAATACATTGTGTGCTTAGATTTAGGTCCTATCACCATGATCTCATTATGGTATGCAATTATTCCAAAATACGGAAAAATCCGATATCCAAAATATCTCTGGTCCCAAGCATTTTGGATAAGGGATACTCAACCTGTATTAGCATTTTTTATTTTTATTTTAGCAATGACTGACCTTTAACGTATTCTTAGTCGTTTGTATGGAGGACTATTAAATATACTAAACTTTGTAACCCAAACAAGATTGAATATATATTCGATCCAGTCACCTCAAACATGCCTGCTCAAAGTTTTATTCAAATTTTAGTCTTTTCTAAAGTTTTAGAGTAAATCTAGAATTTTGGAACAAGTTTGAAGAATTGGTTTATAAATCCCTTTGAACAATTTTGAGATATCAATTTAAAATCTTTTCTGAAGGGTCTTTCTAACTCTCTAAATCATGTAAATCCCCAATGGCTCTACAGTCAATCCCTGCAAAATATGATAAAAATATCGAACAGTTACCATAAACTTCTGCTTGCAGTAACTGGGGCTGATGCATCTGCTTTTCCATCTGGCTGCAGATGTCTGCTTACTACATTATGGAAAGTGAGATTCTGCCTTTGTACAGTAAACATCCAGACGACTGCATGTGGAACCTATTCTGCCCACTGTCGCTGCTGTCATCATTACTGAACATACACCAGCCCTATGCGGAGTTTAAAATATCTGTCAGATGCTACAATTGAGAAGTGAAGTCAGCTGACAGAACCACGATACTCCCACTAGACAGTAGAGTTCCAAGTGACCGCGTGGTCAACACCAATTAAGGGCCGTAAGTGCCCATTCACAGATACAGTAGTGTGGTCCAGCAATGGATGGATCAATCTGTATGCACTAGAGATCTATTTCTGTGTGCTGGTACCTGATGTGGTGAAGAAGCGGAGTTCTTCCTTTGGCGCAGGTACAGTGTGCTGAAGTCTGTGTGCATATTGTGACATTCATGCGACTCAGAAATGCGATGCAGCCAAATTCCGGGAGTCAGGATCCCAACAGTCAGAAGATCCCGATGGTCAGAATCCCGACGGAACCTGGAGGTAAGTAGTATAAAAACATAGAATTTGATGGCAGATAAGAAACACTTGGCCCATCTAGTCTGCCCCCTTTTTTTAATCATATTGTTACCTTAAACACTATTTAATCCTTAATTCTTTGTAAGGATATCCTTATTTCTATCCCAAGCATGTTTAAATTGCTCACTGTCTTAGCCTCTACCACCTCTGCTGGGAGGCTATTCCACTTGTCCACTACCCTTTCTGTGAAGCCATTTTTCCTCAAGTTTCCCCTGAATCTACCTCCCTCCAGTTTCAGTGCATGTCCTTGTGTTCTAATACTTCTCTTTCTTTTTAAGAATGTTTCCCTCCTATTCCTTGTTAAATCCTTGATAAATTTGAAAGTTCCCTTCCCTGATCCAAACTAAGTACAGGCAGTGTCGTACTGGGGCATGCAGGGCCCACCGGTGGAATGCAGTGGTAGGGGCCCATGTTAGGGGTGTGGCCAGTCTGCAGAGGGGGTGTGGCCTGCCACCTCATTGGTTTGACTAACCATTAGAGAGTGCAATGTCTGATCCTCTTCAAAAATATATACAGTAAATTTAGCTGCTGCATGCATGATAATGTACCAGATTAATAACAGCAATGCAGTGCAGAAAACGCACCATTGTCCAGTATAAGGTAACATATGTATAATGTATAATTCAAGTGCACAGTCCGGAACCTGATCCTTAGAGCAGGAGGTGGGGGGCCCACCGGTGGTTCACCTGTACACCTGTGGGCCAGTCCAAGCCTGAGTACAGGGGGTTAGGCACTAGGTGGAGGGCTAGGGTGGGGCTCAGGGGTGGGGAAGGTTAGGGTTAGGCTGTGGGGGGGGGGGGGGGAATTAGAGATAGGATCAAGGTGAGGGATAGCATGAAAATATTTACCGCGACCCATCAGGATTTCACTGTTGGTCTTCTGACTGGGATTTCATACCCACCCCTCAGAATCAGCCCCACTGTATGAGGAGTGTTAGCAATGAATCAAAGTATTCATACAGTAATCTTCCTCATCTGTGCCACATATAGGGGTCTATTCATGAAGCAGTGATAAGTGTGGAGAAGTGAACCAGTGAAGAAGTTGCCCATGGCAACCAATCAGCATTGAAGTAACATTTATAATTTGCATACTATACAATTGTACGGAGCAGCTGATTGGTTGCCATGGGCAACTTCTCCACAGGCTCACTTCTCCACACTTTTCACTGCTTCATGAATAGACCCCATAGTGTCAATCTTATGCTCTCACTTCTTAGTCTGACCAGTAATTTACTAACTGTTATAGAGAGAGTGCAGAATTATGTGGAGAAATGGTATCATGTATGTCACCTACGTAAACTAGGAGTACTAGAACCAGGATAGTTAGAGAATTTATTAAGTTTAAAACAAAGATAGGGAAATGTATAGCAGTAAAAGCATCACCAATTTTACCTTTCGTGGTAATTACTTTGGTTCCACTCCGTTTGCTGCATTTTAGATCAATTATTTATCTTGCAGAAATCAATAAAATAATTTCAAACATGAACACTTTTTTAAAAAGAATATGGAAATATATCTGATTACTCAATGATGCCTGTAACCATTCAAATGCCTTCCCGATAAAATGAAAGGCAATATTATGATGGTGACACCGCAAGCTTCTACCACTTACCATAGTCTGCAGTAATTCTATTTATGTGCAGCTACATTATAAAGACCAATGTCAGCTTGAGCGCCGAGAGAGAATGCGGACACTCATTCTGAGTTGGATACAGCCATCCCCGCGTCTGCATCTTTTGCCGGTCACATGTCTGTGACTTTATGAAAATCCTGCTAGAAAACCCTTTCATTGGTGTACATCCAAGTGTCCGAAAGTGCAAGGACTGAGAGGCACTCTGTCAGCGTCTATTTACGTCCATATGAAATACCACCTGGTGCATTTTTAGACCAATTGGCCGCACCGTCAACACTTGCACCTGCCTTATGGGGAGAGGTAAGGGTTAGGCACTAGGGGCAGGTTTAGTGGTAGAGGTAGAATACTCACCAGAATGCCATGGCTGACATGTTGCCACCAGAACAGCTCCACACATGACCACCAAGACCTGCAGGAATATGCTGGAGTCGCCGCTGCCACTTGGACCAGGCAAGTATCCGCGAGGCTACCAGAGATGTTAGGCTGCCATTCTATCATGCTGACATGACATCTGTGTAGACATGATGAATATCAACATTTCAAACATGTTAACCTGATGCATATTACTGTTATACGATCCCCCATGTCGCTGTACAAGTGCCATTCATAAACCTGATAAGTGTCAGTAAAAACATTGACAGTGCTCCACAGTGTCGGACTAAGGCATGTAGAGCCCACCGGGGGAATGCAGTGGTAGGGGCCCATGTTTAGGGGTGTGGCCAGTTTCTAGAGGGTGTGTGCCCAGCCACCACATTGGTTTGCCTAACCGTTTTGCAAGAGTTGGTCCCCTAGATAAGTATATACAGAAAATACTGTAGTGCATGCAAGATAATGTACTAGATTACTAACAGCACAGTCTGGAACCTGATCCCTAGAGGAGGGGGTGGGGCCCCAGGCAGTAGGGCCCACCGGTGGTTTCCCTTGTACCCCTGTGGGCCAGTCCAACCCTGGTGCTCCAGTAAATACACACACCACCCATGGAGTTAGCTCCTATCATTTAAGGGATATATTTTATTTTAATAAATTCCTGCTATAGTCTTTTGCGCTTTCAGTTTTTTACACCATTAAATTGGGTTTTGTTAAAAACAAAAGTCACTTTAATATATAGTCAGTGTCGGATTGGGGCATGTAGGGCCCACTGGGGGAATACAGTGGTAGGGGTCCATGTTTAGGGGTGTGGCCTGTCCGCAGAGGGGGTGTGGGGTACAGTATAAGGGGGTACAGTATACATGGGGTACAGTATAAGGTAACATATAATTCAAGTGCACAGTCTGGAACCTGATCCTTAGAGCAGGAATTCCTGTGGGCCAGTCCAAGCCTGTATATATGGGGTCATTCTGACCTGATCGCATGCTGCAGTTTATCGCAGCAGTGCGATCGGGTCAGAATTGTGCATGCGCCGGTGCCGCAGTGCGCCAGCGCATGCCAGACGGCGTAAAGCCGCCGGGCCGCTACGATCGCCTCTGTCTGATTGACAGGCAGAGCCGGTTGCTGGGTGAAGGGGCAGAACGGCGGCATTTGGCTGCCGTTTCGTGGGCGCGGTCCGGTTAACGCAGGCATGGCCGGACTGAATGGGGGGCAGGCCGCAGCGCATACTTACCTACTCTCCCGGATTCTGCGGGAGACACCCGGTTTTCGGGTAGTCCCCCGCAGCCCTCGGAAGAGTGGGCACCCCTCCCGCATTTTGCCGACTTCCTAGTGAAGTGGGCAGAATAGGGAGAATAACACAGTAAAATCACGGACCCAGCGGGGGGTGGAGCCTAATGACGCGATCAGATGCTAATCGCGTCATTTTAGCCCCGCCCCTAGCCAGATTTCATCCAATTACAGTCTTTTACTGGTGAGTGGGCGGGGCCTACTGATGTAATCAGCTTGGCTCTTCCCTCATCACCGCCCTCCTGCTTCTCCTCTCCGTTCATCTCCCGGAGAGGAGATTTAAAATATCGGTAAGTATGCCGCAGCGGCTGTGGGCCTGGGAGCGATGAGTAGCTTCCGGCCAGCACGCTAAAGCTGCGCCGGTCAGGAGCTATTCTTGAGGTGCAAAGGCATCGCCGCTGTGCGATGCCTTTGCACTTCTGCGGGGGGGCTGGCACTGACATGCGGGGCGGGATAGCCCTGTGCTGGGCGTCTCCCTGCATGTCAGTGTGAATGATCGTAGCTGTGCTTAATTTAGCACAGCTACGATCATCTCGGAATGACCCCCATAGTTCGTAAAAAAGGTACATTTTCATAACAAAGTCTTGCCAATTTGGCTCTCATGTTCTGTTTGAAAGTATATGAAGCAACAATTCTTTTATTGCGTATTGTAAAATGTATGAAGTAGCATAAATTCATGGAAAATATACTATATGTTTAATGATTTAGTAGCCTGTCTCTATATTCACTGTTTATTAAGTCATGTGCTTTGTTTGTAGTTATGCCTTGCTGCATATGCTGGGACTAGCTGGTGTGTGTTCCTGATACGGCTGTGGCTGTGGGGAAACTTGGTAGAGAGAGGAGAATTGTAAAATAGGAAAGCAAATTCAGTTTGGAGAATAGATTTTCCTGCAATATCCGTCACTGTGTCAGTATAATCAGGAACACAATAGGCTATATGCCATGATTATATAAATATAAAATCAAACATTTGTGACAGCTCAGCATTTTGTGATATTTATAAAATCTGGAGATCCATACCACAGACAATTGTAAATTGAACGGCAAAATTGGTTTGTGGCTGACATTTACAAATGCTGAGATGCAGCAAAAATGCATTTCTTCTTATATTATGGTATTATTTTTCCTATTTCTGCGCGTTTGCTGACCAAAAATGTGATCTTTTAGATGGAAGAAGCTGGGTGACTCTCTCTTGCTGACCACAATAATGAACCTGTTTCTTCAAACAAATACAAAAATAACATTTGGTAATTGGGATTGCTGCTGAAGACCATGGAACAATAGAAAAAAATTAGAAAAAGTATATTGCATAGTAAGAACTTGAAGTAGGTATTAGTTGTGGCATCATACCGACGCTGGGATCCCAGCTTTCAGAAGGCCGTGGAGGGGGACAGGGGGAGCGTAATGAAGCCCCTTGCGGGCTCGGTGGCTTGCTGTGATCGCCACAGGTTCTATAACCACTCTATGGGTGTCGTGAACACCTAGGAGTAGGAATAGTCCCTGTTGGTCGGCATGCGAACCGGCGAGCTATTGAGCGTTCGGGATACCAGCAGTGGTAATGTGACCGCCGGTCTCCCGACAGCTGGTCACATGACATAACTGCATCACGTTGTGGTTACTAAGGAAATGGCTAATTCATTATCAGGAGCAGAGGAGAGGGTGTCAAGGAGAGACTCATGTGATTAAAGGAGCCTGTTGTACAATGACAACCAATGGTGGATGGACTGGAGATGAGGAGATCATCTGCAGTGACTTTAGTAGTTCCTCAAGGAAATGTGCCTCAGACCTAAGAGATATTCATCATGTTAAATATCGGGAGCTGAGCAACCCCCGATAATTGACATACTGACTCGTATTGAGCGCTGGAGCAATCCATCATTACTCCAGAGTGGAGATAGCTAATGTAAAAATTAGGTGTCTCCACTAGTTTTTACTAAAGTAGCAGTGAAAAAATTTGGCAGGGCTAGCACTAAAACTAGGGTTCACGCAGGTGCATAAAGCCCCCGGCATCAAGAGGAGGAAGCCGGGCAGGGGCAGAGGGATATAGAAGGATCCCTCTTCGCAAGCCGGGACTGCTTCCAATAGAAAATCAGCAGGCGGTGCAGGAACATTCGCCATCTGTTGATGGCGAATGCTCCCGCAGTCAAGTTTTGAAAATACTAAATTTTCAGGCATGAAGAATGAGGTCCCCATATTAGTGTACGGGGACACTATGGCCAGCTCGGAAGGGAAAGGTAATCAGGAGATATTTGTGTTACCTTCATGATGAATGCCCCAAAACTTAATTTTTACAAAAGTAGGGGAAAATTTTCATTTTCATCTACTTTTGTAGAATTAAGTGATGATGAAAAGACCCGTATGTTGGTAGTAGAGCAGAAGAGACCCAGGCATCAGAGGAGAAACCCTGCAGTGACTGGGCCTCAGAGCTATCTGGTGGAGAGGTACTTGCTACTATCAATGCTTGAGGTGATGAGAGTCTAGTTCTGTACCTGCTGAGCAGTTTTAAAGAATATCTAGTGTGCTCTGTGTCACGCTCAGCTTGAGTTGAGGATCTGACGAATGACAATTGACTGAGGGAGCAGCTCTCAGCAAAGGAAGGAAACAAGATGGCTGAATGTAGTTTTTACTCATGGATTGAAGACTTAGACCAGAAGATGTAGAGGGGTAGGCAGTGAGGACAATGAACGAGAATGATACACTGAAGAAAGGTTAATTCAGCTTTACTGGGACCACAATCATACAAAACGACTAGGAGATAAGTCTGAGTGAATTCTGAAAGATGAAATGTTTGTGATTTGTAAACGATGCTGAAGAATACTGAATAAAGAAGTGACTTGTGATTTGTAAATGATGCTGAAAAACTCTGAATGAAGAGATGACTTGTGATTTGTAATCAATGCTGAAGAACACTGAATGAAGAGATGACTTGTGATTTGTAAACGATGCTGAAGAACACTGTATGAAGAGATGACTTGTGATTTGGAAACGATGCTGAAGAACAGTGAATGAAGAGACGACTTGAAGAACGATGTTGAAGAGAGGATCGCTGTGAGTACCATCAGCAAACGGAGACCCTCTACCAGATAGAGGACCCAGCAGTTAAACTGCAAGAGCAGGTGGACTGGGAGCAAAGGACTGCAATAACAGAACTGACCACCGAGCGGCCACAACAGAACCAGGATACCAGGGGTTAACCTGGGAGCACAGAGCTTGAGTGCCTTACAGCAGCAAGTAACTTGAAGCACTGGCACCATGACTAAGCAACAACCCCTTTTTATAAGGGAAGACTACACCAGATTGGCTGGATGCGAACTGGGATACATATTGGCTTGGCTTGGTCTCCAACATGGCAGCCCCTTGTACAGAGGACACATGTGGAACCAGCACACAGCCACTACCTCAGGCCTCAGCCTCCCAGACGCCGCACTCCAGCAACAGAACTCTTGGAAAAAGACACCTCCGGCTGCCATGCTCCACTCCCCAGGACCCAGACCCCGGCCTCCAGACACCCGGCAGCCGCACCAGAGGACCTCGCTGCCACAGCTCTTATCCACCGCAGCCACACCAGCCGGCTAACAGGAAGGCCGCAGGGACCAGAGGTAAGACTCCGGATGCTGACACTCTGATGTAATGACTTCAGTATTAGCAAATCTTGCTGTGATGTCTTCGCTTCCCATAGTTGCAGTGACTACCACACCTACAATGATAATGGTCACCTATGGCGGCCTCATAGGTCATGATTGGTGAGAGTACCTCTATAGTGAGCTGTCTGTGGTTTACAACGCAAAGTTCATGGAAACCCCGACACATAGCAAAATGTAGGTTATATATACAGTATATATGCTTTGAAGGAAGGATGGGGAACCCAACTTAAACAGGATGCTAAAGAAAATATTTAGAAGGATAATTATGTGAACATATTTCTCCTACCATAGTGACAGTAGGAGGGATGAGGGTAGTGAGAGGTGGATGATAGGATATATTACAAGATGAGAGCCATGATTTTTGTGACTAGATTCCAGACATTTGCAATTTGGTTGGCATCAATATATGAGAAAGGCTGTAAAACTGCTCCACTATGGGGGTCATTCCGAGTTGTTCGCTCGTTATTTTTTTGTCGCAACGGAGCGATTAGTCGCTAATGCGCATGCGCAATGTCCGCAGTGCGACTGCGCCAAGTAAATTTGCTATGCAGTTAGGTATTTTACTCACGGCATTACGAGGTTTTTTCTTCGTTCTGGTGATCGTAATGTGATTGACAGGAAGTGGGTGTTTCTGGGCGGAAACAGGCCGTTTTATGGGTGTGTGCGAAAAAACGCTACCGTTTCTGGGAAAAACGCGGGAGTGGCTGGAGAAACGGAGGAGTGTCTGGCCGAACGCTGGGTGTGTTTGTGACGTCAAACCAGGAACGAAACTGACTGAACTGATCGCAGTTGCCGAGTAAGTCTGGAGCTACTCAGAAACTGCTAAGAAGTGTCTATTCGCAATTTTGCTAATCTTTCGTTCGCAATTTTGATAAGCTAAGATTCACTCCCAGTAGGCGGCGGCTTAGCGTGTGCAAAGCTGCTAAAAGCAGCTTGCGAGCGAACAACTCGGAATGAGGGCCTATATACACAGTATTGAGAAGATCAATAGTGATTTTATATTCAGGCCTGGTTGCATTATAATAAGCAATTCACGCTCAGGAAGCAATCCCATCTGAGGTCATGTTGGGATAACTTGGATATATAATATATACAGTAGATGAGACTTTTAGTATGAATACTCAGGATCTGGTTAAATTAATATAGGGCAGGCACTGTATCTGTAGGAAAAGGGAACACCAACAGTGTTAATAAATGCAATGTAATTACATTGCTACTGGAAGAATGGTTTTCAAATTCTATAGCAATTTCCCAGAGTGGATTATGCATAAATTAAGGGCGGAGCTTAGACAGATGAGATACTTTTTTGACCATTGTTTTGGAGACCTGTGTATTTCCAAGTTTAATTTGACCCAACTCAATTTTATGTGCTTCAAGTATATTGGTGTATGTGGCTTCCTTAGACATTTACAAAATACCTAATTAATGGGTTGCAAAATGTAATACAAGTTTAACCTTACAGAGTAATCCAAGTAAAACAACAACAAAATAAACACTCAGAGCTTGGCACTTGAAGGTGCCCAGAATGATGGTGCAACCTGCTGAAACTTGCTACCCCACAAGAAACTAAATCAAAAACCTCATTCAAAACATTACAGAGAAATCCATGCAAAATATATTGCATGTCTTTAATCATACATTTAAATGAATTAGAAATGTCATCACCCTTGATTTCTGCAGCTGCTTTTTTTATTTTGTCTCAGCTGCTCCTTCATGTCCTGACATCCCCAGAGTTTTATATGTGTCCGAATCTACCAGTACTAATTTATTTTCCTGCTCACAGCTGTGAAGATATGACAAAAGCTCCCAGTGATAGCACATGTGACATATGTCAGGCACCCTCTCCCTAAACTCTCTACGGCCTATGACTCACTAGTAGATATCCCCCTGTGACACCAATATGTTATACAAGTAACATTGTATATTGATTTATCCAAATAATTATAAATACAGACAGATGTTGGAGATAAAATATAGGTAACATCTATTTGATAAAATATAAGGAAAAAGGAGAGGAGGATGGGATTATCAGCAACAACCAAAATAAAGGAAGGTGCAACCATTTAACATGACCAAAATCAAAACTAACAGAGTGCTTAATACCGCCATTGAAAGGTTTTAGCTATAGCCCATATCCATAGCTTAACAAAAAAAAACAACAACATAAAAACATAAAACAAAGCTTACAACATTCTAACAATGTCCACCACAAACACTGCCAACCCCTCCTTTGTGAGATGGATCCTATCCCACACCTACATAGTTGGGCATCTTGGATCAGCCTGTGCTCCACTACAAAACCACCACTCTTCTCCACAAACTTGGCCACAAAGGAGTACATTTTATTCCTAGTCACATAAATCCTAGTACCCTTCCTAGTGTGAGGTTAAGGGGCAACTAGTCACAATCTGTGGTCAGCAACCCTACAGAAGATCTAGGCCATCATACCCATATCCTGCACAATTGACAGTCTTTAAATAAAGGGATGTTATCTTCTCCAAGTCATTGCCCCCTAAATGAATCAGCAAAATACAAGAAACCCCAATCTGGTAAACCATGGACATCAGCTCTCCCAGCAAACACTCCAATGCATTCATGGGTATTCCCAAGGGAACAATGTTCAAAAGCTACAATAAATCCACTTCGCAACCAGAACACTTTTGCTCGGTTGGGATACCATGCAAGCCAATTGGTCTTGGCCCCAAACTGAATCAACAAAGGGGCCTTAATGAGTGTTAAAAGCTCCACCACCTCCGGCAGCTCACTTGGGTGGTGACGGCATCATGAGGGCAGTGCTTCACATTGTGGTAGTCCCAGATAAGCAAATAGAGGTGCCAAAACTGAAATAGAGCCCAAATTGCGTAACAATACCCAACACGTATCCAAATGAACACCAGAACTGACAGAATCAGACTATTTATATCCCACAAGGGAATAGCAGAGATAAATCCCTAAAAGGGCTGAACAGCTAATAATCACATGTCCAGAATACAAGCAAAGCTCTAAACTTAGTTGCATTGGTAGCTCATGGGTAACTCAGGGGAAGAAATTAGGGAAGACTGAGTGGTGGTATAGATCCCAGATCAGACAGACACACAGAAGGAACAGCTACTGGTGCAGTCTGGGAAACGGAGACAGGATAGACAGTTGGAGGTGCAGACAGAGCTAATGCCTGCAATAGTTGACCTAAAAGTGTTGCCAAGTAATTTGTGGTGACAGCTCAGAAATATGCTACATAGTAGGGACCAAGGCAGACCAGATACCCAAGGCAAAGACAGCTCAGAAATAATTGAAGCAAGAGCACCCACAAAAGCCACAATGGCCCCTACTGTGGAAACTGGATCCAACACCAAAGACCGCCTCCAAAACCTTAGTTCTGAGTCACTGTAGATGGAGCGACAGCATACACATAACCCCTAGCTTGCAAGAGAGGAGTGACCATAGTGCCAGACACAATAGTGACTGAAACTGTTTGATGGCGAGTCCACTTAATTGGGCCCACACTTGAAGGCCACGCCACATCACCCACTCCAATGACAGAATGTGCAGGACCTGAGGCAACCCTAGACCAGAGTTGACCAGAAGACCCCGATTCCACTAGTGTCTGTTGCAATCAGGATTATTGAGAAAAGTCAAAAAGTTCTGCTGTCATGGATTAGCAAATCAAAGGCAAAGGGGATGCCCTACCCACTTTTCTATATAAGCGACATACTGCCAGGGCAGGCATTTTCCATACAGGTTCAGAATTAACCCACTGAGCAAGCAGAAAATAACTGACAGGAAGGTCACGGAGACCTGGATCTGCTGCGAGTGTATGGCTAGAAGCTGTAATGGTACCAAATTTAGGACTTAAAGCCCACCTTTATACTCAGACCAACATAAATATAGTACTAACACTGATAAGGAGAAGGTGCCTTATAACCACACATTTAATGGAAGTAGATGTAAAAAGCAGCTCCAGCCTCCTAGGTAACATCACCAAAGGGACAACATCTCATAATTATCAGATTGAACACCAGTCCTCCAAAAAGTTCCAGCAGAGTCCCAAAACTCATTTTAAGTAGCTACTCCAGTTTAATAAGTTCTTACCACGGTCTCAGGTAAACCAGTCCTGCAGACTCTTCAGGGTCTGGCTGCTTGGCCATTGCACTTCACCAACATGGTGGGGTCCCAGCAACTATGACCTATCATCTGCAATTTACAGGGATAAGCCAGTGAGCCTCCCATTGCCTTCAGAATATCTGCTGACTTTCACTTCACTAAAGCTGCCACACAAACACATCTTCCAGCAACACAGTTTTCCAAATCCAGACATACCATTTACCAGCACCTGTTGCCTTTTAAAACCACACTGAAATGTTCCACACTGTGTTAGTTTCACAGGGCCCTCAAAACAGCAAATCCCAGATGAGCATTCTGGGAGATGTATAGTCCTACTGGGTAGTAACGTCTATAAAAATCAGGAAATCACATAGGACCATGTTGGGAGATGTAGAAAAACTAGACAGTAACTGCTGGGGAGACAGGATGTCCCAGCACAACCCCTGCCCAGAGGAGAGACCACACAGACCGCCAGGCTCCATTTTAGAACAGTCAGGTTAGTAAACAAAAAGACATACTCCACAACAGTCTAAACCCTCACAGATGCATCAACAGACCCACTCACTGAAGCAGTCAAAACTATTGAAGCAATAGGATGAACCCTCGCTGCTGAGTGTGCCCTAGATCCACCCATTTGGGGCCAGGGCACTAGGCTCACCACAGCATGCATGGGGAAGTGAGCTATAGTTGTGGACCATGCTGGCTAAAGGGGCACAGCCACATGGGCCACCTGCAACAAAGGTAACAGCCCAAGTAGCCCCCTCGACACAATTAGCAAGTCGGGTAGAGACAGGGATAGAGTAACATGTACGCTGCACCATAAAGAATATAGGCGAAAGTTAAAAGTAAAGAAACAGGAAGAGGAGGTGAAAATAAACTATATAAAAACATATGTAGAAAAGGAAAATACAGTAACAGATAGTAGCAAGAAGGAAAACAAAAGTAATCACATACAGTGTCATATCACTGGACTTCCCTGCACTGATGAAAGTCTCAGGATAAAAAGAAAGGAAGTTAAATTCAAAGATAACCCAACTAAGAAAAACACACCCATCAACAAACCACCAATCACAACCAATCTAACAAAACAAAACAGCCACACCACATTAGAATAAAAAACAATAAGCCTTTTCTAATTGCCCTAGTACATAATCATGATCCACAATGACCCATCGGCCTCACAGGTTAATCAGTTTCCAATTTAATCAAACCTTCAGTTGCCCTTCTCACTGATGGACAGATGGGAAGGGTGCAACAATTCAAAACAAGTAGGTGCATTCTTCTGCTGTCTCCATGCGTTTCTCTTACTTTACCCAGTAGACTTGTTGGGTAAAGGACTCCCCTGCTACATCTGATGCTGCAGATCTCTGTCACTGATAAGTTGGATTTAGATAGATAGATAGATAGATAGAAATCAGCAGGGCTATTTAGCTGGAACGCTGTTCCTGAAGGTCCTGAAAAATTATGTCATCAGGAACAACATTCCAGAAGCTCCTGTAAGTGGGGCCACCAGCGCCCATCCCAACACCTTCTCCAAGGCTGCTCTCCTCTGTACCCCATGGAGAGATGGAGAGCTTGGCACAGAAAGGAGTTGCCTAGAGTGCTGTCCGACTGCCCGGACTCCCTGAAGGAACCTGGTGGAAAAGTGAGGTGGCAGTAGTGGGACTGCAGAAGCAGCCCGAGGACCAGGACTTCAAAGGAGACACCCTAGGGACATGCTGGAGAAAAGGAGAAGCACTGGCCAGGCCTCGATGTACCTGCAGGCGGGATGTAGTTATGATCCTGGCGGTCGGGATCCCGGCAGTCAGCATACCGATGCTGAGATCCCAGCTGCCAGAATGCCGGCAAAGCCCAGGACTATTCCCACTTGTGGGTGTCTACAGCACCCATAATGTGGGAATAGAACCTGTGACGATCGCAGCGAGCCACCGAGCCCACAGTGTGGTGAACACAACGAGCATGCAAGGGGCTTCCTTGCGCTCACCCTCCTGCCGGCATTCTGGCGGCCAGGATCCCAGCATAAGTATACTGATCGTCAGGATCCTGATCACCGGTCACCCGATCCCAACCCCTGCAGGCACCATGGAAGACACCCTGCTGCTGGGAGTGAGGACCTCCAGAGAAGACTTCAGACGGACCCACGAGGAAAACTAGAGGACCCGGTGGATGGGCCAACCGCAATATTGTCTCATGGGACAGCCATAGCAGAGGAGGGCAGAGGATGTCAGGGATGTAGAACAGTGAAATACGCAGTGGAGAAGAAGGAGGAGTCCCCTGGCAGCCGCAAGCCCGCTTAGGATCCAGCAGGATGGACCCAAAGCTGCAGGCACTGCGGAGGTCGCCCCTAACTATCCAGCTCAGGGACCCGAGAAGGACCCTGGGAGAGAACAGAGAACAGCATGGCCAGGAAGAGGCAGAGAAGACTCAGGCTGGGACCAGTGGAGACCCCGGACAGCAAGCCCCTGGACCAAAAGCGCAGCAGGGTGTGGTGCCCTGAATACCAGTGCGGAAGACCTGGGGAGCCGATCGTAGGTGGCAGAAGCACCACAGCATAGGGATGAGATGTTGGCCTCTATCTTGGGGCATAATATGGTGATGGGCATTACTGTGTGGGGCATAATATGGTGTTGGGCATTACAGTGTGGGGCGTAATAAGGTGTTGGTCATTACTGTGTGGGGCATTATATTGTGTTGTGCATTACTTAGTGGGGCTTAATATGGTGTTGGGCATTACTGTGTGGGGCATAATATGGTGTCGGGCATTACTGTGTGGGGCATAATATGCCCCTTCTTTGTGAGACCACACCCTTTTCGCAGTGCGTGCAAAGGGGGCACCACCCACATAGCATAAACTGTCTATAAGAAAAATAAAAAAGTTTACTCCACAATTGATGCCCCACCCTTTCTGTAGCTCCACCCACATCCCTGCCCTCCTCTGCCCCGCCCACAGTTCATGAGCCTATTTTCCTATAAAAATAGCACTGGATAGCAGTGATGTGTGGTGAGGTGAGCGAAAGCCCTTCCTGTCATACTAACGTATACACCAGAGTTTTGACTGAATAAAGTAAGTGAAAAAATACAAAGAATATATTAGAAATATCTTCTTTGTATTTTTCTAATAATTTTTATAGTCAAAACTCTGGAGTATACTGGTCTATGACAGGTGTCACAGTGCCTCACCTGCCTATCTTTTCCACACATCTCTGATCAAATCTTACCAAATTTCCAGCTGTATATACTGCTGCACCTGTGTATAATGATTCCTGAGCCATTTACCTCACCGCTCTTCCTAGATAGATAGATAGATAGATAGATAGATAGATAGATAGATAGATAGATAGATAGATAGATAGATAGATATGGAGTAACATATAAATGTGACCTTCTTTGGCTGAAATTATAGTTTTCTTTTATAGGACTCATAGAAAAAAGTACAGAGAAGCTAGTATTGTGATACTATAATATGGTTATTGATACAAGTGAAAGTGTTCATGCATTAAAATAACATACAGAACATTCATTAAAATAAATTAAGCCAAAACTTGTTATCTAAATTACTTAGTAAGTAGCCAACTTTAATGGAAAACGTTATCAGTCTTTCTGTAATGCAAATGTAAATAATAAATAATGGGTTATGTATGTACACAGGCTTCGTAGAAGGATGATAGAGACAATTGTGTACACTTTGGAAATACCGTACCTTCTTATTTCATGATACTACAGAATATTCGGAAGGTTCTCTCTTTTCTTCTTAGATAGGAAGTCTTCAATTTAAACCAAAACAAGTCAACTTTATCTCCCAGACAAAACTGTAAATGTCTAAACACATAGGGCCAAATATAATAGCCCGTTGTTTGTGGGAGCCGGCTGGATTTTGCTTTCAACTATTAGCCGTTTTAAATCTAGTGACTATTTTACCAGAATTGTACTGGCTCCAGCATATCATGGACTATTACATTTGGCCCATAATCCCAGTTTGGTGTGACCCTTTAGACAACTCTCAGACATGTCACCTTACCAAGTGTAAATGGTTCCGGTCTGATATACCGGCATACGGGGTGCTGGTTGTGAGTATAACGACAGAGGCATCCTGTCTGGCAGAATTTTGGCAGAGAGGCCGCAAATCCCCTCAAAGGCTCGCTGCGCTCTCCATGATTTGGGTCCTGTGGACCCACCAACCAAGTGGGAATTCCAGGCGGATGTCGGGATTCCAGCCGCCGGCATAATGACGGCTGTCGGGATTCTGGGGTTGGTATCCTGTACACCAGGATCCCGACAGCCAGCATTTTAACTGTATCCTGTGTAGACAAGTCATACAACCTTGGATATTATGTTAATATTACCCATTATTTATTCATTAAAATATGGACTAGGGGACATCACTTGCGAGGCAGAAAATAAAGCTCAGTGGGGCATAAATAAGAGTAGAGGATTGATGGGGTATAAAGCAGGCAGGAGCTAAGGGCAGCAGATCAGCAAACCACAAGTGGCTCCGCTGTCCATCCCTAATGAACGGGTTATTTTTAGAGATGAGCGGGTTCGGATCTCAGAGAAACGAACCCTACCGAACTTCACGTCTCCAACCCGGATCCAAATCCGGCTTGGGTTTTCCGCCTGACTCAGAAACCAGAACGAGGCAAAAGTCATCATCCCGCTGTTGGATTCTCGTGGGGTTTGGACACCATATAAGGAGCCGCGCGTCGCCGCCATTTTCACTCCAGTCCTGGAGAGTGTAGTGAGAGGACGTGTCTCCGTCCTCAGTGTCTGTGCGGATGGGAAAGTGGGTGGCCATTATAGGGCTGTCTTGTGTTGCTCAGTCCAGTGTAGTGTCTTAGCTGCATCAGTCAGTCCAGTGACCAGTCACAGTGGTGGTGTCCTATGCTGCCGTATTATGTCCAGTGCTGCTGTATAATAAGTCCCTTACAGTGTCGCTGTGTTGTCCTGCATCAGACCAGTGGTAGTGTCCTGTGCTGTATATTATTTAGTCCAAATAAAGGGGTTATTAACATTTAATCCAAATATAATTTTTACAGGGTGTGCTCTGTGTGGTGTAGGGGTACACTCGCCTGTGCTGCATAATATTATATTAGCTCCAAATAAAAGGGTTATTATTATCCAAATTAATTTTACAGGCTTTGCCGTGTGTGTGTGTGTGTGTGTGTGTGTGTGTGTGTGTGGTTTAGGTGTACTCTCTTCTGTGCCACCAATATTGTGCGTGTATTACATCTGGGCAAATTCCAGCAGGTCCCATGTTGTTTGTGTCGCACACTTGTGTCGCTTAGCTTAGTCATCCAGCTACCTCATTGCACCTCTTTTTCTTCTTTGCATGATGTGCTGTTTGGGGCCTAGTTTTTTTAAGTGCCATCCTGTCTGCAACTGTAGTGCCACTCCTAGATGGGCGAGGTGTTTGTGCCGCACACTTATGTCGCTTAGCTTAGTCATACAGCTAACTCATTGCACCTCTTTTTCTTCTTTGCATGATGTGCTGTTTGGGGCCTAGTTTTTTTAAGTGCCATCCTGTCTGCCACTGCAGTGCCACACCTAGATGGGCCAGGTGTTTGTGCCGCACACTTGTGTCGCTTAGCTTAGTCATACAGCCACCTCGGTGCAACCTTTTGGCCTAAAACCAATATTGTGAGGTGTGAGGTGTTCAGAATAGACTGGAAATGAGAGGAAATGAATGTTATTGAGGTTAATAATACAGTAGGATCAAAATTACCCTCAAATTATGTGATTTTAGCTGATTTTATGGGGGGGGGGGGTTCAAAAATCATCCAGACCCAAAACCAAAACACGAAAAGGTGGTTTTGGCAAAACCAATCCAGATCCAAAACACGAGCATGGAACCAAAACCAAAACACAAAACATGAAAAGTGCCCGCCGCACATCTCTAGCAGTGTTTTGTGAGTGCTTTTCTTCTTTCCTGAGTATTATAAGCTCATATAAAATACAAACACAAAACAAACAAATGTAAACAATTTTAAAATCAGTGCTGTAATAATAGCATAATGGTAATGTATTCTTAATCATCTAATTTTAAATAATGTTGCAATTTGCTTACAACTCAAATAATAGATTTCATGGGAAAGAAAATGTAAAAGAATAAAACGCAATATCAGTATGAGTTCATTATGAGTAAATTCCTCAGCAAGGTGTTGATTATTTCCTCTCATTTCTCTGGATTATTTTCTTTAAAAGGGGTATAGAGAAAAAGTGAGAGAAACATAGAGGGTCATTCCGAGTTGTTTGCTCGGTAAAAATCTTCGCATCGCAGCGATTTTCCGCTTAATGCGCATGCGCAATGTCCGCACTGCGACTGCGCCAAGTAAATTTGCTATGCACTTAGGAATTTTACTCACGGCATTTTCATCGTTCTGGCGATCGTAATGTGATTGACAGGAAATGGGTGTTACTGGGTGGAAACAGGCCGTTTTATGGGCGTGTGGGGAAAAACGCTACCGCTTCCGGAAAAAACGCAGGAGTGGCCGGAGAAACGGGGGAGTGTCTGGGCGAACGCTGGGTGTGTTTGTGACGTCAAACCAGGAACGACAAGCAGTGAAATGATCGCAGATGCCGAGTAAGTCTGGAGCTACTCAGAAACTGCTACGAGGTGTGTAATCGCAATATTGCGAATACATCGTTCGCAATTTTAAGATGCTAAGATTCACTCCCAGTAGGCGGCGGCTTAGCATGAGCAAATCTGCTAAAATTCACTTGCGAGCGAACAACTCGGAATGACCCCCAGAGAACGGAATATTTGTAAGCAGCTGGGCAAAACCATGGTGGTCATTCCGAGTTGATCGCAGCAGCAAATTTGCTATCAGTTGGGCAAAACCATGATGGTCATTCCGAGTTGATCGCTCGCTAGCAGTTTTTAGCAGCCGTGCAAACGCTATGCCGACGCCCACGGGGAGTGTATTTTAGCTTAGCAGAAGTGCGAACGAATGGATCGCAGAGCGGCTACAAAGGTTTTTTGTGCAGTTTCGGAGTAGCTCAAAACCTACCCAGCGCTTGCGATCACTTCAGACTGTTCAGTTCCTGTTTTAACATCAAACCCGCCCAGCGTTCGCCCAGCCACGCTTGCGTTTTTCCTGGCACACCTGTGTTTTTTCGTACACTCCCTGAAAACGGTCAGTTGCCACCCAGAAACGCCCACTTCATGTCAATCACTCTGCGGACACCAGTGCGACTGAAATGCTTCGCTAGACCCTGTGCAAAACTACATTGTTCGTTGTGCCCATATGACGCGCGTGCGCATTGCTCCACATACGCATGCGCAGATCTGCCATTTTTTAGCCTGATCGCTGCGCTGAGAACAAATGCAGCTAGCGATCAACTCGGAATGACCATCCATGTGCACTGCAGGTGGGGCAGATATAACATGTGCAGAGAGATTTAGATTTAAGTGGGTTGTGTTCAAACTGAAATCTAAATTGAAGTTTAAAAATAAAGATGTCTAACATTTGTGGGCTACATGCAAAAGCAGCCAGTATTTACCCAGCACAGAAGCAATATATTTATATTTGCACCTCTTGCATAACAACATGGTAACTATTTTTTCTTGTTTTGTTTTTTGCTTTACTTTCAGTACAAACATGAATCAGACCCTATCTTCACTGTCATTGACGGTTTATGATTTTATCTGTCATTGGAGGAGATATATCAAACCTTTGAGAGAGAAAGTGTAGATGTTGCCAATAGCGACCAATTAGCTTCTCAGGTCATTTTTTAAGACTGTGCTGGATAAATGATAGCTAGAATCTGACTGGTTGATCTGGGCAACTTCGCTTTATCACTGTCAAAGGTTTTATACATCTCCCTAATTATCTTTTTCTACTTCAAAGTCATTTTTGAGTCAACAATAATAATAATCTCTGTGACCACCTACATCACTGATCTCATCTCTCGCCACATCCTGCTCTGCCAATGATCACCTCCTCAACTCCTTCTGGATTACCAGATCCCACACCTGCCGTCAGGATTTCTTCTGTGCCACTGCATGTCTGTGCATCACACTCACACGTCTAATCAGGTCCGTAACTAGGGGGGGGGGGGGGGGGGGGGTGAGCTCCAGTACCTGGGATCTCTTCTATGCTGGCCACTGTCTTAGGGGAACATTTACTAAGCAGTGATAAGAGCGGAGAAGTGAGCCAGTGGAGAAGTTGCGCCATCAACCAATCAGCCGCTCTGTATAATTTTATAGTATGCAAATTATAGATGTTACTTCAGTGCTGATTGATTGCCATGGGCAACTTCTCCACTGGCTCACTTCTCCGCTCTTATCACTGCTTAGTAAATGGCCCCCTTAAACTCTTTTCTTTGCCATGCAGTGCTGCGACTAGCGTGCGGGGCACCGTACAAGCTATAGAAGCGCACTGTGCTCTCAGTTAGCAGCATCAAGCTCCGCTTTGCCTCCCAGATGGGGGGGATTTGGTGTAGTTTATAGGGGAATGTAGTGTAGTGATGTAGTGTACCATATAGGGTATGTAGTGTTGTAATGTATTGCAGTATATAGGGGCATGTAGTGCACTGATGTGGTGTAGCATATAAGGGGATGTAGTGTAGTGATGTAGTGTAGCATATAGGGTATGTAGTGCAGTGCATAGGGGCATGTAGTGTAGTTCAGCGTGTAGGGGATGTAGTATAGTGATGCAGTGCAGTGGATAGGGGAATGTAGTGCAGTCATGAAGTGTTATGATATAGGGCAATGTATGGGGACACAGTGGAGCATGTAGTTGAACACGCTGGCAGGGCATGTGATGCATACTGTAGGCAGGCCCGGCGACAGGGGGGGGTCAAAGGGGACACTTGTCCCGGGCCCCGATGTTGTGAGGGGCCTCAGGGTCAAGCTGCGGCAGTACGGCAGCAGCAGTATGGCATGGATTTAAATAATTGTATAAATCAAGGCAGCGCACTGGCCGCGGCCCACCCGCTGTGTAGTTAAAAGCTTTTACTAATAGCTTTTTTCGTCATTCAGCGGCCCCCCCTGTGGTAACCCCCCCCCCCCCCACTGCCCCCGCCAAGCCCCCAGGTCAGCTGTCCGGAACTTCGGCAGCCAGTTCCCGTGTGCAGTGACGTAGTGCTGTGCGCGTCGCTGCGTTCTCCCCTCCTCTCCGCCGCCCTGTCTCTGCCGTGAGGAGCGGCAAAGTAGGAGCGGGACTGTGGCCAGAGACTGCAGGGCCGGCGCGCAGAATCACTCAGGCAGGCTGGCTGGCAGCTTGTTGTGGGGACTCGGAGCCTGGTCCGGCGGCTGTGTGTCGGTAAGCGTGTGCGCTCAGCTCTCCAGGAGTTTGGGGGTTTGGTTTGGGCACCTGTCATGGATAAATGTCGGATCAGAGAAGAATTACTGTGGTGGCTATATATATATATACACACACAAACTATTTGTTTAATACCACCCTCTGCATTAAAATAGGGGTCAAGGAGGGTTCTGGGGGCCCCAGAGATATCTTTTGTACCGGGCCCCAAGATATCTGTTGCCGGCCCTGACTGTAGGGCATTTGAGGCACATAGGGGAATATTGTCCAACAGTATGCCCTTTTTTCACATTTCCTGGTAATCTGATATTTTAGTCTGACAGAGTTTGTTTTACTGTTGTGTTTTTTAATTTTAATTTCTATTTATTTAAAAAAAAAAAAAAAAATTTGGGGGGGGGGGGGGCGCAAACTATTGCCTTGCCCCGGGTGACGAAAATCCTAGTTTCGACACTCCACCAGCCTCCAGTACTTCAAATACTCCTTAAATACCTACCTAATCATCAGAACCTACCAGTCTTTCTCTTAATCTCACTTCCACTTGCCAATTCTCCCTGAGGACTCATTCTAAAGCTGGGAACATACTGAGCGATATATCAGCCGTTCAGTTGTCGGCGGGTGTGTACTAGCGATATGTCTATGACTGACGTTGTTCACAGGCATATCGTGTCAGCTGTGCAGCACAGCGGCCAATATATCTGCAGATATAGCGGCACATCAAGATGTTTGTACAGGTGGTCAGCTGACTGCCCGTACACTTGCTACAGAGGTTGCCATTGACTGACATCACAACTGGGAAGGCACATGTAAATACTCACCCAATTGTGACATCAGGCGCAACACATTGGGCCGACGATCGGTTGGTGTGTATGCACTTTCCAATCATCAGATAAACTGGACGGCTGATCTGTTGTCCTAGTTTGTACCCAGCATTACTGTGCCACGTATTTGTGTCTCAGCCCAACCCTTCCCCATTAGATTGCTGACACTCGCAAGCACGGGTCTCCTTCCTCTTGTCTACCTTCATCTTGCCCACCTGTGTCCTTGTCTATTTCTACCTTTTATTCATCCTGCCTATTGTCTTATACAATAGGGAGAAGCCGCCGGCTTCTGAGACTGCGCTGGAAGAGGGATCAGATGGGCAAGTTTCCTGATGTAATGCGGCTCACTGTCCTGCAGCCCACTGTCCTACTGTACCTGGCTGCACTTCATCTACCTGGACTTCAAGCCCAATCACCCCACTGCTGTATCTGGACTGTCAGCTTCTTTTTCAGCAGTCTGTTTTATTTTACTTTCTTTTTAGTGTTTTAACCCCACCCTCTCTATGGTGGTCATTCCGAGTTGTTTGCTCGCTAGCTGCTTTTAGCAGCAGTGCACACGCTAGGCCGCCGCCCTCTGGGAGTGTATCTTAGCTTAGCAGAATAGCGAACGAAAGATTAGCAGAACTGCTACTAAATATTTTCCTGCAGTTTCTGAGTAGCTCCGGACCTACTCACAGATTGCGATCAGCTCAGTCCGTTTAGTTCCTGGTTTGACGTCACAAACAGGAACTAAACGGACCTGCGTTCGGCCAGCCACTCCTCCGTTTCTCCAGCCACTCCTGCGTTTTTGCCTGACACGCCTGCATTTTTTAGCACACTCCTGGAAAACGCTCAGTTACCACCCAGAAACGCCCCTTTCCTGTCAATCACTCACCGATCAGCAGTGCGACTTAAAAGCGCCGCACGTACAACAGCAAAACTGCTAAGTTTTTAGTTAAATAACTAAGCGCATGCACTCTGCGTACCATGCGCATGCGCATTTAGCAGCAAATCGCAGCATAGCGAAAATCGTCAACGAGCGAACAACTCAGAATGACCACCTATATCTACTCCCACTGTTATAATTATGGTGGTCATTCCAAGTTGATCACTAGCTGCATTCGTTCGCTGTGCAGCGATGAGGCTACAAAACGGCACTTCTGCACATGCGTATGCGGCGCGACGTACTATTACAACAAACGATATAGCTTCACACAGGGTCTAGCTATGCTTTTCAGTCGCACTGGTGGCCGCGGATTGATTGACATGTAGTGGGTGTTTCTGGGTGTCAACTGATCGTTTTCACGGAGTGTTTGGAAACACGAAGCCCCTTGCAGACTTGCTGCGCTTGCCACACAGCGGGATCACCATATGTTCTTTTCCCACTCAAGATGTGGGAATAGTCCCTGTTGGTCGGCATGCCGACCTGCGGGATTTTCACATGCTCGGATCCTGGTATCGGTATTGTGATCGACATAAATGTATCCCCTATTGGCATGTCTAGGTTTCTTGTTATTTTTTATTTCTATGCCTTTTTTCTACATGCTGAAATACTAAGGGGCAAATTTATTAAGCCCGGTGAAGTGATGAATAGCACGGTGATAAAATACCAGCCAATCAGCTCCTAACTACCATGTTACAGGCTGGGTTTGAAAAATGACAGTTAGGAGCTGATTGGCTGGTGCGTTATCACCTTCCACTTATCACTTCACCAAGCTTAATAAATCTTCCCCTATATCCTTTGTACCATATGCTATTTCCTTGTTGCCTGTAAAGCGCCTTGAGTCCTGTGGGAGAAATAGCGCTATATAAATAAAATTATTATTATTCTTCCTGCATGTCCATTACGCTATGTGTTGGTGCTGTATGTCTTTATTATTTCATCTACTTGTGAAGCCTTGTAAATAAACAATAATAGTAATAAGAAGTTGATCAAATAGGTCCATTGTAAACTGTTAACCTGACAATGTAGCATTACGGATAACAACAATACAGAAGTTCTGTACTATTGAATTCTGGATAAGACTGGATGAGTGTGGTCAGGCAGGTCACAGCTTTAGTGTGGCGCCATCTATTGATCTGATCAGTTGGAGGAACTTCATACTTACCTACTTTGCTGCCCCCTCCTCCTTGTAGGTGCATGGGGGCGTGGACGGCAGCAAGACAGTCCGGGGGCGTGGTCGACAGGAAAGTGGACGGTCCAGGGGCGTGGCATCAGGGTCGCGTCATCGTGACCCCGCCCCCCGCTGTGCAGTGCCGAGAAAAGAGGCGCTGTTTAGCGGGTGACAGAGCTACGATGACGCGATTCAGCGCGAATCGCGTCATCGGACCCCCTCGGACCGCCCACTTGTTCTCTGCTGCGGGCGGCCGCGGAGGGGCGTGGAGGGGCTGCAGGGAAAGCGTAAGGCTTGACCAGCTTTCCGGGGGGCCGGGAGGGTCACCCGATTTTTGGGAGCCTCTTGGCCATTCCGGGAGGGTAGGCAAGTTTGAGGAACTTGCAACTCAATTTCATGCTCTTCTACACCTATGGCAAATTTGGTTACTAGATAATCAAGCAGAACTACGATCTGCCACATGTATGGCCATATGAAGGTGTTAGATTACCAATAATGCATTTATAATTTCCAGTTAGTTGTACATTACACTCAGGGCCATATCTAGGAGTGTGCAAGCGGTGCCATCACACAGGGCGAGGGACCCGATACTTTTGCTGTTCCATGGCACCTGCATATGGCTTGCAGCACCCTGCAGCCAGTAGCACTACTGTAGAGCAGTCCAAAGTATCCAAGGGATGTTCTTGGCAAGCACTCTGCAGTTCGTGGAGTTGCCCAAACTGTCCTTAGGGGTAGCGTTTAGTTTCTCTTCGTGGAGGGGACCTTTCCCATAACCCCCTGGGTCCATGTCACAATCTATTTTGAATAATAAAGTGTGGTGAGCGAAGCGGAGTGGAGCGAGACACCGAGCCCGAAGCATGGCGAGCATCCAATGCTGCATAGAATTTTTTTTTTACCTCAAACGAAAGGAGAACGAAGAAAACATTTAGGAGCTCTAAGGGCGGAAGTTCTCTCCTGCCCTCTCGTTTTGTCACTTCCAGGTCCTGAGCACGAAGGTGACATAGACACAACCGTCCTTAGGACACTCTGGGTACTACTCTACTTCCTAGAGCCAGTGGTCACTCCCCCTAGGTGTGATCATGACATCACAGGTTTAGGGGATGAGCCCTGTAGTGTTCTGGCCCTGATTATACGGTATCCGGACTCCAGGTCGACAGCACAAAGGTCGACCCTCAGTCCCAGACCCGATTATACTCAATGATTTGATGCAGTGAAAACCAGGTCAGGAGATTTTAATGAAATCTGAGTAAACGCAATGTCATAGTAAAGCTCTGTAATCTCTGAGGTTCACAGGAAGCCAGGAAACAACACATTCAGTGTTTTCTTCTTAGTGAGACAATTATTCTAAGCTGGATATGGTTTGCTGCCTGCACCCTCAGCCACTGAAACAAACTATTTACAATGACTGTTTTGTATGCAAACCTGAGTCAGCGGCTGAAAGCAGCAAAATGATAATTGATAATTAGCTTCATCACAAACACCACATTTTTTATTACAGGAATATGTTATTACCGCTCTGAAGGCAATAATGACGGATTGTAGTATAAAGTGATGGTGAAGACACTTCGCTCTTTGTTTATTTCTTAGTATTAATGTTCCTTACATCGTTGCTGGGTTGTTGTTTTATTATGATTTTTTTTTTGTACAACGACAAAAAAAATTCTCTAAGCGGCACCAATTATATGATAATATAAAAGTATAGGGAATAATACTGAACCTGTAGACAGATATGTGGGTCAATTTCTGTACTGTATATCGCTGTTGATTGACATCTATCTTCTAGCTTATTCCTTCACTAGATCTCAGGGTCAGACTGGCCCACAGGGGTACCAGGGAAACCACCGGTAGGCCCCACTGCCTGAGGGCCCACTCCTTCCTCTAGGGATCAGGTTCCAGACTGTGCACTTGTATTATAAATGGTAGATATGTTGCATTACACTGCACTAGACTATTGTGTATTTCAAGCCTTTGTGGAAGCTGGCCACACCCCCTTTGTAGGCTGGCCACACCCCTAAGTATGGGCCCCTATAACTGCATTCCCCCGGTGGGTCCTTCATGCCCCAGTCCGACACGGCTAGATCTCAGTATCAGAGAAGTTGTCAATACAGCTCTAGTACTTATTTGCTTTACTGCATGGGTCTCTGCCTCTACCTGCGGCCTTCCAGCTGCTATGAAACTACACATCCCAGCATGCCCTGACTCCATTTTAGCATGCCTTAGTACAAAAACTGTGGCAGGGCTTGCTGGGATCATAGGTGTGCGCAGGGGGGGTGCCTGGTGCGCACAGGCACCCCCTAATGTCCGGCACCCCGATCTCACATGCCTGATGCAGCGATTGCCGAGCAGGCTGATTACTGTCCCCTCTGCGCTGCACCCTGTCAGGACTGCATTACTGACCGGACGCCTGGGTTAATCAAGGATGCCACTGCTACTGGCTTTCAAACTCCCGGCTCCACCTCCATGTACAAAAACAGCGTGATGTGACGTGATTACGTCATACTGCTCGCACGCACACCCGTCACACCCGCCACACGCCCACCTATCTCCTCTTATGCTATGCCAACGCCAGCCACTGATGAGGATCAGCATGCAACCAGCGTTCCTCTTAGGAAGACAAATTCAATACTGGCAGGCGGTTGGCAGCAGCATTGACACGTCACTCGTTTTTTCAGCAGCAGCAGCAGTACTAGTCTGCGACTGTCAGTGTCAGTGAGTGACTGACTTGTAAGTAAGCTGCTGCAGCTTGCAGGGGAAAGATAGGGGGAGCCAGACCAGGCTGAGGAGGAGCAGTGTAATTGCAGTGAGTGCCATCAGGGGTGTTTGTTTGGTGCACACCACAACATCTGACAATGTATCTGCTTTATTAGGATTGGTACAAGGGTGGATATTTTATATTGCGTTGACCGTCAATAGATGGTGCTAGACACGCCCAAAAGGCGGTGCTAGACACACCCCTCCGACGGTGCACCCCTTAATAAAATGTGCTACGCACGCCTATGGCTGGGATGTGTAGTTCCACAGCAGTTGGAGGGCTGCAGGTTGAAGACCCATGCTTTACTGTTTGCTCTGCAGAAGTGCTGTATATGTGCTGTACACTGCCTCAGCCTGTGAGCACTAAAGCTCACTTGATCCATTACTAGAGATAAGCAAAATCTTCAATTCTTATCAGCATAGTATAACGATATAGCCTTTTGGCATGATCCCAATAGGTGCACAGCGGATGTGAAAGTGACTGTGAAAGTGACTGTTAGGCCACACAGAGAGTCATTAAACAGAATGCTGGGTTTACTAGTAAACAGCAATAATAGGATATGCAGGAACACAGTGGTAATGCAGCAGATAGCTTAACAGCAGTCACCAGAGGCAATGTAGCAGTGGTATCAAACAGTGGTAAATGCAGGTATTAGGTATGTCACCTCAGGAACTAATTACTGAGTTCCCACACAGTACTGTATCACTCTATACAGTAAATGTGACTTCATTCTGCCCAAGAGCAGTATCACATCAGGTCAGAGGTTGCACCTCTTTGCAGACTTTGGGTCCTAGTGTCCACTGGTTTTAAGAAACTACAGGGAAACAGCGCAGAGTGCAGCTGCTCTTCCAAAACAATATTACCCAGAATTGGTACGTTTTTTTGCATTTTGTTGTACTATATGCTGGTGGCATTTTAATCATTCACTGTCGTTCCCTACCTGAACAATTATGCTATTAATGTTCTGTATATTTGATATCTCTCTCCTATTTAAATATTTTCTATTTATATGTCATGCTCAAGCTTTTGAAAGTGGATTATGAAGGTGTTGAGCTGAAATAATGGTTTATCTCAAATAATGAAAAGATTTGAGTTTGCAAATTGTTATCTGCTAGATATGAGCAAAATTATTTCTTTATAATTGTACGTCACTAGTTTCTGTATGATCGTGGGTGCCGAATTCATCTGAGGAATAAAAAATATGCAGTATTTATAAATATGGGAACTTACTGACTCTGTAACATGGATTGGCCCTTAGTAGTGTTATGGTTCTGTAAAAATATTACAGTTGATATTTGAAAGCAGGACATTTATTTGTTGTTTGAGAAATATAAAATATTGAAACAAACAAACTAGAAAACTTTTATTTAGTTGAATATAGTCTTTGACTCAGTGTTGGGGATCTGGGTGTTGATTGCATCCGATCACTGTTAATACCACCCGGTTCCCCAACACTAAGTCAAAAAAGACTTATTATTATTATTATTATTATTATTATTATTATTATTATTATCATTATCCTTTATTTATATGGCGCCACAAGGGATCCGCAGCGCCCATTACACAGTACATAATAAAATGAGCAAACAAGAAAACCGCACTTACAGTACAGGACAATATAGGACAGGTATAGAAAACCCAGGGTTAGGTGCCATCAAAGGGAGTATGGAGTATAAGATAGTGTAAGTAAGAAAAGGAAAGACACATGAGGAAAGAAGTCCCTGCTCTTACGAGCTTGCAATCTAAAAGGTGAGGGGCTAACAGACCAGAGTGACACAGATGGGGTAGACAGTGAGCATAGACAAGAGGGTTAGGAGGAGAGTTGACTGGGTTTGGTGAAGAAGTGGGTCTTGAGAGTCGTTTGAAGTTTTGTGGAGAGTCGGATGGGGAGAGGTAGAGCATTCCAAAGATGGGAGCAGCACGTGCAAAATCTTGTAGGTAGGAGTGGGAGGAGGTAATTAGTTGGCAGGAGAGCCGGCGTGCATTAGCAGAGCGAAGAGGACGGGTGGGAATGTAAAGAGAGATAAGGTCAGAGATGTAAGAGGGAGAAGAGTGGGTGAGGGCTTTGTAAGTGAGTGTGAGAAGCTTGAATTGGATTCTGAATGGGAAGGGTAGCCAGTGAAGGTCCTGCAAGAGAGGGGATGTGGATGTAGTACATTTGGTGAGGAAGATGAGACGGGCAGCAGCATTGAGAATAGATTGAAGTGGAGAGAGGCAATCTGGAGATGACCAGTGAGTGAATGTGGGTCTTAGTAGCATCCTGGGTGAGAAAGGGTCTGATCCTGGAGATGTTTTTGAGGTGGAAATGGCAGGTTTTTGAGAGGTACTGAATGTGTGGTTTGAAGGAGAGGGAGGAGTCAAAGATTACTCCAAGACTATAAACATTATACAAAAAGGGATCTTTTTATGCAGTTGTGTAAAATATATTTTTTTAGTACACACCAACAGTATTGCATGTTTACACTATTCACCATTTATGCAACAAAAACTCTAAGTGATGAATAGACAATCTGCGCAATGTAGGATGCTCAATAGATATAGTACCAATTCTAAGTGTCTCTCCAGTACACTTAATATAAACAAGGAAGAAAAAGGAGTGCAGTACTAATTCATACAGTGCGCCACACAAAAACCAACAGAATAAAAGATGAAAGGAAAATTCAATAATTCAATAATACATCCCTTTTGTATGTGTAGATAGATTCTTTTTCATGAGCTTTTATCCTAATTCCGTCCCGTCAGCACATGGGGAAAAAACAAATGATACAACATGTGTGGTACAGTAAAATTTAATCACACATAAACTGACAAATCTTTAAAATTTGTAAAAGATATTGTAAAATAGGTAACAGAGGAATCCTAGATGCTAGGATAATGTGGATAGATTGCACAATTACCAGAAAGGTATGAGAACCGGTGGAAAACAGTTCTCAGACAAATGGGGACATTTACTAAGCAGTGATAAGAGCGATGAAGTGAGCCAGTGGAGAAGTTGCCCCATCAACCAATCAGCAGCTCTGTATTTTATAGTATGCAAATTACAGATGTTACCTCAGTGCTGATTGGTTGCCAGGGGCAACTTCTCCACTGGCTCAGTTCTCCGCTCTTATCACTGCTTAGTAAATGTCCCCCAAAGTTCTTTAAAATATCACCAGCTTGGTCTTCCCGGGTAGACGGTCTGGGATGGATTCTGTTGGTTTTTGTGTGGCGCACTGTATGAATTAGTACCGCACTATTCACCATTTATATAACAGTATTTCCGTATACATACATCTACTGTACAAGCACTCTATTAACCTTTCAACATTGAGTTTAACAATGTCTGCAAGTGTGTAATGATGCAGATCCATTCTATCTTAAGAAAATCTCAACAGATACATTCATGTTGGTGGTAGAAAACCCAGTCTTGTGTCATTCCAAAATATCCTATTACTGGTGACTGAGATGGCCACAAGGTATTAATAACACCGGTGTTATGCTCATCATATCATTTTGCAACAATTGTGCAACCACAGGCATGCTTTGTGAATGGAAAGCATTGTCATTCCAGAAGACATCCCCCCTTTAGGGAAAAAAAAAAGCTCCAACCAGTGGTAGAGATAATCGCTCAGCACCATTAATTAGCGATTCAGCACTGACTTTGCCTTCTATAGCAAAATTAGACCTATAAAATGTATCTCACAGCATTATGGAACCACCAGAACCCTACAGTGGTGGAAATAAACATGTAGTACTTGTCTGTTTGCCATGAACTTGGAGGATTCCTTTGATCATATCACCTTCCTCTATTACTTGTGTGTCCATTATGCATTGCAAAGTGTGATGGGCGTTTTATGCACTGTTAGCTAACTGTGATATTCTACTCTGTGGGTTCTTATCTTGCTAATTAACATTTCTGCCCACTGCTGCCCTTTGCCTATTATGTTTTCAAATGTTCTATGCTGACACCACTGCTTTTAGCAAGTTGTGGTGTTTAGGCGACCGAAGCTCAAGAAAAATGCAACCCAATGACCAACCCACTTTCAAAGTCACTGAGGTTTGAGCTTGGAGTCAAGTGAGACAAATTATTGGCAAATAGTGGAGTCCGGTACAGTATTTTTATAAAACACCATGACCATGTAGTGATGTTGTTTGCTTAAATAACACATGAGCACATCTGTATTCAAACTTCTTCTTTCTATGGGTGGTATTCAATTCTTTTCACCCCTTCCACAATTGTTCTGTTTCTGCTGATGGGCGTGATATGATCATTTCAGCTCGCTACCCCTGCGGTAGCGAGGGCATCCAACCCATTACGCAGCTAAACCTGATTACTATGGGCGCGATATGTGCTTTAACAGGGATCACTTTAGAAGGGAGATTAGGTGTGATAAATCATTTGAATACCGCCCTATATGTCTGGTCTCCCTCATTTACCCACATATTTCCACTATATGTTCACTACCTGCAGAGCCGACCTTAGGCATAGGCAAACTAGGCAAACGCCTGGGATGCATTCACTTTACCTCCAATCAAAATCCCGACGTTCAAAATCCCGACACCAATTGACCGATGGTCAAAATCCCGACGAGGTCAAAATCCCGACATGGACAAAATATCGACATTTAAAATACCGACAAGGTCAAAATACCGACATGAGTTTTTCATGATTTTTTTTCATTGAAACCGACTTGTTCATACTTTACCATCCCAGTGGACCTGGAGGGGGAATATAATAGTGTGCCGAGCGCAGCGAGGAACCGTGCCCGAAGCATGGCGAGCGCAGCGGTACATGTTATATGGTGTCCATGATGACTTATGTCGACATACACACACAAAAAAACGCATGTCGGTATTTTGACCTGTCGGCATTTTACATGTCGGTATTTTGACCTTGTCGGTATTTTAAATGTCGGTATTTTGTCCATGTCGGGATTTTGACCTTGTCGGGATTTTGACCATCGGTCAATTGGTGTCAGGATTTTGATTGGAGGTATTTCATACCGATCACAAACGCCTAGGGCATTTGGTATGCTTAGGGGCACCAGCAGCTTCTGCTGATTAAAATGATATGCGGCATGCCTATATTCTGTGTGTGACTGCGGCTGTATCTGCATACAAAATGGTACGTTGCAGTGTATTCCTGGAAATCACTGTAATGTAACATTTCGTATGCAGATACAGCCGCAGTCGCACACAGAATATAGGCATGCCGCATATCATTTTAATCAGCAGAAGCTGCTTGTGCATCCTTGACACATAGTAATGCAAATAAGATGCATTTTCATAAACAAAAGGCATCCGACGTTAGCATAGCTGCCAGCTGACTCATGGCAGGCATCTCCTACAGAACTAGCGGCGGTGCTAGGGGGGGGGGGTGTGGTTCATCAAATCGACAGTGTCTAGGTCGACAATGTTTAGGTCGACCATTATAGGTCGACAGTCACTAGGTCGACATGGATGGAAGGTCGACAGGGTTTCTAGGTCGACATGTGCTAGGTCGACAGGTCTAAAGGTCGACGAGGTTTTTGGGGGTTTTTTGGTGTCGTTTTCTTCGTAGAGTGACCGGGATCCCAAATTAGTGCACCGCGTCCCCTCGCATGGCTCGCTTCGCTCGCCATGCTTCGGGCATGGTGCCTTCGCTTCGCTCGGCACACTTTACCGTTCCAATCGTAGTCCACGTGGATCGTTAAGTATGAAAAAATTCAAAAAAAGAAAAAAAAATGTGAAAAACTCATGTCGACCTTTAGACCTGTCGACCTAGCACATGTCGACCTAGAAACCCTGTCGACCTTCCATCCATGTTGACCTAGTGACTGTCGACCTATAGTGGTCGACCAAAACATTGTCGACCTTGACACTGTCGATCTTCAGACCGGATCCCCTAGGGGGCACCAGACAAAATCTTGCCTTGGGCATCATATTGGTTAGGGCCGGCTCTGACTACCTGTACACACAGCTTATGCACTTATGTACAAAATGTACACACAGTAACACACATGTCATCCTGGTTGGCTTCCCGCCTATTAAGTAGACATGGTGGGAATCCACTACATTATCATGACTTTTTCTTTTCCATGTTACTAATGGATGGAGTACCAGGAGTGGCCCGATGCTACCACATTTCTATGTGCATCACTGCTGGACTGCCAGGCCCGTTGCTAAGTCCACGTAACATTGTCTATTACTAAGGTACAGTATGGGTGGTCTATATTACCAATGTGCATAAGCCGCATTTGGTTTGGTATATACTACATGTGATTTAGGGGGTTCCAGCAATCTGACCTTTCAGCCTCTCATCTGCTGGGAAAGTCATCGCTGATATGCGGCAGCTTTTAAACAAAAATTTTAATTTAGATATTTCCCCTAAGACTATTCAAATTTGAATCGCCACCTGCTGGCTACAAGGGATACTACTGCTGCTGTGGTTTTTATTGTTTTGTTTCCCCTCTTCCTAAAAAATAAATCATTCAGGCAATTTTTGGCTAGAGGATGATTTTGCACTGCTAGCAGATTGGTCTTCTTGTAGGCTGGACTGTTCATCTGTTCTGGCATTCCTGGTACCTCAATGTAACTTAAATAAATCCTCTAGGCAGATAGCGAAATACATACTGTTTTATTCTATTTGATGTACAACATATAAATGTAGCAAATTTGTAAACATATATCACCACATTTCACCTTATATGCTCCTGTAATTCACCAGCAACTTTCTACCAGTCACTGTGCTGTGCAATCACGGCTACAGATGCACACTAAGTCCCAACCCCGGCCACATGGTAGGGACTGAACCCAATTTCTTCACACTCCTCTTTATTTCTTATCCACAAAAAGATGGTGAGAGATCTCCCTTTTCCTACAAGGTAGTCCAATTGAAGCTGAAATCCTGCATCAGTATTGTGCAGGAGAGTGAGAGACCCCTCTCATGTTCCAACGGATCGGTGGCTTTAGATGGATTGTACCTTCTTTCACACCCACATTTGGGATTACGTTTTCACTTACCAGGGAAGGCCCAAGACCTCAGGTGGCACAAGCAGTGTTAACAGTACTCACCACCATGAGCAAGCAATTGCAGATTGCCAAGAGCACAGGGAGAGTTCCGGATAGTAGTCTGTGTTATGTTCAGTTTCAGCAGTTGGCCCGTGCTCGATGGCTTCCTTGCGCTACCAACATTGGGGTCCAGGTGCCATGGTGGCTCCACCCATCTGTGAGGTAAAAGAAGCTCATCATACAGATGAAATTGCCACTTGCCTATATTACCTCTATGTACTGATGTCACAGATCTGCTTCCTATTTAAGGGAAAACTACTACAGTGCTCCCATGTATCCCAACTTTCTGCCTGATCCTGACCACATCCCATGTCTTGTCTTTGTACTTATCGTGGAGATATCTAATATCCCTGTACCCAATCAAGCTACTTGCTATCCTTGGAAATACTCCACTGAAGGACACTTGTCCCACTGAGTATCTATCTTCCTTCTGACCATATAACTGCATGGACTCTGCTAGCTACATATTGTGATTATTGGAACCGTTCATGTACTGCCCATAGGGATCCAATCCCAGACAGTGAGAGTGAACTTCCTCATCTCCATGACACTGTCGGGTCTATGCAGGTCGTGGCTCAGTGGAAAATGGGCCTAGAAAAATTGCCTGGGTTCAGTTACCTGGGAATCCGACCTGTGTAGCTACCAGGGTCAGACCTGGGTAAGGATGCGGTGTAAATGACCTATGGGGAGGCGGAGCATTGGCGCTTGGAGATAATGTAATTTCCAAGCACCAACAGAACAGTAAGACTGCACATGGGTGCAGTGTAAACGGGACCATCCCAGGTCGAAGGTGCAGTGTGAATGGGGTCCGACCTAGTTTGGAACCATGTTCAAAATCCTGAGTCAAACCTGGTAGTTTTGTAGAAAAGGGGTATCAGTGAGTCATGTATTATGCAATGGTCAAGAGTAGGGAGGCCAATCCCGTGCCGTTTTTTCAATCCCGAGATTCGGGATTGAAAAACGGTCAATCCTGGGATTCCCGGGATTGCAGTAGGGATCAGTGAAGAAGGGTGTAGGGAGCATCTGGAGGGTAAGTAGTGGTGCGGGAGGGTGTAGGTAGCGGCGCGGGCGGGAGGGAGGGTGTAGGTAGTGGCGCGGGCGGGAGGGAGGGTGTAGTTAGCGGTGCGGGAGGGAGGGAGGGTGTAGGTAGCGGTGCGGGAGGATGTAGGTAGCGGCACGGGTGGGAGGGTTGGCAGCAGCGCGGGTGGGAGGGAGGCTGTTAGAGAGATTACTGCACGGAGGGAGGGTGTAGGTAGCGGTGCGGGAGGGAAGGAGAGAGGGTGTAGGTAGCGGTGCGGGAGGGAGACTGTTAGCACTGCACGGAGGGAGGGAGGGTGGGTGTAAGTAATACCACTTACTATTAGGTGGGCGGTAGCCATGGACACACTTAACGTGGCGGCATTTCAAATGAAGCGCCGGACGCCAGCCAACCAGAGCTGGCGGACCGGCAGCCAATCAGGGAAGCGGCCGCAGCAGTCGCTCCTGATTGGCTGCCGCTGCTGCGGCAGCTTCCCTGATTTGCTGTCGGTCTGCCAGCTCTGATTGGCTGGCGGCCGGTGTTACATTTGAAGTGCCGCCATGTTCAGCGTTTGTCTATGGCTGCCGCCTGCCTAATAGTAAGTAGTATTACTTACACAACCACCCTCCCGCACATGCGCAGTGTAATCCCGTGAATCCCGGCATTTTTGGGCCCAAATCCCGGGATCCCGCCGATCCCGGGATTGGCCTCCCTAGTCAGGAGGCTTATTATACAGCTTACAGTCCATAAACAAAATGCATGTTTAGACAAAAATAGTAGCAGTATCTGCCTCCCCACCTGGTGACAATTAAGAACTGTACAAGGGCTATACAAAACAAACAAACATAGATGACACAACTCAAAACAAGGAAGTTTAGATGAAAAGTGTTGTTCACAGGCTAAACCTAATTTTCAAAGTCTTGACAGCCCTATATGTTCACTCCTCTGAATGTCTCACCAACAAAAACTCTTGATATGACCACTTTCAACGGCAAGATATGTCCCTTTACCTACAGAGCAGATTCGGCTTGTTCATGTTTTATCCAAGAGGTTAAGTCATTTGCTGACAAATCACTACTGAAGAAGAAACTTTCAGAAGACTTCTGCTGACAACCCATTACAGTCTAAAGTTCCTTCACTAAAAAAGTATAAACAGGTTTTATTTGAAGACATAGGTAGACAAAAACCATTGTAATCCAATATGAAGTAAATTTGCAAGCAGTGTGCAGCACGGCCTTGGAGTAACAAGTAATAAACCTTGGTATCTGTAGTGCAGTCCTCTGAGGTCAGTAAAGGTTTGATTCTATCACTTAGACTCTCTTTATTGTGAGTGCTTTGAAACCCATCAGGTTTCTAATGTGGTAAATCAATCGAGTTTCCATTTTATAGGCCTTCTGTGTACAATACAGCACTCCACAAAACTATTCATTGACTCGGTCTGCAGGGGAATTTGCATTGTGAGCGTTTTTATTTTCAGTCTTCCAGTTATTGGCAGACGAATCAAAATATGTTTTAAGCTTGGAGTGATAAATGGTGAGCTCAATTAATTGAAGCTGGATTGCCTCTGACGATCTGCAGTATGATAATGAGTTTTATACATCTGGGTAATTTCTCAAGTTTATTCCAGACCAGTTCTGAAGTCTGGCTGGAATGTTAACCCATGAAGTGCAATCCTTGCTAGCTACTGTATTTGTTTGTTATTTATATGATATTTACCCTAAATAAAATTATATACTGTTTTATTTTCTAGCTGTGGTTGAGCTACAACTGCCAATATATATGTAATTCTATGTAACTTACATTAGATGGACAATATTTCAGCAATTTTCTCATAGGGGTCATTTAGAGGTTAAAATGGTGCTGGTCAGTTGGCAGCCCTAAAAGGATTACATAAAGCCCTCCTAACCAAAACATAGTAAGTTCCTGGTAAGTATCATATTAAAGGCTGAGTACATTGCAGCCTGTTATGGGAGTATTTCAGGCTAGTCATCTGATCTCATAATGTACTCATAACGTTTGTACCCCTAAGTGCAATGATCAAGAAGACAACTCTCTAAAATTGACTTTCTGTAGATCATACTTGCCTACCTGACCCTCTCCATGAGGGAGAAAATGCTCTGTTCCTGGACTTTCCTGGTAATGTATGATTGCCATCACCTGTGGTGAAACGCCTTTCTTATCAATTAACTAGCTCACCACAGGTGATGGCAATCATACATTACCAGGAAAGTCCAGAAACAGAGCATTTTCTCCCTCATGGAGAGGGTCAAGTAGGCAAGTATGCTGTAGATTAGAGATGAGCGGGTTCGGTTTCTCTGAATCCGAACCCGCCAGAACTTCATGTTTTTTTTCACGGGTCCGAGCGACTCGGATCTTCCCGCCTTGCTCGGTTAACCCGAGCGCGCCCGAACGTCATCATGACGCTGTCGGATTCTCGCGAGGCTCGGATTCTATCGCGAGACTCGGATTCTATATAAGGAGCCGCGCGTCGCCGCCATTTTCACACGTGCATTGAGATTGATAGGGAGAGGACGTGGCTGGCGTCCTCTCCGTTTAGAATTAGAATAGATTAGAGAGACACTTGATTTACTAATTTTGGGGAGCATTAGGAGTACTCAGTAGTGTACAGTGCAGAGTTTTGCTGATAGTGACCAGTGACCACCACTTTTATTTATAATCCGTTCTCTGCCTGAAAAAAGCGATACACAGCACACAGTGACTCAGTCACATACATACCATATCTGTGTGCACTGCTCAGGCTCAGGCCAGTGTGCTGCATCATCTATATATATTATATATCTGTCTGACTGCTCAGCTCACACAGCTTATAATTGTGGGGGAGACTGGGGAGCACTACTGCAGTGCCAGTTATAGGTTATAGCAGGAGCCAGGAGTACATAATATTATATTAAAATTAAACAGTGCACACTTTTGCTGCAGGAGTGCCACTGCCAGTGTGACTAGTGACCAGTGACCTGACCACCAGTATATAATATTAGTAGTATACTATCTCTTTATCAACCAGTCTATATTAGCAGCAGACACAGTACAGTGCGGTAGTTCACGGCTGTGGCTACCTCTGTGTCGGCACTCGGCAGCCCGTCCATAATTGTATATACCACCTAACCGTGGTTTTTTTTTCTTTCTTTATACATACATACTAGTTACGAGTATACTATCTCTTTATCAACCAGTCTATATATTAGCAGCAGACACAGTACAGTGCGGTAGTTCACGGCTGTGGCTACCTCTGTGTCGGCACTCGGCAGCCCGTCCATAATTGTATATACCACCTAACCGTGGTTTTTTTTTCTTTCTTTATACATACATACTAGTTACGAGTATACTATCTCTTTATCAACCAGTCTATATTAGCAGCAGACACAGTACAGTGCGGTAGTTCACGGCTGTGGCTACCTCTGTGTCGGCACTCGGCAGCCCGTCCATAATTGTATATACCACCTAACCGTGGTTTTTTTTTCTTTCTTTATACATACATACTAGTTACGAGTATACTATCTCTTTATCAACCAGTCTATATATTAGCAGCAGACACAGTACAGTGCGGTAGTTCACGGCTGTGGCTACCTCTGTGTCGGCACTCGGCAGCCCGTCCATAATTGTATATACCACCTAACCGTGGTTTTTTTTTCTTTCTTTATACATACATACTAGTTACGAGTATACTATCTCTTTATCAACCAGTCTATATATTAGCAGCAGACACAGTACAGTGCGGTAGTTCACGGCTGTGGCTACCTCTGTGTCGGCACTCGGCAGCCCGTCCATAATTGTATATACCACCTAACCGTGGTTTTTTTTTCTTTCTTTATACATACATACTAGTTACGAGTATACTATCTCTTTATCAACCAGTCTATATATTAGCAGCAGACACAGTACAGTGCGGTAGTTCACGGCTGTGGCTACCTCTGTGTCGGCACTCGGCAGCCCGTCCATAATTGTATACTAGTATCCAATCCATCCATCTCCATTGTTTACCTGAGGTGCCTTTTAGTTGTGCCTATTAAAATATGGAGAACAAAAATGCCACTCCTAGATGGGCCCGGTGTTTGTGTCGGCCACTAGGGTCGCTAATCTTACTCACACAGCTACCTCATTGCGCCTCTTTTTTTCTTTGCGTCATGTGCTGTTTGGGGAGGGTTTTTTGGAAGGGACATCCTGCGTGACACTGCAGTGCCACTCCTAGATGGGCCCGGTGTTTGTGTCGGCCACTGGGGTCGCTTATCTTACTCACACAGCGACCTCGGTGCAAATTTTAGGACTAAAAATAATATTGTGAGGTGTGAGGTATTCAGAATAGACTGAAAATGAGTGTAAATTATGGTTTTTGAGGTTAATAATACTTTGGGATCAAAATGACCCCCAAATTCTATGATTTAAGCTGTTTTTTAGTGTTTTTTGAAAAAAACACCCGAATCCAAAACACACCCGAATCCGACAAAAAAAATTCGGTGAGGTTTTGCCAAAACGCGGTCGAACCCAAAACACGGCCGCGGAACCGAACCCAAAACCAAAACACAAAACCCGAAAAATTTCAGGCGCTCATCTCTACTGTAGATTGGAACTTTTGTTGGAAATATGTATGTACATGCAGGGGTAGAGTAGTGGCAGAGTAGTGTACACACCAGCAGAATGCTCATGACCCAAAGTCCAGTCCAGAAACTTAACCAGTAGTGTGGTTTATAGAGAATTGTAGGTACAGCTGTACTCACTGTGGATAAACTGGTTAAGGGTATGAAGTGGAGCTTGTAGTGGATTGGGTTTGTTACAGCTCACCAGACAGTGATTGTATACTACAATGGCCATCTTGCTTAGGGAATGAAGCATCCCTGGAAGAGCTACTCTGGAGTATGCACAGTAGCGTTCTCCCATTCTAACAACCCCTCTCACTACAAGCTTTCCATGTTACACAAACATCCGAAAAAGCTTTCTCATAGCAACCTGTAAGAAAGGGGAGGTTAAACACATAAAAGAACATCAACATATCAAGTAACTTTCAGTTGGCCTTCTTGATAGGTATAGCAGCAAGACTTCCCTCACTGACAGAATGGACCATGGTGACCAAAGGCGTATCTATGATGGGTGCAGTGTGTGCGGTGCACATGGGCCCACACCGCACACACTGCACCCATTTCTTCTATATACTTAACATTCTGGTGTCCAAGCGTGGGCCCCTTCCTCTCCCGTCACTGCAGCTGGCAGCCGCAGCAGTGCCGGCAGCGCTCTGTCTGAGCACAGAGTCTACAGCGCATGCGCAGGTCTAAAAAAAATGGCCAGCGGCGTCGGGACGGGAGAGGAGGGGGCCCACACCTGGAGACTGCACACGGGTCCCCTCCTCTCTAGATATGCCCCTGATGTCGGCAGTCTCTTGACTCACAAGCTTTTCACTGCTGTCACTGTCACAACTCTTAATGGGTTCAGCATAAAATACCTACAGATAGAGCCGCACTAATCGTGGCTCCATCTGTCAAAATCCCGACGGTCAAAATCCCAACAACAATTGAGTGACGGTCACAATCCCGACAAGGTCTAAATACAGACATGGCCAAAATACCGATATTTAAAATACCGACAAGGTCAAAATACCGACATTTAAAATGTCGTCAGGTCAAAAAGTCGACACAAGTTTTTCATTTTTTTGGGTGTGTATGTTGACATAGGTCGACATGGACACCGTATAAGTGCACTGCGTCCCCTCGCATGGCTCGCTGAGCATGCCATGCTTCGGGCACGGTGCCTAGCTGTGCTCAGCACGCTATTATGCGCCCTCTCCAGGTTCACAGGGATGGCAAAGTATGAACAAATCTGTTTCAATTAAAAAATCATAAAAACCTCATGTCGACTTTTTTACCTGTTGACATTTTAAATGTCTGTATTTTGACCATGTCGGGATTTTGACCTTGTCGGGATTTTGATTGTAGGTAAATTGCATCCCCTCGTAATGTTTTTTGTACTTGTGACTCCCAAATCTTTTTTCCACTTTTCCTGTGCGCCATCGTCGTTGAGACCGGGACTTTTTCAAATTGCCACAAAAGAGCTTTAAACATTATCACAGGGCACATTGCACTTTATTGGAAGTTCATTGTTCTTAACCTGTATTTTCTATTTCAACATTGGCTATATACACATTTTATACCTCATACAAGTGCTCTATGTATATATATTTTGTTCAGGGCCAAGCCATGCCCCACTGTGTTTTTAAATATAAGCACTGTGAGTCCACAGTGTGGGTTGTGAAAAAAATAAAAAATTGTATTCATGAATTTTTTTTGAACAACGTATGTGTGTTTAATAAAGCCAAGTAGGTGCTGTGCCCCACTGCATTAATAAATATAAGCACTTAGTCAATATGGATCACAAAAAGTAATTTGGAGCACAGGAGCAGCAAAGTACTAGTGGTGTGGCTGCTGCCAGTCATGATAGTACTACAACATCTACTAGAGGTGGTCCAGAGGGCAGAAAGTTTAGGTAAGGGCACCTTGAAATCAAAATCTTTCACAATGTTAAAAAAAAGGGGTAGAGGTGTCACATTAAAAACCAACAAATCAGTCCGTCCCCCCCCCCCAAAAAAAAAAAAGAACATTAAGGCTGAAGAACAAACTGTGTGTTCCCAAATCCCTGAGGAGAGTCTCTGGGTGTCCACATTAGCTACAGTATGTGAAAGTCTGACATTTCTCACTCTGTATTCATAGAAAAGGCTCCTTTGCTCCTTCCACAATTTCTGTACCAGCTGCAAATCTGGGACAAGAAGAAACAGTAATGATGGTGATGATGACATAATAGAAATGAAGGATGCTAGAGTACAAGTGCAACAGGATGAGGGGGATATTTGTGTGCTATCTGATGCTAATGAGATTAATGAGGCTGGGGATGTTGATGATGTTGTTTGTGTAGGTCAGCCACCAGTGGCAGCAATTTTTGCCCATAAAAGTCATTGTGATGCCTGGGCATAAAAGCAAAACAGCCACTTCTTGGGTTTGGGACTATTTTTACCCAAATCCTGACATTTGTGAAGGCACCTGCTCCATTTATGAGACAAAAGTTAGTAGAGGTAGGGAATTTAACCATCTAGACAGCTCCTTCATGTTACATCATTTGCGACAAGTTCATAAAATGTACTTGACAACATTATAATTTTGTAATTTTTCTAATTGTAAAATAACAACAAGCTGTCCAGTATCAGCTGCCAGCAGTTTGGATCAGCTCATGCAATCTCCACCACCAACATCCTCATCATCAACCTCCTCATTAGTGATCAGAGGTTGTCCTTCCAAAAAAATTGTTTGTGGGTGCCCAAACAAACCAAGCACTTCAGCCACAAAAGTGGTAGTCTGTGCCACTGAAGTGCTTGGTTTGTTAAACTATGCATGTATTTTTTAATATCCAACATAGGGGTAGGAGGGAGAGCCCAATGACAATTCCATCTTGCTCTGCTTATCTTTTCTGTAACTGCTTTGTGGCAATGTTTCATAGATATGCTATAAATTGCCGTGTGTTTGTGCCCTGTCACTTAGCAAAACAGCCAGCTCACTGAAGCCTTCGGCCAATAATGATGAAAACAATATTATGGGCTGTGAGGTGACTAGGAATGACTGGAAATGAATGTTATTGTGCTGGGGGGGGTTTTACATTTTTGAAACAAAATTGATCCCAAACCAAATCATGTCAGGTTCTGGCAAAACCAAAACCTGCCTACAAATTAGAAGCAAAACCAAAACATGGGGGTCGGCGCACATCTCTAATTATTAGTGAATGTTATCTAAATGAGAAGACGCTGTTTTTGGAATAGTTGTGAAATCAAAGCCATAAAATAAAATGTTATGAATTAGGTTTTAGCTTAACACATTGCTGAGTGGGTGTCTGAGTTTGGGCCTCCCTGGGAAGTCACATCGTGGCCTGCAGGTGATTTGATTAACCTTGTTGTCATGCAGCAGCGGAGAGTATCCAGGTCTCTTGCTGAAGGAATTTGGCATTATTGTATAAGAGTGTAACCTCAATTAGCTATGCTAGTTTTTTCCTCTACATAGCAAATCCTTTTTCCATTGTAAAACTATAATATAGATTTAATTTTTAGTGACAGTTATATAATTGAAACACTTCAATTTAAAATTGCAACAATAACAAATTATTACAGACATTTTCTCTCTGTAAACAAACGGGACGTAGTCAGGATCCATGCGGTCGGCATCCCGGCAGCCAGAATACCGACGCTGGAATCCCGACGGCCAGAATGCTGGCAGCACCGCCACAGCTATTCCCACTCCTTGGTGTCCACGACACACATAGAGTGGGAATAGACCCTGTGGTGAGCCTGCAGCGTTGTGAGTGCAGCAAGGGGCTTCATTGTGCTCGCCTCGCTCGCCGGCATTTTGACGGTCGGGATCCCATACCCAACCCAAATGAACTTGTGGTAAACTGGACAGCAATGGGGACATACTGATCTATATTGCTGGTTGCCAAAACAAGACCATGGGGTATATTTACAAAGATTCGTGTTTTGTCCGTTTTGAAGGGTGTTTGAACTCAAATGGTATCGGGTGCATTTTACTGCAACTTTTTGAATCCTGATACGATCATTCACTAAGCTGCCGAGTTTTGCACAATCGTTTTTTCCGATGTCGATGTGATTCGTAATATCAGGCAGTGTTTTACGGGAGTGATGAGTAAAACACGGCCTGAAAAAACACAAGGAATCCCGGCCGGATCTGTGAGATCCGTGCAGGGCTTCATTGTGTACCTTAAAAAGTTGATTAAAGTCTTAAAAAATCGGAAAAAAATTGCGTGGGGTCCCCCCTTTTAAGCATAACCAGCCTCGGGCTCTTTTAGCCGGTCCTGGTTGTAAAAATATGGGGGGGGGGGGAATGACAGGGGTTCCCCCATATTTAATCAACCAGCACCGGGCTCTGCGCCTGGTCCTGGTTCCAAAAATACGGGGGACAAAAAGCGTAGGGGTCTCCCGTATTTTTGAAACCAGCACCCGGCTCCACTAGCTGGGGAGATAATGCTACAGTTGGGTGACACTTTGATATCGGTCCCTGCGGCTGTGCCATTAAAACCCCAACTAGTCACCCCTGGCCGGGGTTACCCTGGATGAGTGGGGACCCCTTCAATCAAGGGGTCCCCCCCTCCAGCCACCCAAGGGCAAGGGGGTAAGCCGGAGGCTATCCCCCCCATCCAAGGGCGGCGGATGGGGGGCTGATAGCCTTGTGAGAAATTGTGAATATTGTTTTTAGTAGCAGTACTACAAGTCCCAGCAAGCCTCCCCCGCAAGCTGGTACTTGGAGAACCACAAGTACCAGCATGCGGTGGAAAACCGGGCCCGCTGGTACCTGTAGTACTACTACTAAAAAAATACCCCAATAAAAACAGGACACACACACCGTGACAGTACAACTTTATTACATACATGCACACCAACAAACACACATACTTACCTATGTTCCCACGAGGCTCGGTCCTCTTCTCCATGTAGAATCCTGTGAAAAAAATTATACTCACATAATCCAGTGTAGAATCCGACCTTTGAATAATCCACGTACTTGGCAAAAAAAAAATGGAAACCCGACCACGCACTGAAAGGGGTCCCATGTTTACACATGGGACCCCTTTCCCCGGCTGCCAGGACCCCCCCTGACTCCTGTCAAAGAGGGTCCCTTCAGCCAATCAGGGAGGGCCATGTCGTGGCACTCTCCTGATTGGCTGTGTGCTCCTGTAGTGTCTGTCAGGCAGCACACGGCAGTGATACAATGTAGCGCCTATGCACTCCATTGTAGCCAATGGTGGGAACTTTGCGGTCAGCAGTTGACCGAAAGTAACCTCACCGCTGACCGCAAAGTATCCACCATTGGCTACAATGGAGCGCATAGGCGCTACATTGTATCACTGCCCGTGTGCTGCCCGAGGCTGGTTATGCTTAGGAGGGGGGACCCCACGCAATTCTTTTTTTAGTTTTAACACTAAACAGACCCTTTCCCATAAATAACCATGCACAGATCTCACTGATCCGTGCCTGGTTATCCAAACTCGACTGGAAAAAGCAGGTCTATTTTATTGCTGCTTTTTTTAACGAATCGAAAAAAAACAGACCCGCACTTGAGCACTCAGAAACTAACACCCAAATACGAATGAATAGTGAATGCCCGTATTGTATGAAATAACAGCCGCGTTTGACCGATGGTCTATTCATTCGTATTTCTGAACATTGTAATTCAAACCATTACGAATAGTCCAAACACTGCCGAGATTGGTGCTTAGTGAATTCCCGGATTGGGAAACAAACTCGAATTCTTAGTAAATACTGGCCCATGTTGGGGATTTTTAGGTGCTCAACAGCCTTTGTTCAACCAATTAAATATCTCTCAATAGGTAAGGTTCAACTCCTTTTTTTTTTTTTTTTTTTTGCAGATGCCTTTTTCACTCAAATAGCGCAGTAGGTGTGGCTCCATTAAGTTAACATAATATATTCAAACTGTGACGGTAATTGCCTATTATATACTTCTGTGTTACTAAAATAAATACGGTAGTAGGTGTAGGTCCAGATTATTTATTCCATTATTGATGAAAAATGTCCCTTTATTATTTAAGACCCTTAAAGGCTGGTCAGCTGCAAATCCATTTGCAACTCACTCACCATCTAATGATTTCTCATAACCAACCTCCTTCCTATAGAAAGAGCAGAACGCCAGCTGAAGATTCTGTTCTTGATGCCACAATATCAAAACTTTCAGCTGTCAGAGTTTGCTATATACAGGTCGGCTACATCAGGGGTCTGATTCAGAGAACTGTACACAGTGTAGTGATTTGTTGATACTGCGCATGCATCTGAGTATGTGCTACAATGTTCTTGTGACCTCAGTCACAATGAGGATTTATTCACAAAGGTATCGAGGGTCAGGGAGCGCTGGTGGGGGGTTGCATTCCCTGACTGTCCATTTTGCAGGACACGGCGTGACCTCCCGGGTGGGTGACTGTGATCCTGCATACTGTAAACATGGCTCCAGCGTCTTACTTCCATCAGCCATGCTGCATGACCATAGAAGGCTACCCAGATGCTGGATAATTAATGTCCATCCGATGGTGCATCTTCATGCACAAGCTGTGGATCTGAGACACCAGTGGGTTTCTAAATAAAAATCCTATTGGCTGCTGCCACAGTCCCATTTCTGAATTACAGTAGGCCCCAGGTCCTTAATAATGATTGGGGTTATAATTAGAGATGTGTGTCTATTTCTTGCTGGATTTGAATTTGGCCCTGATTCATCGTCTGGTTTTGGATTTGCCAAACTGCCATGATTAGTGTTGAATTTGGATTTTTTTTTAATTGGCAAAAAAAAGCTAAAATCACATAAATTGGCCCTTTTTTTGTTTCTACAGTACTATTAACCTCAATATCATTAATTTCCAGTCAATTTTGACCACCTTACAGCTCACAATATTGCTTTCACTAATATTGGCTCAAGACTGCAGTGTACTAGCTGGACACTAAGCAACAGGGCAGCGGCACAAACACACTGCAGTTTATAGCACATCTATGAAACAATGCCACATCGTACTCGGGTACAGTGCACAGAACAGTACAAACAATAGATCTATCTATCTATATATTTATTTATTTATTTTTATTTTTTTAACCCGCACCTTGGATCAAACAGCATTAAGTCACAGGTCTTTGAACATAGGACCCAGGGTAAAGCACACCAAACATTACAAACAATAGATCTCTATATATTTTTTGTACTGTAGTATACAACAGCATGCACTGTGCCCCAATACACAGTCACTATAGAGCACAGCCACTTGTGAGCCTAAACGCAGCACATCATTACAGTAGAGTACAGTGCAGAATACAGCAGCGTGGTTTAGTGTGAAATGGCGCTAAGTCCAGAGTTCTGCATCTAAAGACTAACAGCATAGGTCAGTTGTTCCCAAACTTTATCAGTTTGGGGCACCTGTAGGGTCCCTATAATTTTTTCAAGGCACCCCTAAGCCAAAGTAATTACCGAGAAGTCATGTTTTTAAAGTAGTTGGGTCAAAATAACATATTAAGTTCATGTGTTGCAGCCCTTCCATGTCTCTCCCATTGTAGCCCCCGCTATGTCTCTCCTTTGCAGCCCCTTCCCTGTCTCCCCTATTGCAGCCACCTCCATGTCGCTCACTGCAGCCCCCTCTATTTCTCTCTCAATGCAGCCTCCTCCATGTCTCTCCTATTGTAGCCCCCTCTGTCTCTCCCTTTGCAGGCCCTTCCATGTCTCCCCTATTGCAGCCCTCCATGCCTCTCACTGCAGCCCCCTCTATGTCTCTCCCATTGCAGTCCCCTCCATGTCTCTCATTGCTGACCCCTCTATGTCTCTCCCATTGCAGTCCCCTCCATGTCTCTCATTGCTGACCCCTCTATGTCTCTCCCATTGCAGTCCCCTCCATGTTTCCCCTTTGCAGCTCCCTCCATGTCTCTTTCATTGAAGCCCCCTCCATGCCTCTCCCAATGCAGCCCCCTCTATGTCTCTCCCATTGCAGCCCCCTCCATGTGTCTCTCACTGCAGCCCCCTCTATGTCTCTCCCATTGCAGCCCCCTCCATGTGTCTCTCACTGCAGCCCCCTCTATGTCTCTCCCATTGCAGCTCCCTTTATGTCACTCCTATTGCAGTCATCTCTACGTATCTCCCATTGTAGCCCCCTCCAAGTCTCTCCCTTTGCAGCCTCCTCCATGACTCTCCCATTGCAGTCCCCTCCATGTCTATCATTGCAGCTTCCTCCATGTCTTTCCCATTACAACCCCATCCATGCCTCTCCTATTGCAGCCCACTCCATGCCTCTCATTGCAGCTACCTTCATGTCTCACCCATTGCAGTCCCCTCCATGTATCTCTCTTTTAAGCCCCCTTTAAGTCTCTCATTAGTTCTCTAAACGGCCCCCTCCCTATATTATAGTTATCTAATCTATACACCACCCCCCCACCCACCCCCCAATTTACTTTTAGGTGCAATCACCAGCGCCATTCAGTTCCTCGGATCAGCCAGGAAGTGAGACAGGCACTGTCTTGTGGGCAGTGCTGAAAGTAGGGTGGTATGGGGTGGTACAGTGTACCATTAAGAAATATGGTGGTGGTATGCAGTACCACCAGCCCACCGCTGGAGCATAATTTATAAGGGGCATTTTTGTGTGTGGGGACATAAAATGGTGTCAGTGGCATAACTGTGTGTAGCATAATATGTAATAGGCATTACGGTGTGTGGTATAATATGTAAGGCATTACGGTGTGTGGCATAATGTGTAATGGGCATTACGGTGTGTGGCATAATGTGTAATAAGCATTAAGGTGTGTGACATAATGTGTAATGGGCATTAGGGTGTGTGGCATAATGTGTAATAAGCATTACGGTGTGTGGCATAATGTGTAATGCATTACGGTGTGTGGCATAATGTGTAATGGGCATTAGGGTGTGTGGCATAATGTGTAATGGGCATTAGGGTGTGTGGCATAATGTGTAATAAGCATTACGGTGTGTGGCATAATGTGTAATGCATTACGGTGTGTGCCATAATGTGTAATGCATTACGGTGTGTGGCATAATGTGTAATGCATTACGGTGTGTGGCATAATGTGTAATGGGCATTAGGGTGTGTGGCATAATGTGTAATAAGCATTACGGTGTGTGGCATAATGTGTAATGTGCATTACTCTGTGTGGCATAATGTGTGAGGGTCCTTACGATGTGTGGCATCATGTGGCCATGCCCCTATTGTCATGTAGCCACTCCCCTAGTTTTGTGGGACCATGCCTGCTCCTGACACATGACCACGCCCATTTTAACTATTAGTACCACTAAGAAAACATTTATACTTGCACCACTGCTCGTGGAACTTTATTAGCAGCCTCATGATTCACTACCTGTTGCTTTCCACTGACAGCTCCCACATGCTCCCCCGCTCATCATGCTGAGCCCCCCCACCCCCATCCGCTCTGCTCTCTCCTACCATGACGTACAGAAAAAAATATATGAATAAATGAGTCAGCCTCTGGGCGGTTTTGTTAGGCCATTGGCTACGATGGAACCCCAAGAAGCCTTGGCACACAGTTTGGGAACCACTTGCATACAACAACTGTAACATAATCAGGGTAGGGCCTACTGGGAAACTATAAAGGTGAGATTTTGTGGTGTCATTTTTCCAGTTTGAATTTACAGCAGTATCCAGATTAGGTGTCAAATGTTCTTCATGATGTGGAAGATTACATCTGAGTGCCTTTTGGTGGTATTAGGCTGGGATATACCCATAAGAAATGTATCTCCCCGGCTTCTGCTGTACAGAAGGTGCAGTGGGTAGTGTTCACACACCAAAGGAACACACTTAGGGCCTAATTCAGACCTGATCGGTAGTCTGCGTTTTCGTGCAGCCCGCGATCAGGTCTGAACTGTGCATGCGAATGCACCGCAATGCGTTGGCGCGTCGGGATTGTGGGAGAAAAGCAATTGCACGGGCGATCGCAAGGAGACTGACAGGAAGAGGCCAATTGTGGGTGGCAACTGACCGTTTTTAAGGAGTGTCCAGAGAAACGCAGGATGGGCCAGGCGTTTGAAGGGAGGGTTTCTGACGTCAGCTACGGCCCCGATCATCGCACTGGAAGAGTAAGTCCTGGTCTGTGCAGAGACTGCACAAACTTCTGTTTGTGCAGCTCTCCTGCACTTGCGATCGCACCCCTGCACAGCGAATTCCCCCCTCCCCCTGTGGGCGGCGACTACCTGATCGCAGGGATGCAAAAAACGCACCCTATCGATCAGGTCTGAATTAGGCCCTCAGTCCTAAAGCCTACAAGGATTATGCTGAGTGCACACTTCACAGAGACACCCTGCTATATTTATTTTATTAAAGGATTCCTTTATTTATATGCTCTTCAATATTTTCATCTAAAACGTAAAGCTGAGTGAGACACTCAATTAATAGTAGCACATGTCAGCAGACTTTATGAAGGTGTAAAATATGACAGTTCTCCTAATATGTTTTTCTTTTATGCTTGTGCTTTGAATCTAATGTTGTACTATCCTAGAATTTTGAGTGGCAGTTGGAAGTCCTGAAGGTCTTTGTACCCCTGCCTCTCACAATGCCTCCAGTCACGATTTAATTACCTTTCCTCGCCCCTGCACATCTTCTTTGTCTCTTGATCTCAAACACCGTGCTAGGCAATCAATTCTCAGTGCCTCAGAATAAGCCATCAGGCTCCCATTAGAAGCCTCTGTGCTGAGGTTAACGTATCCTCTCCAGCACTAATTTGCAGGAAAGTCTCAACAAATAATAGGAAAAATAAAAAAGACAGACAGAATTGGAAAGGAGATTATGCCTTCAGCATTTCATGTAGTGTTCAGCACTAAAGAGAATTTTTCACCAGTTGCTGTCCTCTCTCACTGAATTTTACTCACAGCTTTTTGTCTGTCAAATATCTTGTGGGCTTCTGTAGAAATAAAGTTGTCACTGTTAGAGTTTGAAGTGTTTTGACTTTCAGTGTCAATGGCTCCATCCCCAACAATCACAGCGTTTATATTTTTTAGGGGGATCTTGCTGTTGATCCAGTACAGTACGCCTTACTCTATCTCATTTACAGCTGTGGGAAGCTCAGCTCCATCGGCGCCTAATGTATTTTATTACAGTATCAAAAATGCATATATTGTTTTCTAACATCAAAGCGTCTGAGAAAAACAAAAAAATCCATCACAATTGTCCAACAGGAGAACCGCCAGCCGGAACATTTACACAGATCGTGACAATAAAAAAAAAAAGCCCAAGTTTTAATTGCTGTAGCCAGATTTATATTAGCCTACTAAATACTAATCAAGAGGCTGCTATGTGTGGAATGAATAATTCAAGTGTCTATCAGTGTGATCTGCGGGTTGTGTAGAGTTTATGGTCTGTGAAGGACAACGTTTATTGCGCAAAGGTTCATTCTTATACCGGCATAAGTCATTTAGCCATTACGCTACATTTGTGTTTTGTATTGAAAGACAACTGTAGGATGAATTCCTGAATGTGCTGAATTAATCTGAAATCTAATCACATAATATGCAGCAATCATTTTAATTCGAACATGATATTGATTGGGACCTTTTGAATCTCCAGTAAATTGCATGCTGTGCTCTGGATAATATCTGATTTTCTGCAGGGCAAGAATCTAATGTTTGAAATATGAATACAAAATCGTTGATTCATCCGAGCAACACAAGCATACTGGCCGACAATTTTTAGGGCCACAGTGGTAAATAGCGGGTAGATGTATTCATTTCATGGGCAGCACTATCAGCGTATTGGGGAGCTCACATGCAATCCTCTACTCCTCCAGCACAGCTCTTACCGTTTTTTTTTTTTTTTTTATTATTTAAAAAAAGAAAGAGGAAGAATAAAAAGATAATTTATATTTCATATAAATTATCAGTGGTGGGTGCTATGTCGTCAGCGACGGGATCCGGCAGGCAGAGCGGGATTAAGACCATGGGGGCCCGGGGCACTTAAGACAGTGGCGCCCCTAATAAAGAGAAGGCAGATAGATATATATATATAGAGAGGTGGGGATGGGGGCGCCAGCGACCAACGGTGTCAAAATAAGTTTAAAATTATTCTGAAGAAGTGGCTGGATACGTTCAGATTAAAAGATAAAATTACATTTATTTATAATAGAGGTTAAGATATCAAAAGTGTAGATTAAAAGTAAAATTACATAAAGAGAGAGCTAAAAAAATATATAAAAGTACAAAACATACAAATACAGAGTAAAAAAAAAACTAATATGATAAGAGAATGGTGCTTATCTTAAAAAATGGAGGGTCAGTTAGAGGTACACCCAACGCGTTTCGTCCGTTCAGACTTCACTTTATGTAATTTTACTTTTATTCTACACTTTTGATATCTTAACCTCTATTATAAATAAATGTAATTTTATCTTTTAATCTGAACGTATACAGCCACTTCTTCAGAATAATTTTAAACTTATTTTGACACCGTTGGTCGCTGGCGCCCCCATCCCCACCTCTCTATTTCTAATCTAAGGCAGCTTATCACTGCCTGAATCTATTTGGGGGCTAGCTGACACCTTATATCCATTAAGGAGTGTCCACGGTTGATTATACTATCTTAACCCTACACTTACTTTATTCGCATACACCTGTGGCGCCATACTACCACTATTCCAGATATATATATATATATATATATGGCCTCACAGACAGGACAGCTGAGCTGAGTGACGGCTCAGCTGTCCAATAATGTATGCATCGAGCAGCCTGCCGCTCAGTCATTGGCTGGGCACACAGGCTGCTTCATTCATACATTATTGGACAGCTGAGCCGTCGCTCAGCTCAGCTATCCTGTCTGTGAGGTGAGGACGGGAGCCGGGGTGCACAGCACCACAGATTGGATCGGAAGAGAGATCCGATCTGTGATGTTGCAGGGGACCCTTTTAGAAAGGGGGGCCCGGGGTACGTACCCCCCCGGGACCCCCCCTTAATCCGGCTCTGCTGGCAGGGGTGCCGGCATCAGCAAGTGCATGCACACTTGTCGATGCCATCAGAGATGAGCAACCGCAGAGAGAGGGGAGCGAGGGCCGTGCTGCATTCGGCAGCATGGCCCTCGCTGGCGATGTCACCTGTCCGATGTAGGATGCCGATGGTGATGTGCGGGAGCGCGCATCATCAGCGACATAGTGCATACACACTAGAGATGAGCGGGTTCGGTTCCTCGGAATCCGAACCCCCCCGAACTTCAGCCTTTTTACACGGGTCAGAGGCAGACTCGGATCTTCCCGCCTTGCTCGGTTAACCCGAGCGCACCCGAACGTCATCATCCCGCTGTCGGATTCTCGCGAGGCTCGGATTCTATCGCGAGACTCGGATTCTATATAAGGAGCCGCGCGTTGCCGCCATTTTCACACGTGCATTGAGATTGATAGGGAGAGGATGTGGCTGGCGTCCTCTCCGTTTAGATAGAGAGTGAGACACTTGATTTACTAGTAATTTAATTTTAGTAATTTTGGGGAGCATTAGGAGTACTCAGAGAGTGCAGAGTTTTGCTGATAGTTATACTAGTGACCACCAGTTTTATTTATTATTTAAAATCCGTTCTCTGCCTGAAAAAAAATGATACACAGTCACATACCATATCTGTGCTCAGCCTCAGTGTGCTGCATGATAATATCATCTATGTATATCTGACTGTGCTGAGTGCTCACTGCTCACACAGCTTAATTGTGGGGGAGACTGGGGAGCAGTTATAGCAGGAGTACATAACAGTGCACACTTTTGCTGCCAGTGTGACTGACCAGTGACCACCAGTATATTGTCTGCCTGAAAAAGTTAAACACTCGTGTGGTGTTTTTTTTTTTTATTCTATAAACGCATTCTGCTGACAGACAGTGTCCAGCAGGTCCGTCATTCATTATATTATAATATATACCTGCAGTAGTGATATATATATATATTTTTATATCATTATCATCCAGTCTATACTAGCAGACGCAGTACGGTAGTCCACGGCTGTAGCTACCTCTGTGTCGGCAGTCGCTCGTCCATAATTGTATACCTACCTGTGGTGGTTTTTTTTTTTGCTATCTTCTTCATACTAGTAGTTTAGGAGTCTGCTGACAGTGTCCAGCAGGTCCGTCACTATATAATATATACCTGTCCGGCTGCAGTAGTGATATATATATATTTTTTATATCATTATCATCCAGTCTATACTAGCAGACGCAGTACGGTAGTCCACGGCTGTAGCTACCTCTGTGTCGGCAGTCGCTCGTCCATAATTGTATACCTACCTGTGGTGGTTTTTTTTTTTTCTATCTTCTTCATACTAGTAGTTTAGGAGTCTGCTGACAGTGTCCAGCAGGTCCGTCATTATATAATATATACCTGTCCTGCAGTAGTGATATATATATATTTTTTATATCATTATCATCCAGTCTATACTAGCAGACGCAGTACGGTAGTCCACGGCTGTAGCTACCTCTGTGTCGGCAGTGCTCGTCCATAATTGTATACCTACCTGTGGTGGGTTTTTTTTTTCTATCTTCTTCATACTAGTAGTTTAGGAGTCTGCTGCTGACAGTGTCCAGCAGGTCCGTCATTATATAATATATACCTGTCCTGCAGTAGTGATATATATATATTTTTTATATCATTATCATCCAGTCTATACTAGCAGACGCAGTACGGTAGTCCACGGCTGTAGCTACCTCTGTGTCGGCAGTCGCTCGTCCATAATTGTATACCTACCTGTGATGGGTTTTTTTTCCTATCTTCTTCATACTAGTAGTTTAGGAGTCTGCTGACAGTGTCCAGCAGGTCCGTCAATATATAATATATACCTGTCCTGCAGTAGTGATATATATATATTTTTTATATCATTATCATCCAGTCTATACTAGCAGACGCAGTACGGTAGTCCACGGCTGTAGCTACCTCTGTGTCGGCAGTCACTCGTCATCCATAAGTATACTAGTATCCATCCATCTCCATTGTTTACCTGAGGTGCCTTTTAGTTGTGCCTATTAAAATATGGAGAACAAAAATGTTGAGGTTCCAAAAACAGGGAAAGATCAAGATCGACTTCCACCTCGTGCTGAAGCTGCTGCCACTAGTCAAGGCCGAGACGATGAAATGCCATCAACGTCGTCTGCCAAGGCCGATGCCCAATGTCATAGTACAGAGCATGTAAAATCCAAAACACCAAATATCAGTAAAAAAAGGACTCAAAAATCTAAAATAAAATCGTCGGAGGAGAAGCGTAAACTTGCCAATATGCCATTTACCACACGGAGTGGCAAGGAACGGCTGAGGCCCTGGCCTATGTTCATGGCTAGTGGTTCAGCTTCACATGAGGATGGAAGCACTCAGCCTCTCGCTAGAAAAATGAAAAGACTTAAGCTGGCAAAAGCACAGCAAAGAACTGTGCGTTCTTCGAAATCACAAATCCACAAGGAGAGTCCAATTGTGTCGGTTGCGATGCCTGACCTTCCCAACACTGGACGTGAAGAGCATGCGCCTTCCACCATTTGCACGCCCCCTGCAAGTGCTGGAAGGAGCACCCGCAGTCCAGTTCCTGATAGTCAGATTGAAGATGTCAGTGTTGAAGTACACCAGGATGAGGAGGATATGGGTGTTGCTGGCGCTGGGGAGGAAATTGACCAGGAGGATTCTGATGGTGAGGTGGTTTGTTTAAGTCAGGCACCCGGGGAGACACCTGTTGTCCGTGGGAGGAATATGGCCATTGACATGCCTGGTGAAAATACCAAAAAAATCAACTCTTCGGTGTGGAAGTATTTCAACAGAAAAGCGGACAACATTTGTCAAGCAGTGTGTTGCCTTTGTCAAGCTGTAATAAGTAGGGGTAAGGACGTTAACCACCTCGGAACATCCTCCCTTATACGTCACCTGCAGCGCATTCATCATAAGTCAGTGACAAGTTCAAAAACTTTGGGCGACAGCGGAAGCAGTCCACTGACCAGTAAATCCCTTCCTCTTGTAACCAAGCTCACGCAAACCACCCCACCAACTCCCTCAGTGTCAATTTCCTCCTTCCCCAGGAATGCCAATAGTCCTGCAGGCCATGTCACTGGCAATTCTGACGAGTCCTCTCCTGCCTGGGATTCCTCCGATGCATCCTTGCGTGTAACGCCTACTGCTGCTGGCGCTGCTGTTGTTGCTGCTGGGAGTCGATGGTCATCCCAGAGGGGAAGTTGTAAGACCACTTTTACTACTTCCACCAAGCAATTGACTGTCCAACAGTCCTTTGCGAGGAAGATGAAATATCACAGCAGTCATCCTGCTGCAAAGCGGATAACTGAGGCCTTGGCATCCTGGGCGGTGAGAAACGTGGTTCCGGTATCCATCATTACTGCAGAGCCAACTATAGACTTGTTTGAGATACTGTGTCCCCGGTACCAAATACCATCTAGGTTCCATTTCTCTAGGCAGGCGATACCGAAAATGTACACAGACCTCAGAAAAAGACTCACCAGTGTCCTAAAAAATGCAGTTGTACCCAATGTCCACTTAACCACGGACATGTGGACAAGTGGAGCAGGGCAGACTCAGGACTATATGACTGTGACAGCCCACTGGGTAGATGTATGGACTCCCGCCGCAAGAACAGCAGCGGCGGCACCAGTAGCAGCATCTCGCAAACGCCAACTCTTTCCTAGGCAGGCTACGCTTTGTATCACCGCTTTCCAGAATACGCACACAGCTAAAAACCTCTTACGGCAACTGAGGAAGATCATCACAGAATGGCTTACCCCAATTGGACTCTCCTGTGGATTTGTGGCATCGGACAACGCCAGCAATATTGTGTGTGTATTAAATATGGGCAAATTCCAGCACGTCCCATGTTTTGCACATACCTTGAATTTGGTGGTGCAGAATTATTTAAAAAACGAGAGGGGCGTGCAAGAGATGCTGTCGGTGGCCAGAAGAATTGCGGGACACTTTCGGCGTACAGGCACCACGTACAGAAGACTGGAGCACCACCAAAAACGCCTGAACCTGCCCTGCCATCATCTGAAGCAAGAAGTGGTAACGAGGTGGAATTCAACCCTCTATCTGCTTCAGAGGTTGGAGGAGCAGCAAAAGGCCATTCAAGCCTATACAACTAAGCACGATATAGGAGGTGGAATGCACCTGTCTCAAGCGCAGTGGAGAATGATTTCAACGTTGTGCAAGGTTCTGCAACCTTTTGAACTTGCCACACGTGAAGTCAGTTCAGACACTGCCAGCCTGAGTCAGGTCATTCCCCTCATCAGGCTTTTGCAGAAGAAGCTGGAGACATTGAAGGAGGAGCTAACACTGAGCGATTCCGCTAGGCATGTGGGACTTGTGGATGGAGCCCTTAATTCGCTTAACAAGGATTCACGGGTGGTCAATCTGTTGAAATCAGAGCACTACATTTTGGCCACCGTGCTCGATCCTAGATTTAAAACCTACGTTGGATCTCTCTTTCCGGCAGACACAAGTCTGCAGGGGTTCAAAGAACTGCTGGTGAGAAAATTGTCAAGTCAAGCGGAACGCGACCTGTCAACATCTCCTCCTTCACATTCTCCAGCAACTGGGGGTGCGAGGAAAAGGCTCAGAATTCCGAGCCCACCCGCTGGCGGTGATGCAGGGCAGTCTGGAGCGACTGCTGATGCTGACATCTGGTCCGGACTGAAGGACCTGACAACGATTACGGACATGTCGTCTACTGTCACTGCATCTGATTCTCTCACCATTGAAAGAATGGTGGAGGATTATATGAGTGACCGCATCCAAGTAGGCACGTCAGACAGTCCGTACGTATACTGGCAGGAAAAAGAGGCAATTTGGAGGCCCTTGCACAAACTGGCTTTATTCTACCTAAGTTGCCCTCCCACAAGTGTGTACTCCGAAAGAGTGTTTAGTGCCGCCGCTCACCTTGTTAGCAATCGGCGTACGAGGTTACTTCCAGAAAATGTGGAGAAGATGATGTTCATTAAAATGAATTATAATCAATTCCTCCATGGAGACATTCACCAGCAGCAATTGCCTCCACAAAGTACACAGGGAGCTGTGATGGTGGATTCCAGTGGGGACGAATTGATAATCTGTGAGGAGGGGGATGTACACGGTGATGAATCGGAGGATGATGATGATGAGGTGGACATCTTGCCTCCGTAGAGCCAGTTTGTGCAAGGAGAGATTAATTGCTTCTTTTTTGGGGGGGGTCCAAACCAACCCGTCATTTCAGTCACAGTCGTGTGGCAGACCCTGTCACTGAAATGATGGGTTGGTTAAAGTGTGCATGTCCTGTTTATACAACATAAGGGTGGGTGGGAGGGCCCAAGGACAATTCCATCTTGCACCTCTTTTTTCTTTCATTTTTCTTTGCGTCATGTGCTGTTTGGGGAGTGTTTTTTGGAAGGGCCATCCTGCGTGACACTGCAGTGCCACTCCTAGATGGGCCAGGTGTTTGTGTCGGCCACTAGGGTCGCTTAGCTTACTCACACAGCTACCTCATTGCGCCTCTTTTTTTCTTTGCGTCATGTGCTGTTTGGGGAGTATTTTTTGGAAGGCCCATCCTGCCTGACACTGCAGTGCCACTCCTAGATGGGACAGGTGTTTGTGTCGGCCACTTGGGTCGCTGAGCTTAGTCACACAGCTACCTCATTGCGCCTCTTTTTTTCTTTGCGTCATGTGCTGTTTGGGGAGTGTTTTTTTGAAGGGCCATCCTGCGTGACACTGCAGTGCCACTCCTAGATGGGCCAGGTGTTTGTGTCGGCCACTAGGGTCGCTTAGCTTACTCACACAGCTACCTCATTGCGCCTCTTTTTTTTCTTCTTTGCGTCATGTGCTGTTTGGGGAGTATTTTTTGGAAGGGCCATCCTGCCTGACACTGCAGTGCCACTCCTAGATGGGCCAGGTGTTTGTGTCGGCCACTTGGGTCGCTGAGCTTAGTCACACAGCTACCTCATTGCGCCTCTTTTTTTCTTTGCGTCATGTGCTGTTTGGGGAGTGTTTTTTGGAAGGGCCATCCTGCGTGACACTGCAGTGCCACTCCTAGATGGGCCAGGTGTTTGTGTCGGCCACTTGGGTCGCTGAGCTTAGTCATCCAGCGACCTCGGTGCAAATTTTAGGACTAAAAATAATATTGTGAGGTGTGAGGTGTTCAGAATAGACTGAAAATGAGTGGAAATTATGGTTATTGAGGTTAATAATACTTTGGGATCAAAATGACCCCCAAATTCTATGATTTAAGCTGTTTTTTAGGGTTTTTTGAAAAAAACACCCGAATCCAAAACACACCCGAATCCGACAAAAAAAATTCGGTGAGGTTTTGCCAAAACGCGTTCGAACCCAAAACACGGCCGCGGAACCGAACCCAAAACCAAAACACAAAACCCGAAAAATTTCCGGTGCACATCTCTAATACACACTAGATGATATCATGAACCAAGTGTCCAAATTGGGCACATGGTGCAGATATTGTCGTAGTGTTTATGCACCTTTTACTCCCGCTTCCATTACTAGCCACCATCGGATCACTCTGCTACACCCTGAGGTGTGTCCGCTGTAGCTCCGTTTCTGAGAAGATGGAGACCATGTTCTTGGCACTTCCACAAAACGGAGGTGACACACCTCAGTTTTGTGAAATGGAGACCATTGCCGCTCCCTCCCGCAACCAAATTGCTGCAGACTGTCACTCACCTGACGTCTGCAGCCGTACTGCGTCTGACGATGCAGGACCTGTACTGCACATGCCCAGCAAGGGTCCTGTGCACGCACAGTTTTTGATAATTGAAAAGCTGCGTTACTATTACTATAGCAACCAAACACATCAGGCCCAGTATTTATAGCAGTATGTGGAACATGAATAGATTCATGAGGAAGAGGGCCACATCACTTTGAATACGTAGAGGTGACTCAACATGTTATACTTGACAAGGACATTGCTAAACATTGTATGCTTGGCAATACGGATATGTATGGGGACTGTAACAATACCAACATCGGCATCCAGGGCTCCAGAATTCCGGCAGCGGCGCGGGGGGCATCGAGGCCACTGCACTTACATGCTCGCTGTGGGCACGTTGGCTCGCTTCTCTCACCACAGGTTCTATTCTCCCTCTATGGGTGTCATGGACACCCACAGAGGGAGAATCACCTACCTCGCCGGTATTCCGGCGGCGGGATAGTAACCCTGTCGGGGATTACGGTGTCAGTATTGCTACCACTGGAATCCCGATGGTTGGTATTTTAACCGCATACCAGCAATAGAAATGCTTTATAGCACAAGGCACCACTTAGCACATTAATGAATTAAGCATATGTCACGAATAACGATAAATAGAAAATGGTGTATTATACTTGAGCATTGGTTGTCAGACTTATCAGAGAAAATCTATCATCATCAAGTGTTATGATTTTATTAAAGATAAAGTCATAACAGTTGGCAAAATGCATCAGAAGAACTTTTTACAAAGGTGGCATATCATGTGCTTTCAATTCATTTCACCTGACAGTGCAGAGCACCTGTCACCACCACTATTATAAATATGATACGATACCCACTTCTACATGGCTTGAGACAGACTGATCCATATTAGGAGGAGTAGAAATGGCCATTCACTCATTCACAGTCATTTCCTGATTTTTTTGTGGTTAGTGGTAACTAATAATTGACCTCCCTTATCTTAACATTCAGTTATATAGTTCATTATAAATGACTCTCGGCAGTGACGTATCTCTAATGGGTACAGTGTGTGCAGTGCACAGTGGCCCTGGGGTCCAGGAGGGCCACACTGCACACCCTGCACCCATTTATTAAATACCTCTCCGGAGTCCCCCGTCGGCGGCAGCATCTCTTCTACAAATCTCCCGTAAATGACACAGTAGCCATTTTTCCAGAGATTTGCACATGTGCAGTAAGGGAATCTCTGGAAAAATGGCTACTGCACTGTGACTCTGAGGTCTATGTACTAAGCATTATAGAGAGATAAAGAGAAGAGAGATAATGTCCAGGTGCGGTGATTCTCCAGATACTGCAATCTGAGAGTGCTGCCCATGACACCTTACTGATTACCTCAGCATGTGTGGTAAATCAATGTGGTAACTGCCACCAGCAGAAGTACCTTTTGGGTCAAGGTCAGGGTGTGCTCCTGCTCTCACCACCAACCACAATTATTAATACATAAAAAATTAGGTAACATGAGCCTCTTGGGGTTTGGGTGTAAAAACACAGAATCCAGGACTAAGATTTTTAATCCAAATTAAAACTTCAAAGGTTATAGTTACAGAAAAAGAACGGTTACAAGAATACAATAGTTTAAATAGTCATGTGACAACATGTCGAGGTAAGTAGTAGAGTGTCAGTGTATATGTCGGTGGTCATACCTGTTTCCCCGATGATGTCCGCTTCTTCCAGATCTCCCCTACAGGCTTCAGGCAAAAGAATCAGGGCCCCCAGAAACCACCCAAATCACCACACGTTTGCATGGTGATTTGATATATATATATCAGGATATTAACTGATCACCGCTGTGGTTTTAATCTTGGTTCAAATTTCTTTGAATAGAAGGGTTAACGATTTAGTAGCATATAACATCACAATACATGACTATCTCAATAATGTCAGCATCAGTATTGTACATAACAGAACTCACACTACAGAATAGTAAATACTTTTCATTAAAGCAGTAGAAAAGCTGTCCAATAGGTGGCGGAGTTAAAGTCACTTTAGCTCAGTATCTGAATCTATGAAATATTTAACTATGTAAATGTTCCCAATAAGCAACGATTACTGCCTAATAATAACTACCTGTAATTGTGAAAGCAAGCAATGGAGGTTAGCAGTAGCAAAGATGACAATAGCATGCAGCCAAGAGAAAGAAGAGCAGCCTATAAGCAGTGAGCGACAATATCAGAGTGTTCAGTCTCTCAACAGGGGTACAATCAGGCAGGGGCAACGTAGTTAGTGATGAAGGACAAGGTGCTGCAGTACAGTTTCACAATTAAGCAGCCAAACCATACTGTTCCTCAGAATATATATAAAAAAAACAAATAGATGCAGTTCCTAGCAGTGTTTGTAACAAGCTAGTTTGCTTTAACAGGGGCCGGCAGAGTAAAGCTGGTTGGCGACACAGTTCAGTAGATAGCATGCAATCCTTAGAACCAGGTAATGGAGAGAGCTTACAAAGAACAGTTCCTCAGTAAGGAATAGCAGAAGCAATACAAAGTTGCCACTCTCTGTAGTGAAAGCAGGCTGACAGTAGGACAGTCCCTGTTAGATGCACTTAGAAGCTCCTCACTATAGGCAATAAAGCAACAAGCTCCAGTTGGCTAAGTCTACACCTATGACTGCCAGAGGGATTTGTTTAGATTTAAGACTTATCTGTGGCTCCCCGTTCTAGGCAACTTTCTCTGTCACTTGGCTCTATTAGTAGTTCCAAACAAAAGGGATTTATCGCAAAACTCCAGGGACACTGAGACTGAGACCGCTACTGTGGTTTAAGGTCTCCTTTGTACTGTGCAGGACTCTTTTATTCGGCAAGAGTCAGTTACTGTGTGACTCCCCAGCTCAACTCTCACACTGGATGGTACAAGCTAAGAGATACGGGTGGCTTGGGCACCTGCGTGATGCCCCTGTTTCCCGAAGTGATTGGGTTCTGACGACAGGCTGCCTAACAGCGCGAACCATTTCTCTCCTCAGCTCTGCTTTCCTCACCAAACTATCCCTCAGAGCCATAACTCTGGCTTTTTTCAGTTTCTGCTCTTTAGGCGACAACCCCCCATTCAGAGGTCAACCAACTATCGCACAGAGGTCCTCCTGCTCTCTGGGCACTACTGCTCCACTTCCCCGGGTCCTAATGCCTGTGGTGTTTGTGCTGCTGCTGACATAACATTGAGGGAGGTTTGTTATTGCAGGTGGTGCCACAAATCAAACAAGGGATGTGGCGACCCTGTAGAAGTACTGCACGGGTTCCTGCAGCAGGGTATCACAGTCACACAAGTAATTACAATTTCAAGAAATAAAATAGGGAGAAAAACAACATTCTCGTCACCTGTAGTACAGAACGCTGGTTGAGTGAGGCCTCTCTATGCTGGAACATTATAGGGTCCGATCTCTCCCTGGAACCACCTCACAATAATGACAAATTTTCAGAGTCAGTTTCCCATATTTAAAGCTACATGCTGCAGCTTCCCCCCGCCTATTTTGGGATTCCTTTAACCATCCCAAAACCAGAGTGGAGTGAGTCTCAGGAGTGGAGTGTGGGGTTTCTCAGCCATTTTAGCAGGGGTGATACTTTCATCTTATATGGCTTGCTTTAAATCTCTGGGCATAATTTAATAATCAGCCTTGGCTAGATTTTACAACCTGCTTCAGGAAGGCCAGCTCACACCTTTCTGGCCATAGTGTCTCCGAGGGGTTCTCCCAGGGGCACTTAATTCATTCTCCCAGCAAACTCTTGTATCAAAGGAGACCTGACACCGCTTGGCTGTACTGTAAAAAAGCTGTGTCCCAGCAAAGTAATTAAGTCTCTTCCAGTTGTCAGCCCAGTGGCGCACCCAGGGGGGGGGTTTCCGAGCACCCAGAAACCCCCCTCCACTTAAAAATTATTATTATTTTTTTTTTTTTTTTTTTTTTTTTTTTTTTTGCTGCATGAGTATTATTAATGGCTGTCTAGCGTCCTCTGCAGCCTGCTGTCTTCCTGGTGGCACTTGTAAGTGCAATAAAAGTTTACTTTATTTTAATTATAGTACATATATATCCATGTGCATACATATATAGTATATACACGTGTATATACATACATATAAACACACACACATATGATATATACATGAGTATATATACATGTACTGTATGTGTATATATATATATATATATATATGCATGTTTAATATGCTATGTATATGTGTATATATATATATATATATGTGTAGATATGTGTATATATATATATATACACACACACACAGACACACTAGTTTTACGGACCCAGCATAAACTGGGTCACCTCAGTCCCCACCCCCGTGATTGGCTCCACCCAGTTCTGGAAACCCCCCCATGCAAATCCTGCGTTTGCCACTGCAGCCTAATACATTTTCCACAATACAATATACTGTACATGGATATATCAATACATCAGGTAATGTGAATCATGACCAATCTGATATAAAATTGGACAGGCACTACAGATAAAGTTACAGCCAACCAACTCCATACCTGTCATTTTTCAAACACAGGGGCAGATTTATTAAGCTTGGTGAAGTGATAAAGTGGAAGGTGATAACGCACCAGCCAGTCAGCTCCTAACTGACATTTTTGAAACCCAGCCTGTGACATGGCAGTTAGGATCTGATTGGCTGGTCCTTTATCACCTTCCACTTTATCACTTCACCGAGCTTAGTAAATCTGCCGCACAACCTGTAACAGTGCAGTTAGGAGCTGATTTGCTGGCACTTGATCTCTTTCCACTTTATCTTTCTCTGAAGCTTAGTAAAAAGATCACTCTAAATGTTATTTATGTGCATACTATGAACAAATGTTAATTTATTATACTGTATAAGGAAGTTCGCTGTATAATAATGGAACTAACTAGGGGCGGATTGGGAACTTAAAGTGGCCCTGTAAAATTTTGTAGAAGTGGCCCTACAAGGGCAGCACATACCATGTAGCCATGGCAACATCACTAGATGGCAGGGTTGCTGTACTGCAGAGATGGAATAACAGAATGAATGGGGACAATGCAGTGTACTGAGTGTGGTGTGCGGCCTGTCATGTGGGGGGTGGGGCAGTATGATAACACTCAAAACAGGCCCCACAGACACTTCGACCTACCAGGAATCTTCCCGGTGAGCCCTATGGCCAATCCGCCCCTGGAACTAACTCAGGTAGCTGCTTTTCTATCAGTGTTGTTCTTGGGTGCTATTTAAGAGACTCCTGCCAGCAAAACTTAGGGGTACATTTACTGGAGAAGTTGCCCATGGCAACCAATCAGCACTGAAGTAACATCTATAATTTGCATACTATAAAATGATACAGAGCTGCTGATTGGTTGATGTGGAAATTTCTCCACTGGCTCATTTCTCTGTTCTTATCACACTTAGTAAATGTACCCCTTAGCCCCTGTCCATAGTATTGATGCATTTCTCTAAAGGCCCGTACACACTGGCCGATATATCGGCCATTCTATCGAACGGCCAAAATATCGCGGGTCCGTCGGCCAGTGTGTACGGGCGATATGTCTGTGAACCCCGTCGTTCACAGACATATCGCGTCGGCCCCGCACCACAGCCGACGGCAAATATATCTACCGATATATTGGCGCATCGCTGTGTGTGTACAGGCGGTCGGCCGACCGTCTGTACACATGCTGCGGCAGCCGGCGGTGATTCACAGCTGAACTGGACGGGCGTGTGTACACGATGCCGGGTTCACTACGGCTGGCCGGCGGTCGGGCTCCCGGCGACCAGCATCCCGGCGCCGGGAGCCCGACCGCCGGCTTACCGACAGCGTGGCGAGCGCAAATGAGCCCCTTGCGGGCTCGCTGCGCTCGCCACGCTACGGGCACGGTGGCGCGCTACGCGCGCCACACTATTTTATACTCCCTCTACGGGGGTCGTGGACCCCCACGAGGGAAAATAAGTGTCGGTATGGCGGCTGTCGGGCTCCCAGCGCCGGTATACTGAGCGCTGGGAGCCCGACCGCCGGCATACAGAAGACCACCCCACGATGCCCAGTTCGTGACATCACTCCCCGATGGATCGGGCAGCGCGTATGCATAAAACACTGCCCGATCCGTCCATAGATATATCTGCCGATCAGTTGATCGGCAGATATATCTATCAGTGTGTACCCACCTTAACATGTGAGCTGCTTCTGAGTCCTACTGTACTTCCTTCAAGATTCACAAGTCCTATCATCTGCAGGTTTGCAAATACTGTAGGTGCTGTATGATCACACACCTTTCTAATCTTATTTTAGAGGATCCTAAACTCCAGGTCACGAATCAGTGCCGCCTATAATGTAACCACCCCTCCTGCTGTTTCTAAAACATTGGATATTATTGTAATACTTCTTTATTATCTATATTTGATACAGAACTTTAAATTGAGATTTAGAAAATAATTTCCCAGGCCCTACTAAAGGCACTGTACTTGTTTTCTTTCTTTTGCTATTATGTTTTTAAGAGGATTATCTGGCATAATCCTCTTACTATATATCCTTATTCTGCTGATTTTCTTTTTATTATTTTTGTTTTGGGGGGGTGGGCACCTGGGTTTTTTTTCTGGGGGGAGGGGGGGGGATCATATAGCTGCCTAGATAAATCCATTACAAGGACATTAAAGTTTGTTGCCTACAGCAATTTTTTCTCTCTAGGGTATACTGTATATGCAGGGCCGGTTCTAGCCCTTGTGGTGCCCCGGGCGAAAATAGGCGCGTGGCTTCATAAAGGGGCGTGGTCAGTTATGCCCCCTGTAGAGTTTTGCCCCGTTTGTGCCCCCAGTACAGTTGTGCCCCCTGTGGTATTGCCCCCAGTGGTATTACCCCCAGTACAGTTGTGCCCCCTTTTTTGTGCCCCCAGTGGTATTGCCCCCAGTGGTGTTACCCCCAGTACAGTTGTGCCCCCTTTTTGTGCCCCCTAGTTGCGCCGCTTACAAAAACATAAATAAATGTAATTTTTTTTTTTTATTAATACCATCCCCGCTCCTGATTCCCGACCACTGCTGCCCGCTGCGCTCTGCCTCCGTCTCCGGCCACCGGCGCCGCTCCTCTGATCTATGGGAGAGACATCATGACCCCTAGTGTCTATGTGCCGTTCCACAATGCTGTGCGGTGCATGATGACGTCATAGGGCACCGCACAGCAGTGACAGCCAGCACCGAGGGGCACCACCAGTAGCGGATCTTGCCACAGCGGCGGCGTCCTCCGGATGGCCGCGGCGTCCTCCGGAAGGCGGCGTCCCGGGCAAAAATCCTGTGTGCCCGTATCAAGATTCGCTACTGTGTATATGCAACATACCTATTACATATAGTGCTATCACTGTAGTTAATGCCTATTGATCAGAATCATTTAATGTTTATACATAAACTTACTGTATTAGGAATTGCCTCAGTCTTCAAGGAATCAGAGCCGGCCATAGGCATAGGCAAACTAGGCAATTGCCTAGGGCATTTGATATGCCTAGGGGCATCAGCAGCTTCTGCTGATTAAAATGATATGCAGCATGCCTATATTCTGTATGTAGCATTTCATATGCAGATACAGCCACAGTCTCACACAGTATATAGGCATGCTGCATATCATTTTAATCAGCAGAATCTGCTTGTGCATCCTAGCCACACAGCAATGCAAATAAGAAATGGAAGTGTGAGTGCTGTGTGCATGTGAGTGGGTTGGTTGTGCAGTAGTGTTCGGAATATGTGTAAGGAGCATTATATGTGTCATGTAAAAATGCATTAATAATGTGCAACATATGTGTAAAGGGGCACTGTGTGTGTAATGTGTATAAGGGCATTAATAATGTGCAGCATATGTGTAACAGAGTACTACTGTATGTGTGTCATTATGTGTATAGGGACACTAATAATGTGCAGCAAATGTGTAGGGGGCACTATGTGTGTCATTATGTGTATAAGGGCATTAATAATGTGCGGCATATGTGTAAGGGACATTATGTGTAAAAGGGCATTATTAAAAGTTGTCATAATGTGTAAGGTGCATTATGTTTATAAGGACATTAATGTGTCTCATATGTGTAAGGGGCATTACTTTGTGGAATTGTGTATAAATTCATTACTAATGTGTGGCATTATGTGTATAAGGTGCTCTACAATGTGGCGCTGCGTATAAGAAAGGGCACTACTGTGTCGTCTAATGTGAATAAAGAGCAGTAGGGTGTGGTGTAATGTGAATAAGGAGCAATACAGTGTGATGTAATGTGAATAAGGGGCTCTACTGTGAGGAGTAACGTTTATAAGGTAAAGTGATACTACTGTGGGATGTAATATGAATTATGGACACCATCGCATGATAAAATGTGAATAAAGTTGCAGTACTGTGTGGCGTAATTGGAATTAGGGTTACGATTGTGTCGCCATGCCCCTTGCCAGCAAAAACACACCCCTTTTTGGGCTGTGCGCCAAATGTGCGAACTGTTTCTATATAAAATATAGGGGGTACAAACACCAAAATAAGGACTGCTATGGGTGAGGGGTGATGGTGCTGGGAAAGAGGTGCAAAGTCAGAGGCGGAACCAGCGGTGGTGCTAGGGGGCACCAGCCAAAATCTTGCCTAGGGCATCATATTGGTTAGGGCCGGCTCTGCAAGGAATTCAGAATACAAATGCATGGTACTGGCAGAAATCTATCTCACGATGAATATATAGGTTATGGACGTGTGCTGAGGTTTCATGTCCCCAAGGCTTCAATTTCAGAGCAGAATAAAATATATATATATTTTTTCCGTTCCCTAAGCAGTAGGTATATTCTTCTCTAGAAGTCTTTCAGCGCTTCAGTGTTGAAATGTTTGGAAAGTTTTACAAGATAAATATGTTGACAACCTTGGAAGTGATTACAAGTCTTAATAATTACCTAATTATATATTCATTGTAATGATAAATCTTGCAAGTCATTTGAAATTAAATTCAAACAAGGCTTCATCAGCTCGTTATATATTCCCTTTTTAGTGTCTGTTACACAAGGTGTGACAAGTTAGACAAAATTAAAGTCTAGTGAGAAATGTAATGATCGTTTCCATTCATATCTCTATGGGTATTAAAATGATTAATTTAAAAACAGTGTAATTATACCCAATGCACTGCTTTAAAGCTAGGAGTTATTAAATGAATGCCAGTTAAGTCAATATTAAATATGCTTGTACCGGGGTGTGTATATGTTGTTGAGCCAGAACAATAACTGTCCACCTGGCACTTCCGGCACTTGCAGAATGGCTGGTCTGACTATCTGTATGCCCCTCCCAAGCAGCAACACCTCTTTGCACTGTGCCCAACATTGGTGTTTAAGAAATGAGTGGTGTGACTTCATGACATGGCTGCAGTGTGACATCATGACGTAGTGTATAAAATGCAAGTACGTAGGGGGGAAGCTGTGGTGGCTGATGAGGAGTCAAGACCCTGGGTGGACACCAGCTTCAGACGGCGTTGCCAGACACCATGGACATGGACATCTGGTTTGAAGGTTGGTGTTGCCTTGACCCAAGAATGGGGATTACTGTGTGTGGCATAATGTGGAGTAAGGGGCATTACTGTGAGTGGCATAATGTGGAGTAAGGGGCATTACTGTGAGTGGCATAATGTGGAGTAAGGGGCATTACTGTGAGTGGCATAATGTGGAGTAAGGGGCATTACTGTGTGGGACATAATGTGTAATGGTCATTACTGTGTGTGGCATAATGTGTTGTAAGGGGCATTACTACGTGGCATAACATGGTCACTAAAACTGTGTGGCATAATGTGTTATGAGGGGCACTATTTCTGTGTGGCATAACGTGATACAAGGGGCACTACTACTATGTGGCATAACATGCTGTAAAGGGCACTACTACTGTTTTGCATAACATGGTGTAAAGGACACTACTACTGAGTGGCATATGTTAAAAGGGGAACTACTATTGTGTGGCATAACTTAAATGGGCTCTACTGTGTGGTGTAATGTGAATGGGCTTTACTGTGTGGCATAACATACTATTTTGTGGTCATGCCCCGTCCCTTTTTTGGGTGCCCTCCCTACTTAAAGCATGAACAGATGCAACCAAATACCAAATGTCTGACCATGGTACATATGGTACAACGAGCTCTGTTGTGTATATTTTAATACAGAGAATAATGTACACTTGTATGTTGTTCTAATATTAATTGTATTTTTAAGAACATAGACTAAGAAGTATGAGTCAGGAATAATAAGGGCAGTGGTCTATGTCAGGAGCCAGATGCTGACTCCAAAGTGGGCCTGTGTGCTTTGAATGCCAGGGCCTATTTTAAGTCCCAGTACGTCCCTGGCGCCAGCCTCTGCTGGTGATATGACATACAATAATCTGCCTATTTCACAATCAAGAACAGCAGGATCTGGAAGGATGGCCTCCTCTTTCAGGAGGCGGGGATAACCTCTTTCAGGAGGCGGGGATAACCTCTTGCAGCTAATCTGCTATTTTGGTGTCAGTGAGCAGCGGTGGTGGATGAGGCGTGCATGTGTGCATCATTCATATTGTGTCCGTGACCGTGTGCCTGGAAAGGATGGGTGCTCCCCAGCAGCTCTAAGGGTGATGGGCAAGCCCCTAGTGTGATAGTACCAGGGGTCTGGCTTTGCTGATATGAGGCCATGCTGTCCTTCGCCAGCACGGACCTTTGGAGTCAGACATAGGTGAGTACAGCGCATTGGTGACATCAGCCCCAGTAATGCCACCGAGTACAGTGTGCTAGTTAATTAACAATAACTTTTTTAGGATTTGAAAATCTATTTTTTAGAGACATTTTGACAGACAGGTCTTGTTTTGTATCATTTTGAAATAAATAAATGCATACCTCCCAACTGTCCCGGTCTCAGCGGGACAATCCCGCCATTCGGACACTGTCCCGCTGTCCCACCCACGGGCAGTTGGGAGATCCTTCAATCACCCGCTGTTCTGCTCTGCAAAGCACCAAGTGATCTCTGAATAGATACTGTGTGCACATGCATGGCATCTATTCAGTGCTGGGAGGTGGGCAGGGGGTGCCCAGTTGCTGGAGGAGTGCTTCCCAAAAATGCTGGGAAATGGGTACTTGCCGCAAGACCCTGCCCACTTGTCTGAGGCCACGCCCTTCCCTCCCACGTCTGTGCCCCCTTTTCAGGTACCCTCCCAAATCTCCCATCCAAAAAGTTGGAGGTATGTAAATGTGCTAGGTTAGTTAGATGAAAAGAGTAAAAATTTATAAACTTTACTTATAATTATATTTACAATTCATTTGAAGCAATACAGTAAGCGCACCCCTAGAAATATACCCTTATATGTATTTTCCCTTTTTCTCTGATTGTTTTACATACCTATTACTTTCTGTAAGAGGGCACAGAAGCATCCTTGGCCGCCACCCCTGCCTTTGACAAATTGAGGCTTACTTAGCTGGCATTCTGCACGGAACATCACAAGTTGATCCCAGGCTGCAACGCGATTGCCGGGCTGGGATCGCAAATGCAGCAAGGAGGTGTTTAACTCCTCCTATTGCATTTGCATTACTATGTATTGCATTTGCAAAGCTGCCTTCGAGCAGCTTTACAAATGTGATTAACATCAAAGAACCTGTAGGAGACAGAACTGCATTTTGTAAACACACATTCTTCCCACCTCATCGTAAGGCTCCTGTCTCTTCTTCCTGGCAGCTACTCTCTGGTTCTGTGTACTGACTGAGTTTTCAGATCCACAAACACAACAAACGTTTCAGAAGAAGTTACTACCACTGGGCATGTGCAGCAGCTCCAATCTGTCCTTTAAACTGCGTGTTGTGGAGGCAGCTCTAGTAATCATATTATACAATTGTTATTGTGGTAATGTGAGCCACTAGTCAAGAGGAGGGGGGAAGGAGGGTTCCATGCAACCAGAAACCCCCACTGCATTTGCCTATGCAGAGGGAGGCCCGGGGTACAGTATCCCCTGCACCCCCTCTGTTTTATTAACAAAGGAGGAGGAAACTCTAAATTCATTTCCATTGTCTGGGCATAAGATTTCCAAAAAACCATAGAGTTCTGTCATGTTCGGGTGTCACATGCTGTTAGAGATGTGGAACAGTGACTGCGCTGACTAGAAAAACAAGTAATATAACCATATAGGGTATGCTGCTTATGGAATAGGGGAAATCCCGAGTCCCCTGAGGAAGTAGCTAAAAATTAATAATACACCACTTCACTTTTTTTCTTCTTTCCATGTCAATGCACTATGTAACAATTTGCTGATAGCCACCTGTTGGAAACAAATAAAACTATTTTTATTTACTATTAGTTTATACAATCTGTATTATTAATTTGTAAACACTGTTACCATAGAAGGTTTTTGCTCTGGTTTACACACTTTCTACATATAGGGGGTCATTCCAAGTTTGCTCGTTGCTGATTTTCGCTATACTGCGATTAGTCGCTTACTGCGCATGCGCAAGGTACGCAGAGCGCATGCGCTTAGTTATTTTACTAAAAACTTAGCTGTTTTGGTGTGGCTTCTGCGGCGCTTTTCAGTCGCACTGGTGTTCGGTAAATGATTGACAGGAAAGGGGCGTTTCTGGGTGGTAACTCAGCGTTTTCCCGGCGTTGGCTAAGGCATCTGAGGACAAAAGACGCCCAATGCCGGCATTGCAGGCGCAAGTGTTGTGCCTGAAGATGCAGTATCGGATCACCATCAGCTACAGTATCTGAGTGACAAAAAGGTTGCGCAGAATGGTCGTCCGAAGACCCAGGCACTGTCCTTGGCACTCTGAGACGGGATGTACAGATGGGTCTATGGTAATCTTGGCTAGTTTGCTGCGCCTAGGCACAACATGGTTTATTAACATAAACCCTTCATCTATTGTTCTCAGCTGCAATACAATACAGAGAACAATACAGTTTTGGTTGGCAAAACGGCATTTGGCCGACATTAATATCCGCATTGCTCTATGGATGGTTGGCGCCAATGTATCTGTAGTTGGCGCCTCCATCTTCTTCCGGTCCCAGCTGACATTGAGACCCGCAACCGGAAGCGCATGCAGCATTGATGACGGCGCACTCTAGATGGTTGGCGCCTATGCTGTTGTGGTTGGCATCTGCATCTTCTTCCGGTCCCGTCTGGCGCTGGGAGCCGCAACCGGAAGTGCCATCTACGTGCGGTCAGTAACTGGATCACGTTCATTTTGGGTATAAAACTATGTCTTTTAGCCAGCGTCTCCCCTGCCTTGGACTGTTCAGCAGTCGAAACATGTTGGTTAAGAGGAGCCTTTGATGACTCTTAATCCATTCATATGTAAGGTATACAATATTGTCATATGGTATTCTTTTGCATCCGCAGATGCCACGTGGTCATATGTTTATATCTACCTACATCTGTTTGGTGATTTTAGCATTCAGTTTTTTAATACATTTTATAAACTTTATTGCATGGTATACATTTCTATTTCGGAGTGAAACACCATAGTGAGAAGAAGCATCCCAAAGAACCCGCTACGGCATTCAAACAGCCCTTGTTTGTGTGATTACGGTACGTTATGTACCTATTTGTTGTGTCATTTCTCTGGTGAGGTTATATAGAAGGTGGTTTTTCCTTTCCAATCTTCCGCACGTGGTGCCTCTCTGAAAGATACCTTTACATGGGAGATTCTTCTATGTGCTGTGTGAGTACGGTACGTCTGTACCTTTCATCATTTTTGAGATAGTGATATCCAGAGTAAAAGATACCTTTACGTGATTATAGTCACTTACTTAAATGTGAGTGTTGGTACGTGTCCTTTTCCATACAAATTTTTTTGGATGTTTTCCGTGGAAATACTAAACTATGGTCTCTTTTTTGTTGTTGTTGTTGTTCTTATTTCCCTTTCTGTGGACATCGAGGAGGTGAATCTATGCTGACAAAAAGAGACTGCTCATCCACTTAAAAAATAACTTTTTTCCATGCTAACAAAGGACTTTAAACTGACTTACCATTGATTTGTTAAGTATCCATCTGTTTGTTTGTGAAATGGGACTGAACGCCCACTCTGTAATTTATTCTTTCATATGGTCCATTAACAGGATTTGGTGGTCCTTATTTGCAGAGGGCTGCATAGGTCTTTAGGTTGCGCCTGAGGACATTCACCATTGTTTTTGTACCTGAAAATAAATTAGTCTCCAGCCATTTAAAACATATCTCTATAGTTCAAAGTGCAACCTCGTGGGAGACATAAATGTGCTTTCTTTAGATGCCCCATGCAACAGTATACAGCATACAACTGGAGTTATTTTTCTTTACATACCACAGTTTTCTTTTGGCCCAATCTGTATCCTGGGGAAAGTAGGCCTACAGTATGTTATTTATATTCTAGTGTGTACATATAAATGACAATATATTAGATGTACTATGCAACCCCTGAGAAAAATGGTAAAAAGATAAATTAAATATTCAAAAAGACTCCTGAAAACACAATATTTATAATATAAATAAAAACTAAAGGTCAAAATAATACTTATTGGTGGTCAGGGCCCTCCAGATTTTATAAAAGATTCCAACATTTAAGGATTAGGAAAGTGTTTTTAGTATATAATATGGAAACTCTGGTAGCTGATACTTCAATTAACCATTCTATGTGGAGATACAGTAAGACTGCACAGAATGAGCCCCAATCTAGTCTAGGGATGAGAGAAGATCTTCCCCAACCTGGCTACAAATTATTAAGGAGCACCCATTTTATAAAGAGGGGTCCCCTCTTTCAAATGTTGTGGCTTCTTAAGCACGTATTGGCTGTGATCACCAGGCAATGTAATCCAGTGTAACAAAAAAACCAACGTGGGGAGGTCACCATGTGCCCAATCATATCACCCCCCTTAATGGCAACTGAGTGGGCACCCACATTTGAAACCCGGGAGTTCAGTGAATGGCTCACTGTTAGCTATTGTTACCATGGGCTATGGAACGCAGACATCTTTTGTAAATGGGTGGGAGGGCACTTCATGCCCTATCATGCTCATATTTAATCTGTTAATATGGGGTCACCCACATATGAAATAGTAGAGTCCCCTCTTTCAAGTTATGTGGCCCCCTTATTAGCTTTTGTCTGGTGTAAAACTCTGATTGCCAAAAAATATCACCTAACTCTATGGAATTTGCTCCGCAGATCAGGGAAGGGCACATTGTACCCTCTTTCGCCCATACCGGCCTGCACACATGGGGGTGCCCTGTATTGAAAGAGTAGAGTCTCTTCTTTCAAACAATGTGTCCCCCTTTGTAGTTCTTTTCTGGTGTTCCAAAGACAATAACTAAAACACTACACAAAAATAAAAATGTCCACGGATAGGCGGAAAACTAAACCCATATCTCCCCCATCTTATATCAGATAGGTTGTCTGTTTTTTTTTTAAATGGTAGGTCTTGTTGGGCTGCCATAGTCTGCCTACACATAGTAAGTGTTTAAATCAAGGCAGCAAAAACCAAAGGTATTTCTTTGTGATATTTATAAGACAAAAAAAAAACAAAAAAACACTTCTGCTTTTTGTTCCCTCTCTTGATATATCAAATAACAGTTTTTGGACCATTTGGGTTAAATATTTTTATGTGTTAGCGTGAGTAAAAAGACTGATGGTATCTTCTAAAATAAAAAAGAAGTATAATTTGTGTGAATACTTCATTAAAAAAAAAAATAGATGTTGAAATATGACGAGCGCAAATGTGAGAAAATCAGCACAAGTGTGGCAAAACCCTCAACGGCTTAGGGGTTAAGATAGTTGATTTACTTACTTAGTTTTCCCCCCCATAATTTTAGTGTATTAACTTTGTTTTATATCATGTATATTTATGCATTTAGGGGGACATTTACTAGAGATGAGCGGGTTCGGTTTCTTTGAATCCGAACCCGCACGAACTTCACTTTTTTTTTCACGGGTCCGAGCGACTCGGATCTTCCCGCCTTGCTCGGTTAACCCGAGCGCGCCCGAACGTCATCATGACGCTGTCGGATTCTCGCGAGACTCGGATTCTATATAAGGAGCCGCGCGTCGCCGCCATTTTCACACGTGCATTGAGATTGATAGGGAGAGGACGTGGCTGGCGTCCTCTCCATTTAGATTAGATTTAGAAGAGAGAGAGAGAGAGAGATTGCTGTGATACTGTAGATTAGAAGAGAGTGCAGACAGAGTTTAGTGACTGACGACCACAGTGACCAGTGACCACCAGAGACAGTGCAGTTGTTTGTTTTATTTAATATATCCGTTCTCTGCCTGAAAAAAACGATACACAGTCACACAGTGACTCAGTCTGTGTGCACTGCTCAGCCCAGTGTGCTGCACATCAATGTATTGTATATAAAGCTTATAATTGTGGGGGAGACTGGGGAGCACTGCAGGTTGTTATAGCAGGAGCCAGGAGTACATGATAAATAATATTATATTAAAATTAAACAGTGCACACTTTTGCTGCAGGAGTGCCACTGCCAGTGTGACTAGTGGTGACCAGTGCCTGACCACCAGTATATTAGTAGTATTGTATACTATCTCTTTATCAACCAGTCTATATTAGCAGCAGACACAGTACAGTGCGGTAGTTCACGGCTGTGGCTACCTCTGTGTCGGCACTCGGCAGGCAGTCCGTCCATCCATAATTGTATTATAATATATACCACCTAACCGTGGTTTTTTTTTTCATTCTTTATACCGTCGTCATACTAGTTGTTACGAGTATACTACTATCTCTTTATCAACCAGTGTACAGTGCGGTAGTTCACGGCTGTGGCTACCTCTGTGTCGGCACTCGGCAGGCAGTCCGTCCAACCATAATTGTATTATATACCACCTAACCGTGGTTTTTTTTTCATTCTTTATACCGTCGTCATACTAGTTGTTACGAGTATACTACTATCTCTTTATCAACCAGTGTACAGTGCGGTAGTTCACGGCTGTGGCTACCTCTGTGTCGGCACTCGGCAGGCAGTCCGTCCATCCATAATTGTATTATAATATATACCACCTAACCGTGGTTTTTTTTTCATTCTTTATACCGTCGTCATACTAGTTGTTACGAGTATACTACTATCTCTTTATCAACCAGTGTACAGTGCGGTAGTTCACGGCTGTGGCTACCTCTGTGTCGGCACTCGGCAGGCAGTCCGTCCAACCATAATTGTATTATAATATATACCACCTAACCGTGGTTTTTTTTTCATTCTTTATACCGTCGTCATACTAGTTGTTACGAGTATACTACTATCTCTTTATCAACCAGTGTACAGTGCGGTAGTTCACGGCTGTGGCTACCTCTGTGTCGGCACTCGGCAGGCAGTCCGTCCAACCATAATTGTATTATATACCACCTAACCGTGGTTTTTTTTTCATTCTTTATACCGTCGTCATACTAGTTGTTACGAGTATACTACTATCTCTTTATCAACCAGTGTACAGTGCGGTAGTTCACGGCTGTGGCTACCTCTGTGTCGGCACTCGGCAGGCAGTCCGTCCAACCATAATTGTATTATAATATATACCACCTAACCGTGGTTTTTTTTTCATTCTTTATACCGTCGTCATACTAGTTGTTACGAGTATACTACTATCTCTTTATCAACCAGTGTACAGTGCGGTAGTTCACGGCTGTGGCTACCTCTGTGTCGGCACTCGGCAGGCAGTCCGTCCATCCATAATTGTATTATAATATATACCACCTAACCGTGGTTTTTTTTTCATTCTTTATACCGTCGTCATACTAGTTGTTACGAGTATACTACTATCTCTTTATCAACCAGTGTACAGTGCGGTAGTTCACGGCTGTGGCTACCTCTGTGTCGGCACTCGGCAGGCAGTCCGTCCAACCATAATTGTATTATAATATATACCACCTAACCGTGGTTTTTTTTTCATTCTTTATACCGTCGTCATACTAGTTGTTACGAGTATACTACTATCTCTTTATCAACCAGTGTACAGTGCGGTAGTTCACGGCTGTGGCTACCTCTGTGTCGGCACTCGGCAGGCAGTCCGTCCAACCATAATTGTATTATAATATATACCACCTAACCGTGGTTTTTTTTTTCATTCTTTATACCGTCGTCATACTAGTTGTTACGAGTATACTACTATCTCTTTATCAACCAGTGTACAGTGCGGTAGTTCACGGCTGTGGCTACCTCTGTGTCGGCACTCGGCAGGCAGTCCGTCCAACCATAATTGTATTATATACCACCTAACCGTGGTTTTTTTTTCATTCTTTATACCGTCGTCATACTAGTTGTTACGAGTATACTACTATCTCTTTATCAACCAGTGTACAGTGCGGTAGTTCACGGCTGTGGCTACCTCTGTGTCGGCACTCGGCAGGCAGTCCGTCCAACCATAATTGTATTATAATATATACCACCTAACCGTGTTTTTTTTTTCATTCTTTATACCGTCGTCATACTAGTTGTTACGAGTATACTACTATCTCTTTATCAACCAGTGTACAGTGCGGTAGTTCACGGCTGTGGCTACCTCTGTGTCGGCACTCGGCAGGCAGTCCGTCCATCCATAATTGTATTATAATATATACCACCTAACCGTGGTTTTTTTTTCATTCTTTATACCGTCGTCATACTAGTTGTTACGAGTATACTACTATCTCTTTATCAACCAGTGTACAGTGCGGTAGTTCACGGCTGTGGCTACCTCTGTGTCGGCACTCGGCAGGCAGTCCGTCCAACCATAATTGTATTATAATATATACCACCTAACCGTGGTTTTTTTTTCATTCTTTATACCGTCGTCATACTAGTTGTTACGAGTATACTACTATCTCTTTATCAACCAGTGTACAGTGCGGTAGTTCACGGCTGTGGCTACCTCTGTGTCGGCACTCGGCAGGCAGTCCGTCCAACCATAATTGTATTATAATATATACCACCTAACCGTGGTTTTTTTTTCATTCTTTATACCGTCGTCATACTAGTTGTTACGAGTATACTACTATCTCTTTATCAACCAGTGTACAGTGCGGTAGTTCACGGCTGTGGCTACCTCTGTGTCGGCACTCGGCAGGCAGTCCGTCCGTCCATAATTGTATTATATACCACCTAACCGTGGTTTTTTTATACCACCTAACCGTGGCAGTCCGTCCATAATTGTATACTAGTATCCAATCCATCCATCTCCATTGTTTACCTGAGGTGCCTTTTAGTTCTGCCTATAAAATACGGAGAACAAAAAAGTTGAGGTTCCAAAATTAGGGAAAGATCAAGATCCACTTCCACCTCGTGCTGAAGCTGCTGCCACTAGTCATGGCCGAGACGATGAAATGCCAGCAACGTCGTCTGCCAAGGCCGATGCCCAATGTCATAGTACAGAGCATGTCAAATCCAAAACACCAAATATCAGAAAAAAAAGGACTCCAAAACCTAAAATAAAATTGTCGGAGGAGAAGCGTAAACTTGCCAATATGCCATTTACCACACGGAGTGGCAAGGAACGGCTGAGGCCCTGGCCTATGTTCATGGCTAGTGGTTCAGCTTCACATGAGGATGGAAGCACTCAGCCTCTCGCTAGAAAACTGAAAAGACTCAAGCTGGCAAAAGCACCGCAAAGAACTGTGCGTTCTTTGAAATCCCAAATCCACAAGGAGAGTCCAATTGTGTCGGTTGCGATGCCTGACCTTCCCAACACTGGACGTGAAGAGCATGCGCCTTCCACCATTTGCACGCCCCCTGCAAGTGCTGGAAGGAGCACCCGCAGTCCAGTTCCTGATAGTCAGATTGAAGATGTCAGTGTTGAAGTACACCAGGATGAGGAGGATATGGGTGTTGCTGGCGCTGGGGAGGAAATTGACCAGGAGGATTCTGATGGTGAGGTGGTTTGTTTAAGTCAGGCACCCGGGGAGACACCTGTTGTCCGTGGGAGGAATATGGCCGTTGACATGCCAGGTGAAAATACCAAAAAAATCAGCTCTTCGGTGTGGAGGTATTTCACCAGAAATGCGGACAACAGGTGTCAAGCCGTGTGTTCCCTTTGTCAAGCTGTAATAAGTAGGGGTAAGGACGTTAACCACCTCGGAACATCCTCCCTTATACGTCACCTGCAGCGCATTCATAATAAGTCAGTGACAAGTTCAAAAACTTTGGGTGACAGCGGAAGCAGTCCACTGACCAGTAAATCCCTTCCTCTTGTAACCAAGCTCACGCAAACCACCCCACCAACTCCCTCAGTGTCAATTTCCTCCTTCCCCAGGAATGCCAATAGTCCTGCAGGCCATGTCACTGGCAAGTCTGACGAGTCCTCTCCTGCCTGGGATTCCTCCGATGCATCCTTGCGTGTAACGCCTACTGCTGCTGGCGCTGCTGTTGTTGCCGCTGGGAGTCGATGGTCATCCCAGAGGGGAAGTCGTAAGCCCACTTGTACTACTTCCAGTAAGCAATTGACTGTTCAACAGTCCTTTGCGAGGAAGATGAAATATCACAGCAGTCATCCTACTGCAAAGCGGATAACTGAGGCCTTGGCATCCTGGGTGGTGAGAAACGTGGTTCCGGTATCCATCATTACTGCAGAGCCAACTAGAGACTTGTTGGAGGTACTGTGTCCCCGGTACCAAATACCATCTAGGTTCCATTTCTCTAGGCAGGCGATACCGAAAATGTACACAGACCTCAGAAAAAGAGTCACCAGTGTCCTAAAAAATGCAGCTGTACCCAATGTCCACTTAACCACGGACATGTGGACAAGTGGAGCAGGGCAGGGTCAGGACTATATGACTGTGACAGCCCACTGGGTAGATGTATGGACTCCCGCCGCAAGAACAGCAGCGGCGGCACCAGTAGCAGCATCTCGCAAACGCCAACTCTTTCCTAGGCAGGCTACGCTTTGTATCACCGCTTTCCAGAATACGCACACAGCTGAAAACCTCTTACGGCAACTGAGGAAGATCATCGCGGAATGGCTTACCCCAATTGGACTCTCCTGTGGATTTGTGGCATCGGACAACGCCAGCAATATTGTGTGTGCATTAAATCTGGGCCAATTCCAGCACGTCCCATGTTTTGCACATACCTTGAATTTGGTGGTGCAGAATTTTTTAAAAAACGACAGGGGCGTGCAAGAGATGCTGTCGGTGGCCAGAAGAATTGCGGGACACTTTCGGCGTACAGGCACCACGTACAGAAAACTGGAGCACCACCAAAAACTACTGAACATGCCCTGCCATCATCTGAAGCAAGAAGTGGTAACGAGGTGGAATTCAACCCTCTATATGCTTCAGAGGTTGGAGGAGCAGCAAAAGGCCATTCAAGCCTATACAATTGAGCACGATATAGTAGGTGGAATGCACCTGTCTCAAGTGCAGTGGAGAATGATTTCAACGTTGTGCAAGGTTCTGATGCCCTTTGAACTTGCCACACGTGAAGTCAGTTCAGACACTGCCAGCCTGAGTCAGGTCATTCCCCTCATCAGGCTTTTGCAGAAGAAGCTGGAGGCATTGAAGGAGGAGCTAACACGGAGCGATTCCGCTAGGCATGTGGGACTTGTGGATGCAGCCCTTAATTCGCTTAACAAGGATTCACGGGTGGTCAATCTGTTGAAATCAGAGCACTACATTTTGGCCACCGTGCTCGATCCTAGATTTAAAGCCTACCTTGGATCTCTCTTTCCGGCAGACACAGGTCTGCTGGGGTTGAAAGACCTGCTGGTGACAAAATTGTCAAGTCAAGCGGAACGCGACCTGTCAACATCTCCTCCTTCACATTCTCCCGCAACTGGGGGTGCGAGGAAAAGGCTCAGAATTCCGAGCCCACCCGCTGGCGGTGATGCAGGGCAGTCTGGAGCGACTGCTGATGCTGACATCTGGTCCGGACTGAAGGACCTGACAACGATTACGGACATGTCGTCTACTGTCACTGCATATGATTCTCTCAACATTGATAGAATGGTGGAGGATTATATGAGTGACCGCATCCAAGTAGGCACGTCACACAGTCCGTACTTATACTGGCAGGAAAAAGAGGCAATTTGGAGGCCCTTGCACAAACTGGCTTTATTCTACCTAAGTTGCCCTCCCACAAGTGTGTACTCCGAAAGAGTGTTTAGTGCCGCCGCTCACCTTGTCAGCAATCGGCGTACGAGGTTACATCCAGAAAATGTGGAGAAGATGATGTTCATTAAAATGAATTATAATCAATTCCTCCGCGGAGACATTGACCAGCAGCAATTGCCTCCACAAAGTACACAGGGAGCTGAGATGGTGGATTCCAGTGGGGACGAATTGATAATCTGTGAGGAGGGGGATGTACACGGTGATATATCGGAGGGTGAAGATGAGGTGGACATCTTGCCTCTGTAGAGCCAGTTTGTGCAAGGAGAGATTAATTGCTTCTTTTTTGGGGGGGGTCCAAACCAACCCGTCATATCAGTCACAGTCGTGTGGCAGACCCTGTCACTGAAATGATGGGTTGGTTAAAGTGTGCATGTCCTGTTTTGTTTATACAACATAAGGGTGGGTGGGAGGGCCCAAGGATAATTCCATCTTGCACCTCTTTTTTCTTTTCTTTTTCTTTGCATCATGTGCTGATTGGGGAGGGTTTTTTGGAAGGGACATCCTGCGTGACACTGCAGTGCCACTCCTAGATGTGCCCGGTGTTTGTGTCGGCCACTAGGGTCGCTAATCTTACTCACACAGCTACCTCATTGCGCCTCTTTTTTTCTTTGCGTCATGTGCTGTTTGGGGAGGGTTTTTTGGAAGGGACATCCTGCGTGACACTGCAGTGCCACTCCTAGATGTGCCCGGTGTTTGTGTCGGCCACTAGGGTCGCTAATCTTACTCACACAGTCAGCTACCTCATTGCGCCTCTTTTTTTCTTTGCGTCATGTGCTGTTTGGGGAGGGTTTTTTGGAAGGGCCATCCTGCGTGACACTGCAGTGCCACTCCTAGATGGGCCCGGTGTTTGTGTCGGCCACTAGGGTCGCTAATCTTACTCACACAGCTACCTCATTGCGCCTCTTTTTTTCTTTGCGTCATGTGCTGTTTGGGGAGGGTTTTTTGGAAGGGACATCCTGCGTGACACTGCAGTGCCACTCCTAGATGGGCCCGGTGTTTGTGTCGGCCACTAGGGTCGCTTATCTTACTCACACAGCGACCTCGGTGCAAATTTTAGGACTAAAAATAATATTGTGAGGTGTGAGGTATTCAGAATAGACTGAAAATGAGTGTAAATTATGGTTTTTGAGGTTAATAATACTTTGGGATCAAAATGACCCCCAAATTCTATGATTTAAGCTGTTTTTTAGTGTTTTTGGAAAAAAACACCCGAATCCAAAACACACCCGAATCCGACAAAAATAATTCGGTGAGGTTTTGCCAAAACGCGTTCGAACCCAAAACACGGCCGCGGAACCGAACCCAAAACCAAAACACAAAACCCGAAAAATTTCAGGCGCTCATCTCTAACATTTACTAAGCAGTGATAAGAGCTGGGAAGTGAGCCAGTGGAGAAATTTCCCCATCAACCAATCAGCAGCTCTGCATAATTTTATAGTATGCAAATTATAGATGTTACTTCAGTGCTGATTGGTTGCCATAGGCAACTTCTCCACTGGCTCACTTCTCCACTCTTATCACTGCTTAGTAAATGTACCCCTAAGTTTATTATATTTTTTCTAATATTGTTCTTATAAATTATTATTATTTTGTGTACTGTAAACTGAATTATGATATTTTTTGAATATTATATTGTGATTTACATATCAAGTATAATTTGATTCACCTCATACCCTGTTATTTAATTATTCAGTGTTGATTCTTCTCAGTTGCATTTTAATCCTTCACAAAATGTATTTATTTATGCACTCATAAAGAATGTCTGATGCCAACAAAACACATATGCTATTATTAATGATTAATAACAGTGTTTCTCAGTCAGCATACAATGGTGTAGTCAACATTTTCCTCAGTTCGAAATTTGCTGTAGAGACCTGTTGAAAGAGATATTACCTTTATCTAAGCGGGATACGGTCAATTTACCTATAATCAAAATACAGACAAGGGCCCTCATTCCAAGTTGATCCCTCGCTAGCTACTTTTTGCAGCCGTGCAAACGTATAGTCGCCGCCCACGGGGGAGTGTATTTTCGCTTTGCAAGTGTGCGATCGCATGTGCAGCCGAGCGGAACAAAAAAGTTTTTTGCAGTTTCTGAGTAGCTCTGAACTTACTCAGCCCTTGCGATCACTTCAGCCTGTCCGGTCGCGGAATTGACGTCAGACACCCGCCCAGCAAACGCTTGGACACGCCTGCGTTTTCCATACCACTCCCAGAAAACGGTCAGTTGACTCCCATAAACGCCTTCTTTCTGTCAATCTCCTTGCGAACGGCTGTGCGAATGGAATCGTCGTTAGAAGCCTTGCACAGCAACGATGCTGTTTGTACCCGTATGATGCGCCTGCACATTGCGATGAATACGCTTGCGCAGTAGTAACCTGATCGCTGCGCTGTGAAAATCGTCAGCGTGCGATCAACTCGGAATGAGGCCCTAGGTCAAAATCCCCAAAACAATTGACCGACGGGCAAAAGCCCGACAAGGTCAAAATACTGACATGGCCAAAATACTGACATTTAAAATAACGACAAGGTCATACAGTAATACCGACATTTAAAACGTCGACAGGTCAAAACATCAACATGATTTTTTAATGATTTTTTAATTGAAAGCGACTTGTTCATAATTTACTATCCAAGTGAACCTGGAGGGGAACATAATAGTGTGCGAGTGCAGTGAGGCACCGTTCCCGAAGCATGGCGAGTGTATCCGTGCGAGGGAACTCGGTACACTTATACGGTGTCCATTTCAGCCCATGTCGACATAAACACCAAAAAACAATGCAAAACTCTTGTCGACTTTTTGACCTGTCAACATTTTAAATGTCAGTATCTTGACCTTGACGGTATTTAAAATGTCGGTCTTTTGGCCTTGTCAGTATTTTGACCTTGGGGGTCATTCCGAGTTGATCGCACGTAGCAACTTTTTGCAGCTCGTGCAATCAACTTGACGCCGCCTATGGGGGAGTGTATTTTAGCCACGCAGGGTTGCGATCGCTTGTGCAGCCCTGCTATGCTAAAAAAGTTTCCTGCAAAACAAGACAAGGGTCAGACCTACTTACCCTGTGCGACGGATCCAGCGATGAAGGTCCCGGGATTGATGTCAGAAATCCGCCCTCCAAACGCCTGGACACGCCTGCGTTCGATCTCCATGCCTGGAAAACGGTGAGTATCCGCCCCAGAACGCCTCCCCGCTGTCAGTCTTCTTGCGAACACGCTAGCGATCACTTTCTTCTCTCTTCTGGTCGTTGCCCGGCGATGGCTGTCATGCCATTTGGCATGCACTGTGTTTTGGGGGGGTTTCAGTTGCATTTTTTTATTAATATTTTTCTATTAGTTTAATATTTTGATATTCTATTTCTAGCACGACTGATCTGGTGGCCTGCTGCTTTTTTCTCTTTACAAAAAATTTATTTTGCACAATTATATTTATATTAATGAGATATAATTATATACGTATATTCATGAGCTTCTTTGCATGGCTACAGGCTATCATATTTCTGACAATTTGGTCATTGGAGGAATCTTTCCACTGTAGCTGATGGATTTTTTCCTAAGGCGAGTAAACACTATGACACTTATGAATTCCATTAAACAAATACCAAGAGAACTAAAGGAGTGACAACAGAAATGAATCAGACGCCAATGTTTTGGTTAAGTGTAGTTGTCATGTTTTGCCAAAACAATCATTCAGGGGCAGATGTATTAAACCTTGGAAAGAGAAAAAGTGGAGAGAGCTAAAGTACCAACCAATCATGATTCTAAGGCTGGGTTTTGTAAGCATACATTTACCAATCGACCGCTTGATATGTTTGTGCAGACATCACAACTGAGCAGGCATTTTAATTTGCCCACCCAACTGTGATGTCAGTCCCTGCAGCCAGTGTTCAGGCAGTCAGCGGGGTGCCCGTACACACAGCCAGTCACGCCGATACGTATGCAAGATATATCGGCATTGACTGTGCTGCAGGGCCGTTGCGATATGTCTGTGAACACAGGGGCTTATTAGCAGAGGAGGGGCTATGTGAAGACTCAGTGCGGGCCCCCTTTTATTGACAACACAGTAGACTCTGGCATTGTGCCAAATGGGGGATTTCATGATGTGATGCAGCATAACCAAGGCTCCTCACCTCTGGGCCCTGTAGTGGCTGCACCTCCTTCCAGTGGCAGTTGCTCTATCACTGCCCCTAGGCTGTTCCACATTAGTCAGAGGAACTGTTTTCAACTGTCTCTCATTTCAAGGGACAGTCACAGATTTTATAAATTTTGTATTGCCTTCCAGTATTGATCATCTATACAGTCCAATATCTCTTAGGGGGGAATTCAATTAGTCACAGTAATTTACGCTAATTGATCTCCCATGGCTATTCAATTAGCCCCAAAGACAGCCAGTAGGCTGCACTTAACAGGGATTTTTTTGCTCTCAAGCCTAAGTAGGCTGGAAAGGATATCCCTGACAAATGGCCCATTTTCAGGTTCGTGGACGCGTTAACACATAGGTCCGGGAAGTTATCCCAAATTCTATGTGTTAATGCCCGTTAACAGTGACTTTACCTTACAAGAAAAAACGGGCCCTAATTGAATAGCCCCGGGAGTTAAAGCCTGAGGCTACTACCCTGTATTACGGGGCTAATTGAATTTCCCCCTTAATCTGTTTATTGAGTACAATTCTTACTATCAGTCTTTATTCTTAACAATTATTATTATTATTATTATTATTATTATTATCATGATGAACTGACCCCTCTGATGTCATCCTCCTGCATGGTCAGTGTTTCATGGTATCTTATGCCCTTCAAGGTTTCTACGCTCAGCAGGCCTACCGAGCATGAGACCACCATATGGAGGCACTGTTTTTGCCCTCTATGTTATCTGACATTAAGAAAGTTGTTTCTGCCTGTGTCCCCGCAATGCTTTATGGGACGATTGTGCCAAGGAGTCACTCACTCTTCACGAGATTCCAGACCTCCATTGGTCCATCAGTGTAGCAGATATCTTTGGAGAGGAAGGTGCATCTTGTGTTACTAAATTCATCTTCTGGTTTGTTCAAGATAGATTATCTTCCCAAACCTAGACAACACGTTGAGAACAAATCGCACCACCAGTCCAGTGCCGTAACTAGTCATTTTGGTGTCCTATGTCAGAAGGAGAATTGGCGCCGTCTCCCACCCGATATTTAAAATAGGAACAGTGCATGCTGAAGGCCAGCACCAAAACCATAGAGGGAGCTTGGCTTTATGTAGCAGGGGTGTGGCCACAGAATAGTACCAATTCACATTACTCCAATATGTAAATTAACGGTTAGGAGCTGATTGGCTGGTGCTTTTATCACCTTGCACTTATCACTAATTTATCAATTCCTTGTGCCTTCTCCAGGTTAATACATCTGCCCCATGGAATGTTATGCTTTAACCTGTAACCTGCTGTGACCTTCTGTTACACCCATGTGAGTGACCCTACTGCTGGAGAAAGAATAAACCTGGTGTTGGAATTTTACCCAGTGTACTGTATGTCATTCTTGTCACAATATATTTTTTTTTATTTTTTATTAATGATTATCGATTTATATCGTTCTCAAACCAAACTGAAATCTGAATCCGAACCAAAACACTTGAGGATGGTTTTGCCATAACCAAACCACGATGGTGATGAATCAGAACCAAAAAATGGGGGTCCGCGCACATCTCTAATATAGAGATCTGCGCACTTCTGGTTATACCAGCTACCCCATTGTGAAAAAAATAAATACACTGGGGATCCTACACGATATAATTACATCTTCAGCTAAAGTAAGTAATTATGTGCTCCAAGCCTGTCACTGCAGTCATGACTGCATCACCCTGGTCAGAAAGCTCTGTCTGACTCACTGGTCTCCCCATTCTTATACAACCTTGCTTCCCTCTTCAGCATTACTGTGGTAAAGGAAAGAAGGTTTGTATAGGAGGGAGAACAGTCAGCTAGTCAATGTTCTGCTGGAGGGGGCTCAGTCTGATAAATACGGTATCCAGCTGCACCCAAAACAGCTGCCATCCCTGCCTCTGCTTTATATGGTAACCTTTTGTGTATAAAATATTGGTAAAAAATATAGCATGCATTTGGTCTTTCCTTTTTCATAGTTCAGTATTATTATCTACTGCATAGCTTGTCAGCGCAAAAAAACGTAAGAAGCAATTACAGCTAATGCAAATGACGTTAATGCATGAATATCTTTACATGCAAGGTAGTAGCTCCCCGTTTTTCTGTGGAAAACAAGGTCACTGCAATACATTTTACATGTCGCTTGAGGCTTGATGTGTTTTACCAAATACTTCAATCTATATGCAGACTCTGTGGCTGGGGGATGTGGCGTGCAATCTGTATTTAAATTGTGCTGGCAAACTGTGGGGATTCGGACCTGGCAGCCATTCCCGGCAGATGATAAAATCAAAGCAGTAATATAAACTCCAGGAGTATGCGTATGTCAGTCTCTGCAAACTCACAAACACTTCTATAATCACCTTCAGCTGCTCAGGTTTTGGGAATATTTGTTAAATGATCATTTTCTCTTGTTTTACAACCATATGGCTGCAGTGCTGCATACAGCATACTGCAGTGAGTACACAATGCAAAACATTATTCAGCTGTACACCTGTAACGGGCAGCAGATATTAACATACCTCCCAACATGACCCTCTCCAGGAGGGACACAATGCTCTGCTTCTGGACTTTTCTCTTAATGTATGATTGCCGGCACCTGTGTTGAACAGGTAAATGGATCAGAAAGGTGTTTCAGCACAGGTGCTGGCAATCACACATGAAGAGGGAAGTCCAGGAGCAGAGCGTTCTGTCCCTTCTGGAGAGGGTCGTGTTGGGAGGTATGTATTAATAAGACGTGCAACAGGGCTATGTAAAGAGAAGCAGTGACTTTGAGCTTGCAATCAGTGCATCCTTGAAAATGCCTTTTACATGCGTACAGGATATTTGATTAATTGGCTGATCCGGTGCCTTAATCAAGCACTTGAAGCGGTTAAGCTTATTCTCTGCTAGTGGTGTCTTCAAAAACTCATTTAATCAGTTTTGGGCATCAGAAAGAATAATGGATGAATTGCTGTGACATTATCGGCTGAATGTAAGAAGAAGAAAAAAACAGGGGAACTGCGCAAAATAATATGCATTTACACTGCGGTATATTTCAGTGATCACTCCCAACATTACACATTTTAATTGGAAGCATAAAAGTATAATAGGGTTTTTCAGAGGTGAATGGGTTAATGTAACTGGTACACTTTGGGGACATTTCCTCCCCTTCGCCAGACAAGTAATTTATTCCTTTCTCTGCAGAGGCATCTCATTTTCCAGTGTATTTATCTTCTGTACACAGCGCTGTCATTCAGCAGGCAGCGGCCTCTACAGAGTGTGTGGCTCATACAGAATTTCAATGAGCTGCCTGCAACTCCACCCAGACCGCAGAGGTGACGCACTCGCCAGAATTACCAGCAAAGTCCTCCCACCTCGAGGATGTCTCTGGCATGAACTAAGATTTCAGGAGGGGTTCCCCTTTTCGCATTAATTTGTCACAAATAATTTCGAATTCCAGCAATCTCAGTAATGTCCGTGAAGACAAATACACTCCTTTGTTCAAAGTCCTGCCAAGGTCTATGGTGCAAGTGGCTGGGGCACTTATTAACCCCTTTTGTTGCTAGATACAATTAGCATCTTGCAGCAAAAACAGTAACCAAAGAAAATCCCATCAGTGTCTGAAGACAGATACAATGTATATACAAGAAGATCCATTCAAGCAAGTAATCCCCTTAAGATAGAATCCTATGGAGACTGTAGAGAAGAACGAATGAATTCATTTATCCCATAAACCCTTACAATGACAAGCTAACACAATATTTGAATTGTTTCTGCTTGGTAATGATCCGTAAATGCTTTTGTTGTTTTGCACGATTTTACACATTTACTGTCACTCTTTAAATCTCTTTTTCATGAGTTACTTTGAGGTTGCGGAACAACATATATGTCTGTAACCACTATACTCCTGTACGTTCTCTCGTATGCATGATCACTTGCACTAAACACATGAAGGAACACTTATCGAGTAGGAATAAGTGCAAATATAAAGTTGAAGAATGACATTAATTAATCTTTTGTGTTGTCATGTTTATATTCAGTTGTGCGTTTGCTGATAACACCTACCTCCTCTGTACACTGAAACATATCTTATGCATATGTACCTTTTGAAATACTGTACTAGCTTATGATGAAATAAGGGGTGTAGTATGGTATGCCGGCGGCCGGTATCCTGGCGGCCAGCATACTAGCGTCAGGATCCCGACCGCCGGCATACCGACAGCTGGGTGAGCGCAAATGAGCCCCTTGCTGGCTCGCCACGCCGCGGGCATGGTGGCACGCTATTTATTCTCCCTCCAGGGGGGTCGTGGACCCACAAGAGGGAGAATAGTTGTCGCTATGCCGGTTCTCGGGATTCCGGAGCTGGTATACTGAGCGCTGGGATCCCAACATTCGGCAAACTGAATACCACCCGAAATAAGGACACCGGTATTATTTAAATTTGCACAATATTTATTGGTGGCATCAAAACCTACGACAAGACACCAGTCCCAGAACTGAGTGTTTCATTCTCAGACATGGAATTAGGAGCTGATTGGCTGGTACTTTATCTCCATTCACTTTATCTCCATCCAAGGCTTAGTAAATAGAACCCTATAGTCCTTATTTTAATGTTAAAATGTCAGTACATAGGGCCTGATTCTGAGTTGGGAAAAAGCAACATATAGCAAGTAATTGTGCAGCTGGGCAAACCATGGGGGTAATTCCAAGTTGATCGCAGCAGGAATTTTTTTAGCAGTTGGGCAAAACCATGTGCACTGCAGGTGGGGCAGATATAACATGTGCAGAGAGAGTTAGATTTGGGTAGGTTATTTTATTTCTGTGCAGGGTAAATACTGGCTGCTTTATTTTTACACTGCAAATTAGATTGCAGATTGAACACACCACACCCAAATCTAACTCTCTCTGCACATGTTATATCTGCCTCCCCTGCAGTGCACATGGTTTTGTCCAATTGCTAACAGAATTCCTGCTGCGATCAACTTGGAATTACCCCCCATGTTGTAATTCAAGGAGTGCAATGTATTATTTTTGCATGCAGGGTAAATAGTGATATTGGCTTCTTTTGCATGTAGCCACAAATACTAGGCAGCTTTATTTATACACTGCACTTTAGATTATAAGCCCTCATTCCGAGTTGTTCGCTCGCTAGCTGCTTTTAGCAGCATTGCACACGCTAGGCCGCCGCCCTCTGGGAGTGTATCTTAGCTTAGCAGAATAGCGAACGAAAGATTAGCAGAATTGCTACTAAATAATTTCCTGCAGTTTCTGAGTAGCTCCGGACCTACTCACAGATTGCGACCACCTCAGTCTGTTTAGTTCCTGGTTTGACGTCACAAACACGCCTTGCGTTCGGCCAGCCACTCCCCCGTTTCTCCAGCCACTCCTGCGTTTTTCACTGGCACACCTGCATTTTTTAGCCAACGCCGTGAAAACGCTGAGTTGCCGCCCAGAAACGCCCCTTTCCTGTCAATCACTCAACGATCATCAGAGCGACTGAAAAGCTTCGCTCGAGCAACAGCAAATCTACTAAGTTTTGTGTTAAATAACTAAGCGCATGCGCACTGCGCAGGGCCGGTGCAAGGTTTCTCGGCACCCTAGGCAAAACTTCTGCCTACTGCCCCTTCCCCCTACCCACCCTTCAGATGAAAGGCATGCTGCTCTCACCCCTCCCCCTACTCTGTTAAATGTCTGCTGTTCTACCCCCCCCCAAATCTGCGTGCATGCTGCTGCTCATCCCCCCAGACTGTGTGCATGCCTGCTCCTCATCTCCCCCCTCCCCACACTGCTGCTCTCGCCCTCTTTCTTTATCAATGCAGAGAATGCACTGTGCAGCCACCTTACCTGCAGGCTGCAGTGCAGAGTTGGAACTGAGTAGTCTGTGAAAGAGCCTGGAATGAAGAGCAGTGCTGCATGTCACCCCCAGCCAGGACTCCAGGAGCTGTCAAAGTTACTGCCTGTGCCGGTTGGAGGTGGAGCTGGAGGCTGCAATACGGGAGCTTAGCAGTCATGGCTACTGTAAGATACGCATTCTGCGGGATTGCAGTGGCTGTGAAAGGTAGGACTATGCTACCTTTTTTAGGCAGCTGTAGCAGGCCGCCCCCTCAGGTCCCGGCGCCCCTAGGCAGCTGCCTAAAGCTGCCTAGTGGAAGCTCCGGCCCTGGCACTGCGTACCACGCGCATGCGCATTTAGCAACTAAACGCAGCATAGCGAAAATCGTCAACGAGCGAACAACTCGGAATGATCACCATAATTTGAACACGCTCCTCTCACATCTAAATCTCTCTGCACTTTGTACATCTGCCCCAACCCAAGTACAACACGGTGTTACTTAGGTGCACGGTTACTTACTCTTTCCGAACTCAGAATAAAGCCCTTTAGGCCTGATTCTGACTTGTAAGGAATTACATAGCGCAGAGAAGCGGCTGTGCAGTTCCATACGGGGAAAATGCACATACGGCAGGAGACATCTGTAGGAGATAGGCGCCTCCTGCATGCATCTGCGAGATCCGAGTGCTGCGTCTGAGGATGCAGCCTCAGGATCACCAGTGTGACCATCATGACCATCGGTGGCAAATTACGATGTTAGCAGACTTTGGCTAGTCTATGTAAGCTCAGCTGAAGCTTACTCATACTGGCCATAGGATCCAGACAACCGGGTCCAGGAAGTCTTCACCTGATGACGCAGACTTTGGGGCCAAAACGCCTACAAAACGGGGACGACATGCCCCTGCTTTGAAAAATGGTACCAGTTGCGGCCCCCAAACCTTGCAGCATGCTGCAGTTAAGGGGGACAGCGAGTGATATCACAAGACCTGTTCTGCACATGCACATTATCACAAAAATCAGAATTGTATGAAGCCATCATTTTTGCATACAAATTCGTATCCGGTCCATAGTGCATTACCACTGGGTCATCCCTTTCAATTAATAATTAGAATGTACTTAAAGCTGTTCAAATAGGAAACTAGGACGGTAATTCCAAGTTGATCGCAGCAGGAAATTTTTTAGCAGTTGGGCAAAACCACGTGCACTGCAGGTGGGGCAGATGTAACATGTGCAGAGAGAGTTAGATTTGGGTGTGGTGTGTTCAATCTGCAATCTAATTTGCAGTGTAAAAATAAAGCAGCCAGTATTTACCCTGCACAGAAACAAAATAACCCACCCAAATCTAACTCTCTCTGCACATGTTATATCTGCCTCCCCTGCAGTGCACATGGTTTTGCCCAATTGCTAACAAAATTCCTGCTGCGATCAACTTGGAATTACCCCCTAGGACCAATAAAAAACATGTGAATTTTCATGTAACTTTCTCTAAAATGCAGAAAAAATTGATAATGTATGTAGTCCATGTACTGTATGTTCAGGTGATTTATTGATGGTGAAGGGGTCTTGGAACTTGTAGAAATGTAAGTGTGATTTTTTTTTTTTAAATCCATATATAACTAGTGCAGGGGTTAAAGTGTGTGTGGGGGGGGGGCTGGGGCTGGGTGGAACCACCTGTAATTGTAGGGGGAACTAGTTCCACCACCTCCATTGCCATGTACAGTAATTCCAACAGAAAAGCCAGCCCCATCACCTGCGTCAATAGATGATGCAGTTGGCACTAGTGTTACTGATGGGCTGCAGCTACCTCCTTCTTCCTCAGGTCCTGGTGGCTCCATGGTCATCCTCCATTTACAGCCCATCCCTCTTGGTCCTCACACACGCTGTGTCTGTTGGACAGCATTCATCCTCTCCTCAGGTCCCAGAGGCTTCCTTTTTCGGCACGGCGTATGTGATGTCATGCTGTCACCACTGCTGAAGTGAAGAGGAGACATGAAGAGGAGTAGGCTCTGTGCATCTTGAAGACAAGATGAGAGAGGACTGGAGGGACTAGAAAGATAGGGAAGCTGCTGGAGAGATACAGGGCATGGAGCTGCTGGAGGGACACAGGCAGTGAGCTGCTGGAGTGACAGAGGCAGATATGTGTATAAGGGGCACTACTGTGTGCATTATGTGTATAAGTGGCACTACTGTGGTAATTATGTGTAAGGGGCATTACTACTGTGGGCAGTTTGTGTATAAGCAGCACTTATGTGGGCATTATGTGTAGAAGTGGCACTAATGTGATCATTATCTGTAAGGTTCACTACAACTCTGGGCATTATGTGTAAGGGGCACTACAATGGGTTATTATGTGTAAGGGGCACTACTACTGTGGGAATTGTGTATAAGGGGCACTACTGTCTGGCATAACATGCATAGATGATACCAATGTGTAGTACAATGTGAATAAAGGGCTCTACTGAGTGATATAACCTGAATAAGGGGCATTACTATGTTGGGTAATATGTATCAGGGGCACTACATGCGGTGTAATGTGAATAAGATTGTGCTACTGTGTGGTGTAATTTGAATTGGGGGTACTATTATGTGACCACGCTGCTTTTTTGTGATCTCAGTGTCCCTTTATATAGTATGGAAAGTAGGGCACCAATTTATAGTTTGCAGGGTGGTTCTGAAAACACTAACACTGGCCCTGGTTCCACTAAATGTGAGGAGAGGGGGGGAGTAGGTTGTGGGGCAAATGAGTTCCACCACCTCTTCAGGATCACTTTAAGCCCTGAACTAGTGTATATAAAGAGTTCTGAATCACAACCCATCCCCCACAAGGTGATAACGCACCAGCCAAACAGCTCATAACTGTCATGTTACATAATGGGGTTGAAAAATGACAGTTGGGAGCTGATTGGCCTGTGCTTTATCACCTTCTAATTTATCACTTATCCAAGCTTAATACATTTGACCCATAATTCTCTAATTTTTATTTCTAATGGCTACAGTACCTGGCTGAGTAGAAATCCCACTGGAGTCCAGATGATCCCCAAACCTTGAGAGTCTTCTGGGAACAGTAAAAATATTTAAAGTTTGGTTGGAAACTACTGGCACTATGCAAATACAATTTATTGTTAATATTTTTTCTCATTTCTCATGGTTTCACTCTACATGGAAAAAAAATCCAGGTGGGACTGTTTTTCCTTCGTTTTTTGCTAAGGTAAATTTGTATAGCTGATCCCTCAGTCTTTAACAATAAGACTGATTCATTTTTCACCGGCTTCAGCCTCTTACCTTTCAGGAAGTCTCATCTGTCCCTAGATAATGTATGTGTTGTGCTCATGCTGATTGGCTCAGATATACACTGCTCGCCCCCATGCACCGCCCCCTACCTAATGTGTTTGCCAGGCCAATATCAGCACATGGGGCCTGTACAGGGGAAGATTTTCATATTCCCTTGTACAGGCCCAATTTTGCAAGTGTCACCCATGCCAGATGCTGGTTAAGAGATGCTGTCCAGGATTCTGGTCCCAATCAAGTTATGAAAACCATACCAGATATCTCTCCAAGGTCGGGATACATCAACTCTAAAAATGTAGTCAAACTTCAGACAACTGTCATTTTCTGAGGTTTACAGCATTCAATCTCTATATAGACTAAAGTGGTCTCCACAGACTACTATGGGGCAGCAAAGTGCCAGTATGCATCGATAAGGACTACCGGAAGTTCTAAGAACACCATGGAGAACTCTTATTGGAAGAGCTGTCCTTTGCACCTTTACTTGCAATTGTACATACATACGTTGTTAATAAACGCCACTATGCATGCACTAAGTGATGGGATGTATCACATTTAAAATGCCATGCTTGATACATCCAGTCCATTGGCATTCCCATAATGATACAGTGTGTGCGGTGCACACGGTCCCCTGGGCCCAGGGGATGCCCACACGACACACTGCACTCATGTTTTAACACCTTTCCGGAATCCCGCATCAGGCGCTGCAAAAACCCCCCACCAAAATGGCCGCCGTGCATGCACAGTAGTAATTAGTCTCTGGAACATGGCTGACGCTATGATTCTGGAGACCTGTTCATGCGCAGTAGAGTACGGCACATTGCCAGAGCCTACTGCATAGTGTAGAGGGGAAGTGGGGGGGGGGGGGGGGGGCAACCAGAGTCTGCACACAGGCCCCCTCCTCTGTTAAAACACCCCTGATTCTCTCCCAAGTCTGAAGCGCATTCTGCTCCACGAAGGTTGGAAAGTATGGATCGTTCTGCTGCCCTATGTAAAGTCCTGTTCTGGTTGACGGAACCACAGATGGCTTTTTTGAAACATAATTTATTAGTTGACTGTATTAAGGCATTTATATTCTAGCATTAACAAACACCAATAATCTACATATATAGAGGTATCTCTGCTTATAAAGATGGATCATTAGCTTTCCCATGGTCTGTCTCATTAAAATGATTAATACATTTTTTATGTAAATGTTTAGCTAGCAGTCCAATAATTTAGCAACAGATTTAAAGAAACCGGCGTAATTTCCCCAAGACTTTTCTTTTCCACTTCAGGATATACAGTATGAGTATATCCGCCAGCTTCTCTTGGTGTAGACCAGGGGTGTGGAACCTTTTTTCTACCAAGGGCCATTTGGATATTTATAAAATCCTTTGGGAGCCATACAAAAATTATCAACTTAAAAATTACCCTGCCCCCCAGTAGTTATGCCCCTTAGTGGTACTGAGTGCGCTCGGCAAAGGCGCGTGCCAAAAAATGGGTGTGGCCAATTAAAATGGGACGTGATACACATATGCCCCCAATAGTGCAGAGCCAGATACACATATGCCAGTGCAGTGCCAGATACACAAATGCCCCCACAGTGCCAAATACACAAATGCTCCACAGTGCCAGATACACAAATGCCCCCACAGTGGCAGATACACAAATGCCCCCACAGTGCCAGATACACAAATGCCCCCACAGTGGCAGATACACAAATGCTCCGCAGTGCCAGATACACAAATGCCCCCACAGTGCCAAATACACAAATGCCCCCACAGTGCCATATACACAAATGCTCCACAGTGCCAGATACACAAATGCCCCCACAGTGCCAGATACACAAATACCCCCACAGTGCCAGATACACAAATGGCCCCACAGTACCAGATACACAAATGCCCCCACAGTGCCAGATACACAAATGCCCCCACAGTGCTAGATACACAAATGCCCCCACAGTGCCAGATACACAAATGCCCCCACAGTGGCAGATACACAAATGCCCCCACAGTGCCAAATACACAAATGCCCCCACAGTGGCAGATACACAAATGCTCCACAGTGCCAGATACACAAATGCCCCCACATTGCCAGATACACAAATACCCCCACAGTGCCAGATACACAAATGGCCCCACAGTGGCAGATACACAAATGCTCCACAGTGCCAGATACACAAATGCCCCCACAGTGCCAGATACACAAATACCCCCACAGTGCCAGATACACAAATGGCCCCACAGTACCAGATACACAAATGCCCCCACATTGCCAGATACACAAATGCCCCCACAGTGCCAGATACACAAATGGCCCCACAGTACCAGATACACAAATGCCCCCACATTGCCAGATACACAAATGCCCCCACAGTGCCAGATATACAAATGCCCCCACAGTGCCAGATACACAAATGCCCCACAGTGCCAGATACACATTACCCCACACATGCCCCCCCCCCCCCCCCACACTGTGCTGCTCACCACTGCTGCTGTGTGTCAGGGGAGGAGAGCACAGCGTGCATCTCTCCTGCCCCTTAGTGCTCAGTCCGGCGGCATGTTTCATGTCAGGGACCCCGGACAAGGCAGGGAGGAGAATGCAGCTATGTCGGGCAGCGGCGGCGTGTAGGACCTCAAACCAGCTGCCGGTTCGTAAGCCAATCCTAGCAGCGGCGGCTCCTGATTGGCTGCCAGTCCGCGAGCTCTGATCGGCTCACGAACCAGTGGCTGGTTTGAGATCCTACCCGCCGCTGCCGCCGGACATAGCTGCGCTCTCCTCCCTGCCCTGACAGCTGAGACACGCCACCGCGGGACTGAGGGGCGGCGTGTCTCGCTGACACACAGCAGCGGGTGGGCCGGAACAAATGGCTTTGCGGGCCATATACGGCCCGCGGGCTGTAGGTTCCCCACCCCTGATCTAAAGGACATATTCCAAGCTGACTTTCTATGGGGACTGCCTCTTTACAGCTGGCCAACACCTGCTTTTATACCAAACCAAATCTCATCGGAACTGCAACTAATATCCGGTAACATTGGCTGCTCAATACAGTGATCTGCAAACTCTTACAGGGGGAGAGTCCTAGCCAGATAACATTGAACTACTAGGTGCCTATAGTGGCTGTATATTCATATTGGCACTATACTTATATGTTGCTTTTACTGACTTTTATGTTGAATTTTGAATATTTATTTTAAAAAAAAATTATTATATAATCAATAAATGTGTGAATATTAACAATCCGTTCATTTATTCAATAGTTTTATACATCCTGCGCTGGTATATTTTTTTTATTAACTAATATTAATGCTGGTGACAAATGTACTATAAAAAGTCACAGTATAGACAGCATGGGACAGAGGCAGTGGCGTAACTACTGCCCCCGCAGCCCTCGCGGTGGCTTGGGGGCGAGGGGCAGCGGGGGCGCCGCCACTGATTTAGAGCAGATTGACATGCGGACGAACGTCCGCATGTCAATCTGTTGTCACTAGCCCCCCGCTGTGAAGTAGGGACACGGAGGGCACAGCGTGCGCCTCTCCTGTGTCCCTCTGAGTCTCCGGCGTGTCTGGGGGCGTGTCCTATGAAAAGGGGGCGTGGCTTCGCGGAGGACCCGCGATCGCGGGCCACGCCCCCGTTTCGTCACTGAGGGGGCATGCCCAGCGCTCTGTGAGCTGCTGGCATGCCCTCTCTCCCACTGTCTGCGCTGAATAGACGCTGTGCGCATGCGCACAGCGTCTATTCAGTACTGCTCTGCTATGCAGAGCAGTGACTGTAGGAGCCTCCCAACTGCCCCCCCCCCATCGCGGGACACTGCGGGAGGTATGCATATATGGCACTGGGGGGGCACTGAGGGGGCATATATGGAACAGGGGGGGGGCACTGAGGGGGCATATATGGCCTGAGGGGGCATATATGGCACTGGGGTGGCACTGAGGGGCATATATGGCACTGAGGGGGCATATATGGCACTGGGGGCACTGAGGGGGCATATATGGCACTGGGGGGCACAGAGGGGTCATATATGGCACTGAGGGGCATATATGGCACTGCGGGGGGCACTGAGGGGGCATATATGGCACTGAGGGGGCATATATGGCACTGGGGGGTACTGAGGGCATATATGGCACTGGGGGGCACTGAGGGGGCATAGATGGCACTGGGGGGCACTGAGGGGGCATATATGGCACTGGGGAGGCACTGAGGGGGCATATATGGCACTGGTGGGGCACTGAGGGGGCATATATGGCACTGCGGGGGCACTGAGGGGGCATATATGGCACTGGGGGGTACTGAGGGGGCATATATGGAACAGGGGGGGCACTGAGGGGGCATATATGGCCTGAGGGGGCATATATGGCACTGGGGTGGCACTGAGGGGCATATATGGCACTGAGGGGGCATATATGGCACTGGGGGCACTGAGGGGGCATATATGGCACTGGGGGTCACAGAGGGGTCATATATGGCACTGAGGGGGCATATATGGCACTGCGGGGGGCACTGAGGGAGCATATATGGCACTGAGGGGGCATATATGGCACTGGGGGGCACTGAGGGCATATATGGCACTGGGGGGCACTGAGGGGGCATAGATGGCACTGGGGGGGCATATATGGCACTGGGGAGGCACTGAGGGGGCATATATGGCACTGGTGGGGCACTGAGGGGGCATATATGGCACTGCGGGGGCACTGAGGGGGCATATATGGCACTGGGGGGTACTGAGGGGGCATATATGGCACTGGGGGGCACTGAGGGGGCATATATGGCACTGGGGAGGCACTGAGGGGGCATATATGGCACTGGGGGGGCACTGAGGGGGCATATATGGCACTGTATGTGTACCTGGCACATGGGGGGCTATATTTGGCACTGGGGGCACGTGAACACCTGGCATTGTGGGGGAATATCTGGCACTGGGGGCATATGTGGCACTGGGGGGAGAGGCTATATTTGGCACTGGGGGCATGTGAGTACCTGGCACCGTGGGGGAATATCTGGCACTGAGGACATATGTGGCACTGGGAGCACAGCCCTAGCAACAAGCACTACCCCCTAGCAATGAGCATGACACCCAGTGCATGAAACCCCTGGCAACGAGCATGACACCGAGTGCATGAAACACCTGGCAACGAGCATGACACCCTGAGCATGAAAACCCCTGGCACCGTGCATGGAACCAAGAGCATGAAACCCCTGGCAACGAGCAGGTCATTTAAAAGTAATTAGAAGCCTTAATGTAGGACTTAATGTGTAATGGGCATTACGGTGTGTGGCATAATGTATCACGGACATCGCGGTGTGTGTCAGAATGTGTCACAGGCATTACGGTGTGTGGCAAACTATATCACGGGCATTGTGGTATGTGGTATAATGTCTCAGGGGCATTGCAGTGTGGCATAGGGTATAACGGGCATTGCGGTATGTGTCACAGGCATTACGGTGTATGGTATACTAGATCACGGGCATTGTGGTATGTGGTATAATGTCTCAGGGTCATTGCAGTGTGTGGCATAATGTATAATGGGCATTGCGGTGTGTGGCATAATGTGTCAGGCATTACGGTGTCTGTATACTATATCACGGGCATTGTGGTATGTGGTATAATGTCTCAGGGTCATTGCAGTGTGGCATAATGTATAACGGGCATTGCGGTGTGTGTCATAATGTATCACGGACATTGCGGTGTGTGGTATACTATATCATGGGCATTGTGGTATGTGGTATAATGTCTCAGGTTCATTGCAGTGTGTGTCATAATGTATCACGGACATTGCGGTGTGTGTCATAATGTATCACGGACATTGCGGTGTGTGGTATACTATATCATGGGCATTGTGGTATGTGCTATAATGTATCAGGGGCATTGCAGTGTGTAGCATAATGTATAACTGTCATTGCGATTCCTGTCATAATGTGTCACAGACATTACGGTGTGTGGCATAATGTGTCGGGGGCATTACAGTGTGTGCATATTGTGTCATGTGCATTATTGTGTGTGGCATAATGTCTGAGGGCCTTTGCAGTATGTGGCATAATGTATACTGGGCATTACTATAAGGAGGAAAAATGACAAATAATGGAAGGGGCATGAATCAGGATTATTTTTCTTTCCTGTGGTGGCTAACGTCTGGGCGTGCAGGTTGCAAAACTGGGGTATAAGGTAGTCTATTCCTGCAACGCCACGCCTCTTTATGCGAAGCCGCGCCCATTTAAACAAAACCACGCCCCTTTTTGGCGCCGCGCGCCTTCGGCGCGCACATGTTTGTCCCTTTCCTAGTGCCAATTATGGGGGGGGGGGGGGGGCGCCGAAGAATTTTTTGGCTTGGGGGAGAAAAATTTCTAGTTACGCCACTGGACAGAGGCCCTTATTCCGAGTTGATTGCTAGCTGCTTTTAGCAGCATTGCACACGCTAGGCCGCCGCCCTCTGGGAGTGTATCTTAGCTTAGCAGAAGTGCGAACGAAAGGTTAGCAGTTCTGCTACTAAAAAATTTCATGCAGTTTCAGAGTGGCTCAAGACATAGGGGGTAATTCTGAGTTGATCGCAGCAGCAAGTTTGTTAGCAATTGGGCAAAACCATCTGCACTGCAGGGGGAGCAGATATAACATGTGCAGAAAGAGTTAGATTTGGGTGGGTTATATTGTTTCTGTGCAGGGTAAATACTGACTGCTTTATTTTTACACTGCAAGTTACATTTCAGTTTGAATACACCCCACCCAAATCTAACTCTCTCTGCACATGTTATATCTGTCCCCCCTGCAGTGCACATGGTTTTGCCCAACTGCTAACATATTTGCTGCTGCGATCAACTCAGAATTAGACCCTTACTCCTAGCTTGTAATGACTGCAGTCTGTTTAGTTCCTGGTTTGTCATCACAAACACGCCCTGCGTTCGGCCAGCCACTTCCCCGTTTCTCCAGCCACTCCTGCGTTTTTGCCTGGCACGCCTGCGTTTTTTAGCACACTGCCTGAAAACGCTGAGTTGCCGCCCAGAAACACCCACTTCCTGTCAATCAAACAACGAACACTCGAGCAACTGAAAAACGTCGCTCGAGCTTCTGTAAAACTACAAAGTTTTGTGTGAAAGTACTTAGCGTACCATGCGCGTGCGCATAAATGCCGTTTTTTCACCTGAACGCTGCGCTGCGAAAAACGGCAACGAGCGATCAACTCGGAATGAGGGCCAGAGTTCAGTATTTAGGCAGAGCTCAGCAGTCAGGCCTGCAAAAAATCTACAGTGTCCTCCCCATATAAAACATCCCTGTGCCAAACACTGCTGGGGCTCTTCCCGACACCCGTTTCTGCTGGGGAAATGGGCAATATTATGTGAAATACTATGTTTGTGGAACTACAAGTCTCATCAAGACCTGACAGCCATTAACTTCTCTGCATGCTAGTATCTGTAGAAATACCAGTACAAGCATGCCCATGGTTGTCACCTCTAGATCTACAAGCGCCAACATGCCCTGGCAGCCAGGGTCCATTAGGACATGGAATTCCAAAATCCTGTATTGTAATAAAATATCTCCCAAGACCTACAGTAGTTAACCAGTTTAATCAACACATATATGCCAAAAGAATAGTTTCCTGAAGTTGTCCATATGGAACCTTCATAATAAAGATCCATAAGACATAAACACAACAGCTCTTTATGGAGCCCCCACACGTAATGACATACAGTAGATAACCATGCCAGTACTAAATAGATAAAGTTTTAAAAAAGATCATTCAAAATCAATAAATTTGTGTATACATTGTATTATATTTAATACTTACCATACTCATCATACTTAGGGGAAGATGTATTAACCTGGAGAAGGCATAAGGAAGTGATAAACCAGTGATATGTGCAAGGTGATAAAGGCAGCAGCCAATCAGATCCTAACTGTTCATTTACATATTGGAGCTGCCCCTTACTGCCTTAAATATTTACAAAACTACAGTACCATTTGTACTTTTCACCATCCTGCTTAAGGGGGTCATTCCGACCCGTTCGCACGCTGCTGATTGTCGCAGCGGTGCGAATGGGTTGGGTCTGCACATGCCCGGCGGCCACATTGTGCAGGCGCGTCGTTGCCCGGCAACGGGCAGCACCGCCGCTAACGACAAAAGTGGTCGCAGCGTAGACCGCAAGAAGATTGACAGGAGGAAGGCGTTCCGCGGCGTCAACTGACCATTTTCCAGGAGTGGTTCGGCGCACGCAGGCGTATCCAGGCATTTGGAGGGCGGATGTCTGACGTCAAATATGGAACCTGCATCGCTGGAACGATCGCACAGGGTAAGTAACTCTTACCCTGGTCTTCTTTTACAGGAAACATTTTTGCATAGCAGGGCTGCACAAGCGTTCGCAGCCCTGCTATGCAGATATACACTCCCCCATAGGCGGCGTCTAGTTGATCGCACTGGCAGCAAAAAGTTGCTACGTGCGATCAACTCGGAATGACCCCCTAAGTCGCTAACCCTAATTGTGCAGTGTACCGTAAATAATCTCAAAACAGACATACCAGGATTTGAAATGATCACAACATATGATCATACTCAGTGGCGGAACTAGCGAGCAGTGGGCCCAGGTGCAACAAAATGCTTTGCCCCGCCCCCCCCATCTCTCATCCCATCCAAGTCCACCCCCTCACCCCTGGAGAGGATCTGGTGAGGGGGACCTGCTCAGGGCCAGGAAATGGATACCTAGCAACAGTGCCGTAATTAGACATTTTAGCACTGTGTGCAAGAAACGGCATCGGAGCCCCCCCCCCCCCTCTATGTAAAACAGGGGAAGTGCGCGACGTAGGCATGCGCCCAAAAAATAGGGGCGTCGCTTTGTGGGGAAGGGGTGTGGCCACAAAATAATAGCAATTCATATAATGGCACACAGTAGTCTCTATTATTCAAATTACGCCGCATGGTAGCACCACTACACCAGGTAAAGCCCCTTTTACACCTTACGGCGGACAGATTCCCCTTTTTACACATTACGGCAGACAGCATCTACCTTTTGCACATTACGGCAGACAGCGTCCCCTTTTTACAGATTACGGCAGACAGCGTCCATTTTTTACACATTACGGCAGACAGCGTCCCCTTTTTACACATTACGGCAGACAGATTCCCCTTTTTACACATAACGGCAGACAGCGTTCCCTTTTTTACACATTACGGCAGACAGCGTCCCCTTTTTACACATTAAAGCAGACAGCGTCCCCCTTTTTACACATTAAGGCAGACAGAATAGATGATAGATAGATAGATAGATAGATAGATAGATGGATAGATAGAATAGATATACTTACTGTTTCCGCTGGGAAGCGCATCTCAGCTTTCACAGCGGCGGAGGACAGCCTATGGTGAAGGAGAGGGACAGCAGCAATGCCTCCACCAATTACAGTGCGCTGCTGCGGCTCCCTCCTCCTCCCCTCCCCCCCCCCCCGCCCCGTAGCCGGTGCGCTACTCTCCTCCGCGGCGGTGGCGGCACACAGTGGTAGCCAGGCGGCATTTAATGAGTCAGTGTGACTCATTACATGCCGCTCTGGCTTTGGCCCCTTGAGAGTGGTAATTGCCGATTTGCATAAATAATTGCACAAACCCTTTCTGATTAGTTCAGCTGACCTCAGTACTATACTAACTAATCGACGTGGTTTTGGAGTCATTATATTGAAATGCAAATGTGAGAGCACCGATTATGTTATAAGGGTAATGGGGGTCATTCTGAGTTGATCGCTCGCTGCTGATTTTCGCAGCTCAGCGATCAGGTGAAAAATTGGCATTTCTGCACATGCGTATGGGCCGCAATGCGCATGCGCGTCGTACGGGTACAAAGCCCGTTGTTGTGCACAGGTTGTAGCGAAGATTTCTGTCGCACTGATGGCCGCAAGAAGATTGACAGGAAGGGGGCATTTCTGGGTGTCAACTGACCGTTTTCAGGGAGTGTTTGCAAAAACGCAGGTGTGTCTGAAAAAACGCAGGCGTGGCTGGGCTTTCGCTGGGCGGGTGTATGACGTCAAATCCGGAGACAAATAGGCTGAAGTGATCGCAAGCGCTGAGTAGGTTCAGAGCTACTCAGAAACTGCACAAACTGTTTTTGCAGAGCTCGGCTGCACAAGCGTTCGCACTTCTGCTAAGCTAAAATACACTCCCCAGTGGGCGGCAGCATAGCGTTTGCACGGCTGCTAAAACTAGCTAGCAAGCGATCAACTCGGAATGACCCACAATGTCAGCTACTACAAGAGGTGATTTGAGACCGTTCATCATGCATTTTTTCTACTTTCTTTTTGGGGACATTGTCCCCTAAATGAGGAAAGCGAACCCTACCGCCATATGGTCACTTGTGGTTTTCTGTGCATGTTCTATACATCTGCTACTGACAGAGCTGTAGCTAGGCATTTTGGTTGCCTCTGCCAAAAAAGAGAATAAGTGTAGCCACCACCCTTAATATTTAAAATAGGTACAGTGAGCGCCAAAATTTTAGGGCCGTGGCTTTATGGGGAAGGAGCTTGGCCACCGAATAGTACTAATTCACATTACACTGTAGAGTAGTCATATTACACCACACAATAATGTACGTTATCCGCATTACACCGCACAGTAGTACCCCCTTATACACATTGCGCTGCTGGGCCCTTATAAACATTATGCCAGGTAGACCCTCTTATATACATTACGCCAGGTAGAGCCAGGTATACACAATATGCCAGGTAGTGCCTTTATACAGATTACACAAGGTAAACCCGCTTATACCCAATATGCCAGGTAGAGTCCCTTATACACAACACACCAAGTAGAGCTCCTTATACAGATTATGCCAGGTAGACCCTCTTCTACATTTTAGGCCAGATAGCCCCTTATACACAATACACCTGGTAGAGCCTCTTACACAGATTAGACCAGAAAGCCCCTTATACACAATACACCAGGTAGAGCATCTTATACACATTATACTGTTATGAGTCACCACTGTGACTCATTCCTGTTTGTGTTCTGGCTGTTTCCTAGCAACCTGGAAGCCAACTGCTACGTGTAGTAGCACACCTGCTTGAAATGCCTTTGTTATCTGACTCCTCCTGTGATTTGTCTCCCTTTCTTTAGGGATTCTGCCCTGTTCCTGTTGCCGGAGTTATAACTACGTTTCTGCACCTAGTGAGCCTGTCACGTGGTCGCTGCATGCTGTGCAGTTCCCTGTTCCTGTAACCCTGGTCTGTCTGTCTGACTATTTGAATTTTGGACTGCACTGCAGCCCCACCTCTGGAGCCACCATTCCTCGACAACACCCCCTGGACATCTAAGAGACTCATGAGAGTACTATTGACTTCTGGAAGCATTGCGCATCCTCCCTTATCATGCCCAATTACTTGGGGAAACCAAATGCCTTTTTTTCTTGCTCAGAAATACCCCTCCCTTTCGAGCACCTGAATGATATCACTAAGCTAATTGAGCATCTACCAATATATATGTCTGTTGTGAGAGGCAGAGAGGTTCCTGCATTAGGAGGAGGTGCAGGCCCTGACATGCCACGTGGAGCATTATGGGGTTGCTCCAAGGCAGGTAGCTCTTAGCTTAGACATATTGTAGTAAGGAGCCATTATCATGTGGCTCCTTGCTGGTTAATATTAGACCCAGATTGGGGTAATGAAGGTGTGAGGTGTGGTGCCTCTGGACTGGCTGAGCTGGATGGCTTTAGTGTGGCATACGTTTACATTCTATTAACACTTTTCACTTATTAATTTTCTAACACTATTTCTCTATTTAATCACATTTCATTTTTGTATCACCCTTTCTATAGCTTCGGCTCCCTAAATACTAATTTATTAACACTATAGTTTTTTCACTGGTATGTTACGCTGGGCTTTCTGGCTTATGCTGGTGTTTTGGGGTGCCACACCCTGCACCTAGATATAGCGCTAGGGACCCCAAATATACAGAGACGCCTTGATGCGGCTTTGGGGCTTAACCACACATTTGCACAAATATGTGTAACGAAGATCTCTGAATTCTATTATTATGTGGGATTTATATCTGGTTACTGTTATCATTCAGGGAGCTGGGGGAAACCAAATGCCTTTTTTTCTTGCTCAGAAATACCCCTCCCTTTCGAGCACCTGAATGATATCACTAAGCTAATTGAGCATCTACCAAGGAATTTCAAGGTAAATCTGACTTTCACAAAGGTTCCTCTTTTGTTCCACAATGCCGCAAAATGGCATTACACACACTGGGGCTCATGTGTACTGATTTTGCACCACAAATGTAGAAAATGTGTCTCCGCAAGTGTGTCACATTCAGCAGAAGATAACATTGGTATACTGTATGCAGCACATTGTCACCAAGAGAGAAAGTATTACATGCAGATGGAATATACTAGGAGATGTGGTTGGACACTGGTAATAATTAATGGTAAATTACTGTACACAATTAATACACAATATATTTCTTTAATTTAAGTATCATAAACTGTCTCTGAACAGTGTCAATAATAAAGAATACATTTTAAACACACGATGCAAATACATAATGAAATTACTAATTTAATTACATACAAACATCCGCTGTATTCCTCTTTAAAAAAAATTAATAATAATAAATTTCCTGCTGCAGACTGATTGGCAAGAGTCACAGTGGGACTGGGAGTGGTCAAAATACATTCAGCCAATCAGGAACAGCTGGCGATCATCATCAACATCATTATCATCATCATTGGTGCATCTTTTTTTTTTTTTACCAGGGGTTGTTCTTGTGATATGCATGGAATGCATTTGAGCACACATTCCCTATCTGTACTATTTATTTCCTAGTAAAATGCCAATCATTAGTAAAAAGTAGATTTACAGTACTAGAATTACATGGAAAAGTACCCATATTTGAAGCACCACTAAACCCTATAATTTGATTTATGAACCATAGTAACATAGTAATTGAGGTTGAATAGAGGTAAAATGCCCATCGTGTTCAACCTGTATTAAGTTGAGTTGGCTATAAATTAATGTACCTGCTGAAGTAATGTTTTATGACTAGTTAGCAACTAAAAATCATACTATACCCGGATTAACAACATCAATATTTAAATGTTAAAACCTTGGATATAATTTTCAATCAGAAATGTATCCAATCCTTTTTTAAATGCATTTACTGAGTCCGCCATTACCACCTTACCTGACAGGTAATTCCAAATCCTTATTGCCCTAACAGTGAAGAACCCTTTCCTACGTTGTGTACGGAATTTTCTCTCCTCCTGCCGCAGCGAGTGCCCACGTGTCCTAAATTGTGTTCTTTTAATAAATAATTACTCTGATAACTCTTTGTAATCGCCCTTTACATATTTGAAGATATTATTAATGTCTCATCTTAGGCGCCTCTTTTCCAGTGTATACATATTCATCTTAGTAAGCCTTTCCTCGTAATCCAGTCCCTATAGCCCTTTAATCAATTTAGTAGCTCGCCTTTGATCCCTTTCGAGTTCACCGATATCTTTTTTATATCGTGGTGCCCAAAACTGAACACAATATTCCAGGTGCGGACGTACCAATGCCTTATACAGCGGCAGGATTACATCCTCGTCCCTTGTCTCAATTCCCCGTTTTATGCACGCTAGCACCTTACTTGCCTTCTTTACTGCACTTTGACATTGTGTATGGTTATTAAGTTTATTATCAACCATGAAAGCAAAATTAATTGTTCAGTGTTGGGCAGATGTTCTACTGCAGATCTGTTAAAAATCAAGTATAACCGTCATCCGAAACTTGTAGATACCTGCAGGTCCCCCTATATACTTAGGACAGTGGGCCTAATTCAGACCTGATTGGTGCTGTGTGTTTTCGCACAGCAGCCGGTCAGGTCTGAACTGTGCATGCGCCGGTGCATGCCAGACAGCTGACATTAATGGTGAGTATTAATTAATTTATTTTATTTTTTGTAAGCGGCACAAACGGAGGCACAGTACTGGGGGGCACAAACGGGGGCACAGTACTGGGGGCACAAATGGGGGCACAAACGGGAGCACAACTCTACAGGGGGCATACCTGACCATGCCCCTTTATGAAACCACACCCCTATTTTCGCCCGGGGCGCCACAAGGGCTAGAACCGGCCCTGAATGTATGCAAAGTTATGTACTGAATAAATACTACTATTGCCTCTTGTAGAACAGTCACCACAATAATACGCAGTTTCTCTACATTTCAATGATTAGCTTCACTTGCTCTGCAAACATAAAAGGCCCAACGAAAATTGTCCTAGAGTTTCAGGACTCAATGAGTTAATAGTTCTACTACTATAATGAGCTGCAGCTCATCGCAAAACATTAATGGATATTTTATTTTTATGACTGCAGTTTCTTCTAATCTCTTTTATTACCATTTGCTCACTGTCACCTATTTAATTAATTTAGGGAAGTTGATATTTGCTCATATTGATTCTTGTGCATTCATTTGTATTTCATTTGTTATGGTTCTGGCATTTTAAGCATCTTTTTGTTGCTCTGTGGCATTGTAAACAGTATATTGAATATGAAATATATGCACATGTAATTTGTATGCTGAGTTGCAAATAGAAGACAGCTTGTCTGAGAATAGAAGTCTCAGGGATGGGGGAACGAGGACGGGGAAAAGTGTAGATTACAGGGAGATGTTAGGAAGGGTAGGTGAGAGCTAGTGGTGGGTGAAAGGAGGGCGTGTGGAGGAATTATGAGAGATCAAATGGAAACAAGTTATGAGTGCACCGAGGATTTTTATTACATGAACTGTTACTTTTATATGCAACAATAAAGCCATGCAATATTCATTCTCTGTTGGTTGAAAGGAACTCAAAGCCAAAAAGCTGATCTCTGAGAAATAAGTGTCCAGCCTCTGCTAGGTATAAATGGTGTAAGAGTGTCTTTTGTATTCCCGACTCTGAAAATGTCCCTGATTTCTCAGTTGTCATTTATTCAACATTACCGTCTGCCTGGCACTCCATTTAGAGGAAAAGCCTTTTCTCTGCCCTGTCATTATTCTAGCAGAGCCATCTGTCCCTGCAGCGATGAAAACTGTGATTGCGCTATGCTAGCCTTAACCCACTGTCCACTCTGCATACCAGAAAGGAACACGTTTGCTGTCAATATATTATCATCACTTTAAAAGGTCAGCTGTCCTGTCTGACCTTTTAACACGTCTCCAGCTTACATAGAGACAGATGTATCAATTGGACGATACGTCTCTGCCAAATACTCTCAAGAGTGACAGTACCACACCTGGTCTCTCCTGCCATTTCCCAAAGCAAGTTGAATGATACAGTATATCAGAGAGTCCCCGCATCAAGGGGTCTATTCATGAAGCAGTGAAAAGAGTGGAGAAGTGAGTCAGTGGAGAAGTTGCCCATGGCAACCAATCAGTGGCTCTGTATAATTTTAAAGTATGCAAATTATAAATGTTACGTGAATGCTGATTGGTTGCCATGGGCTACTTCTCCACTGGCTCACTTCTCCACACTTTTCACTGCTTCATGAATAGACCCCATAGCCACGTTCCCATCAAAAAAAAATAATAAAGATTAAGAACTGATGTGTGCGCAGGGTTCTCTCAGCAAAGGGGGAAGAACATACTTGAGAAATGATAGCTAGAAATTGGTTGCTATGGGAAACTTCTCCTTTTGTCCTCTTTAGTAGAACTGTCTCCCCAACCCTAGTCTATACTGTGTATCATTAGCCCCTCCCACAACAAGGTGACATTTCAATGCAAAGGACCACACAAAGCACGACGGCACCGAGTGACATGAATGACAGCTGCACATTTTCCGATAGCGAGTGGGTGGGGATACAGACAGGTGCACGATGTCAGATTGCGGTGTTGTACACCATGAGCTGGAAAGCACAAAGACTGTACAGCAAGAGAACAGTGCACGTGTGCTACCCTATTATGAGTGATTGGGTTCCTTGTGGCTATAATAGATGCTGAATTATTAACAGATAATTACATCGCTTAGCTGCTACTAAAATATTAAGACACACTTGTCCCCAAAGAGGCAAGGTGCCAGTGAAATATCCAGTAATGAATAGCTGAGGGGAAACTAGGAAGGAGGGTGCTGCGTGCCACATTTCAGGGTAGCTCATTCAGTGCTGCGTCCCAGTGCAAGGAATGGCGCTTTTACTGGGGTCACTGGCACAATTCGCAGTCACATGTCACGCAGCTGAATGAGCCCTACTGGATGGCGACGACTTATTTACAAATAACAGTTTTGCTGTAATGACCGTAATGGCTGTAATATGTGACTGTACTGTATGCTAACAAACATAGGCGGATCCAGGGGGGGGGGGGCACTCGGGCCCGTGCCCCACCTGTCATTTCTGACTTCTTTTTTTTTTTCAAAAGGAGAACAGCAGCAGCACTACTGCTATTTCCGTCAGTCAGATGTGATAATAGAGCCTGCAGGCACTAGGACCCGCTGCTGCTCTAACAGCAAGTGTGGCAACCAATGGGGAGGCTGGAGCTGCATCTCCAGCCTCCCCCTGCTCACACCGCAACCTACCTCCCCCACTGCCAGCCGGCCAGAGTCCAGTCCAGGTGCGGGGTTCAAATGCCAGCATCGAGTAAGACTGTTACTTATGACGGCACAGAAGGCTTCATTAGCCCTCACTGCACCGCACAGTTTCCCAGCGCTTCCTCCTCCACTTCCTTTACCACCATGCTAGATGCAGTCACACTCAGCCTCAGCTTTGAGAAGGCGGCCCGTGTGATTGTGACAGGGCTGTCCTGCAGATGTCTTATGCTGCTTGTTGGAGATCCAGCTGGCTGCTTCTGCTAATCAAAGATGGGCAGTTTGTGTCCTGCAGTCTGAGTCTCAGTGCAGTGCCAAAAACAAGGTATGCTGCACCTGCCACCACCAACTAAAACCTATAATAATTATATTGTGCTGGGGTGTCTTCCAGGCTCCCATAACTAATGGAACAGGTGACCAACATTTCAAGGCCCAATCAGCCTTTTCATCAGGGTGAAACATTGGCAATAAACCAGGATGTGCTCCTACAGCCAATCATTACCTAATGGCGTATTCTGTGATGCCACGCCCCCTGTGATACCACACCCCATTATCTGGGAGCACGCGTGCCTTAGGTGCATGTAAATATAACTATTACCGTTCCCCTATCATGGTGCCCCCCCTTTCATTTTCTTCTGGATCCGCCCCTGCTAACAAGTGACAAGTGTTCTGTATGTATCACCAGTATTTTTGAAAATATTCATCAATAGAGTACATAACAATCATTTCATGTAAAAGGAGCAGGATGGGGTCTTGGAGTTAAAGCAATTGGATAAGGCATAGCAAAGCATTGAGAATACATGCAGAGGCATCACTGGGGGGGTGCAGGCCACACCTGCCCGGGTGTCACCCTGCCAGGGGGTGACACCAAAATGTTGGCTCCTCCACACGGACAGGAGTTGGGTGCTAATCCTGTAGCACTCGGCTCCTTCTCAGTGCAGACACTAGTCTGCGGGGGCAGCATAGCATTTCCAGGGGTGCTGGGGACGCCCCCAGAGTGATGTAACTGGGGAAGGGGGGGAGGGGCTTCCTGCAAGGCTATGCCCTCGTAGTGACACAAAAATGGGTCTTTTGCAAAACCACGCCCCTACCCGCGAAGCCATGCCCACTTATCACAGAGGGGTTCTTGACTGAACCTGGTGTCACTAACCCCGATGCGGCCACTGGATACACATGACTATCAGTACCAGTAATACCCCTTTCACGCCACACAAATAACCTGGTATCGACCCTGAATATTGCTGGGTCAACGCGGATCGCTGTGCGGTGTGAAAGGGGTCACTGCCGAATTCCCGGGTCGCCTGACCTGGTTATTCAACCCGGGAATACAGAAGGGTAATTCCCAGGTTATTACTGGGTCAGGTGCAGTGTGAACGGGTTGCCGGGTCGATACGATCCGGCACTCGTTCATAGTATAGGCAGAGGCGGCGTGGAGATGATCCCGTCTCCCGGCGCTGCCTCCGCACCCGCCCCCGATGCCGCCGCGGTCTCTGCCCCCAATTTCAACTTGACCCAGGATATTGATCGGGTCGGTAAGCCAGTGTTTAAGGGTCCAAAGGGGGTCATTCCAAGTTGATCGCACGATGCAACTTTTTGCAGCCCGTGCGATCAACTAGACGCCGCCTATGGGGGAGTGTATTTTTGCATAGCAGGGCTGCGATCGCTTGTGCAGCCGAGCTATGCAAAAACAGGCAAGGATGTCTATTGTTCTGGAAGCACCAAACCTGTAGGTGTGAGCTTATAATACCCCCCAAATATAATAAAAAATGTTAATTAATAACTAGAATTATATGGACTATAGGTACAGGCATGTCGATAACAATTACAGTACATACATGGTTTATAAAACCAGTTGCTCCCCCCCCCCAAAAAAAAAAAATGCAACAAAGCCTGATGTGAACACCAATGCAGCAGCGGCATGCGGTGGGTCCCTGTAATGCTGAGCCCCGTGTAATAGCCTGTATACATTACGGAAAAGCTCATTCTGAGTCTGTATGCAAGGCACAGAGCCCCATCCACACGAGCAGCGTGTAATGCACAGATCCTCATTCTGATGCCCAACAAACAATGCTTAGAAACCTGTTCTCTTGGTTAGTGTAACATGCACAAAGCATATGTAGCTGGGGCACCGGAAAGCGCAGTACAATGCAGGATGTAATGGTGACAATCTAATGCTGCCAATATACAGCAGTGTATCCTATACCACAGAAATCTGTCAACAATGAAAGTTACTTTGGTGAGAATTCAGTTCTCCATGATGCAGTGCCAGACACCACCGTGGTATCCATAAGCACACATATTGAGGAAAGGAATCTTTGTCATTTTCTTGAGCACCTCTATGTTGGGCAAGAGTATGAGTGAAGGTACATCACCGTGGAAGGGAGGTCATTCCAACCCGATCGAACGCAGCGCTTCTTCGCTGTGGTGCGAACAGGTCGGGACTGCGGCTGCACAGCGCCCGCAATGTGCATGCGCGTTGTTGCCTGGCGACGGTCGTCGCCGGGTAGCGCCGCCGCCAGCGCTGAAAGTGATCGCAGCGGCGATCGCAAGAAGATTGATGGCGGGGAGGCGTTCTGGGGCGTCTACTCACCGTTTTACTGGCGTGGAGATCTGAACGCAGGCGTGTCCAGGCGTTTGGAGGGCGGATGTCTGTCGTCAATCCCGGGACCTTCGTCGCTGGATCCGTCGCACAGGGTAAGTAGGTTTGATCCTAGTCTTGTTTTGCGGGAATCTTTTTTTAGCATAGCAGGGCTGCACAAGTGATCGCATCCCTGCTATGCGAAAATACACTCCCCCATAGGCGGCGTCTAGTTGATCACACGAGCAGCAAAAAGTTGATACGTGCGATCAACTCGGAATGACCACCAATGCCTTTACAGAGTGTGCTGGTGTTACTCAGTGGCACATTGCAGAGAATTAAGGGGTCATTCCGACCCGATCACATGCGGCAGTTGTTTGCAGCGGGTCGGGTCGGAACTGTGCATTCCAGACGGCCGAAGACCATCATTACCTAGCGATCGCCTCTGCCTGATTGACAGGCAGGGGTGTTCACTGGGCGGAGGGGGCAGCACGGCGGCGTATAGCCACCGTTTTCGAGGCGCGGTCTGGCCAACGCAGGCATAGCCAGACCGTGCGGGGGGCAGGCCACAGCGGCTGTGTGTCGTCACACGCAGCCGCTGCGACCCGGGGCAGCGACAAGTAACTCCCGCCAGCCGCAGGAGCTGTGTGCCGTTGTGCGATGCTTTTGTACTTGTGCGCAGGGTAAGGGGGCAACTTACTTTCAGGGTTGAACTAGCCCTGTGCTGGGCGTCCCCCTGCATGTCTGGGAACATGATCGTAGCTGTGCTAAATTTAGCACAGCTACGATCAACTCGGAATGACCCCCTAAATCAGTTATTTAGAGTCTGTGATTTGTCTTTCTAACAACTTTGCTTTCACGGAACTTGCTATTTCAATCTGAATGGAAGCATCAGTCAAAAACTCATTCCATCACAGCACTACTGTTCTTATATTAATGTTACCCTATTTTTAAAGGTGTTAATAACTGCATCAGTGTGACGCCAGATGCCATATTCATGGACTAAACCACTACAGCCAGACTACTTGTGTTCTTTGCATATAACCATTTCCTTTCTCCCTATAATAGTAGTATTAGTAACAGTGGTTTTCTTTTGGCTAAGCTCTGATTCCATGAATATTGCAAAAGTAAATAAAACAGTACTGTGGAATGTACTAGGAAAAGAACTGTGCTCGCACAGGCCCCAATTTAGTTCAGTGTCAAGCAGAGGTCCAGGCTGGTGGCAATCCAGTACAATGGTTAAGTCAAGTAAAGGTCAGGGCAGATGGCAATCCAGAGAACACTAAAGTCCAGGCAAAAGGTCAGAGCAGGCAGCAATCCAGACAATAGTCAGGTCCAAGCAAATGTTCAAGGCAAATGGCAAATTTAGAGAATCACTGCCCAGGCAATACATACCCTCCAAAATTTTACGCATAAAAATCGGTATAAATTCAAAAAGGGGGCATGGTCATGGGTAAAGGGGCATGGCCACGCCCCTTCTCCTATACTTTCAATGGAAGTTTGGAGAGCCAAAAATCAGACCTTTTGCTAGGACTTTAGCGTTCTCTGGATTGCAATCTGTCCTGACCTTTACTTGACTTAACCATTGCACTGGATTGCCAAAAAAAAAAGGTACTGTACCTGCCAAAAAGGTACAGTAGGAGGGTCTGGCGTTGTCCAAGCAATGTTAGATCCAAAAACATAACCAAATAAGCATCAGAAAACTAGCAACAATCAAATTCCAATAACATGGATGAGATTCAATATAGCTCCCTTTACTAAAAAGGTGCAGGAAACCAATGGAATGTCTTCCTAAATGCACAGCCTCTCTACAGCTGATTTGCTGCAGTACAGTTAAATGAGCACACTTTGAGCTATCTGCATGGGAACCTGTAAGTGTCCATAGTAACCAGGGGCGGATTGGGATGGAAAACCAGCTCGGGAAATTTATGGAGCAGCCCTTCCATAAAGGGTGTGGTCTGTTGAGGTGGCAGGATCCCTCCTCATAGGGCCTGATTGTATGCAGTTGTGGCCTTCCTTGCATCTTTTGCTGCAGTTGTGTCTGAGACCAGGGGCAGATTGGGAACTAAAAATGACCCTGTAAAATTTTGTAGAAGTGGCCCGACACAGGCAGCACCAGAGGTATAACATACCGTATAGCCGTGGCAGCATCACTAGATGGCAGAGTTCTGTACTGCAGAGATGGAATAACAGAATGAATGGGGACAATGCAGTGTACTGAGTGTGGTGTGCTGCCTGCCATGTAGGGGGTGGGGCCACATGACAACACACAAAACCGGCCCCGCAGACACGTCGGCCTACCAGGAATTTTCCTGTTGATCCCTTTGGCTAATCCGCCCCTGATAGTAACCAAGGAGTCAGATGGCGAAGCAGCACAAAGAGATGGCACACATTGTTGTATGTGTATTAGTCTAGTTTGGAAATAAATAACAATGTATAACAAATTTAGAATTTCATGTACAGTAGGATAAATTATATATTTTCTCATGTTTACTCGCCATCTGACTTACACCTTTGGAAACTGCCCCTTACTGTAGAATTGCAGGTAAAATGGAGTTAAGGAGAGAGAAAAAGTAGTGATCCGACCTGCGACCTAAGACGCAGAATCGGATCACTCTTATGGCTTACCACGGTGCCACGCAAGCTGCCCACCGCAGAGGCCAAAAAATCTACATCCTAAAATGGAGATCCTGACCTCTTCCCTCCCCCTAAACGGCAGCTATACGCCACTGTTTTCACAAACAGGCAGGGGTGTTTCTAGCCAATTTGGCTCCCAGTGCGAGATTTCAAAATGTGCCCCCCCCCCCTGAGATAAAAAAAATGTGCCCCCCCCCCATAGCTGTAAAAAGAAAAAGAATGCACGCGACGAAGGCGCACACGCTCCCGACATGGGGGCGTGGACTCATTAAAATGGGCGTGGACTCATTAAAATGGGCGTGGTCTCATCTGATATCATCACGGCCACTACAGGGAGAATTAAATAAATCAAAAGTCCCCATTTTACACAGTGCGGCAGGCAAGAGTCCCCATTTTACACATTACGCAGGCAAAAGTCCCCATTTTACACATTACGGCGGACAAGAGTCTCCATTTTACACAGTGCGGCAGGCAAGAGTCCCCATTTTACACATTACGCAGGCAAAAGTCCCCATTTTACACATTACGGCGGGCAAGAGTCTCCATTTTACACATTACAGCAGGCAAGAGTCCCCATTTTACACATTACGGCAGGCAAGTGTCCCCATTTTACACAGTACGGCAGGCAAGTGTCCCCATTTTACACAGTACAGCAGGCAAGTGTCAAGTGGGGGGGGAGGAAGGGAGAGGGAGGGGGGGAGAGAGAGACTACTTACATATGAAGACGATCTTCCCGCTCTTTGGGTCGGGCCGCCTCTCCTTCCTTGCGCCAGCTGCCTCCTCCTTCCAGTTTGTCTCCTCCTCCTCCCTCTTCTCGAGTACTCCTGCTCGAGGTGCGGGGTTTCGCGGAATGACGCAATTGCGTTGTGATGTCGCAACGCAACCGCGTCATTCCGTGAAACTCCGCCCCTTGAGCAGGAGTGCTCGGGAACAGGGAGGAGGGGGAGACAGGGACACGCAAAGTGCCGCGGCGGGCGCCCCATGCGGGTGCACGGCTCACCCGCCGCAAGAAACGGCACTGCAAACAGGTGCCGTCATCTCCCCGTTCTTGACACCCAGACCACAGCACACTGTCAATCACTGACAGTATACTGCCACTCAGTGTCCTATGTCGTTGTAACCATTCACACATGCGCAAATCTAGTTCTGCGCATGCGTAAATTACCAAAAATTGGAATGTTGCACCGATGGGCGCAGGACCGACCAGACCTGAATCAGAGTCACTGACCCTTCTTTCTTACAACATATTATACTTTTATGGCATGCTATCATAATTTTCATGGATGAACCCCTTCATTGGCTGCTAATGCATGTGTCTGTTTCCTGATCTGAAAAAAAAGTATATTTCTCGCATATTGGTGGTCCTTCCGAGTTGATCGCTAGCTGCATTCGTTCGCTGTGCAGCGATGAGGCAAAAAAAGGCACTTCTGCGCATGCGTATGCAGTGCAATGTGCACACGCGACGTACTATTACAATGAACGATGTAGTTTCACACAGTGTCTAGCAAAGCTTTTCAGTTGCACTGGCTACCGCAAAGTGATTGACATGAAGTGAGCGTTTCTGGGTGGCAACTGACCATTTTCAGGGAGTGTTCGGAAAAACGCAGGCGTGCCAGGAAAAACGCAGGCATGGCTGGGTGAACGCAGGGCAGGTTTGTGACGTCAAAACAGGAACTGAACAGTCTGAAGTGATCGCAAGCGCTGAGTAGGTTTTGAGCTACTCTGAAACTGCACAAAATAAATTTGTAGCCGCTCTGCGATTCTTTCGTTCGCACTTCTGCTAAGCTAAAATACACTCCCAGTGGGCAGCGGCATAGCGTTTGCACGCCTGCTAAAAACAGCTAGCGAGCGATCAACTCGGAATGACCACCATTAATAGTTGAGAGTTCTACGTCTCATGTCCACACCTGCTCACATTCCCGGTTACAGGACATTTTACAGGCTGCACTCACTCTGCTGAATGCCCTCCCTCACACAACATAACTTTTATCTACTCTCTAAACCTCTAGGCATTCCCTGAAAACTCACCTCTTCAGGCAAACTTAAATTCCAGACCACCCACTTAACCTCTCTAAGCTACTCTACTCGATTGATACCCCGCCTCCACACAATGGCGTATCTGTAATGGGTACAGGGTGGGCCCACACCCTGCATCCATTTCTTCTATATGTACCCTTCTGGTGTCGAGCATCGACAGCCACAGCGCTGCAAAATCATCAGGAAAATGGCACTGCGGCCATTTTTCCAGCATTTTGCACATGTGCAGTAAGGAAATCACTGGGAAAATGGCTGCCGTGCTATTTTTCACAGAGCATGTGCAGTAGACTCTCTACAGAAGAGGGAAGGGGGCCCAGATGGAGACTTATGCGGCCCAGCATCTACACAGTTCAAGCAAATTTATGTCAGATTCAGGATTTGTTTTGGGCTCTGGGCTAAAGCCATGGGCAGGCCTAGTTAGAACTGGAGTGAGTAAGTGAGTAGGTAAACGAGTGACGCTTCTTTACAATCCGTTTTATCTTCTAGATATAGAACAGGAAGGTCTAGATGATGCCAAGAATGTGAGGAATACAGGAGACGTGCCAGGGACATGATAGGGAGGAATCAGTCGGTGTATTACACACTAGACCAATGACTATTTAACGCTGGTAGAGACAGATACTGCACACAAGTAGCTTCAGACACTGGTAGAATTATCACAAAGTACTGTATGAGAGCAATAATAGGCACACAGGATGGTAGGCTGACTGTAATGAAAAGTGCACAACGGTGAGCAGTACACAATGGTAAAGCAAGTGGATGCTGCAGATGGTAGCTGATAGCCAGGGCCGGTTCAAGGGCGCAGAGCGCCCCGGGCAGGAAAGGGGCGTTGCCTAATACAGGGGGCGTGGTGAGTCACGCCCCCTGTACATTGAAAGCGCCGCTTGAATGCTGAGCGGTGCGCGATGACGTCATCGCGCACTGCACAGCAAAAGGTCCTCTCCACGAAGAGAAACTAGACGCTATGCGTCTAGTTCCCTTCGTGGAGAGGACCTTTGCTGTGCGGTGCGCGATGACGTCATCGCGCACCGCTCAGCAGTTACTCTCCACGAAGGGAAACTAGACGCATAGCATCTAGTTCCCTCCACAGGAGGCGCCGGGGACGGCAGCGGGCAGCGGAGGCGGACGGGGGACACAGCGGGCAGCAGTGGCGGATCTTGCCACGGTGCGGCGCCCTCCGGATGGCGCCAGCGCCCTCCGGAAGGCGGCGCCCCGGGCAAAAGTCCTGCTTGCCCGTGGCAAGAACCGCCACTGCTGATAGCACACAATGATAATGCACACTGAAAGCAGGAATCACACTGGTCTAAAATGAGTGGCAGAGTACAGGACTAATAGAAGTAGTGACTGTAGATAGAGCACACTGCATGTAAATGGAGTAGCACTGAGCAGTGTCGGAACTAGAGTCAGTGCAGCTGGTGCATTGCACCAGGGCCTGTCGCTATTAAGGGGCCCGCAGTTAGCAGCTTTATGATGAATTAATCTAAACTGAATCATTAGTATGCCGCCCCATGGGCCGTGACTGAGAGAACGCGGTCTGGCCAGAGGAAGAGGTGTGGGTGGCCTCCACGCTCATCTATCTCCAGCTCCTCCTGGCTGGATGCTGAGGAGAAGGCGGTGCCACCAGAGATGATTTCTTAATCTTGGCATCTCACCAACTGAGTCAGCCAAGTTAGTCATGCTGCTCTGGTGTGTGCCCAAGCCCTGGACCTGACCCCACTTGTAAGTAAACCTATGAGTGTCTCTGCCTGCAGCCACCTCACAGCTGTCAGTCACTCACTGCCTCATCCCATTACCCACTATCTCCCTTTCACCGTCTGCCTTCTGCTGTCACCCTCTGCCTCTCCCCGACACCTACTATCCTTGTCACCCTTGGCCTTTCTCTGTTACATTCTGCCTTTCCCTGTCACCCTCTACCTCTACCCATCACCCACTATCTCCCTGTTACAATCTGCCTTACCCTATCACCCTCTGCCTCTCCCCATCACCCAATATCTTCCTGTCAGCATCTTCCTCTCCCATCAGTCTCTGCATCTCCTTGTCACCCACTACTTCTTTGTGTCATCTAATATCTCCCTGTCATCCTCTGCCTTTCCCCCACTGCCTCTCCCTGTCACCCACTGCCTCCCCATCACCAACTGCCTCTCCCTTCCTGTCATCCACCTACCTCTCTCTGTCACCCACTGACTCCACAGTCACCCGCTGCTATCCTAGTTACTCACTGCATCTCCATGTCTGCCTCTAACTCTCCATCACCCACTGTCTCTCAGGGCCATTCACTACACCATTGACTCCCTAGTAACCACCTGCCTCTCTGTCACCTAACGCCTCTCCCACTGCCACCCACTGCCTCTCCTGTTGTCACCTACATCATCTCCCTCTGTCACCTACTGCTTCTCCCCAGTCACCCACTGCCTCCTCCCATGGGGTAGAAGAGGGGGGTGTAGAGCATATTTTTGCACCTGGGACAACCACTTACAAGTTCTGCTACTGGCGTGTAGTGCAGGACTGATAGTAGTGAGGAATTGGAGATGGAGTATAGGTCAATAGTGCATCATGGAATGCACACTTGTAGATAGTAACAAGTACTTCAGACTGGCAACTATGTGCACTAGGTAGGCTGTAACTGAGAATGCAGAGAAATAGTAGATGCACTTTGGTGTAGCTGGGAAGTTCTGAACACAGCAAGGAATGCAGGAAGCTGGAAAACAGGATGCAGAGATACTATTGTACACGATGGAATATGCACAGGGCAGAGAGTAGTGCGTAATTGGAGTCTGTGGTGAGCACCCAACTATGATAACTGGGAATGAGCTCAACAGCAGCTACAGTACACTGAAATCCGTTGCACTGGGAATCTGTGGCACTGGGCACAGCAGGAAGTATAGCTCTATGGAGAGCACCCAGCTATAGTAGCTGGTGCTGGAGATATACACAATAGTCTAAGGTAGCCACACAAAGGGACAGATAAGCACTCTGTGGGAGCCATACATACAGGCTACTAGTGAAGTTGTTCTGACAAGGTGCACTGGTCAGAGAAGGGTTTAAATAGGGCGTGCTAGCTGCTGATAGGTTGCTTAAGTAGAACTAAGATGGCAGTGACCATGCCCTGGGGGCAGCAGGAACCACATGTGGAATTGAGCAGACCTCTAGACAACCTGGGAAGCAGGTGCATGGCAAGGAAGAGGGCTCAATGTGCAATTGTTCATGGGCCCCAGGAGTATAAGGTCCCTAGGCTGATAGCTGAGGGTCCCCTTTTTCCAGGGGTACCAGATATTTGAAAATCGACCCTTGGGAACCGGATATATCCGACTTCAAAGCAGTGGTCCCCATGTGAGCCTATTAATTGCTCTTCCCAGACACATGTCTCAGGGTTCTGTCGGACTTAAAGTTTTCTGGGGGTATACTCCAAAAGCTGGGACTCTCCCCTTTCGGTGGATACTGGCAGCTTGTCTCTACTATGCCCAGAACTAGAGATATCAGTCTTCCAGCAGCTGGTCCCTGCTCCAGGTCCACACGCCTGGTTTGCATTTTTTTATTTTCATTGGTGGATTGCTCTGGCTCCTGAACTCTGATCGCCAAGTCACCAGTACCTCCTGAAAGGTGGGACTCGCTAGTTTTTATTCCATTAAGCTAAGAAATCTATTTCCAAGTACTGGAGATATCTGCAGTCAAGCAAGCTGCCCTCCCACCGAAAAATGATCAATATTAAACCCACTCCACTATACACCCCTGCCCTGTGTATTAAACACCCCTACCACCCTGGAAGTGATATACTGAGCCGCTTTATTCAGCCCAATGCCCCCTTCTAAAATTTAGTGTTCTCCCTCCCGCCCCATCTCCCACCATCTGTGCAGTAAAGGAGTAATTAGCAGAAATTACTGCTCCAGGTCCTACATGCTGAGCGGAAGATAGAACACCCACTACCGCCCGCGGGACATCAAAGCTGCTGCTAATAGCACCCCCCACCCTTACAGCTGGAGGATGGGTAGGGGCCCCAGTGCATTGCTTGCCCAGGGGCCTACATTGCTGTTAAGACGGCCCTGGGAAGAGGCAGCACCTGGTCAGATAACGGGGACAGCCAGTCCAGCGTGTTATTAGACTTGCCATCTGGCTGGCCCAATATGCAAAATGTAGCACTTATCCTCATGTATCAAGCAGGGCTCTCTTACCACTCAGGGGTCTATGTACTAAGCCTTGGAGAGAGATAAAGTGGACAGAGATAAAGTACCAGCCAATCTGCTCCTGCCATTTATCAAACACGGCCTGTAACATGGCAGTTAGGAGCTGATTGGCTGGTACTTCATCTCTATGCACTTTGGGGGTCATTCCGAGTTAATCGTAGCTGTGCTAAATTTAGCACAGCTACGATCATTCACACTGACATGCGGGGAGATGCCCAGCACAGGGCTAGTCCGCCCCGCATGTCAGTGCCGCCCCCTCCCCCCCCCCCCCTCCCACAGAAGTGCACTTCAAGAGTAGCTCTCGACCAGCTCAGCTTTAGCGTGCTGGCCGGGAGCTACTCGTCGCTCCCCGGCCCACAACGGCTGCGCGTGATGTCACGCAGCCGCCGTGGCCCGCCCCCCCCCAACGGTCCGGCCATACCTGTGTTGGCCAGACTGCTCCCCGTAAACTGCGGCTTAACGCCGCCGTCCAGCACCCTCTCGCCCAGCGACCGCCTCTGCCTCAGAGGTGATCGATAGGCAACGATGGCTGCCATGCACCCGCGCACTGCGGCACCGGCGCAGTTCTGACCCGTTCACTGCACTGCGACAAACTGCCACGAGCTATCGGGTCGGAATGACCCCCTTTATCTCTTTTCAAGGCTTTAGTACACAGATTCCTCAGTGTGTTATTATTACCCATTCTCATTTCATTACTGCATTCTCATTTGTAACGTGTAATGGAATTTGCTGCTGCTGTTTAAATAAATGACAATAAATAAACCAAACAATAATTACATTTATATTAAACTTAGCTCTCTGGTGTGGCTATAGATGACTGCACTTTGTAATGTCTTTCTGTTCGTCTAATATCACACGTAAGGCTGGGTACACACTTGCCAATATAATGTTCGTACAGCTGACGAACAATATATATTGGCTGGACAATCGGCCGGTGTGTATCCGTGACCAGCGTCAGATATATATCACGTAGGCCCTGCAGCACAACCAGTGACGATATATAATGCAGATATAGCATTATATCTGCGGGTGTGTACGGGCGTCCAACTGACCAAATAGTATATCGGTCACCAAATCATCGAATATGATGTCACAAGTGGTTGGGCATGTTGAAATGGGGTTTGCTGGCCAGACATATCGGGTATCAGATTGGTAAGTATGTATGCAGAAGTAACATTTGTGCATAAACCTTACCAATCGTTAGATTGGCCGGCCGGATAGATGATCTATCGGCCAAGTGTGTGCCCAGCATAACATCACACATGCATGTAAAATGCGAGTTCGTACATATGTATGTTTATTAATACCTGTTACGTGTGTGGGAATCCATTGATGCATCTACTTACATTTTAGAGATGTGCGCCAACCCATTTTTGATGGTTTTGGTTCTAATTCTTCTGAAGGTTTTGGTTTTGGTTATGCATAAACTGCTTCATTGGTTTTGGTTTTGTTTTTTGACCCAGGTTTTTTTTATTGATAAAAACAGCTAAAGTCATGTTATTTTTGATATCCAAACTGCATCCAAAACCCAAAATTTGGATTTAAATTGTGAATTTCGAACCACGGGAAGATTTGAACCAGGACATAGGGGCAGATGTATTAACCTGGAGAAGGCATAAGGAAGTGATAAACCAGTGATATGTGCAAGGTGATAAACAAACTAGCCAATCAGCTCCAATATGTAAATTAACAGTTAGGAGCTGATTGGCTGTTGCATTTATAACCTTGCACATATCACTTGCTTATCACTTCCTTATGCCCTCTTCAGGTTAACACATCTGCCCCTCAGTTCCCTAGAAATCGGGGGGGTTTGGTTCGATTCAGATCCAAAAAATTCAAGTGGGTACATCTCTATTAAATATACGGTAAGAGCAATCTCATACTCAGAAATGATAGGTACCCATATCCTATTTTACAAGGATACATCTTTGTTTTACATTATAATGCTTTGGCAGATGCTTATAAAGCCTAATGTGAGAATGTTTACCCATCATAACAAATGTACACATTTACAAAATACATGTTTGATCATGTGAAAAGGCTTTAAGATTATTGCTTTTGATGAATAGAGCCATCATGCTATGTATATTTCTATAGACTATTTATCTTTGTCTTCTTGAAAGACTTTGAGATACAGTTATTTATTCCTATATGTGGAGTAGTACAATGTATGTAAATTATACATTCCAGCAACATTATACTTTTGTTACTTTCTTGTATACCTTACATGGCTTGGCTTCAGTGCCATCATAAGCAGTGTTTTATATATATTGCCTGAACAGGGGGGGAAATAAGTTGTGTTACAGTATGGTAACTTTGTAGCAGCATCTATTTTCCGTTTACCTTTATACAACTATTCAATAAAACACTGAAGTGTTCTATGGGGTATATTCAATTATGGTCGAAAGCTGCCGTCTGTCGAAAAGACGTCAGTTTTCGATTTTTTAAGGTCGAATCGTGATTCGACCTATTCAGTCCCCGCTATTTTTATTCGATAAGTCGGGGAATACGACTTGTCGAATAGTACGTGAATCGGCGGTATAGCTGCCGATTCATGTACTTTTGAGGGAAACGGGGCCAAATTCGACAGGATTTGGCCCCGTTTCCGACCATCTCAGTCCGACATAAAAAGATGTCAGACTGAGATGAGGGATCTTAGAGGAGGGGGGTAGCCGCGAGAAGACGGGGGAGAGCCGCGGGCAGACAGGGGAGAGCAGCGTTACAGCACAGCGCTGCAGAAGGATGTGTCACAGCCGCGCCACTCACGGCAGCGTCCACCCGGCTCCAGCAAGTGAGGTCACGCTTGCTGGAGCCGGGTGGACACTGCCGCGAGGTCTGGCGGCTGTGTGACATCCTCCTGCAGCGCTACTGTAGCGCTGCTCTCCTCCGTCTGCCCGTGGCTGTCCCCGCTGGTCTCTCCCCTCTCCTCTGCTCACAGGTCTCATCTCAATTCAACTTTTTTTAAAGTCAAATTGAGATGGGATTGAATAGGGGTTGTCGGATCCATTCCAACAAATGCATGTCGGAATGGATCAGACCCTAATTGAATGTACCCCTATATCTTCAGAAAACCTTTGGAACCTCAGTTACTGTTAATGAAAATCTGCCAATGTTACAGGTAAATAGCTTGTACAATTCAAGATACCAAAAGCCCTTAATCATAACTCCGTACAAACATTATAGACTTCCATGAATGAATATACTCTCTAATCTCCACTGGCAAGACAGCTACATTACATTAGTATTAGTAGTATTATTAGTTGGGGATATTGGTGTTAATATACAATACAGGGTGATTCAAAAGTCGCAGTACACCCTTTTGTTTCAAAAACTGGGCGCCCATGTTCGGTACATACCCTAAAAGATAGCCGACCTCACCCATACCTTACTGGAGGATTCCTGCACAGTTTTTGGCACAAGAGGGTGTACCAGTGTCGGACTGGGACATGAAGGGCCCACCGGGGGAATGCAGTTATAGGGCCCATACTTGGGGGGGTGGCCAGCCTACAAAGGGGGTGTGGCCAGCCTCCACAGAAATACACAATAGTTTAGTGGAGTGTAATGCAACATATCTACCATGTGTAATACAAGTGCACAGTCTGGAACCTGATCCCTAGAGGAAGGAGTGGGCCCTCAGGCAGTGGGGCCTACCGGTGGTTTCCCTGGTACCCCTGTGGGCCAGTCCGACCCTGGAGTGTACTGTGACTTTTGAATCACCCTCTACAATGTTCATCTTCTCCGTATTTCGATTTTTGGTCGTCAACTGTAAAATAAATGATACCGTGTTTATATATTTGAACATCTCCAATAACAAAAGTGAAACAAAATGTTTATTTTAATAACAAAACAAATGGATCAACTTTATATATTGAAATCATTACAAGTGATAATCCGAGGCAGCTACAAACTATAGAGGTACCGTTAAAGATGACTTCTATTGTCTCTGTTATTCTGCACAACACAGAACCTTGGTCCCCAGCAGATCTGTATTTTATTGACATATTAGCCAAATACTTCAATAGAATATTGCCTCTTGCCTATCAGCTCACATGGTCGACAGTTACCATGCTGACACCACAATGTTGATACTAGAATGTTGACAGGCGCCGTGTTGACATCCTCAGAATGTCATCATGTTTACAGTGATGTCATCTGAAATGTTGGCATGTGGAATGTGAACATTTAGGGTTAGGCTGCGGGGGAGGTTAGGGATAGGCTGCAGGGAGGGTGTTAGGGTTAGGCTGTGGGGAGGGTTAGGGTATAGCTGCGGGGGAAGGTTAGGGTTAGGCTGCAGGGAAGAGGTTAGCGTTAGGCTTCGATGGGAGGTTGGGGTTAGCTACTAAGGGGAGGGTTAGTGATAGGCTGTGGGGAAAGGTTAGGGTTAGTGATAGGCTGTGGGGAAAGGTTAGGGTTAGGGTTAGGCTGTGGGGGAAGGTTAGGATTAGGCTGCAGGTGAGGTTAGGGTTAGGGTGTGGGGGGAGGGTTAGGGTATAGCTGCCGGGGAAGGTTAGGGTTAGGCTGCAGGGGAGAGGTTAGTGTAAGGTTGCGATGGGAGGTTGGGGTTAGCTACTAAGGGGAGGGTTAGTGATAGGCTGTGGGGAAAGGTTAGGATTAGGCTGCAGGTGAGGTTAGGGTTAGGGTGCGGGGGCAGGGTTAGAGATGAGCGCCTGAAATTTTTCGGGTTTTGTGTTTTGGTTTTGGGTTCGGTTCCGCGGCCGTGTTTTGGGTTCGAACGCGTTTTGGCAAAACCTCACCGAATTATTTTTGTCGGATTCGGGTGTGTTTTGGATTCGGGTGTTTTTTTCCAAAAACACTAAAAAACAGCTTAAATCATAGAATTTGGGGGTCATTTTGATCCCAAAGTATTATTAACCTCAAAAACCATAATTTACACTCATTTTCAGTCTATTCTGAATACCTCACACCTCACAATATTATTTTTAGTCCTAAAATTTGCACCGAGGTCGCTGTGTGAGTAAGATAAGCGACCCTAGTGGCCGACACAAACACCGGGCCCATCTAGGAGTGGCACTGCAGTGTCACGCAGGATGTCCCTTCCAAAAAACCCTCCCCAAACAGCACATGACGCAAAGAAAAAAAAAGGCGCAATGAGGTAGCTGTGTGAGTAAGATTAGCGACCCTAGTGGCCGACACAAACACCGGGCCCATCTAGGAGTGGCACTGCAGTGTCACGCAGGATGTCCCTTCCAAAAAACCCTCCCCAAACAGCACATGACGCAAAGAAAAAAAGAGGCGCAATGAGGTAGCTGTGTGAGTAAGATTAGCGACCCTAGTGGCCGACACAAACACCGGGCCCATCTAGGAGTGGCACTGCAGTGTCACGCAGGATGTCCCTTCCAAAAAACCCTCCCCAAACAGCACATGACACAAAGAAAAAAAGAGGCGCAATGAGGTAGCTGTGTGAGTAAGATTAGCGACCCTAGTGGCCGACACAAACACCGGGCCCATCTAGGAGTGGCACTGCAGTGTCACGCAGGATGTCCCTTCCAAAAAACCCTCCCCAATCAGCACATGATGCAAAGAAAAAGAAAAGAAAAAAGAGGTGCAAGATGGAATTATCCTTGGGCCCTCCCACCCACCCTTATGTTGTATAAACAAAACAGGACATGCACACTTTAACCAACCCATCATTTCAGTGACAGGGTCTGCCACACGACTGTGACTGATATGACGGGTTGGTTTGGACCCCCCCCAAAAAAGAAGCAATTAATCTCTCCTTGCACAAACTGGCTCTACAGAGGCAAGATGTCCACCTCATCTTCACCCTCCGATATATCACCGTGTACATCCCCCTCCTCACAGATTATCAATTCGTCCCCACTGGAATCCACCATCTCAGCTCCCTGTGTACTTTGTGGAGGCAATTGCTGCTGGTCAATGTCTCCGCGGAGGAATTGATTATAATTCATTTTAATGAACATCATCTTCTCCACATTTTCTGGATGTAACCTCGTACGCCGATTGCTGACAAGGTGAGCGGCGGCACTAAACACTCTTTCGGAGTACACACTTGTGGGAGGGCAACTTAGGTAGAATAAAGCCAGTTTGTGCAAGGGCCTCCAAATTGCCTCTTTTTCCTGCCAGTATAAGTACGGACTGTGTGACGTGCCTACTTGGATGCGGTCACTCATATAATCCTCCACCATTCTATCAATGTTGAGAGAATCATATGCAGTGACAGTAGACGACATGTCCGTAATCGTTGTCAGGTCCTTCAGTCCGGACCAGATGTCAGCATCAGCAGTCGCTCCAGACTGCCCTGCATCACCGCCAGCGGGTGGGCTCGGAATTCTGAGCCTTTTCCTTGCACCCCCAGTTGCGGGAGAATGTGAAGGAGGAGATGTTGACAGGTCGCGTTCCGCTTGACTTGACAATTTTGTCACCAGCAGGTCTTTCAACCCCAGCAGACCTGTGTCTGCCGGAAAGAGAGATCCAAGGTAGGCTTTAAATCTAGGATCGAGCACGGTGGCCAAAATGTAGTGCTCTGATTTCAACAGATTGACCACCCGTGAATCCTTGTTAAGCGAATTAAGGGCTGCATCCACAAGTCCCACATGCCTAGCGGAATCGCTCCGTGTTAGCTCCTCCTTCAATGCCTCCAGCTTCTTCTGCAAAAGCCTGATGAGGGGAATGACCTGACTCAGGCTGGCAGTGTCTGAACTGACTTCACGTGTGGCAAGTTCAAAGGGCATCAGAACCTTGCACAACGTTGAAATCATTCTCCACTGCACTTGAGACAGGTGCATTCCACCTACTATATCGTGCTCAATTGTATAGGCTTGAATGGCCTTTTGCTGCTCCTCCAACCTCTGAAGCATATAGAGGGTTGAATTCCACCTCGTTACCACTTCTTGCTTCAGATGATGGCAGGGCAGGTTCAGTAGTTTTTGGTGGTGCTCCAGTTTTCTGTACGTGGTGCCTGTACGCCGAAAGTGTCCCGCAATTCTTCTGGCCACCGACAGCATCTCTTGCACGCCCCTGTCGTTTTTTAAAAAATTCTGCACCACCAAATTCAAGGTATGTGCAAAACATGGGACGTGCTGGAATTGGCCCAGATTTAATGCACACACAATATTGCTGGCGTTGTCCGATGCCACAAATCCACAGGAGAGTCCAATTGGGGTAAGCCATTCCGCGATGATCTTCCTCAGTTGCCGTAAGAGGTTTTCAGCTGTGTGCGTATTCTGGAAAGCGGTGATACAAAGCGTAGCCTGCCTAGGAAAGAGTTGGCGTTTGCGAGATGCTGCTACTGGTGCCGCCGCTGCTGTTCTTGCGGCGGGAGTCCATACATCTACCCAGTGGGCTGTCACAGTCATATAGTCCTGACCCTGCCCTGCTCCACTTGTCCACATGTCCGTGGTTAAGTGGACATTGGGTACAGCTGCATTTTTTAGGACACTGGTGACTCTTTTTCTGAGGTCTGTGTACATTTTCGGTATCGCCTGCCTAGAGAAATGGAACCTAGATGGTATTTGGTACCGGGGACACAGTACCTCCAACAAGTCTCTAGTTGGCTGTGCAGTAATGATGGATACCGGAACCACGTTTCTCACCACCCAGGATGCCAAGGCCTCAGTTATCCGCTTTGCAGTAGGATGACTGCTGTGATATTTCATCTTCCTCGCAAAGGACTGTTGAACAGTCAATTGCTTACTGGAAGTAGTAAAAGTGGGCTTACGACTTCCCCTCTGGGATGACCATCGACTCCCAGCGGCAACAACAGCAGCGCCAGCAGCAGTAGGCGTTACACGCAAGGATGCATCGGAGGAATCCCAGGCAGGAGAGGACTCGTCAGAATTGCCAGTGACATGGCCTGCAGGACTATTGGCATTCCTGGGGAAGGAGGAAATTGACACTGAGGGAGTTGGTGGGGTGGTTTGCGTGAGCTTGGTTACAAGAGGAAGGGATTTACTGGTCAGTGGACTGCTTCCGATGTCACCCAAAGTTTTTGAACTTGTCACTGACTTATTATGAATGCGCTGCAGGTGACGTATAAGGGAGGATGTTCCGAGGTGGTTAACGTCCTTACCCCTACTTATTACAGCTTGACAAAGGGAACACACGGCTTGACACCTGTTGTCCGCATTTCTGGTGAAATACCTCCACACCGAAGAGCTGATTTTTTTGGTATTTTCACCTGGCATGTCAACGGCCATATTCCTCCCACGGACAACAGGTGTCTCCCCGGGTGCCTGACTTAAACAAACCACCTCACCATCAGAATCGTCCTGGTCAATTTCCTCCCCAGCGCCAGCAACACCCATATCCTCCTCATCCTGGTGTACTTCAACACTGACATCTTCAATCTGACTATCAGGAACTGGACTGCGGGTGCTCCTTCCAGCACTTGCAGGGGGCGTGCAAATGGTGGAAGGCGCATGCTCTTCACGTCCAGTGTTGGGAAGGTCAGGCATCGCAACCGACACAATTGGACTCTCCTTGTGGATTTGGGATTTCGAAGAACGCACAGTTCTTTGCGGTGCTTTTGCCAGCTTGAGTCTTTTCAGTTTTCTAGCGAGAGGCTGAGTGCTTCCATCCTCATGTGAAGCTGAACCACTAGCCATGAACATAGGCCAGGGCCTCAGCCGTTCCTTGCCACTCCGTGTGGTAAATGGCATATTGGCAAGTTTACGCTTCTCCTCCGACAATTTTATTTTAGGTTTTGGAGTCCTTTTTTTACTGATATTTGGTGTTTTGGTTTTGACATGCTCTGTACTATGCCATTGGGCATCGGCCTTGGCAGACGACGTTGCTGGCATTTCATCGTCTCGGCCATGACTAGTGGCAGCAGCTTCAGCACGAGGTGGAAGTGGATCTTGATCTTTCCCTAATTTTGGAACCTCAACATTTTTGTTCTCCATATTTTAATAGGCACAACTAAAAGGCACCTCAGGTAAACAATGGAGATGGATGGATTGGATACTAGTATACAATTATGGACGGGCTGCCGAGTGCCGACACAGAGGTAGCCACAGCCGTGAACTACCGCACTGTACTGTGTCTGCTGCTAATATATAGACTGGTTGATAAAGAGATAGTATACTCGTAACTAGTATGTATGTATAAAGAAAGAAAGAAAAACCACGGTTAGGTCACTGGTATATACAATTATGGACGGGCTGCCGAGTGCCGACACAGAGGTAGCCACAGCCGTGAACTACCGCACTGTACTGTGTCTGCTGCTAATATATAGACTGGTTGATAAAGAGATAGTATACTCGTAACTAGTATGTATGTATAAAGAAAGAAAAAAAAACCACGGTTAGGTCACTGGTATATACAATTATGGACGGGCTGCGGAGTGCCGACACAGAGGTAGCCACAGCCGTGAACTACCGCACTGTACTGTGTCTGCTGCTAATATATAGACTGGTTGATAAAGAGATAGTATACTCGTAACTAGTATGTATGTATAAAGAAAGAAAAAAAAACCACGGTTAGGTCACTGGTATATACAATTATGGACGGGCTGCGGAGTGCCGACACAGAGGTAGCCACAGCCGTGAACTACCGCACTGTACTGTGTCTGCTGCTAATATATAGACTGGTTGATAAAGAGATAGTATACTTGTAACTAGTATGTATGTATAAAGAAAGAAAAAAAAACCACGGTTAGGTCACTGGTATATACAATTATGGACGGGCTGCGGAGTGCCGACACAGAGGTAGCCACAGCCGTGAACTACCGCACTGTACTGTGTCTGCTGCTAATATATAGACTGGTTGATAAAGAGATAGTATACTCGTAACTAGTATGTATGTATAAAGAAAGAAAAAAAAAACACGGTTAGGTCACTGGTATATACAATTATGGACGGGCTGCGGAGTGCCGACACAGAGGTAGCCACAGCCGTGAACTACCGCACTGTACTGTGTCTGCTGCTAATATATAGACTGGTTGATAAAGAGATATATTATAATATACTGGTGGTCAGGTCACTGGTCACTAGTCACACTGGCAGTGGCACTCCTGCAGCAAAAGTGTGCACTGTTTAATTTTAATATAATATTATGTACTCCTGGCTCCTGCTATAACCTACTGGCACTGCAGTAGTGCTCCCCAGTCTCCCCCACAATTATAAGCTGTGTGAGCTGAGCAGTCAGACAGATATATAATAAGATGATGCAGCACACTGGCCTGAGCCTGAGCAGTGCACACAGATATGGTATGTATGTGACTGAGTCACTGTGTGCTGTGTATCGCTTTTTTCAGGCAGAGAACGGATTATAAATAAAAGTGGTGGTCACTGGTCACTATCAGCAAAACTCTGCACTGTACACTACTGAGTACTCCTAATGCTCCCCAAAATTAGTAAATCAAGTGTCTAAACGGAGAGGACGCCAGCCACGTCCTCTCCCTATCAATCTCAATGCACGTGTGAAAATGGCGGCGACGCGCGGCTCCTTATATAGAATCCGAGTCTCGCGATAGAATCCGAGCCTCGCGAGAATCCGACAGCGTCATGATGACGTTCGGGCGCGCTCGGGTTAACCGAGCAAGGCGGGAAGATCCGAGTCGCTCGGACTCGTGAAAAAAAACATGAAGTTCTGGCGGGTTCGGATTCAGAGGAACCGAACCCGCTCATCTCTAGGTAGGGTTAGGGAAAACCTGCATGGAGGAGGTTAGGGCTAGACTGCAGGGGTAGGTTAGGGTTAGGGTGTGGGGGAAGTTAGGGATAGGGTGCGGGGGGAGGTTAGGGTTAGCTACTATGAGGAGGGTTAAGGATAGGCTGCAGGGTGGAGATTAAGGTTAGAGTGTGGGGAGAGGTCAGGCTGTGGGGAGAGGTTGGAGTTAGCTACTAGGGGGAGGGTTAGGGATAGGCTACAGGAGGAGGTTAAGTAAGGCTGCAGGGGTAGGTTAGGTTTAGGCTGCAGGGGGAGGGCTAGGGATAGCCTGCGTGGGGGAGGTTTGCTACTAGGGGGAGGCGTAGGGATAGGCTCGGGGGAGCTAAGGGCAGTGGTGCAAGTAGAAATATTTTCTTAGTGGTACCGAGTGTGTCGGGAAAATGGGCGTGGTCATGTGTCATGATGGGGCATAACCACATGACACTAAGCGAAGTGGCAACATTACACTTGGGGTGTGTCCACACAGCACAGTTCCTTTTCTATGCACTCTGGAGGCAAGGCTAGAAATATATAGTGCTGCCTCCAGTATAATTGAAATATATGGTAATAACCCCAGTATAATAGAAATATGTTGTAATGCCCCCAGTATAATAGAAATATATTGAAATGTTCCCAGTATAATAGAAATATATTGTAATGCCTCCAATTTAATAAAAATACATAGTAATGCGCCCATTATAACAGGAATATATACTGTAGTAGTGCCCCTGGCATAATAGAAATATATAGTAGTGTCCACATTACAATAGAAATATATAGTAATACCCCCATAATAATAGAAATATATATTAGTGCCCTATATTAAAAAATGAATGACCCCACACAGGGAAGCCAGAGACATGACCGGCAGCCCAGCCTGTGAGGAACAAAAGCCGCTCAGTGCCGATGCGTCACATGAGCTGAGTGAAGGGAAACAGCTGGACACTGCAGGAAATGGCACCCAGCCAGGTCCCCAGCCTCCTCTCTTCATTCCAGCCATGGCCGCCAGGATAATGTGATGTGCGTGATGTGATCTCATGACATCACCGTCGCGCTCCCTGTAGCGCTGATAAAGTGGGAGGCGCTGTCATGCTGCCGAACTCCATGGTCTTGTTGCTCGGCAGCGCATTATAATTGTGGTAATGGCAGTCACAGGTTCAAAGTGTGTAGCGGGTGGTACTGCGTACCCGCTGCCAAATTCTGAAGGGTACTCCGTACCCGAGCGTACACGCATACTTGCACCACTGGTTAAGGGTTAGGCTGTAGGGAGAGGTCAGGCTGTAGGGAGAGGTTGGGGTTTGCTACTAGGGGGAGGGTTAGGGATAGGCTGCAGGAGGAGGTTAGGTAAGGCTGCAGGGTGAGGTTAGGGTTAGTCTGTGGGTGGAGGTTAGGGTTAGCTACTAGGTGGAGGGTTAGGGATAGGTTGCAGGGGGAGGTTAGGCTCCAGGGGGAGGTTAGGATTAGGCTGTGGGGGGAGGTTAGGGTTAGGCTGTGGCAAGAAGGATAGGGATAGGCTGCGGGGGAGGTTAGGGTTAGGCTGCGGGGGAAGGGAAGGTTAGGATTAGGCTGCCCGTGGGTTAAGGTAAGCTACTAGGGAAATGGTTAGGGATAGAGAGATAATGCTCACTGGAATGCCGCTCCATCATATCTGAACAGAAAGTCACATGACCGCCAGGACTCAGAAGATGACACTGGAGCTGCCGCTACCATTGGTCCCGGTAAATGACTGCTGGGCTCCAGGGATGTTAGGCTGACATTCGGTCACTAGTCATAGTTGACATGCTGCATGTTGAGGTTTCCACCACGTTGGCATAACATACCACAACCGCCTCTAGTACGCAATAGGGCTGTTCTTATTTTATTGTACAAGAACAACATATATAATACTCACATATTGTTTCACTTTAAAATGTAGTTGTCTTTAGAAGCGTCACTTTCTGCCCATGTACAGCCCAGCTCAGCACTGTCCAATGCCCCCCATAACCAGCCATGTACCTAGGGAAATACTGCAGCTTCATATCTGGCAATACCATCACCACCATACACCGCCCTACATAACAGACTTGTGCCTTCCCTGAGAGCTATACCATGATAACTGCTCCATTTCCCCTTCATTCTAACTATAACTGTAATCCCTCATCCGGGAGTCCATGTGATGGAAAGTTCAGTGATTTCATCCTGTCTGTGGAGCGTCCCGGCCAATGAAATAACAATTTGTTTCAACCATCGAAGCCACCATGGTTTCATAGCTGAACACTGCAACTTCCATTATATCCATTTCAGCCAATGAAAGCACTCGTTACCGTGATGGAGAGAACAAAGTTACAGTGATTAACACCAGAACCTGGATTCCCAGTGCCACAACAGCTGCAGAATAGTCACAATGGGCAACAGAAGGCGATCTGGTAGGCAAAGTTAATCATGATTGACCAACAAATGATCCATTTATGTGTCCTGATTGCTTAATGGCAGGTTTTATGTAACACAAAGTAATGGGCTTCTTACCAACTTGCCAGATTCTGCAGGCGCAATCCTTCCTTATACTTTACAGTGTTTGCTTGCGTTCCCTCCATGCCCCATATTTGTGATCAGTGGAAATTTGGAATTGTTAAAGAAAACAAATATGTTATTGACATATAGCAAAGACTGCGCAACACAGTAATTGTAGCTCCTTGTCGCTTAGGGTGCAACTTCTAGAGCTGTGTTCGTTAAAAGAGGAGTGCGATACTGTGCAGACTCCAGTCTTCCTTCTCTCCAGAAAGGCTTCATACCCTATTTCAAGATGGCTGCCGAGATCACTAGTGAGAATGTGCTGGGGCCATCTTGTCTTACTGTGTGAGAGACAGCAATAGAGCATCACAGTGAAAGACATGCCTTTCACTTAGCTCCAGAGAGACCTATGATTCCTTGCAATCCATAACGATTCCATTTTTCCTGCACCACTATCCAGTGCCTACATACACTCACCTCACCTGCTGGTGAGCTGTATCACACGTTGCTGAAGTTCCGGTTTATGAGAAGCCAGTGTGTAACAGTGAGTACGGCTGTAACTGTTATCTATCAATAAACCAACACCACTCACTGGTTAGATAACTGGTCCATAGTTTGAGTCATCAGCTGGTATTTGCCTATATAACTCTGCAATATAAGCACATACACACACATCATTTCCACAGCGCCCCTGTCATTTAACACACGACCCCACTTTAATACATAGGAGAGAACCAGTGTCAGCCCACATAGCATACACGACTAAACCCTATAACACCAGTTAATTTATCTATAACCCATTGTTTTAATTTAAAAATTCTGAAGCCATAACTGAAACATTTATGAAGCAGGTATTTGCAAGATTACTCAAATGCTCTATAAAGAAATGTTCAGTATTATAATAGGCCAGGTAATAATCACAATAGACATCCAGCCAGCAATTACCTAATTAAACCTACTGGGTATATGCTAAGTACAAAAGAAGAATGATCACCAGGTAGAAGGCTTCAGATTTGATTTTCATTTGCAATTACATTTATGCCAATAAAGCTGTATTTGGCCTTAAATTAGGTGGACGGTTAACTTTAAACATGACTAAAAATAATATATACACTTGGTTATAGTGTCCCTTTAAATGCCACGGAACCCCAACTAGTGCTGTCTCAGCGTTCCTCTAAGGCACATTGAACACCAGCAGCATCAGAAAATGGAATAACTGCATACAACTTCATTAAAGACTACCACTAATAGCCTCTTCCCTTATTAAATCTGCTACTGTGTTAGCTACAGTGGGAAGGAAATTCTGGAGCCAGAGCTGTAAATTTGTCTTGTGGCGAGAATACCTAAAACTCAATCGAATTTAAATGAAGCAAAAAAAAAAAAAAAAAAACAGGTTGAAAGTTACTACTATACATGATCTTTTTGAGATCAGCCATTCTTATGGATGGATGTGCAGGTAGAAATGCAGCTCACTTTTCTCCCGAAGCATCCCCGACCGTTGTCATGGCAATAGTGAAGGGGCGAAAAAATCCTAGTATCAGTAAGGATAGCTATGTTTACCATTTACATGTGAGGAGTTGCCCCCCTTTCATAGTAATTGTACTGTGGATATGGTATTGGCATAATCATCGTTATTTATTTATCAGAACTTGTCATTACTCCTGTCTTTTTGAGATGAAGGTTGCCCAGGCATTATAAAGCAACACTTTCGTGAGTATGGTGATCTGTGTTTGTTTTATGTGTCAAAAATGTGGCTTGTAAAATAAATAAATATGCATGTGTATGAATTATTCCAAATCAGTGGGTGTCCTTAACTTATGCTCTTAACATGGCAGAAATGGGAGAGTCCTGATTCTGCGTTTGTGATATAAAGGTGTAAGCACAGGGCATAGCTACAGATGGGATGCCAGTCAAGCGTCTCTGGAATTTTTGCAATAGGTGTAACACTAATATCCAGCGATCATTTCTAATTAATTCTGAAATACTTTTCCAGACAAAATATAGTATTTTTAACTGAACTGTAAATTGTGATGTGTGAATCAGCTACAGCTTGTGGAAGATTTTGCATAATGTAGTTTCAATGACCAGTCTTTTGAGTCTTACTGTCATGCCAAAAAATAATAAAAAAAGATTATTTAGACTATGCTGTGCAACCTTGATGTCACTGATAATGCAGCTCTGTTACAATGAACAAATCTTTCCTTACACCAGAGCGCCATCTTGTGGTAAATATGGACAATTTAAATTTTAAGTAGTACATAGATATTTTTCTATGCTACTCTTTATTCCACACATTAACTACTGGAATATATTGTGTTTCAACTATACATTTGATTCATCAAGGCATAGAAATTAAAATACCTCAAAATTATATTTTTAGAACTCTGGGGCTAGATGGGGAAGGAGTCAACGTGATAGTTTTTATACAAATACATCTTTTTTTTGTAGCTTTGAAGCCTTTCAGTTCATCAAAGAAAAAATACAAATCAAGATGTTTTTTTTTCTGTAAGACAGCAGTTTGCAAATTATAATGCCGGTTTTGTGACCATAAAAATAATAAATAATAGTGTGAAGCAGCTGTTTGCAAAAACTGCACAAAATAATTTATTAAACCTTGATTTGGGAGGCGTTGCCTGGCTGCTGTGGAGGGTAGCTGTGCATCTCCCCAGCTCCTGCAAGCATTGCTTTTATTTAATCTTTTATACCCTCCCAACTGATGCCTGACTGTCCCAGACACCCCTCAGTGGCTACAGCTACCCTGCTGCTGGTGTTTGGGGGGACCCGCGGAGTCGGGGAGCACTTTTAAGTACTCCTGCGGATTGCGGCCTTCCCCCCAGAGTGATGCCGAGGCCTGGAGTTGGGAGGCGGCCGGGACTGGCCGTTGGGAAGTGGAGCCTTGCCGTGGACTGGCCCCTGGTGGTCCCCCTCAGCATACTGCCGCCCTGCTCGGACCCGCTGTGCCCTCCCCGGTGGATGGAGAGTCGTGCCCCGACGTGCGGGTGAGTCAGCTCCGTGCTCGGAGCTTCCCTGCCAACCGCCGTGCCCGCTGTCCTCCGGAGCCGCTGAAACCGCCGGGCCGCTGGACGCGCCTTACCTCCACTGCCTCTTAGGTCCTCCTTGTAACCTGGGTCACGGGGAGCTGTGCGGCCGGCCGCCTGGGCTCCACGGGTTGCCGCACTGAGGTCCGCTCTCCTCCCGCTCCCCTGTGCTGCGGATCCGAGAGGCCTACTGACGGCCGCCAGACAGGGGCCTAGATTAAACCCCCGGGCCGGCGCGCACCCCTCCCCTGCCCTCTGGAGCTCTACCCATCAGGGGACCAACTAGGGGAGCGTCTCCTGCCGCTGCCGACTTCTGCGGGTGCCCGGGATCGCTGGGGCTGCCGGGGATTGGTGGAGCTGCGGGGGGCCCGGCGACCATCTTGGAGGGGGCCCTCAGCCGGCGCCGGGACCCAGGGGCGCACGGAGGGGACTGTGGGTCCGCAGCAGAACACCTGGGAGCTACATCTCCAACGGGGGGTAAGTGAGCTGCTGCCATAAGACCTCAGTGGCACCCCCTCACTACATTACATTACGGTTCAGCTTCTGCCCTCCCTCGTGCCGGGACATCATTGCTGGTCCCTGCCTCTGCACGCACCGACCCCATATGCCGGTCTGATCGCTTCCAGGAGGTTGCGGAGTCGCCATTGTCTCCTGACATCACACGCCGGTTGCTGGAAACTTCGTCCGGCTTCGCCCTGACCCCGGTGACACCGGCTCTTGTTCCCGGCGGGACTCCACTGGCACCTGACTTTCTTTGATGACCCCATTGCCTGGCCTGCTTTAATACCCAGGATTCTTACTCCCCTATCCGCAACGGCGGAAGTGCCCTTGACTAGGGGACTCCCTCCTACCTCTGACGTGGAGTCCTCACTGCCGGCATTCCCGCCATACCAGCCCCCGGCGCTATGACCACCTGAAAGTGAGGAGCGTGGTCCCCCCCCCGTCCCCCCCCCCCCCCTGGGTGTCCCCCCCCCCTTTTTTTTTTTTTTTTACTCCCTGTCTCCCCTGACGGATCATATTTCATAGTATAATACCCTACACTGGTCCGATCCACATGCAGAAATCTTCGTCCAACACTCCTAAACAAGGGGGTGCTGATATCTCTCAACATTTTACCAGGGGCACCAAGAATACCCAACGTAGGGGTCTCCCCTCCCCTCCTCACGATTCTATGGTTAACTCTGTCACACTGCCTTCTGCTCTGTCCACTAAGGATGATATCTTAGCTCTCCGCTCCCTTATTACGGACTTTAAGGACTCCCTGGAGTCCAAACTGGACAAGGCGGTGGCCTCCATTAAGACGGACATCTCATCCCTCGCTTCTCGAGCCTCTAAAATGGAATCTCGTCAGGACCATTTCCAGAAAGCTCTAAACGATACGGGTCGTGACCTGGACCACATTGTCTCAGAACTGTCTGAACTTCGTACTAAAAATGAGGATCTTGAGAACCGCGAACGCAGATTCAATCTACGCATTCGCAACATCCCTGAATCCGTCAGTGTGGATAACCTCGAACCCTATCTTCACAACCTCTTCTCCTTTCTGATACCGGACCTGGGGGATGTACAGTTTCCTCTAGAGAGGGCTCATCGTGCCCTCCGTCCTAAGCCTAGGGATGGTGAGCCTCCTCGCGATGTGGTCCTCCGCTTTCTCAAGTTTAAAGATAAAGAAAGGGTCCTCAACTCTACTCGTGGAAAGCCTCATGTACTCTTCAATTCATCTAAACTTCAGTTCTTCCAAGATCTGGCCCCTCTAACCATAGCTAAACGGAGGGAACTCCGTGATCTAACAAAGGCACTATGGGACAGGAACATCCGATACCGATGGGGTTTCCCCTTTAAGCTAATCGTTGACCTTCAGGGAAAACAGTCATCATCAGAGATCCCCGTGAGGGCAAGGACTTGCTTTCGCATATAGAAGAAGCTGGACCCCCCGTTGGGGCAGACCACTCAACTTAACATTTGATTATGCGTTGGGATGGATGTTTTCCTATGAACCCCTCTTCCTTTCCGTTGATAAATACATCAGCCCTTGAAAAATCTGCGCCACTATGCTCACTTCCCCCCTCAGACGTTTGTATAACTTTTCATTGACTGTTTGTTGTCGGGGGATCACCCCTTGCTATACGAATGTAAGGACTTCAATGTTATGTTCACGTACTGCATATGTCCACCCCTCCCCCCATCCACCCCTTTTTTTCTTTTCTTTTTTTTTACCCCCCCTCCCTACCCCATGATGCCTTATGTTCTTTTTCTGGAATTGTCTCAAGGACACTCTTTGTAGCAGTTCAAACTCACTAAACTCAATATGTTTACAGTAGCCTAGGTGGCCAAATTTCGGTTTCTAGCAATCGCCCCTAGCCTCGCATGCCACTTCTAGCCACGGTTTGACTTTAACGTCCCCTGATGCTGCATTTTACCTCCCGTTGTTAGTTTGTTCCCAGTTCAGGGAATCAATGTTTCTATTAGTTGTTCACAGTAACATTTATAGCTTCATGCATTATTAGGTCTTTTCTCTCCCGCTGTCCTTTCGTTTACAAGTTCTATTTGTTTTGGGTTGTGGCGTGGTCCACGGGCATAGGGGCCTCACATATTTAGCCAGCTTCTCCGTTGGCTTTCTCCTAGACTCCACATGCCGCACTGTGGGCCTCCTGTGCCTGTCGCCCCTACCGGTTTTAACAAGTGTGTATCTTTGTACTCCGTAAAAGTTACTGGTATCTCCAGATGATAATTACTCAATGTATTTTCTGGTGATGATTGTTTTCCCCCCCCACACTTTTTTTTTCTTTTCTTTTTTTTTTCTTTTTCCTTTTTTTTTTTCCTTTCTCTTTTCCTCCCCCTTGTCTCTCTCCCTTTATCCCCCTCACCCAAGGGACACCGGTCCACCTCTTGTCTCCTACACACTAGTGCCCGTTTTGTTTAACGCATTATCCCTTCTCTTCTTGGGCTGTGCGTATACTCCCTGTTCTCCTCCCTGCATGTGATATTTCTCTACTCATTTAGATCTCCCCCCCCCCTCCCCCCCCCATTTTATTTATTTTTTATTCCCTTTTGGCGACTCGGAACTTTGGTTCCCTCGCCTTTCTGGACCACTAAGTCCTAATTACAGGAGTACCAATCTCCTTTGTATTGAGTAACCTGCTCTTCCCCTTTTTCTTACCCGTCTCTGTTTTGCTCAATCCGAATTGGGTACTCTGCTCCTTTAACACCCCCACCTCTCTTTTTTTTTTCCTCTTTTCTTTCTCTCCTTCTTTTCTAAACTCTCTCTCTTGAGTGAGTCGGCTCCTTTCCTCTGCTCCCCCTTTTCAGTACCTCATCCACACTCCCCCCGCTCTCAACATCATGCCTTTCACCATTGCCTCTATGAATGTCCGGGGCATTAACACGTCCCATAAATGCTCTCACTTGTTCCATACAATCCGCACTCTACGCGCAGACAAAGTTCTACTACAAGAAACACATTTTAAGCAATATAGTCACCCCACTTTGTCTTCCAGACGATTCTCCACTGTGTTGTACTCCTCAAGTGAATCTAAGCATAACGGAGTCGCTATCCTGATAAGCAACAAACTCCCCTTCACTCAAAGCTCGGTTCATGTTGACACAGAGGGGAGGTATATCATTCTGGTTGGCAGGCTGGGGCACCTGGAAGTGACTATAGCTAACCTCTATGCTCCCAACACGGGCCAACAACGGTTTTTGGGATCCTTTTTCAAGGCTCTCCAAAAACACAGAGCAGGTTAAGTATTCCTGGGAGGGGATTTCAACGCAGTTCTAGACCCTCTATTAGATAAATCCGCTTACCAGAAACACCCTCGCACCTGTCATATATCCGATACTTTCTCTAAACTAATTAAAGAAGCATCTCTCTTCGATACTTGGCGTGCTCTTAACCCATCCTCCAAGGACTACACTTTTTTTTCCAATCCCCATCAGTCTTATTCCAGACTTGACTACCTTTTCTGCAGCCCCCCGGCCTCTAACCACATTTTGTCCTCATCGATTATCCCCAATGTATGGTCGGACCACTCCTCCGTCGCGTCCACATTTGATCTGTTGGATGCCCCAACTTCCCGCCCATCTTGGCGCCTGAATGAGACACTTCTTAAAATTCCCTCCTTCAAATCCAAGATAGCTGGACTGCTCACGGAATACTTTTCTCTTAACAATCCTGAATCAGGATGCTCCCCATTAGTCTGGGAAGCTCACAAAGCTGTCCTCAGAGGCCATGTAATTAGCTATGCATCTCACCGCAATAGGGAACACAAAGCAATACTTAGAAACCTCACTGATCAGGTCCAAATCCTAGACTCTCTTCACAAGCGTAGTCCCACGGACTCGAACTATAAACAGCTTATGGCAGCTAGGGCAACTCTCAATGCACTAATCACAGAAAAGATAGATAAATCCCTACGTTGGCTGAATCAGCGATTTTATGAGAAAAGCAACAAGGCTGATGCCCTCTTGGCAAATAGATTAAAAGCACGCAAAGCCCTCTCTTCTATAGTCTCGCTTAAGGACTCTAACGGTAATACACACTATAATCCCTCAGACATCAACTCTATCTTTAAGGAATACTACACCTGTTTGTATAACTCCCCAGGCAGTACGTCACCCCAACCTGACTCAAACACGCGCATCTCTGACTTCCTGACCTCATGCTCCCTACCGCAGTTGGATACACCCTCAGCCACTGCATTATGTAAGCCTATATCTGATGAGGAAGTATCGGCTGCTCTTAAACTACAGAAACCCTCTAAGGCTCCGGGACCGGACGGCCTACCCTTTGCGTACTATAAAACATTCGAGTGTTCTCTTGTCCCTCACTTGACGTCTACTTTTAATAAAATCCTTAATGGGGAACTCTTTCACAGCGAAACTACTAAAGCACTAATTACTGTTATTCCCAAACCTGGTAAAGATCACCAACAGGTCTCTAATTATCGCCCTATTTCTCTTCTCAACACCGACTTGAAACTTTTTGCAAAAATTCTTGCCCTAAGCCTGAACCCCCTTCTTCCGTCTCTTATACATCCCGACCAAGTCGGATTTGTCCCTACACGCCAAGCTCTAGATAATACCAGACGCACCATTAACCTGATCCATCATGCTAACTCTCTCAAACTCCCCTCTCTTCTATTGGCACTAGACGCGGAGAAAGCCTTCGATAGGGTTTCGTGGGCCTTTCTCGATCAAACACTCCGCAGCTTTGGTGTTCGCGGGGAATTTCTCCAAGCCATTTCAGCACTCTATCACAATCCCTCCACTTCTGTTCTAGCGAACGGAATTCTTTCAGACTCCTTCGCCATCACCAATGGTACGCAACAGGGATGCCCCCTGTCACCTCTCATCTTCGCTCTGATAATTGAACCTCTCGCTTGCCGCCTCCGTCTTAATCCGGACATTACGGGCTTTTCTATCAAAGACTCACACTACAAACTTTCCCTTTTTGCGGATGACGTCCTCCTCACCCTCACTAGCCCGTTAATTTCCCTACCCAATCTTTTCAAAGAACTAACTCTCTATGGGGACCTTTCTGGATATAAGGTGAACAATGACAAGTCAGAGGCTCTCCCATTACACATCCCTCTCAACACGCTAAATCTTCTGAAATCCAACTTCCCTTTTGCATGGCGTCATACCTCCATTAAATATTTGGGGGTGCATATTACCAAATCTTACCATTCTCTCTATGACGCAAACTTTCCTCCCTTATTTAAGGAAATATCTCAAAACATCTTAGGATGGAAAAAACATTTCATTTCTTGGATTGGCAGGATTAATGCCATTAAGATGAACGTCATCCCCAAGATTTTATACCTCTTCCAGACTCTCCCTGTCCCAATCCCTCCCCGGATTCTATCCTCCCTCCAGACCCAATATGGTAAATTCATATGGAATGATAAGAAACCGCGATTGCGTAGGGAGACTCTCCAGCAGAGCTCTACGAGTGGTGGTTTGGGCCTTCCCTCGCTATCAAGATACTACTACGCCATGGCACTCAGTCAACTTGTTGCCTGGCATTCTCCACGGCACACAAGGAGATGGGTGGACTTGGAGAGTGACTTGGCTCAGGTTGATTCAGTTTCTCATCTTCCATGGCTCCCCCGTCCGCACAGACCTAAAACCATTCAGCCAGTGCCAACAATATCCCTAACTTTATCGGTGTGGGACTCACTAAAATCTAAACTTTCTCTCCACACACTTCCCTCTCCCCTAACCCCCATCTGGAACAACCCCTCCTTCTCCCCGGGTCGATCCCATCATTTTGCTTCCAACTGGGCCAGGGCGGGCGTCTCCTGCTTTCACCATCTACTTCATAACAATGTACCGTACTCTTTCGCAGACCTTCAAACAAAGCACTCTCTCCCGACTTCATATTTTTATCAATACCTTCAAATTCGAAATTTCGTGATGTCCTCAACTAGGACAACGCCTCTTCCTAATGTCCCGACTCCGATGGAGCGCCTTTGCATGTATCGTCCCACGGATCGAGGCACTATTTCTAATCTGTATCACTCCATTTTGTCTCCAACTGTGCCTCCCCGCACAGCACATGAACTTGCATGGGAAACTGACTTGGGGACTTCCCTAGATGATGACGTATGGGAATCTGTCCGATTGAATATTTCTAAATGTTCTATTAGCGTCTCCATTAAGGAGAACTCCTACAAAGTCTATACGCGCTGGTATTTGGTTCCCGAACGCTTACACCAAATATATCCGAATACTTCTAACCTCTGTTAGCGTCAATGTGGTCAAGTAGGCTTGTATTTTCATATCTGGTGGAGCTGCCCGAAGATAGCCTCTTTCTGGTCAATGGTCCCTATCCTTATTCAGTCGCTTATCCCGGACTGCCCCTCCCTCCCCCCTGAGACGTTGCTCCTGTGTGCCCCAGCCTGTCAGCTATCCAAGCCGGAGAACAAACTGGCTGTGCATATAGCCTGTGCAGCTAAACTCCAAATTGCTAAATCATGGAAACTCCCCACCCCTCCATCACGTCCTGAACTTATGAACCGCGTGTGGTTTGTTGCAAAGATGGAATACCTTTCCTCCTTGATGAACAACACAGTGGATAAATTCCACGTCGTTTGGACACCTTGGTACACTAAATTTCAAGTAGCTCTCCCAGGTCTCTCCTAGTTCACCTTACCCTTTTTCCCCACCCTACTTATCTCCCGACTCGCTCTCCCCTCGTCTGTGATTTGTTTTTGTTTTTTACACTCTTTATTTCTCTCCACTCTCTTCTCTCCTCAATTTTTATTACCACTCTTACTTCTTTTTCCCTCTGACGCTCTTGGTAATATCCTACAAGCCCTTCCATGGGTTCCACTGGTTGGCCCTTCGGAATATATATATTTTTGTTCCTAACCCTTGATTGTTTTTGGGTTTGTTTAAAAAAAAAAAATAATAATAACAAATAACATAGAGACAAACTCCTGCACTTAATTTTCTAGCCTATGTATTCTAGTTTTCCTGTGCTCTGAGTATGTCAATTACTTCCATTTGTCATTGTTTTTCTCTTGTCAATAAACTTTTGTGATTTTAAAAAAAATACTGTGATTTGGACAAATTGACGGTTTTCTGTGTGTTTTGGGTGGGTTTCAATCTTTAGCAGGCTTCACAAAGGCAAAACGACTGGAAAAACACACCCACACCACTATTTGCAAATATGACCCCCCACAAATTACCATCCTTAATTTATTTACATGTTCTGAATGCAAACTGAAAATCCCACCAAACAAAAGAGGTACCTGATGGCAGATGAGATGTCTCCAATCAAATACCATTTGATTACTAACACACGGAAAGCCTGTATATACCTAGCCATACTGCCAAGCCCTTATATTATAGTACATTAATAGAGCTAGCTTACAGGAGAGGTGCGCACGCCGAGCTCAGACAATGGAACCCTTTCATCTACAGCTCAGAAGAGGTAAGAGCTGTGGTGCTGACCAGCAGCAGAGAATCACACTACCACCCGGGCACCTGACAGGGCGGGGCTGTCATTCCAACAAACAATGAAAATACTTAACATTACCTTAACCACGCCAGTTATAAAATGAAAAGTACAGTGATAGAATAGAAAATTGTTAGCATAAATAAATTGCAATTAAGAATGCAGTTGTTGGGACTGATGCGTGTGCAGGTTTTTCTGTTGCAGAGTTATATAGCACACACCAAGCTGTGAACATACCAGCTACTTAACCAGTGGTGTTTGCTTATTGAAGTACTGCATAACAGGTACAGCCGGGTCCGGTATGATGTACCGGCAGACGGGATGCCAGAATACTGGCAGCGAGACTGACTTCCAATACAGGCTTGCTTCGCTCACCACGCTGTGGGCCCAGTGACGAGCGTTGCTCACCACAGGCTTTATTCCCGCTCGGTTGATGGCATGGACCCACCAACCGAGTGGGAATTAGGGACGGGTGTTGGGATGCCAGCCGGCAGCAAAGTGCCGGTTGTCAGGATTCCAGCGTTGACCTCCTGAATGCCCGAATCCTGACCACCGTCATTTTGATTACATTCCGTACAGCCGTACTCACTGTTGAATACACACTGGTGATGGCTGAAAGCTGTGAGCGAATTGGGGCACTATACAGCTCCCCAGCCAGTGAGTGTATGCTGCTTGCAGGTATTGGTGCAGGATGCTGTAACAGCTTAATACAGGTAATCACTGGGTCTCTCACATGCTAAGCAGAAGAGTTCTATCTCCTGCCACGTCACTTCTCACACGGGAGTCTATTTATTATCACTTCATTTATACAAAAGCAGGGGACAGGTAACATTTTCACATACTTTTGTATACATTGTCGGGGGCCATTCATCAAGTTCCAAAAAAGCATTTTCTTCAGAACTTGGTGGTGTTACTGTATGCCATCCTGAGATGGCAGAGAGCCCCCAGTAATCTTCACAGGCAGGCATTGTGCAGCAGAGGGATTCATTCAGATCCTTCCCTGCTTTGTCTGCATATATCCGGGAGCTGAGAGCTCCGGCTACCTCCTCCTACCATGCAGGTCACAGCAGCCAGTGTTCCCATGGAGGAGGGGGACTTGAAGATGTACACACTAGTGATTGGGAATTGGAGAAGAGAGTCATGGAGAAATACAATTGGTGATGGGGGGAGCACATGGTGACTGGGGGGAGGAGTACATGGAGACATTTACACTGGCGCCTGGGGGATACATACACTGGTGACAGGGGAGGAAGCTGGAGACATATGACTACGGGGATTAGGGAGACAGTCACACAGGAGACTTGGAAATACATACAGTGGTGACTGGAGGAGGCAGCCATGCAGAATGAAGGGAGCAGGGTAGAGGTAGTGGTGCTCAGACAGGAACAGCACAGAGGGGAGGAGGAGCACAGGTCAAGTGATATCCTAGTGTTCCTCTTACCAGCATAGTGAGCTGTGGTGTGGGGTCTGACTCCTGAATAGATGAGTCCCTTCATTTACTGTATCTCTGTCCTGCTGTCCTAAAGGTGATGGGTACAACCCATCGTTGTGTTGGCTACCACCCCTAATGCCACATCAGTGCTAGTGGCTCTGCCCACTTGGAGGCAGCAATGCGCCAGCCAGCATCCGAGTCTCACCAGTGATCCCTGTGCCCACCCACCCGGCAACTGCACAGCGGCCCCACTGATGGAGGCACTAAATTGACAATGCAGCTTCCTCTCATGTGAGGTGCCTCCAGAGGGTGGAACCATACTGCTGGCTGTGTCTCCAGGCCTGCTTCTCAGTTGCCACCTTACAGGTGGCAACTGGAGGCCAATGTCTGCTACTCTGCCTGATCAGAGCTGAGCTCCGATTGCGACAGCCAGCCCTGTGGAAGGCGGCCATTGATGGGACAACAAGATGAGACAAACTCGGGACTGCTATCACTGGGGGCTAATTCAACATAGATCACAGGCAGATTTGCAAATACGATCCTTAGCAATGCAAATATGCAGTAGGATGTGTTATACACCTCCTTGCTACATGTGCGATCCCAGCCCTGTGACCGCAACGCAGCCTGGGATCAACATTGCAACACATATTCCCCACAAAATGGTAGCTGAGTAAGCCCCAGAGGCCAAGAAAACTACCTTGGCCTCTCCCCCCATTCTCTCTCCGAACATCTCTGCCTATCAATCAGGCTAAGGGATTCGCAATACTGTGATGTGATCACAGGACCTATTCCACATGCGCAAAATGGGTCCTGCACATGCAGTTTCCTGATTATCCGGAAACTGTGATGTGGATCGTTGTAGCAATCCATACTGAATAACCCCCACTGTCACGATTCTTGCCATCTTTAACAATTGTGACCTTTAAATCTTGCAAAGTTGTTTTTTTTATTTTTACCTGTATTGAACTTGCATTAACACTAGTTGGACCTTGATTTAGGCTTCTGGATGTACCGAGGCTCATTGGATGTTTGCAAATTCCTCATCATACTCCTTAGGTGGATTGTTAATATTTAAGCTTGCAGAAGATCTTTTTTGTGACTCAACTTTCATGCTGGTCATCATCTTCAATTGCTGCCATGTCGAGCGATACATACAGTACATGCTCTAAATAAAAACTTCCAAAAACTAGTGCTGTTTCTCTGAAAATAACATCCCGTGACTTAACAAGTTTTCTGGTATTTGGATTCCACAATCTGTAGCCTTTGCTTTCTTGGAAATAGCCAAACATGATGCACTCTACTGATTTTGAACCCAGCTTTCAGGCGGGACGTAGTAACCATCACATCCAGGATGCGATACATCCAGCCAGGGTCGGACTGGCCCACAGGGGTACAGGGGAAACCACCGGTGGGCCCCACCTCCTGGGCCCCCACTCCCTTCTCTAGGGATCAGGTTCCAGACTGTGCACTTGTATTATACATGGTAGATATGTGCAGGCTTGGACTGGCCCACAGGGGTACAGGGGAAACCACCGGTAGGCCCTACTGCCTGGGGCCCACCTCCTGCTCTAGGGATCAGGTTTCAGACTGTGCTGTTACTAATCTAGTACATTATCATGCATGCACTACAGTATTTACTGTATACATTTATCTAGGGGACCAACACTTGCAAAATGGTTAGGTAAACCAATGTGGTGGCTGGGCACACCCCCTATAAAGACTGGCCACACCCATAAACATGGGCCCCTATCACTGCATTCCACCGGTGGGCCCTTCATGCCCCACTCCGACACTGCATCCAGCAACTTATTGGGTACATTTTGGCATTAATATGCACTTAGAAATGCAATTAAAATCACGAAGGACAACTTTTCCAGTAAGAGCTGTCATTTGCGATCACTGGACTTCCGGGTAAAGATTGTCCAATGCTTGCCTTTGTCATTTATATGGTGAGTTATTATGTTCCACCATACACCTACACAACTGTACAACAGTATACGCAATGGGCTAGATGCAACGTCGCTCCTAACTGCCATGTCAAATGCCCTATTTGAAAAATGGCAGTTAGTAGCTGGTTAGCTGGGACTTTTTCACTCAATGGGGCAGATGTATTAACCTGGAGAAGGCATAAGGAAGTGATAAACCAGTGATATGTGCAAGGTGATAAAGGCACCAGCCAATTAGATCCTAACTGTTAATTTACATATTGGAGCTGATTGGCTGGTGCCTTTATCACCTTGCACATATCACTGGTTTATCACTTCCTTATGCCGTCTCCAAGTTAATACATCTGCCCCAATGTACTTTCTTTTAGCAAAGTGAACTCTGTGGCATCTCTCTTCTAAGGGCCTAATTCAGACCTGGTGGCACCTCTGCGAATTTGCAGAGGTTTGCGATCGGATAGTCGCCGCCCAGCCAGATTGAAAATCCGCCCCATGCAAGTCTACATACGCTGTGCAAAAAGCTTTGCAAATGCCGGTCAGCTGCAAATACGTTTGCAACTCACTCACCAACTAATGATTTTTCCAGTCTGTACATAGCCCAGGACTTACTCCTACAGTGCGATATAATCAGGCTGATCAGGGCTGAAGCTTAAGTCCCATACCCTCCCTGAAAATGCTTGGGCACGCCTGCGTTTTTCCTGACACTCCCAGAAAACGGCCAAAACGCTTGCTTCCTGTCAATCAATCTGCGTACACCTAGCAATCAAAAAAGACGCAGGATTTGTTCGCAGTTTGGCCTCATGCCTGCACATTATGATCCGTACGCATGCGCAGTCATTTGATAATCGTATGCTTTGCAATTTTGCGCAACATTAGTCAAGCCTGAATTAGGCCTCAGGACACTTATGGTGATAAGATCTGTTCCCATCTCTGGTACATAGAGCACATCTTGAATTTCTGTGACTTTTGCTCTTCCAATGAATTGCTCCAACTATTGTAGCTGAAGAACTGCACTTAGTTGCCAATCCCTTTGATTGTGAAAGGGTCACATTTGGTTAACTTGGTGAACCACTCCTCATTGCAGATGAAATGCCTTGTTGCACCATTTGGGGAGACCTTGGGAAACAGTGGCCACTTTATGATCACATTCGACATCAGTTTCAAGAAACATAGCTATAAGGGAGAAACTAAAACATTTAACTTTAGAAAAGCTAACTTCAATATGCTGAGACAGGCACTAAATGACATTGACTGGGAAGTTTTGTTTCATGGTAAAGACACAATGGAAATGTGGGTAGCTTTTAAAGGGATGCTTGATAGCAATATTCACAAATTAATTCCCATGAGCAGTAAACGCAGGAGTACTAAACACAAGCCAATGTGGCTCAATAAGGAGGTCAAAGAAGCAATGGCTAAAAAGAAGCATGCTTTCAAAACATTTAAATATAATAAAGGGGAGAAGTCATTCCAGCATTATAAGAAATGCAATAAAAAAATGCAAAAAAGTAATAAGGGCAGCTAAAATTGTAAACAAAAAACAAATCGCTATAGAGAGTAAAACCAATCCTAAAAAGTTTTATAAATACATAAACAGTAAAAGGTTAAAGAAGGAGAATATAGGCCCACTAAAAGATGAATTGGGAGCTTTGATAAACGATGATAAAATAAAAGCTGAAATACTGAACAATTTTCCCCCCTCAGTATTCACCAGGGAGGATCAGATGGTGAGAGTAGTGCATAATGATAGTGAAGGTATTGACTCTTGGCTTGATGCTTGTTTAAATGAGTAAGTAGAGAGACTAAGCAACATAAAGACTAATAAATCACCAGGTCCAGATGGTTTTCATCTGAGGCTTATTATGGAGCTTAGGTTGCAGCTAGCAAAACCCCTATACATGACTTTCCAAAGTTCAATTACATCAGACATGGTGCCAAATGATTGGCTCATAGCTGAGGTGGTAATAATAATAATAATAATAATAATAATAAGGAGAGAAAATTCCGTACACAACGTAGGAAAGGGTTCTTCACGGTAAGGGCAATAAAGATTTGGAACTCCCTGCCGGAAAAGGTAATAATGGCAGACTCTGTAAATGCATTTAAAAACAGATTGGACACATTTTTAACTGGAAAACGTATCCAGGGTTATAGTATTTAGCATAGTGACATTAATATCTGGGAGTGGTAGATTCATAGTTGTCAATTGGTACTAAACCATTACTTCAGCAGGTGCATTATAATATGAACAGCGTAACACAGAATACAGGTTGAACCCAATGGGCATTTTGCCTCTTTTCAACCTCACTAACTATGTAACTATGTAACCATTCACTTAATTTTTTGTAACACAATACAATAAATAAAATATATTCTACTTATAAGACCATCATCCTGATACACTGCTTGCAATGCTATACACATATCATTAGCTGACATCTTCCAATGTTTTCTAGAGTACACTTATTGCTCCATACTCAAGCCTATGTTTCTTGTGGGTCTCTCTATATCATCTGGGTTTGAATCTTTAACTGGTTCTACTGTTGCTTTCCACAACCTCTCAAGTTTCAGTGGCAATTCCATAGCAAATTTCCAGGTTGTATAATTGTCTCCACCTTTTAGCTTAATAACCCACTTGATGGGAGTAGCTGCTGTATGCATGCTCTTACAGACATGACTATGCTGCTTCTGTACACTAATCAGTACAAACAATACACTCGTTTTGTACTGAAACACTGCACTGGAAACACTAGCATGTATGTCTATGTACAGTACTTTACACCTGTGTATGTGCACTGCCTGTGTACTGTATTTCTGTGTACCTGGGCTTATTAACAGTTGGGAATGATGTGTTTGCAGGTATTTATATTGCAGAGTTATATAGGCACACACCAACAGATGACTCAAGCTAGGAACAGCCCAATTACTTAACCAGTGATCTTTGTTTATTGAATCGCATAACAGGTACAGCTGCACTCACTGCTATATATACACTGGTGATGGATCAAAGCTTTGAGCGAAGTGAGGTTCTATACTGCTAGCAGGCAGTGGTGCAGGGTGCTGGAATAGCTTCATGTAGGTAATCACCAGGGCCTCTCACAGGGGTTGGCTGGGCAGGGGGGCATCTGCCCCCCCGGGCCACTCCAATTTAAGTGTTCCAGGGCCGTCTGACTGCAGATTCTCTGTGAAAAGCTGGACCGCTTGCTTGAGTCTGAAAGCTGCCAGCCAGCCCTTGGTCTCTCATGGGCTAACCATGTCACTTCTCATGCAGGTGGAGGTGTACTAAGCCTTGTAGTGTGATAAAGGTAAGAATGACAAAGTACCAGCCAATCAGCTCCTGCAATTTTAAAGGCTGTATTTGAACATGACAATTACGAGCTGACTGTTTGGTAGTTTTACTCTCTCCACTTTATCACTCTCCTGGGCTTAGTACATCTGCATCACAGTCTTAAGCTGGGTACACATTGGACGATATATTGTCCATTCTATCGCATGGGTGATATATTATTTGTTGAATACATATATATAATTTGCAGATCGGTGAGTGTGTACATACCATATGTCTCTGAATGACATTATTCACAGACATATCTCGTCAGCAGTGCAGCACAACCGAGGCCTGATACCTCTGCAATTATTTTGGCGCATCTGGCTTTGAGTATAGGCAACCCGTCAACTGCCCATACACTTGCTGTAGGGACCATCAGTGATTGACATCTCAACTAGGTGGGCAAGTTCCAAACCCGCTCAGTTGTAATGTTAGTGCAGACACATTGAGCGTCCAATCAGTAAGTGTGTATGCTTACCAGAATAGGCCGCTGGGTCGGTGGAAATGGTGGTCTGCAAACATGTTGGGTAAGTGTGTATCCAGCCTTACACAATATTAAGGATCTACAAGATGGATGCAGTCAAATGGTGCAGCAGTACAACAGATTGGAGGACAGACCTTCCTGGGTCCTAGTGCCCAGAATGTATACTTAGTAGCGCACTACTTTCTAACAGTAGTAAGTATGCATAATAGCATTGGTGTGAACAGTTGACATTTAAAATATTGAGAATATGATTTAAGTTCACAGAAAACAAAATATACTTAGTCTAAATCTTCTTATAACAACTATGTGCATAAGCAATACTCCTTATCTTCAATTTGAATACAAAAGTTTGTGGCACGCTACAGCAAGGTTTTTGTGTTTATTTCACAAATCAAGTATTTAGAAATCTCCAAAAAGAATCAATTTGCTCCTGCTATTGGCATATTTACTATTTTTTACTAAATATTTTTTTTTTTCCCCTGGCAGGTAGAGGCTGCCAAAACTCATTGTGGACAGCCCTGTCTTAAAGGGGGTCATTCCGACCGTTCGCACGCAGCGGTTCTTCGCTGCGGTGTGAACAGGTCGGAAATGCACATGCACTGCGGACGCATTGCACACACGTGTCGTTGCCCCACGAGAAAAGTGATCGCAGCGGCGATCGCAAGAAGACAGACAGGCGGGAGGCATTCTGTGGCGGATACTCACCATTTTATAGGTGGGGTTGAGTCCAACGCAGGTGGATCCAGGCGTTTGGAGGGCGGATGTCTGATGTCCGAGTCGGGATCTTCATCGCTGGATCCGTCGCACAGGGTAAGTAGTTTCAGGGCTGGTCTTGTTTTGCATGAAACCTTTTTAGCATAGCAGGGCTGCACAAGCGTACGCATCCCTGCTATGCTAAAAAACACTCCCCCATATGCAGCGTCAGGTTGATCGCACGGGCAGCAAAAGATGCTACGTGCGATCAACTCGGAATGACCCCCTAAGTCTGCTGTCTTGAGATGTGGCATTCCTCATCTTGACTAAGACTGCTGTGCTCACTCTGTAGGAAATGTCCAACCTTACTTGAGAGAGGGACATCACACAGTCAGTGGAGCAGTAGAGCAATGAAACCTTGTGACGTGAAATGGCTGAGGGATTGTTAATGACTGCGGGAGTGATTAAATTGCTGGGGAGTGTTGTGCGTGAATAAGCTATTGTGGCCTGAACCCTTAATCAAACCCTGGAGCATTGGTAAGTTTCTCATAAGGCATGTGAGGCACATACCACTTGCGTAGGGGGCACTTGGTTGTTTGTTTTATTATGGTCAGTAACTAGAAAATGTTTCCACAGAATTTGGAGTGGAGTATGGAAGGGTAACGTGCATGTATCACTCCATTCAAGATGATGTACAGTCTAAATACCTTTTAGATGCTGGAAGATGGATGAACCAATCAGCATGCATCTGCCCCTGAAGGCTGGACAATCATCTGCTTATCCAGTTATCAGAGACATCTCTCTGACTGAGTTGCAGATGCAGTGGGGAGATATTTGACCCATCCACACTCCCATTCAAGATGGCTTATGGCACAGTACAGTGGAAACATTTTGTAGTTAGTGGGAAATTTCAGTTTGACAGACTGTCAGCAGGGGGTAAATTTACTAAGATGGGAGTTCTGTTTAAGATGGGATGTTGCCCATAGCAACCAATCAGATTCTACTTCTTGTTTATTTAGCACCTTCTAGAAGATAATACCTGGAATCTGATTGGTTGCTATAGGCAACATCCCATCTTAAATAGAACTCCCATCTTAGTACATTTACCCCCAGGTATCAGCTTGTTTAATTACTGTCAGTAACAAAACACTGTGTGCTGGCTCCGCCCCCAGTAAGTGGCATACACATCATGGATGGATCATTTTATCATTATATTGTAATGGCAATACAATAACCAAATTAGGGCTTAACACCTAATAATGAGAATAATAAAATTGGTTGTGGGGGTGAACATTAATGTGCCTAGGGTCTGTCATTCCTGGTTGACTAAATCTCTGTTGAATTTACAGGTTACTGCTGATCAGAAATATGATAGGCATATATCCACTAGTGGTATGATAAAAATGCATCTTTGGACAATTGAAGATCAGGTTCAGTTGCCTTTATAGATCCAGAGGGGTGTTCCTCTAACCCTTGCAAATATGTTGGAATTTGTCAATATGTCCCATATTCTGCACAATTTAGCTTTATATCTAGTTAGGCATCAAGGAAGCAGAGGAGCTAGAAGTTTCTTTTCATGCGAAGGATATAGAGGAAGAGGAATGTCAGGCAGTAGCTCATGCAAAACGATTTTATATTTGTTTACTGATGTTTCTGTAACCCTTTATATGACACCTTACTCACTTTGTTTCTTTCCTATATTATACAGTCTTGTTTTATTGGCCTCTGGCATAAACTTGTGTCACCATTATCCTAGTATATGTACTGGACATTAAATAGTCACCTGTAATAAGTTTAACCCATGGCCATAGCTAACCAAATGTTACAGCATGGCATACTGATAAAGTTTTTGTAGTACAAATATCTGCATATTTAATATCAATCATGTTATGGAGACACCGAACATCAAGACTAGGGGGGACATTTACTAAGCAGTGATAAGAGCGGAGAAGTGAGACAGTGGAGAAGTTGCCCATGGCAACCAATCAGCACTGAAGTAACATCTATAATTTGCATACTATAAAATTATACAGGGCTGCTGATTGGTTGATGGGGCAACTTCTCCACTAGCTCACTTCTTCTCTCTTATCACTGCTTAGTAATGTCCCCCTATGCTACTAACAAGTGTAAAGAAAGGAACGCATACATTGTTCTATGCTTAGCAATAAGATTGCAATGCTTGATAAATTTATGTTTATATAGGCCAGTGTTGGTTGTCAATATTTGATTGAAAGAAAATGTGCATGAACTACGAAATATATATTTTTCTGAAATGCAATTCTAATCAGACTACCAAGAGAGTTCTGTTGAGGGTGATGGGATGTCCCCAGGGCTGCCAAGAAAAATTCTGGGCCCCGGTACAACAACTTCCTGGGCCCCGCTGCCCCCACTAGAGGGGGTGTGACCACAGCTGTGCCTCATGATGTCTCTCTGATAGAATCACTTCTTTACAGAAAACACCAAAGTGGCAAATTGAGACTTTTACAGATGTTTAAAGATTATTTAAAACAAGCCTCAGACAGATGTTGAAGAATATAAGCAATTGTAAAGGAGAAAAGGTCTGGTCTTCCAGTAATAACCTCAAATGACTAAAATCTTGGCAAAAGCTTAATTATTAAAGTTTTCATATCCAATTATTTTATTTTTTATTAAGGCTTTAAAAAATAAGGCATCTGTCAAAAATAATGGAAATTGTGAGTACATCGCAACATAAATAACAAATGCGTAATTTATTTATTATTATTACCAGTTATTTATATATCGCATATATATTCCGCAGCGCTTTACAGAGAATATTTGCCCATTCACATCAGTCCCTGTCCCAGTGGAGCTTCCAAACCGGATTTCCTATCACATGTACACACACACACATTCACACTAGGGTCAATTTTTGTTGGAAGCCAATTAACCTACCAGTATATTTTTGGATTGTGGGAGGAAACCGGAGTACCTGGAGGAAGGGGAGACCTAGGAGGGAGACACCGGTTTTAAAGGAAATAGCCGGATCTTACTCAACCATCCGTGTGTGATACCAAATAGTATTACAGAGAGGCTGTAGTTGTTAAGGGGAGGGTGTATATATAAGATCCCCATAGATGTAAATAAGTGTTCCACTTGTTTCTTCCTGCTCAAAAGCGTTTCCAACCAATCGATTCTAAATAAAAATATATGATTTACTAAAAAAAAATAGGTATTTGGGGAGACACAGAATCTATCCAACCCTGTAGAATAGTTTTCTTTCCAGTAGCACTTCGGGCTAATAACAGCTATTTACTCTCTAAGGTCACACATTGGTTTGGGTCAAATACACCCGATATTGCGCACTCAGGAATAAAAGGGACATGGTTTATACGTTTAGCCTCGGCATATCTGCGAACAAGATGTCAAAAATATTGAATAATGGGGCATTCCCAAAAACAGTGATATATATCCTCTTCCTCCTGATGGCATTTCAGGCAATTATGGTGCTTAGAGGTTTCCATATGAAAACATCTTTGTGGAGATAAATAGACATTATGAGAGACATTAAGAAAAAGCTTGGGGTACGTGGTAGCTGGAAGTAGTTTACGAGAAAACAAAAGGGCTTTTTCCAATATGGATATAATTAAAGTGGGAAAATTAGTCAACCAGTTGGACATGTCTCCAGTTATCTGTGAATGATCAAATATCAAATTAACATCAAATAAATCAAATTACTTTCTATTTAGAGCTTACAGGCTCAATGGACATTCTTTACATAAGGTTTTTCACTTTTCTCTGCTTAAAACATTTTATGGTAGAGAAGTTTCTGTATTTCTATGACTAATCTGATGACATTATAGGACAAAGTGTATGCAATTGTGGGTTCTTTGTCTGGTTGTAATAGAGGAGAGAGTAGCCACAGCTTTATAGGGTAAGTGCCGTCTCCTGCAATAAAAACAAAACTAGTATTAGGTCAATGAACAAGCTGTACTGTACTGTAAGTTCATCCTATCCCAAGTTAGTAAATATTGCATCACACAGTGTATATTTTTATAAAGTAAAAAACATGGTGCGCTGAGTGGCAGATTTACCAATGAACTTAATATAAAGGGCTGGAAAGCTTGCATAAATATTCATATTTTAAAATGATTAACTCTTGAATTGGTAATCTAAACAGAAGTTTATGAATATATTTATCATCTTTGCAATATCCCTGATTGATAGGAGTAAAGCTGGATACACACTATAATTGTATCTGTCCAATCTTTCTGGTTGGAACAACAATCTGATAATGTATGGGAGCAAATGACAATTGACCATTTGCCCCCAAAGCCTGTAGGGCTTCGTTCATATTGTTTGAGATATTATAAATATTAGTGTGCGCTCTTTCTACAATGTTCTGGAGCCGGGGCGGGAGAGACACTTGTGTGGGCTGGAGAGACACAATGAGGATGAGACTGTGTGGGATTGGCAGAACAACACAATAGGTAAAGGAGAGCACCGCACCACAAGGACCTTCACTGAGACCACGCCCCTTTTATGTGCTCACTTACACACCAAAAACTCCCTCATGGGGGTGGGAAGGGCACCAGACAATATCATGCCTAGGGCACCAAATTGGTCAGGGCTGGCTCTAGGCTATCCATAACTAGATATTATTGGGTCCCATAGCAAAACTTTGTAGGGCCTGCAATGTACATAAAGCAGACAAATTAGGTTCAAAACACTGGCAGTCACAATCCTGATGGTCAGGATGCTGATAGCGACATCCATACAGTCAAAATCCCAATGGATACCATTGCCCCTTCTCCCAGACCCTAACCCTAACCATCTCCCACCCCCGCAACGTAACCTTAACCCACCCCATAGTGCCTAACCCTGACCCCAGTACTAGCCATCGGGATTCTGTCTGTCGGGATTCCCCTGCTGGGATCCTGACCTCATCCCAAGCAGACAAATTGTCACCTAACTGAAACTCCCTCTTCTAATTAGTCCACCACTGCCGTTACAGTAACCAATAGGAAGCTGTCTTTACTGTTAACTAATCATGGGATTCTACTGGGTTACTTTATAATTGGCCATGGTCTGATCACAGGGCCGGTGCTAAGATGTTGCTATGTTTGCCTCCCTGCAAACTATAAATTTGCGCCCTCTCTCATTTTTGATAAAGGGATAGTGTGCGCCGTTGGCTCTAGACTGTGTGTGATACATATATATATAGTAACATAGTAACATAGTATCTGAGGTTGAAAAAAGACAATTGTCCATCGAGTTCAACCTATTTGTGGTCTCCTATGCATGATGATTTGACTAAAATTTCTGACTGATGCTGCTGTCAGCCGTTGCATTTTATCCCTATTTATATTAATTATAATGCATGACTATGCACCATACCCCTGGATATCCTTATCCATTAGGAATTTATCTAACCCATTCTTAAAGGTGTTGACAGATTCCGCCATTACAACTCCCTCGGGCAGGGAATTCCAAACGCGTATTGTCCTTACCGTGAAAAAGCCTTTACACCGTATTGTGCGGAATCTCCTCTCCTCTAACCTGAGCGAGTGTCCACGAGTCCTCTGTGTTGATCTAACCAAAAACAGCTCCCGCGCAAGCTCTGTGTATTGTCCCCTTATATATTTGTAGATGTTGATCATATCCCCTCTTAGTCTCCGCTTTTCCAATGTAAACATGCCTAGTCTTTCAAGCCTTTCCTTGTATTCCATCGTCTCCATGCCCATAATTAGTTTGGTCGCCCTCCTCTATATATACACACATAGTATACAGTATATACTAACCCTTCCCGGGGAGCCTAGCCCTAACCCCCCCCCCTCCTCGCAGCCTAACCCTCTCTTCTCTGCAGCCCCCCCATTGCAGTTTGCCACACCCCTTGTGGTATGCAATTTATATTACAGTGAGTGCCCAAAGGCAGTGCTAGACACACCCAGTAGGTGGTGCTAGACTTGCCCCTCTGATGGTGCACCCACTAATAAAATATTCTGAGCACGCCTATGAGTAGATTGTTCGAGGAGATTGAAAGTGCGCTTTCTGAACGATCACTTGGAATACTTTCCAGAAACCTTGAAGCCATTAAAGAGGAGCAAAGAGAAAGCTTGCACCAAGACAGAAAGAAGATAGAATGACATAACCTGGGAAGATAGAGTGCCAACATGATGGGAGACTACTGTTGTATATGCATAGAGAAGGCCTGCAAATAGTTTATAGGTGAAAAAGTACCAAATAAAGGTTTGAAGGGAGAATTAAAGGGCAATATAAGGACTTATAAATGTAAATAGCATTGTAAAATTGTTCTGTCACATTTTTTTATACATAAGAATATTTTTTCACTTTTGGTAATGAAATGCACATTTTACTAAAATACACCGAAATAGGCTATTTTCCCCTAAGTTCTCAATCATTTTATGAAAAATCCTAATACAGTATATTGTAGCTATATTTAAAATCAGCACACAAATTACATTTGGAATCAGCCAGAGAATTTTCAGTGAATCAAAGTTTCGAAACCTCTGTTACTAACAACGGATATTAAAAATGATTGGTGACTGATATTTTTTTACTCAGAATTGTTTACTTATAGTATATGATTACAATTATATCTAGTGCCATCATATTACACAGTGCTGTATAGAAATTCTCATCACTACATTGGAGTGTACAGTCTAAATGTTATTTTACAAAAAATACACACGCACGCACGCACGCACGCACGCACACACACGCACGCACGCACGCACGCACACACACACACACACACACACACTCACTCACTCTAGGGTTTATTTTTGTAAGCAATTATTATGTTTTTGGAGCAAAATGAACTGTATTAGATAGAAGTCTCTAGAATGTATCTGTTATACATTGCAGTCACTTTCAGCTGCATAGACATACCATCCAACATTAGCAGAGGGGTTTGCAGGACATCTTGAGATTGACGAAGGCCACGCCCTGTTGTACATGATGTTTTGGGGGCATGTCTGTGCATCACGCTCCTGTTTCTCATCATGCTGAGGGCTTGCCCAGCGCTTAGGCAGCTGTTGGACTGCCCCTAGCCTCCTCTGCATGAAGTGTGGATGACGCACGCAGAGTGTTACTGAGTGCCCCCGCAAACTCCCTGCTGATGGGATATTGCGGCCTGCGGGTGTGAGAGGGGTGCATTGCAGTGCCTGCTGCCACCTGCCCAAATATTGGAAAGCTGCTCAATCAGATGTAATATCAGTCAGGTGCTAAAAGGGAGGGGTAATTCTGTGTAAGAAAAAACAATTTGTGTTCCCTAATGCACACTGAGTGAGTAATAATACTACATAATAATCAGATAATACGGAGATCTTAGTTGCGTATATCTGCAGATATAGGGATAAGCCCCCAGGCCGATCGACAAGGCTTCTCCGTCACTGGGGGTCTCTAATACTAGGTATGGGTCCGGGGTGCAGGACCCCATCATGCCAGCACAGGTCGGCTACCCCAGGTCAGCACACAGGTGAAAATTAATAAGGGTTAATAAGAAGCACAGAAGTGCTATGTAAGTGGTGTGATTAAAATACAAAAATATATACAAAGTGATAGGGAAAATCATGAGTGTTAATAAAGTGTTAGGGTGTGCCGACCTGAAGCCACCCAGCCATACCGACACAGGGGCCACCGCACCCCACACCCACCCCATAAATGGGTCAGCATTAGGAGGGATTGCTGACTCCAGAGTGCTATAGGGGAAGCCAGGGGTATCCCCAGGTAAGCTGGCTCTCAGATGCTGTAGGAGCCATTATTATGTGGCCTTACACTGGGCATTTAGACCCAGACATATATGTAATTATTTATGGGGTGGGTGCGGTGGCCCCTGTGTCGGTATGGCTGGGTGGCTTCAGGTCGGCACACCCTAACACTTTATTAACACTCATGATTTTCCCTATCACTTTGTATATATTTTTGTATTTTAATCACACTTCACTTATATAGCACTTCTGTGCTTCTTATTAACCCTCATTAATTTTCACCAGTGTGCTGACCTGGGGTAGCCGACCTGTGCTGGCATGATGGGGTCCTGCACCCCGGACCCATACCTAGTATTAGAGACCCCCAGTGACGGAGAAGCCTTGTCGATCGGCCTGGGGGCTTATCCCTATATCTGCAGATATACGCAACTAAGATCTCCGTATTATCTGATTATTATGTAGTATTATTACTCACGCAGTGTGCATTAGGGAACACAAATTGTTTTTTTCTGTCACCTGCCATCACACCCACTCAACTTCAGGCTGTGAGATGAACGAACGGTCCTGGTACACCAACTGGACACAGAGACGATCTAGGTAGAAGGAGATGAGGTGAGTACCGTCCTTCCTAACAGAAAACCAATACGTCTACCAATCCGAGATACTGTGTGTTCCCAAATAGGGATTTCAGGTTTCAGTGATGGTCATCACCTGCACTCTTGGCCTCAGACCCTCAATTTTCACCTACCGGTATTCATGCACCAGGTAAAGATTTAACCGTGCACCAGGGTGCAAGGTCCACTTTCCGCCCAGAAGTAAAGCAGATACAGTAGGTAGGTAGGGTCACACACACACACACACACACACACACACACACACACACACACACAGGGACTAACAAACAGAGATGGTACTCACTGTCGTCAATCTTGTACCCGAATGCTTCTCCTCTTACAGGTTCCTTTAAGAAGACAAAGACACTACTGCCATGCAGGGCCTAACTCTAACTTAGTGTGGCACACAACTACGCTGACAATAACAGTATCGTCCTGAACTGATCACTGAGTGTGTAGTGCGGCACAAACTCTCACAAAACAGTTCTAACTAATGTTGCCATGCACGGAAACAACAACCACCAACACAATACTGTACAAAAATATACAATGGTTCTGTCTCTTCTGTCTGCCTACAGTTGTTCCATAAACCCCTACCTATCCAGCCCTTTCCCTGGCCATTAAGTAAGGATTCCATCAATGGACTACAACTACGTGTGGAGCTGGACTACTCCCCCACAGTGGGAAATTACCTTATTTATTAAGGAGTGGGTGCCGCACAACTTGCCTACCTAATTACCTGAAAAAGATCTTGGCCTGATACCCTGATGGCCCATGGGCCTGCCTGTCTGGTGCTCTGAGTGAGCTGGGACCAATGTCCAGAACACCTTACTTTTATACTAAAGGTGGGTACACACTAACAGATATATCTGCAGATCAATTGATCTGCAGATATATCTATGGACGGATCGAGCAGTGTGTTCAGCATACACACTGCTCGATCCATCGGGGACTGACGTCATGAACTGGGCGGGCGTGTACACACGCCCGCCCAGTTCAGCTGTCAATCACCGCCGGCCGCCGCAGCATGTGTACGGGCGGTCGGCCGACCGCCCCGTACACACACAGCGACGCGCCAATATATCGGTAGATATATTGGCCGTCGGCTGTGCTGCGCGGCCGACGCGATACATCTGTGAACGACGGAGTTCACAGACGTATCGGCCGTACACACTGGCCGACGGTCCCGCGATATATCGGCCGTTCAGGAGAACGGCCAATATATCGACCAGTGTGTACGGGCCTTAAGACTCAGGCCCTTTTGGCCTGTCTAGCTAAGAGGCACAACAGTTTGGTTTAGTTTGAGTTTATTATCATTAGATATTCACATGTGAACAAACAATGAGATTTCCAAATGAACAAGCAGATATCACAAGAATACAAATGCCAATAAAACACCATAAAATATTTTAAAACCCATAAGAACACAAGTGAACACGTAAGCAGGTACAACTCCTATCTACCCTCTAAACCGTTTAGCATACTAATTGCTTTAGGAAAAAAAATACATTTCAGTTTATTAGTCTAACACAACAAAGACCTATAACGTAATTTAGAAGGAAGCAGGGTAAATACCCTGTGATTGGGATGAGTTTCATCACTCAATATACTCTTCTTAAGGAGCCTCTTTTCATAAATGGTCTGGATATTTGGCAATGATAAACCGATTATTCTTCCGGCAGTTTTAACAATTCTATCAAGCGATTTACGCTCTGCTACATTACAATTTCCATACCAAACGGAAATACCGTAAGTAAGCACACTCTCAATAGTACAAGAGTAAAAATTTACTAAAATTGGCTCAGATATTCCTGCAGAATGCAGTTTCCTTAAAAAATATAACTGTTGTTGAGCTTTCTGTTTCTTTATGGCATTGTCAATATGGCAATACCTTGACAAATCATTAGATATGATCATACCCAGAAATTTAAAGAATGTCACTGTCTCGACCTCTTGCTTGTCCAGAACCAAAGGACTGTAAGTGTACCAATGGGTTGTCCTAAAGTCCAAGATCATCTCTTTTGTCTTTGTAACGTTAAGAATTAGATGATTATCCTGGCTCCATTTCTCTAGCCTACTTACTTCGAATATGAATTCTGAGTCGTCATTCCCACTAATAAGCCCTACGATGGCAATGTCATCCGCAAATGTAAGTATGTGCACCTTGTCTGATTTGGAAACACAATCGTAGGTGAACAAGGAGTAAAGTAACGGACTCAGCACACATCCCTGTGGCACACCTGTGCTAATCGTTACCTCGTTTGCAATTTTATTGTTGATCTTGACTACCTGAGGCCTATTGGTTAAAAAGTCAAAGATCCATCTGTAGACAAAACTGTCCACACCTAACTGGGTCAATTTGTTAATTAAAGAAGTGGGAACAACGGTGTTAAAGCCGAACTATAGTCAACGAATAAAATTCTCACTGAAGAATCCTTATTTTCCAGATGAGTAAGCACATGATGAAATAAAGTAAGGGCTGCATCGTCGGTAGATCTATTTGCCCTATATGCAAATTGGAGCTGATCAAGGGTGGCCGGTATAAAGCCCTTTAAATGTCTAATAATCAGTTTTTCAAATGACATCATAATTAATGACGTAAGGGCAATTGGTCGGAAGTCATGTGGCTCATTGGTATTAATTTTACAGTTTTTTGGGATAGGAGTGATTACTGTTGATTTAAAAAATTTTAGGAACAATACACTGTGCTAAGGAAAGATTAAAAATTATAGTAAAAATACCTGATAGCTGTTCCGAGCAGTTCTTAATAACACTCCCTGGAATTCCATCAGGGCCTGAGGCTTTACTGGGGTTCATAGCAGCGAAACACTTCCTAACGGACAGCTCATCTAGCACCAATGGTTCACCATTTCCTTCATTAACCACACATGTATGAGGAAAATCAACATCCTTGTCAAAAAGCGAATAGAAAGTATTCAACGTTTCGCCAAACGTGGGGTCTACGGGTTGTTTTAAATAACTCTTATTTGCCTTGCGGTCGGTAATCCCTGTCATTATTGAATTTAGTTTCAAGCATGACAGAGTATGTCTTTTTTGCTTCACGAATTCCCTTTTTTAAGTTTGATCTAGCAACCCTAAAAGCAACTGGATCTTTGGATTTAAATGCTCTATCCCTCGCTGTTAATAACGATCTCACTGTACCGTTAACCCAAGGTTTATTGTTAGCAAAGAGTTTCACACGTTTTTTAACGGTCACACTCTCAATGCAACAATTAATATACCCTAGTACCATAGAAGTAAGATGGTCTACATTCACCAAATTATCGTTCTCCTCCTCCTGGGATTCTACGACAAACAAACCCCAGTCCGTATACTCGAAAATATCTTGGAGTTGGTCATCGCCCCTTGTGGCCATGTTGTAACCAGTTTACTTTCAGGTTTAAAACGTCGGACTAAGGATTTATATATTGGCACCAAATACAGGGAAATATGATCCGAGTTACCAATATTATCATGTCTAAAGGATGAATAGGCCTCCTTGATGTTACAGTACACATGATCTAATAAATTTTCCCCTCTAGTAGGAGTCTTAACATACTGGTAGTATTTAGGAAAGACAGTCTTCAATCTAGCCTGATTAAAGTCGCCTGCCACTAAAAATACACCATCCACATATTTAGATCTAATTTAGTTATGGCAGTATACAGACATCCCAGAGTGGATACCACATGAGAGTCTGGGGGGATATAAACAGCAACCACAATTACTACTGAGAATTCTCTCGGCAGATAAAAAGGACGACATTTAATAATAGCATATTCTATATTAGCTGAACAGAAGGTTTCAATAAGAAGTCCGTCGGAAAACCAACTATCGTTCACGTACACACAAACACCTCCCCCTTTGGATTTACCAGAATCCAAGGTCCTATCTGAGCTAAATAATGTTCTGTCTGCAAGCTGTACAGCAGTGTCCAACATAAAGTCATTCAGCCAAGTCTCTGTAAATATCATAAGAGAACAAGAATTAATAAAAACTGACTAGCCATTGTCGTCTGAATCTCATCTATTTTGTTAGAAAGAGACCTCACATTTGCAAGAAAAATACTGGGGAGAGCAGGTATATAGGGGCATAGAAGCAGTCTCAGTCTAATGCCAGCTCTTTTCCCCCGTTTTTGCTTCCTTTCCCTTCGAGGTTTGCGTTTCCATGTGGACCTAACAAACCTACTTGGCCTCCAGAATCTATGGCCTCGGTGTACCTGCTCACTATCCCCTGTGTCCCCCTCAGGCATTATCGTCCTCCGAGTGTTCACCCCCTCTGATCGGCCCATACCTCCACTAGGCGCCGAAGCAGAGTCAGCTACTCAAGTCCTCTTACTGGACCACAAGCCACGATCTCCTCCATCATCCCCACCAGCAGCATCGGTCCCCGGGTCAGCTGGCATCCGCGCACCGCAGTAACATCGGTCCTGGGCTCTCCTAGCTGCTCCAGCAGCAGCATCAAGCTCCAGGTCACGTGGTAGTCGTGCACTGCAGTGACGCGTCAAGTACAGGCCGCCCTCCATCGCTCCACGATCGGACTCACTGGGACTCCCGTCAGCCACCACAGGACCAGCGCCGACCCCGCCGAAGCCAACGCCACCCGCCGCACACACGACAGAGCCGTCCAGTAAGCCGCTCACCAGCCTCCCAGCGGGCGCCGCCAAGCCAGCCCGAACTCGGAACGCCAGCAGCTGATCGCGGGTAAGCACAATCCTATCCACCTCCGAGCCTCGCACGGCTCCCAGGGCCAGGCACAGCACAACCAGCACGGGGATAGAAACGCTGCGGGAATCAGTTGGAGTGACCTGGGTCTAGTGCCCAGATCACTCACATTATGGGGCTTAGGCTTTTATTCTACCTACTTGCGGACTTTTAGCGAACTGGGCATAATGCCCAGAACACTATATTCATCATGAAGGGGCACGCTTATTAACAGGGCCTAACTGTCCATAGGCCTGATGCCTGATTCATGAGCACTGGCCTAGTGCCCTCCTACCGTGCGCCCCTGGCTGAGGGGCCCACCTAAAGTGCCACAGGCCTAGTGCCTTAATGTCCCCACAGACCTGTTGCCCGATCCGTGATGGTCTGGCGGGGGAGGAATACTGCACAGAAGGCCTACCTGTATCGTTGGGGGAGGCTGCAGTTGGGTTAGTTAGCTTTCCCCAACTGTAGTGCTCCCTGGACCTTAGCTTCTTTTTTCTGCCACTGGCCCATCCTGGCCAGCGGCGCCACCTCTTCCTTTCTTCATCCAGCCGGCATCTTTTATCTTCACTCTTGAGCCCGGCATCTTCTGGCCCCTTCTGCGGCCACTGGAGCTGCTGCTGCAACGTCTTCTGTGTTACTCAGCCGGCCAACGCCTGACTCTGCAACTCGGCAGCTCCTGATATCACAGTAATGACGTAGTAAGCCGTTATTGGCTTGCTGCAGAAGCTTCCCATTGGCTGCCGCTCTGCGAGCCGTGATTGGCTCATGAAGGGACAAGTCGCAGTATGTATGGGGCATTTGGGGACTAATTCAAAGTTGTTTACAAAATAACATTTTACTCTAATGGGCAAAACCATGTGCACTGCAGGTGGGGCAGATGAAACATATGCAGAGATTTATATTTGGGTGGGTTATATTGTTTCTGTGCTGGGTAAATACTGGCTCCTTTTTTTTTACACTGCATTTTAGATTTCAGCTTGAACACACCCACCCAAATCTAACTCTCTCTGCACATGTTACATCTGCCCCCCCCCCCCCCCCCCCGCACTGCAAATGGTTTTGCCCATTAGAGGAATATGTTGTTTTGCAATAAACCTTGAATTAGTCCCAAAGGCCCCCATACATACTGCAACTTGTCTGAGGCACAAGTCGGATCCGATTTCCCTTGAACTTCCCCGGCAGCTCCCCAAGAGTGCATCCACCAGATTTGGTACTTGATGTGCCATTTTTTACATGCGATTTATTGCATGCGATATGTTGCATGCTGCTGCTGTGTGGGTGGGTGGGAGGGTCCAGAGAAATGGCACTCAAGTGAAGACATGCGAGAAATCGCATGCAATATATCGCAGGTGCTACAAAACCAGCCGCGATGTGCACCTGATGGCTGCGATTCCGATTTATCCTTTGTGCAGCATGTCCGACCACCGACTCAGCTCTGATGCGAACAGAACTGCTCTTCGGATGGGATCGGATGTCATACACCTGCAAATTGGCCACTTTTCGTCCAATTTCTCAGCCCGATGCATTTGAATTGGATGAACAGAGGCCAAATCGCACTAGTGTATGGCCAGCTTAAGATTCAATGGGGGGGGATACAAATATTTGGAAAGTCGGTTGGGTGTCTGTTTTTTCCTGTCTATTAGGTAGGAAAAAACAGACACCAAACTGACTTTTCTAACATTTGAATTCCCCCCCCAATAAGTGCCCAAAGTAAAATTACAGTTTGAAAATGTATAATCGTTTTTTCAAAATTCTGCCGAGCTATTTAAAAAAAAATGAAATACTTTTTTTCCAATTTTATTTATAGAACATTAAATAGCAGTAAGCAATACAGAAAACTTATTTGCTTATGGCTTTACATGTATTTAAATGTAAATAAGTTTTCTACCACATTTGTAATTACAAAGTCTTTGATCAAGTCCTCAAAACTAATTTTGCATAACAATTCTGCTTCTATATTTAAGGCATTCACATGTCTTGTTGAATAGTGTAGCTGCTGTGCTAGGATTTTGATATGTCAAAACAATTTTTTTTTTTTTTTTTTTACAGTGATGAGTAAATTTAAACAGATAAAGGGGTCTATTCACAGAGCAGTAAAAACAGTGGTAAAGTGAGCCAGTGGAAAAGGTTGCCCTTGGCAACCAATAGGCTTTGAAGTAATATTTATCAAGTGCATTCTATAAAATTATACGTAGCAGCTGATTGGTTGCCATAGGCACCTTCTCCACTGGCTCACTCTTATCAATGCTTCATGATCAGACCACAAGAACAATTCCAAAAAACATATTACAAAAGAAACAACTAAAGTGTGGCAGTGAAGGATTAATGGGATGATGGATACATACCTCCCAACTGTCCCGGTTTTCGTGGGACAGTCCCGTTTTTTGGGGGGCTGTCCCGTTGTCCCACCCGTGGGCCGCAGTGTCCCGTGGTGGGGGGAAAAGGGGGCAGTTGGGAGGCTCCTGTCACTCATTGCTCTCCACACAGCATCTATTCACGAGCGACAGAGGGAGAGGGGGCATGCCAGCAGCTCACAGAGCCCCCTTCAGTGACGGACAAGAGAGGAATGGCTTACAATCGTGACATCACCGCAAAGCCATGACCATTTCTGAGGCCACGCTCCCTTCGTAGCCGCGCATGTGTCCCTCTTCATAGAGGAAGAAAGTTGGGAGGTATGCAGATAAGGAATACATTTTGCAATAATCCCCTTCTCTTGGATGGTTAATCCAGGGTTGTCCCCAAAACAGGTTTGGTAAATTTAGTCTACATTAACCATGTTGACATTTGGGGGCAGTTTACATACCTCCCAACTCTGCCGATTCCAGCGGGACAGTCCCGCTAATCGAACACTGTCTCGCTGTCCCACCCGTGGGCAGCATTGTCCCAAGGGTGGGGGTGGGGGGCAGTTGGGGGTGCTTTTGATGACCCGCTGCTCTGCTCTGCAAAGAACTCTGAATACATGCCATGTGCACGGCATCTATTCAGTGAGGTGAGCCGGTGGCTGCCCAGCTGCTTGGAGAGTGCTGGGCACACCCCCAAAATGCAGAAAAACTAGGCCACGCCCACTGTGCTGAGGCGACACCCCCCCTTTCCAGGTCATGCGCAGCGTAGCAAGGGTCCTGATTGTCTTCTAAATAAAGTTGGGAGGTATGAGATCAAGAGAGGAAAGGACCCGTGTGCAGGCTCCGTGTAGGCCCCTTCTCTTTGGCAGCAGCCGCAGCACTGTAGTCTCCGGTCTTGTGCCGGAGTTTACTGCATATACGCAGGTCCCTATGAATATGACGCCCTCACCTTATTTCCTGGGACATCTCTAGTTCACATGCACAAATCTCCAGGACATTGGCAGTTGCACCATTTTCCTGCAGATTTGTCTGCAGCAGCCGCCGCCGCAGGGCTCTGGTAGGTTAAGGATAATAAAACTCTGCACCCATTATAGATACGCCAGTGTTGACAGTCACAAGGCCGACTTGCAGCATGTCGAAACTGATAGAATGTCAACATGGTGGCAATGTTGATAGGCAATTTTAAACCTTACCTACCCCCCTGAAACGCCAGGAGTTGCCCAAAAATTGGCGCTCCCGTCTCCCAGAAGAGTGGGCAGGTCTTCCGGAGGGTATGCATTAAGGATCCCGGCTGTCGGGGTCCCGACACCCATAAAACTGACACTGGAATCCCAACAGCCATCAGAACACCGACGATGGAATCTTGAAAGGATCAGGATCCTGATGATGGAATCCTGACAATCAAGATCCCGAAGGTGATAACGGCCGCCTTAGGTTTAGCCTGCGGGAGGTTAGGTTTAGGCACCACTGGGGGGAGGTTAGGGTTTGGCACCAATAGGGGAGGTTAGGGTTAGGCTGCGGACAGGGAGTGTTAGGGGAGGGACCTAATGCACCCCTGTCGGCATTGCCACGATCGAGATGCCGGCTTCGGGATACTGACTGCCGGCATTCCGAACGCTGGCTTTTCATACTGAATACCTTCCTGAGCTGGCCCCTTCCTGCTACCCAGCTGCCCACTTACCGAGTGATGCATTTCATGCTGAATCATGTTATCATAGCTACACCCCCTGCTGTACAGTACCGGTAAGCTCTGCTTTGAACAGCGGGTGGTGTGGCCACGATGCTAAGATCGGGAAGCCAATACCAGCGCACAGCCTCCTTTGTCACATCACGCTCTCGCTCTGCCCCTTTGCCAAGCCTCACACCCTAGACTGGCCCCTGCTGTGCAGACCTGGCTGCCCCGTCCCCTCCCTGCCCTAATTTTAATGCTAACCCTAACATGTCAACATTTAAAATGTGTTGACATTTTCCCGATGTTTAACTATTTCACCATCATAACATTTGACACTTGACATTATAATATTTGACATTCTGACCTGATGACTATCGACATAGTAAATGTTGGGATGTTGACTGTATACCCCCGGGCCATAAGTTGCAAGTCCTCCCCTGCAAGATGACCATTGATTAAAGTTTGATTTAACTGATGTGAGGAAACATAGGCCCTCATTCCGAGTTGTGCGCTCGTTCTTTTTCTTCGCATCGGTGCGATAAGTCGCAAACTGCGCATGCGCAATGTTCGCAGTGCGCCTGCGCCAAGTAAATTAGCACAAAAGTTTGGTATTTTACTCACGGCTTAACGAAGATTTTTCTTCGTTCTGGTGATCGGAGTGAGATTGACAGGAAGTGGGTGTTTCTGGGCGGAAACTGACCGTTTTATGGGTGTGTGAGAAAAAACGCAGGCGTTTCAGGGAAAAACGTGGGAGTGTCTGGAGAAACGGAGGAGTGGCTGGGCGAACGCTGGGCGTGTTTGTGACGTCAAACCAGGAACGAAAAGGACTGAACTGATCGCAGTGGCAGAGTAAGTCTCGAGCTACTCGGAAACTGCAAAGAAATTTCTAATCGCTATTCTATTCGTAATTCTGCTAATCTTTCGTTCGCAATTCTGCAAAGCTAAGATTCACTCCCAGAGGGCGGCGGCTTAGCGTGTGCAAAGCTGCTAAAAGCAGCTAGCGAGCGAACAACTCGGAATGAGGGCCATAGCCTCTTATGGGCAGATTAAAGATTTTGAATAGAAGAGACATTTAAATTTTAGTTAAATATGTAATACAGTATTCTATCAAATAATGTGAAGGAATCTTAAAGTGTTTAACAGACATTTTTAATTTTCATATACCATTACTAACTGTTCTACCTGTTCTTCGCACAGGAGTTTCTGATTTTCATTATTATAAATATAAATGAGTGTTAAAAATTTGGTAAATCTATAGAGATGTATATTTGAGACATCTTAATGCAAGTAAATATTAACCCATGGTTCTTGGTGTTACCTGAGGAGCACCTGTAGTAGATATGGTAAAAAGTGACCGGACCATTTTTGTATTTTATTAAATTCTACACACTGGAGGGGCAATCCAAATTTTATTCGATTGTCCGTTATTGTTCACGCAACGCAAGCCACACATTGGTAATGGTGTAATTATGTCAACCCCCTTTTCATCCCCTTAGGGGAGGTTTATTAAAATTCTAAATACGTAGTTTTCCTATTTCCCACCTGTAGAATACCTATGTTACATTTCAGCTTCCTAACATATTGGAAAGTAAGAGAATTAGTGATGAGTCAGTGAGTGAGTCAGTGAGTGAGTCAGTGAGTGAGTGAGTGAGTGAGTGAGCGAGTGAGTGAGTGAGTGAGTGAGGGCTTTTGCATTTATCTATATAGATAAAAAAAGATTTTGTTTTGTCCTTTGTAACAGCTAAAAAATTATATATATATATTTTTTTTTATAGTAGTTCTTCATTTGTAAGACCGGCACACAGGGGGTCCATTTTGCCAGAAGCCGCTTAGCCTACTAGTATGTTTTTGGACTGTTAGAGGAAACCATAGCATATGGAAGAAATGCACACACACATAGTAAGTACAAACAAACTCTGCATAAATAACGCCCTGTACAGAATCTAACGGGATCGGGTCATGTGACCGGCGCTCAGAATCCCAGCGGTTACCATGCCGACGCCGGGATACCATATGCTTACCAGCCCGACAGTCGGCATGCCGACTGACAGGGACTATTCCCACTTGTAGGTGTTCACGACACCCTCAGAGTGGGAATGGAAGTTGTAGGAGAGCAGCAAGTGGGAGCACAATGAGACCGCAAGGCAGTGACGTGCGGTGGGGTGAGTCAGGTGAGGCAGGTGAGGCAGAGCCTTTCCTGTCATACTAACGTTTGCACCAGAGTTTTGACTGTATAAAGAATATGAAAAATACAAAGAATATGTTTTAAATATATTCTTTGTATTATTCAAATAATTTTTATAGCCAAAACTCTGGAGTAAAAAGTCTATGGCAGGGGAGGCAGTGCCTCACCTGGCTAACTTTTCCACACATCTCTGATCAAAACTCACCAGATTTCCAGGAGTTTATACTGCTACACCTGTGTATAATGACCAGATGTATATACTGCTGCACCTGTGTATAATGCCCACATGTATATACTGCTACACCTGTGTATAATGACCAGATGTACGCTTTGGCTCATATATTGCATGTAAATCTGGCTCTGGTGCTAGCCAGTTCCTCCCGAGCTATTTAGCTCACCACACGTCCCTGCCGCAAGGGGCTTTGTTGAGCTCGCCCACCCCTCCTGCCAACTTTCTACTGCCGAGATCCCGGGAGGCAGTATGCTAACCACCAGGATCCCAGCCCCAAGCCAATCTAACCAGCGTTGGTTGCAGATGTGGGGCTGCAGTCCAAAATTTAAATAGGTGAGCCACTCCAACTGCACCCTTAAACGCTGCCATACATCGCCGGCTGGGACCCACTGTCTATTTGTATTTTGGACTGTGCTGCAGCCCCACATCTGGAGGCGCCACTGAATCTAAACCATGACTCCAGCACTTTGACGTAGCAATGCTACAGTACCATACCTTCCAACTTCAGGAGGGTAGACGTGGGACCCCACCTACCCAAAAAGGGTGTGTGGCCTCAGTAAAAGGGGGCGTGACTTCACGGTTATGCCGCAATCGCAGGAGAGGCACTGCTTATCTTTTACGCCCATCTCTGATCAAAACTCACCAAATTTCCAGTTTATACTGCTGCACATTTGTATAATGCCCACATAAACCATTTGGCTCATATATTGTGTGTAAATCTGGTTCTGGTACTAACCAGTGCCTCCTGAGACATTTATCTCAACGCACGTCCCTGGAGCCATGCTCTGTGAGCTTTTGGCATGCCCCCAGTCCCTCTTGTCTCTGTGAATAGACTCTGCAGCCCGCGGGTGGGACAGTTGGAGAATATCCAAAAAATGGGACTGTCCCGCGGAAATCGGGATAGTTGGGAGGTATGCAGTACCTACAGTACTTGTTAATGCAAAAGGCTGCTTCAATCAGAAAAAAAAATGATTGTACAATTAACTAGACAACGGCCAAGGTTTACACATTAGCACAAAAGAGATGGAAGGCAAGCAAAATGTTAATAAAACAATGTAGAAAATTAAACACAAAGCACAGTGATCCTAAAGTGAAATCAAGGCAAAAAGCCATCTTCTCTGTATTTTGAAGCTATATTCAGAATTGTATGGTGCAAGGAATTTTCGATTACCTTGTCTGAAAGGTATAAATATATTATATTCAAAAGTTTGATTTGCTGCCATCTAGTGGCAGAATGTGAATTAAGAGATGAAAACTGTATTATATTCTGATTTTCACCTTTTACTGATCAAGCTTGAGCACAAAATGTTGTACATTGTGTGATAAACAAAAAATACACTGACTTGAACAAACAGTAATGCATCAGATTTTCAGGGAACTCACTTGCTGCAGGGATTTTAATCAGCTGCATAAAGCTAAAAAAAAATCCAATTATTGTGAAAGAAATCAGCAAAAACACAAATAAATGTGACATGTAGTCAGGACCGGTTCTACACCTTGTGGCGCCCAGTGCGAAAGTTTCCACTGGCGCCCCCCCACCGCGGCAAAACAGTTAGTGCTCCCAGTAGCTGTGCCCCCAGATTTGCCCCAAGTAGTTGTGCTCCCCAGTTGATTTGCCCCAGTAGTTGTGCCCCCTGTTGCTTTGCCCCCAGTAGTTGTGCCCCCTGTTGCTTTGCCTCCAGTAGTTGTGCCCCGTTTCTTTGCCCCGAGTAGGTGTTCCCCCTCTTTCTTTGCACCCAGTAGTTGTGCCCCGTTTCTTTGCCCCCAGTAGTTGTGCCACCTCTTTCTTTGCCCCCAGTAGTTATGCCCCCTGTTGCTTTGCCCCCTGTCGCCGCTTACAAGCACACACACACACACACACACAAATAAAAAAACAATACTTACCACTGCCCCACTCCTGCTTCCCGATCGCTGCTGCTGCTGCTCCGTCTGGCCGCCGGCTCCGCTCTATGGGAGAGACGTCATGACGTCTCTCCCATAGCAGCGCCGCACAGACACTAGAGGTCAATACTGACCTCTAGTGTCTGTCCCTGGAGCCGGCTGCAGCGGACGCCCACACAGCCCACGACGTCTGCTGCAGACAGCGAGCGGGGAGCGGGTGCGGGTAGGCGGCGGTGCCTGCAGGGTGACTGCGGCCACGCCCCCAGGCTGCAGCGCCCCGGGCGAAGGCACTGCTTGCCCGCACCAAAAACCGCTCCTGCATGTAGTCAATATATCCTTCCCACGTATTGGATTTGTGTGCCTACCTGTCATGTTGCAAACTTCAGGTTTTGTCAGACCAAAACAGGCATGGGGAAAATTAAATGGAGTGCGAATTGCAAAGCTCACAGGTTTTTAGGTGATTTTTTGGGGATGACTCAGGCATAACCTGGTTCTAACGTGTGGTGAGATTAGCAGCTGTGACACAGCTTGAAACAGTGTTCACTTTACCCGGATAAGACCCAGAATTTAGGCGTGAAAGGGATTTTAGAAAGCCAGTGTGTTGGCCGTCAAATTCACCCATGAATTGAGGCAAATTTAAATTTACCTTTAAAATGGTAATCACAATAAATTACACTTCCCTGATAATTGCTCAACAGTGTCTAGGTTGACCACTATTGGTGGACAGTAACTAGGTCGACAGGGTTTCTAGGTCGACTTTTCGTGTTTTGGTTTTGGTTCTGGTTCCAAGCTCGTGTTTTGGATCTGGATTGGTTTTGCCAAAACCACCCTTTCGTGTTTTGGTTTTGATTTTGGATATGGATGATTTTTTTTTTAAAACATAAAAACAGCTAAAATCCCATAATTTGGGGGTAATTTTGATCCTATGGTATTATGAACCTCAATAACATTCATTTCCACTCATTTCCAGTCTATTCTGAACACCTCACACCTCACAATATTGTTTTTAGGTCAAAAGATTGCACCGAGGTGGCTGTATGACTAAGCTAAGCGACACAAGTGTGCTGCACAAACACCTGGCCCATCTAGGAGTGGCACTGCAGTGTCAGACAGGATGGCAGATTTAAAAACTAGGCCCCAAACAGCACATCATACAAAGAAGAAAAAGAGATGCAATGAGGTAGCTGTATGACTAAGCTAAGCGGTACAAGTGTGCGGCACAAACATCTGGTCCATCTAGGAGTGGCACTGCAGTGGCAGACAGACCGGCACTTTAATAAAAACTAGCCCCCAAACAGCACATCATGCAATGAAGTAAAAGAGGTGCAATGAGGTAGCTGTATGACTAAGCTAAGTGACACAAGTGTGCTGCACAAACACCTGGCCCATCTAGGAGTGGCACTGCAGTGTCAGACAGGATGGCAGATTTAAAAACTAGGCCCCAAACAGCACATCATGCAAAGAAGAAAAAGAGGTGCAATGAGGTAGCTGTATGACTAAGCTAAGCGGTACAAGTGTGCGGCACAAACATCTGGCCCATCTAGGAGTGGCACTGCAGTGGCAGACAGGATGGCACTTAAAAAAAACTAGGCCCCAAACAGCACATCATGCAATGAAGTAAAGGAGGTGCAATGAGGTAGCTGTATGGATAAGCTAAGCGACACAAGTATGCGGCACAAACACCTGGCCCATCTAGGGTTGGCACTGCAGTCCCACTGCACTAACGGTGGATACCGGACGCACGTCTAACACCAACATAGCTGTCAAGGCCTCAGTTATCCGCTTTGCAACAGGATGACTGCTGTCATATTTCATCTTCCTCACAAAGGACTGTTGGACAGTCAGTTGCTTAGTTGAAGTAGTACAAGTGGTCTTTTCTGACTTCCCCTCTGGGATGACGATCGACTCCCAGCAGCAACAACAGCAGCAGCAGCAGCAGCAGTAGGAGGAAGTGGTTCTTGATCTTTCCCTATTTTGTCCTCCAAATTTTTGTTCTCCATTATTTTTCTGGAGTTATATAACAAAATGCAGCAAAGGAGAGCGGACCTCTACACCACACAGGGCAAACCTTGTAAAAATTATTTGGATTACATATTAATATCCCCTTTATTTTGAGTAAATAATATAAAGCACAGGACAGCACCACTGAACTAATATGGCAGCACTACTGGACTGAACTTATACGGCAGAACCACTGGACTGGATTTATACTAGAGATGAGCGGGTTCGGTTTCTCTGAATCCGAACCCGCCAGAACTTCATGGTTTTTTTCACGGGTCCGAGCAGACTCGGATCTTCCCGCCTTGCTCGGTTAACCCGAGCGCGCCCGAACGTCATCATGACGCTGTCGGATTCTCGCGAGGCTCGGATTCTATCGCGAGACTCGGATTCTATATAAGGAGCCGCGCGTCGCCGCCATTTTCACACGTGCATTGAGATTGATAGGGAGAGGACGTGGCTGGCGTCCTCTCCATTTAGATTATAAGAGACTGAGAGAGATTTACTGGAGCTGACTAGGAGGAGTACTGTTACTGTAGAAGTGTAGAGACTGAGTGGAGAGAGTTTACTAGTGAGGACAGTGCAGTTTACTTTATAATCCGTTCTCTGCCTGAAAAAAGCGATACACAGCACACAGTGACTCAGTCACATACCATATCTGTGTGCACTGCTCAGGCTCAGGCCAGTGTGCTGCATCATCTATTATCTATATATAATATTATATATATCTGTCTGACTGCTCAGCTCACACAGCTTATAATTGTGGGGGAGACTGGGGAGCACTACTGCAGTGCCAGTTATAGGTTATAGCAGGAGCCAGGAGTACATAATATATTATATAGTGAGTGACCACCAGACACACAGTGCAGTTTATTTAATATATCCGTTCTCTGCCTGAAAAAAGCGATACACACAGTGACTCAGTCAGTCACATACCATATCTGTGTGCACTGCTCAGGCTCAGGCCAGTGTGCTGCATCATCTATTATCTATATATAATATTATATATATCTGTCTGACTGCTCAGCTCACACAGCTTATAATTGTGGGGGAGACTGGGGAGCACTACTGCAGTGCCAGTTATAGGTTATAGCAGGAGCCAGGAGTACATAATATATTATATAGTGAGTGACCACCAGACACACAGTGCAGTTTATTTAATATATCCGTTCTCTGCCTGAAAAAAGCGATACACACAGTGACTCAGTCAGTCACATACCATATCTGTGTGCACTGCTCAGGCTCAGGCCAGTGTGCTGCATCATCTATTATCTATATATAATATTATATATATCTGTCTGACTGCTCAGCTCACACAGCTTATAATTGTGGGGGAGACTGGGGAGCACTACTGCAGTGCCAGTTATAGGTTATAGCAGGAGCCAGGAGTACATAATATATTATATAGTGAGTGACCACCAGACACACAGTGCAGTTTATTTAATATATCCGTTCTCTGCCTGAAAAAAGCGATACACACAGTGACTCAGTCAGTCACATACCATATCTGTGTGCACTGCTCAGGCTCAGGCCAGTGTGCTGCATCATCTATATATATTATATATCTGTCTGACTGCTCAGCTCACACAGCTTATAATTGTGGGGGAGACTGGGGAGCACTACTGCAGTGCCAGTTATAGGTTATAGCAGGAGCCAGGAGTACATAATATATTATATAGTGAGTGACCACCAGACACACAGTGCAGTTTATTTAATATATCCGTTCTCTGCCTGAAAAAAGCGATACACACAGTGACTCAGTCAGTCACATACCATATCTGTGTGCACTGCTCAGGCTCAGGCCAGTGTGCTGCATCATCTATTATCTATATATAATATTATATATATCTGTCTGACTGCTCAGCTCACACAGCTTATAATTGTGGGGGAGACTGGGGAGCACTACTGCAGTGCCAGTTATAGGTTATAGCAGGAGCCAGGAGTACATAATATATTATATAGTGAGTGACCACCAGACACACAGTGCAGTTTATTTAATATATCCGTTCTCTGCCTGAAAAAAGCGATACACACAGTGACTCAGTCAGTCACATACCATATCTGTGTGCACTGCTCAGGCTCAGGCCAGTGTGCTGCAACATCTATATATATTATATATCTGTCTGACTGCTCAGCTCACACAGCTTATAATTGTGGGGGAGACTGGGGAGCACTACTGCAGTGCCAGTTATAGGTTATAGCAGGAGCCAGGAGTACATATTATATTAAAATTAAACAGTGCACACTTTTGCTGCAGGAGTGCCACTGCCAGTGTGACTGACCAGTGACCTGACCACACTGACCACCAGTATAGTTAGTAGTATACTTATATTGTGATTGTCTGAAAAAGTTAAACACTCGTCGTGTGACTTCACTTGTGTGTATTTTTTTTTTTTATTCTATAAAAATAAAACTCATTCTGCTGACAGACAGTGTCCAGCAGGTCCGTCATTATATAATATATAATATATACCTGTCCGGCTGCAGTAGTGATATATATATATTTTTTATATCATTTATCATCCAGTCGCAGCAGACACAGTACGGTAGTTCACGGCTGTGGCTACCTCTGTGTCTCTGCACTCGGCAGGCAGTCCGTCCATAATTGTAATACCACCTAACCGTGGATTTTTTTCATTCTTCTTTATACATACATAGTTACATAGACATCTTCTCTTTATCAACCAGTCTATATTAGCTGCAGACACAGTACAGTACGGTAGTTCACGGCTGTGGCTACCTCTGTGTCTGCACTCGGCAGGCAGTCCGTCCATAATTGTATACCACCTAACCGTGTTTTTTTTTCATTCTTCTTTATACATACATAGTTACATAGACATCTTCTCTTTATCAACCAGTCTATATTAGCTGCAGACACAGTACAGTACGGTAGTTCACGGCTGTGGCTACCTCTGTGTCTGCACTCGGCAGGCAGTCCGTCCATAATTGTATACCACCTAACCGTGGATTTTTTTCAGTCTTCTTTATACATACATAGTTACATAGACATCTTCTCTTTATCAACCAGTCTATATTAGCTGCAGACACAGTACAGTACGGTAGTTCACGGCTGTGGCTACCTCTGTGTCTGCAGTCGGCAGGCAGTCCATAATTGTATACTAGTATCCATCTCCATTGTTTACCTGAGGTGCCTTTTAGTTGTGCCTATTAAAATATGGAGAACAAAAATGTTGAGGTTCCAAAATTAGGGAAAGATCAAGATCCACTTCCACCTCGTGCTGAAGCTGCTGCCACTAGTCATGGCCGAGACGATGAAATGCCAGCAACGTCGTCTGCCAAGGCCGATGCCCAATGTCATAGTACAGAGCATGTCAAATCCAAAACACCAAATATCAGAAAAAAAAGGACTCCAAAACCTAAAATAAAATTGTCGGAGGAGAAGCGTAAACTTGCCAATATGCCATTTACCACACGGAGTGGCAAGGAACGGCTGAGGCCCTGGCCTATGTTCATGGCTAGTGGTTCAGCTTCACATGAGGATGGAAGCACTCAGCCTCTCGCTAGAAAAATGAAAAGACTCAAGCTGGCAAAAGCAGCACAGCAAAGAACTGTGCATTCTTCGAAATCCCAAATCCACAAGGAGAGTCCAATTGTGTCGGTTGCGATGCCTGACCTTCCCAACACTGGACGTGAAGAGCATGCGCCTTCCACCATTTGCACGCCCCCTGCAAGTGCTGGAAGGAGCACCCGCAGTCCAGTTCCTGATAGTCAGATTGAAGATGTCAGTGTTGAAGTACACCAGGATGAGGAGGATATGGGTGTTGCTGGCGCTGGGGAGGAAATTGACCAGGAGGATTCTGATGGTGAGGTGGTTTGTTTAAGTCAGGCACCCGGGGAGACACCTGTTGTCCGTGGGAGGAATATGGCCGTTGACATGCCAGGTGAAAATACCAAAAAAATCAGCTCTTCGGTGTGGAGGTATTTCACCAGAAATGCGGACAACAGGTGTCAAGCCGTGTGTTCCCTTTGTCAAGCTGTAATAAGTAGGGGTAAGGACGTTAACCACCTCGGAACATCCTCCCTTATACGTCACCTGCAGCGCATTCATAATAAGTCAGTGACAAGTTCAAAAACTTTGGGTGACAGCGGAAGCAGTCCACTGACCAGTAAATCCCTTCCTCTTGTAACCAAGCTCACGCAAACCACCCCACCAACTCCCTCAGTGTCAATTTCCTCCTTCCCCAGGAATGCCAATAGTCCTGCAGGCCATGTCACTGGCAATTCTGACGAGTCCTCTCCTGCCTGGGATTCCTCCGATGATTCCTTGCGTGTAACGCCTACTGCTGCTGGCGCTGCTGTTGTTGCCGCTGGGAGTCGATGGTCATCCCAGAGGGGAAGTCGTAAGCCCACTTGTACTACTTCCAGTAAGCAATTGACTGTTCAACAGTCCTTTGCGAGGAAGATGAAATATCACAGCAGTCATCCTACTGCAAAGCGGATAACTGAGGCCTTGACAACTATGTTGGTGTTAGACGTGCGTCCGGTATCCGCCGGTAGTTCACAGGGAACTAGACAATTTATTGAGGCAGTGTGCCCCCGTTACCAAATACCATCTAGGTTCCACTTCTCTAGGCAGGCGATACCGAGAATGTACACGGACGTCAGAAAAAGACTCACCAGTGTCCTAAAAAATGCAGTTGTACCCAATGTCCACTTAACCACGGACATGTGGACAAGTGGAGCAGGGCAGGGTCAGGACTATATGACTGTGACAGCCCACTGGGTAGATGTATGGACTCCCGCCGCAAGAACAGCAGCGGCGGCACCAGTAGCAGCATCTCGCAAACGCCAACTCTTTCCTAGGCAGGCTACGCTTTGTATCACCGCTTTCCAGAATACGCACACAGCTGAAAACCTCTTACGGCAACTGAGGAAGATCATCGCGGAATGGCTTACCCCAATTGGACTCTCCTGTGGATTTGTGGCATCGGACAACGCCAGCAATATTGTGTGTGCATTAAATATGGGCAAATTCCAGCACGTCCCATGTTTTGCACATACCTTGAATTTGGTGGTGCAGAATTTTTTAAAAAACGACAGGGGCGTGCAAGAGATGCTGTCGGTGGCCAGAAGAATTGCGGGACACTTTCGGCGTACAGGCACCACGTACAGAAGACTGGAGCACCACCAAAAACTACTGAACCTGCCCTGCCATCATCTGAAGCAAGAAGTGGTAACGAGGTGGAATTCAACCCTCTATATGCTTCAGAGGTTGGAGGAGCAGCAAAAGGCCATTCAAGCCTATACAATTGAGCACGATATAGTAGGTGGAATGCACCTGTCTCAAGCGCAGTGGAGAATGATTTCAACGTTGTGCAAGGTTCTGATGCCCTTTGAACTTGCCACACGTGAAGTCAGTTCAGACACTGCCAGCCTGAGTCAGGTCATTCCCCTCATCAGGCTTTTGCAGAAGAAGCTGGAGACATTGAAGGAGGAGCTAACACGGAGCGATTCCGCTAGGCATGTGGGACTTGTGGATGGAGCCCTTAATTCGCTTAACAAGGATTCACGGGTGGTCAATCTGTTGAAATCAGAGCACTACATTTTGGCCACCGTGCTCGATCCTAGATTTAAAGCCTACCTTGGATCTCTCTTTCCGGCAGACACAAGTCTGCTGGGGTTGAAAGACCTGCTGGTGACAAAATTGTCAAGTCAAGCGGAACGCGACCTGTCAACATCTCCTCCTTCACATTCTCCCGCAACTGGGGGTGCGAGGAAAAGGCTCAGAATTCCGAGCCCACCCGCTGGCGGTGATGCAGGGCAGTCTGGAGCGACTGCTGATGCTGACATCTGGTCCGGACTGAAGGACCTGACAACGATTACGGACATGTCGTCTACTGTCACTGCATATGATTCTCTCAACATTGATAGAATGGTGGAGGATTATATGAGTGACCGCATCCAAGTAGGCACGTCACACAGTCCGTACTTATACTGGCAGGAAAAAGAGGCAATTTGGAGGCCCTTGCACAAACTGGCTTTATTCTACCTAAGTTGCCCTCCCACAAGTGTGTACTCCGAAAGAGTGTTTAGTGCCGCCGCTCACCTTGTCAGCAATCGGCGTACGAGGTTACATCCAGAAAATGTGGAGAAGATGATGTTCATTAAAATGAATTATAATCAATTCCTCCGCGGAGACATTGACCAGCAGCAATTGCCTCCACAAAGTACACAGGGAGCTGAGATGGTGGATTCCAGTGGGGACGAATTGATAATCTGTGAGGAGGGGGATGTACACGGTGATATATCGGAGGGTGAAGATGAGGTGGACATCTTGCCTCTGTAGAGCCAGTTTGTGCAAGGAGAGATTAATTGCTTCTTTTTTGGGGGGGGGTCCAAACCAACCCGTCATATCAGTCACAGTCGTGTGGCAGACCCTGTCACTGAAATGATGGGTTGGTTAAAGTGTGCATGTCCTGTTTTGTTTATACAACATAAGGGTGGGTGGGAGGGCCCAAGGACAATTCCATCTTGCACCTCTTTTTTCTTTTCTTTTTCTTTGCATCATGTGCTGATTGGGGAGGGTTTTTTGGAAGGGACAACCTGCGTGACACTGCAGTGCCACTCCTAGATGGGCCCGGTGTTTGTGTCGGCCACTAGGGTCGCTAATCTTACTCACACAGTCAGCTACCTCATTGCGCCTCTTTTTTTCTTTGCGTCATGTGCTGTTTGGGGAGGGTTTTTTGGAAGGGACATCCTGCGTGACACTGCAGTGCCACTCCTAGATGGGCCCGGTGTTTGTGTCGGCCACTAGGGTCGCTAATCTTACTCACACAGCTACCTCATTGCGCCTCTTTTTTTCTTTGCGTCATGTGCTGTTTGGGGAGGGTTTTTTGGAAGGGACATCCTGCGTGACACTGCAGTGCCACTCCTAGATGGGCCCGGTGTTTGTGTCGGCCACTAGGGTCGCTAATCTTACTCACACAGCTACCTCATTGCGCCTCTTTTTTTCTTTGCGTCATGTGCTGTTTGGGGAGGGTTTTTTGGAAGGGCCATCCTGCGTGACACTGCAGTGCCACTCCTAGATGGGCCCGGTGTTTGTGTCGGCCACTAGGGTCGCTAATCTTACTCACACAGCTACCTCATTGCGCCTCTTTTTTTCTTTGCGTCATGTGCTGTTTGGGGAGGGTTTTTTGGAAGGGACATCCTGCGTGACACTGCAGTGCCACTCCTAGATGGGCCCGGTGTTTGTGTCGGCCACTAGGGTCGCTTATCTTACTCACACAGCGACCTCGGTGCAAATTTTAGGACTAAAAATAATATTGTGAGGTGTGAGGTATTCAGAATAGACTGAAAATGAGTGTAAATTATGGTTTTTGAGGTTAATAATACTTTGGGATCAAAATGACCCCCAAATTCTATGATTTAAGCTGTTTTTTAGTGTTTTTTGAAAAAAACACCCGAATCCAAAACACACCCGAATCCGACAAAAAAAATTCGGTGAGGTTTTGCCAAAACGCGTTCGAACCCAAAACACGGCCGCGGAACCGAACCCAAAACCAAAACACAAAACCCGAAAAATTTCAGGCGCTCATCTCTAATTTATACGGCAGTACCACTGGACATATACGGCAGTATCACTGGAATTATACGGCAGTACCACTGCACTTATACGGCAGTACCACTGGAATCATACGGCAGTATCACTGGATTTATATGGCGGTATCACTGGAATTATACGCCAGTACCACTGGAATTATACGCCAGTACCACTGGAATTATACGGCAGTATCACTGGACGTATATGGCAGTACCACAGGACTTATACGGCAGTACCACTGGACATATACGCCAGTATCACTGGACATATACGGCAGGATCACTGGAATTATATGGCAGTACCACTGGATTTATATGGCATAAACATCTTAGTGATATTTGGTGGACCCCTTCCTTTGAAAGTAAAGCATTCATAACCATAACCAGAAATAACGACACTGAGACTTGAATTTGGCAGAAAATTGCTAGCTATTTATTTGTCCCTAACCATTAGGAAACCTGTAATAAAAGAGATTAATTTAATATGCCGCTCCAGCTGGCATATGGTGGCGGCCCAAAAGAACGGCTCCTTAATCTAAATTAAACTTAAATAACTCAATCCTATAAATTTACTAAAAGCTTACCATAAACCGGTAATAGGTGACAACTCAACCCCCACAGTGACTACCCACCGCTCCTGGGTGCCCTGCCGCTGCCTTCCCGGACGGGTGGTCAAGCGGCCATAAGTCGATGGAGGTGAGTGCACCTAAACCACAACAAACTGTAAAACACTACAGTTTTCTCTACCATACGAAACTGCCATTCTTTTCCGCCAATAAATAGCCAACGAAAAACAGCCAACAACTTAGAGCCAAAGCACCACGTGCCACCATTTCCAACTACCAGGGCGGGTGGGTGGGAAACCGAATCACCAAGAGACTTAAAATGGCTTCACCTTCCCTATATATATCAAGCCCTCCCCTTAAAGAAGGCTGTACTTTCCTTACAGCTAGGTCCACCCCTCCCCAGATGTTTAACCCTTTCCTCTCCTATGCAGTCAATACTCTCTTCTAAACATCTTAGTGATATTTGGTGGACCCCTTCCTTTGAAAGTAAAGCATTCATAACCATAACCAGAAATAACGACACTGAGACTTGAATTTGGCAGAAAATTGCTAGCTATTTATTTGTCCCTAACCATTAGGAAACCTGTAATAAAAGAGATTAATTTAATATGCCGCTCCAGCTGGCATATGGTGGCGGCCCAAAAGAACGGCTCCTTAATCTAAATTAAACTTAAATAACTCAATCCTATAAATTTACTAAAAGCTTACCATAAACCGGTAATAGGTGACAACTCAACCCCCACAGTGACTACCCACCGCTCCTGGGTGCCCTGCCGCTGCCTTCCCGGACGGGTGGTCAAGCGGCCATAAGTCGATGGAGGTGAGTGCACCTAAACCACAACAAACTGTAAAACACTACAGTTTTCTCTACCATACGAAACTGCCGTTCTTTTCCGCCAACAGCGAAAGACTCATCCCCAAAGTCTTTCGCACCGCCACCATAAACCTACCCTAACTCCTGCAAAGCGAAACCTAGATCCTCCAGAAACAACATCATCCCCTCCTCGGATAGATGTACTCCATCGCGCCGGAAAAGGTGGCTGTCTCTGAACCGTATCCTCGGGTGGCGAACCACCCTCCCACCGTGGGACAGCACCCACTTTGCCACTGCTCCGTTCACCTTTTTCCGGGCCTCGTCAATCCGGCGACCATCCGCCACACCCCTCCAACACAATCTCGGCACCATCATGGAAAAAACCAACACACAATTGGTCCATTGCGCGGTCACACTTGCCAGATCCTGTATCATGGCCCACCGCAGCTCCAAGGATGTCCTCTTCCCCAAGTCGTTGCCACCTAGATGGACAACCAAAACCCTAGGGACTCCATGCTCTCTGGCCTGACTCACTAACCTACTCCTCAGCTCACCCCACATCATTCCTCGCCAGCCAAGCCATCTGACACCCTGAGTTCCTAACAATGCCTGAGACCCTTCCGAGGCCACAAACCTGGCCGCCCAGTAAATGTAAGAGTGGCCAACCACCCAAATGGGCAAATAGTCTTCGAACCATCCTGAAGGGAAAAAGAGGGGTAGAATTGATTACTAAGAGGCTTATTTATTGTTTATACTGAAGGATCTGCCAAAAAAGAAAACTTTAGATCTCGCCATTGCAGCAGTCACGGCCTAGCCGACTGCACCACGTTCCGTTGCCAATTTAAAACGCAATTAAAGACACAAAGGGGAAAATCAAATAAAACAAACGAAATAAAAAAGGAGGGGGGGGAGGGGGGGGGGGGGAGGGGAGGGGGGTATAAAATGGGAAACACATGTAATAACTCAGCTGGAGGTGAACGTAAAGACCTGCTGAGGGACTCTGATTAGACCAAATTAGCCGAATTATAGATTAGAATTCAGTCCGTCAAGTCAGGCAAAAAATCGCAAATAACTCCAGACCCCCGCTGCCGACTCATGCCGGCAACGGCGAGTAGCTAATCCCTGAGTAGGATAAAAAACGGGGGAACAAACATTAACAAACGCACAACTCCATGAAACACAGAACTGAAACAGCATAACGAATTGCAATTAACAATGCCCCAAGCGCCGGGCGCCCTCTCAAGTGACAGGGCGAATATATCGCTTGTAACTGGACGACTTCCATCGCCCCACCGCCTGGATCTCAGTTCTGGAGAAACCCGCCGCAGCTGCCGACGTCGCCGCGCCTATCCGAAAGGAATGGGTACCGAAAGCAGCAGGTGAGAGGCCCAAGCCCGTCAGACAGCGACCCAGCATCCACCGGAACTGGTATTTTGTGACTGGCAGCCCGTCGTAATGCAATAGCCATGACCCCTCCTTATCGGGTCGTACTACCAGATATTGCATCGCCAGACCCACTGGGCAAACGCTTTCTTCTAGCGCTGGAACCATCGTAACCCAGCGCCCTCTCCCCACTTGATCCGTCTTGGATCGCCGCAATCTGCACAGCAAGGACCTCTCACCTCCCACTACCACGCCCCCAACCCGCATGCGCGATTCCGACCTCTTGGAAGGCGCTACCAACTCAGAAACTCGAAAAGCCCCGTGGTAAGCCATCGAGAAGGCTAAACGGAACAAAAGCGCCTCAAACCTGGACGACGCTACTCGCCCCACCGCCTCGATGACGGCCGGCAACAAAGCCGCATCGATGGGCCGCCTCCTATCTGGCGGCGTCGGCGCAACTCGCGCCCACCCTTTCATAGCCTTCTGTAGAACCTCGCTTTTCGTTACATCCGGGACGCCTCGCAGCTTGCAGAAGAATGAGACGCCAGCCAAGTACCGGGACACCACCGCTCGTGACCTACCGGAAACGTAGAGCTGCCACATAAAAGAAAGCATCAGTCGATGCTTGCTCTTACCTTGATGTTGACGACTCTGGACAAACTCCTCCCACTCGCTCCACGCTTGACCGTACGCCTTGAGCGTGGCCGGCGCTACTGACCGCAACGCTAGACCTTCCAATCCGGCCCGATCACCTGCCAAACATAATCAGGACAGTGAAAACCCTGTTCTTCGGCCTCGGGTGCCAAAACCCAAAACCTCTCCCACTGTCCCCGCGACAATGCATCTGCGATTTCGTTTTCCAAGCCGGGAACATGCTGCGCCCGGAACCATAGATTCCTACGCAAGCATGTCAGAAGCAAGTGCCCGAGCACCCTCAGAACCACTAGCGATTTCGCCCTCTGGTTATTAATCGCATGCACTACGCCCAGATTGTCGCATCTAAACACTATGCTGCGATTAGCCAACCGGTCGCCCCAAACTTCCAGAGCTACCATAATGGGAAAAAGCTCCAGTAGCAACAGATCTCTTGTAAGACCCTCACTATGCCAGCTTTCCGGCCAAGATGCCACACACCACGATCCCTCCAAAAAACAACCAAATCCATAGGCACCTGCGGCATCGGTAAACAGCTGCAACCGGTCGCTGTCTACGGCTGGCGCTTGCCATATGCTCACACCGTTGAAATCCTCCAGGAACGAAGCCCACACGGCCAGATCCCTTTTTAATTCAGAGGACAATCGAACGAAATGATGAGGCCTGGCACACCCCGCCGTTGCCCTTTCGAGCTTCCGGCAGAAAACCCTGCCCATCGGAATTACCCGACAAGCAAAGTTAAGCATGCCCAGCAAGGACTGCGCCTGACGCAGCGTGACCTTACGCGAGCCTTTGAACCGGCAAATGGTTTCGCGGAGCTTCGACACTTTGTCCTGAGGCAAGCGACACTCCCCCGCCACTGTGTCAATTTCAATCCCCAAGAACGACAAACAGGAGTCAGGACCCTCCGTTTTGTCCTCGGCTACAGGAACACCGAAGTGGTAAAAGAGAGCCTGGGTGCTAAACAACAAATCGGCGCACCTTGTGTCGTTCGCCGGACCTGCGCATAGGAAATCGTTGAGGTAATGTGCAACCCCGTGGCCGCCTGACGTCGACTCTACACACCAATGAAGAAAAGTGCTAAAGCGCTCGAAAAATGAGCATGAAACGGAACATCCCATCGGCAGACATTTGTCGATGAAATACTCCGTCCCAATCCGGAAACCCATGAAACGGAATGAGTCAGGATGCAATGGCAATAATCTAAAGGCTGACTCAACATCGATCTTAGCCATGAGGGCCCCGCTCCCGTAGCTGCGGACCATCTCTAGCGCCTCGTCAAATGACTGATACACCACCGAGCAATAAGCCGGTGGTATTGCGTCGTTGACCGAAGCCCCCGGCGGGTAAGACAGATGCTGTATGAGCCGAAAAGCGCCCGGGGTCTTCTTCGGAACCACCCCGACCGGGGAGATGACCAAGTCATCCACCGGGGGTGATCTAAAAGGCCCCCCCATCCTGCCCAACCTGACCTCCTTATCTACTTTCTCCCGCAGGACAGTCGGCAATGTCCGTGCCGACTGGAGGTTTCTCTGCGCCCGCACTGATACCTCGCTTGCAACAGGCAAGCGAAAACCAAACTTAAAACCGTCTAACAAAAACTTCGCATCCGCTCTATTTGGATACATATACAGCCATTTGCCCATCGTTTCCAACTTAACTGGCATTGGGGCTCTGCTGAGCGGTCCCGCTCGCGGCCTGCTTCGAGTAAGCCTGCTTTCCCTTGCTTCCCTGTCGCCCTCCTTTGAAACAGGAGGAGGCTGGGTGGGCTCCCCCACAATGGTGGCAGGAGTGACGAAACCGACACTGTTTGCCATAGGAACATGTTCCGTTGTCAAATGCGAAGCATTTCCCCCGAGTAGCAGACCGCCCGCCCCCGCGAGCGGCCAATCCGCCTGTCCTGGCCATTCCTCCGTCCGCGGCCGCCCCCTGGGCTGATGACCCCGCGCGACGCACACCTGTTCCCTGTTTCTGGGGCTCCGCCTCTTGTTGTGATGCCCGGGTCACTTTGAGCCAGACCTCCACATCTTTGAAACCAAAATCCATGACCCGCAGCCCATCCTGTTTCTCCCGAAACTCTTGGTCATACTGCCGCCATTCCGAGCCCGTGGATGTGCGCTGCATGTCATGCACGAGATGCAGGTACCGGATAATATTCATGTGTTCCTCCGGCCTATCCTCCAAATAGCATGCCGCAAACACCCAAAAACCGGCCAGCCAATTATCAAAAGACCGGAAAGCTTCTGTCCCCATGCCCGTCTTAGCGGCCGCCGCTTTGTAGTCCCTCTTCATGGCCCTAGTCAAGACGAATAAGTCCACGAAGTCACCCCTACGTATCTTCTTGCGGCAGCTATCTCGCAGCCCCCTCATAACTGCGGTGTACTCGCAGCGAACTACCCCCGGCAGATCGCGCCGCTTCTTTGCTCTACGCTCCTCTACACTCATTCGCCTGCGTCGCTTGCGCCTCTTCTGCTGTTTTGCCGCCCTTTTGGCAAGTTTCTCGGCCTCCCTCCTTGCCCTAGCAGTACTATCTGCGTCGGACGCCTGCGACGCTAAAGAAGAGGAGGACGAGGAGGACGAAGAGCTTCGCGAACTCGAGCTCGTGGTGGAAACTGATATAGACTGCACCAACTCACCGGATGCCGTCGACCTCTCCGACTCAGATTGTTCGTCGTCTTCATTCCAATCCTCGTCCACCGCGAAGTCTGCCGAGTCCCTTTCACCTTGGTCCTCTGTGGAAGACAAAACAAAAGAGGGCCCGGCCCGCGCGTGCGGCGCACGCCGGGCACCCCGTGTGGAATGCGCAGTGCCCGAGCCTCCCTGCCGCTCGCGGTCCGGCTCTAACTCCAGCTCCGCCGCTGCAGCCCCCAGCTCTCGGCAGGCTCTTGACACTCGCTGCGCCGCTGATGACCTGACCTTGTCTGACCCCCTGCGTCCTGCAGCTCGGCCGGAATCCGCCGTTGTCCTGGGGGAGGCCACTGCAGCTAAGGGCACAAGAGCCTGCGCCACCGTGGCCAGTGCCGACGCTATGGCCCCAGGGGAATCCCATGCGGCACGACCCCCGGAAATGCTGCCCAAAGGCCGACCGGTCCTTGGTTGGGCGCGAGCCCGCGCCCTTTGACCTCCCGACACGCCCCGGGGGTCCCGCCCCTCCTGTTCTGACCCGAAGGCAAGAGCCCCCCGGCCGGCCCAGAGGCTCTCCCTTTCCGATCCTTCCTCTTCCCTATCCAGGGAAGGAGAAGAATCCCCTGATCCGGGGGAGGACCCGCTGACTTCTATAGCTGCCCGGCCCGCGACCCTGCGGCCGCTGACCCATTCCCTGTCACCCCTCCTGCCGCGGGCCCCGCCGCGACCGGCGACAGTGACAGGGACCTGCCGCCCCCCCGTGCGTGCTCCCCCGCGTGTCATCTGACCAGCGGAGGGTGCACCAGCCTGTTGTTGCCGGCCACCCCTTGCCGGTCCTGCTGTGCCCCCATCATTACTAATGTTAACCGTGCTCCCAGCGCTGCCTCCCCGAGGCACACGCTGCACCCCCCTCAACCTGTCTCTCCCCCTGCCGAACTCCGGCATCCGGGGAGAAGGAGAGGCTGCTCTGTGCACTGCTGGCGCCGCTGCGCGCGCACGTGCGCGGCCAGCGGTGCCCGGAGCGAGCGTGGGCGCGCGCGCACCTCGAGCGCGCGCCCCACGTCCACCCGCCAACGGCCTCCCGGACTGCTCCTCCTGTTCGGCCGCCGCGCGAGGCTCCTGAATAGTCCCCGCGCGGCGACCGCCAGCTCCCTGAAGCATCCTCTCCCCCCGCCCGGCCCGAACAGCCGACCGCGGCGGGGAAGGAGAGACTGCGCCCGCTGCACACTGAGGCCCCCCGCGGTGCGCACGCGCGTGCCCGCGGGCGCCCGCCATGACTCCGGGCTCGGCGGTTCCCAACGGGGACGGCCGCCGCCCGCCGACCCTCGAGCGGCTTGCAGGGACCTCTGATCCCCCACGCCGCCCCCGTCTGGCCGGAGTGCCCGACTCGGCACCCGGCGGCGAGTCCGCCCGGGCCCCGCCAGCGCTGCCTGTGGGCGCATCCGATGAGGCCCTAGGGGACGGAGCCCCGTCCCCCACACCGCCCACCGCCGCCTCAGGGCCCGCACGGCCGTCCGACCCACGGAACCGAGCCGGGGCCCTTAGCATGCGCTGGGGGCGAGAGGACATATCAGCAGCCTTTTATTCAAAATTAGCAAGGGACACCCTGGGCTACTGGAGAGGAGAGCACAATTAAAGGGGGCAGTCTATCTCTGTGACACAGCAGGGATACCAAATGAAACAAAAATTTTTTGCTGGCACTGCAGCACTCACCAAACCGAATCACCAAGAGACTTAAAATGGCTTCACCTTCCCTATATATATCAAGCCCTCCCCTTAAAGAAGGCTGTACTTTCCTTACAGCTAGGTCCACCCCTCCCCAGATGTTTAACCCTTTCCTCTCCTATGCAGTCAATACTCTCTTCTTATCACTGGACTGGATTTATACAGCAGTACCACTGGACATATATACGGTAGTATCACTGGACATTTATGGCAGTATCACTGTACTAGATTTATATGCCAGTACCATTGGATTTATACGGCAGTACCACTGGACATATACGGCAGTATCACTGGAATTATATGGCAGTACCACTGGACATATACGGCATTATCACTGGACTGGATTTATATGCCAGTACCACTGGATTTATACGGCAGTACCACTGGACATATACGGCAGTATCACTGGACATATACAGCAGTATCACTGGACTGGATTTATACGCCAGTACCAATGGATTTATATGGCAGTACCACTAGACATATACAGCAGTATCACTGGATTTATATGGCAGTACCACTGGACATATACGGCAGTATCACTGGACATATACAGCAGTATCACTGGACTGGATTTAAACGCCAGTACCACTGGACATATATACGGAAGTATCACTGGAATCATAAGCCAGTACCACTGGAATTATACAGCAGTATCACTGGAATTATACGCCAGTACCACTGGAATTATACGCCAGTATCACTGGATTTATACGGCAGTATCACTGGAATTATATGGCAGTACCACTGGCCTTATACAGCAGCACAGGGACAACACCACTGGACTGATCCAGGACAACACAGCACCACTCTAATGGACTGGACTTATACAGCAGCACTGGACATATGGCAGCAGGGGACACCACCACTGTGACTGGACTGATGTAGCATAAGACACTGCACTGGACTGAGCAGCCAAGGCAGCACTGGAATCGCCACCCCCACATTCCCTCCCGCACAGTCACTGAGGATGGAGGCATGTCCTCTCGCTACACTCTACAATGCCGGAGTGAAAATGGCGGCGACGCGCGGCTCCTTATATGGAATCCAAACCCTGCGAGAATCTGACAGCGGGATGATGACGTTTTGCCTCATTCCGGTTTCCGAGTCAGACGGGAAAACCCGAGCCGGACTCAGATCCGGGCTTGGGTAGTGAAGTTAGGGGGGGGGGGGGGGTTCGGTTCTCAGGGAACCGAAACCGCTCATCTCTAGTATGCTGATTGCCGGGATCACGACCGCCAGGATGGTGACTACATCCCTTGAAAAGTGATACATTTCATGGTGATAAAGTACCAGCCAATCAGCTCCTAACTGTCATTTTTCAAATCCAGCCTGTAACATGACAGTTATGAGCTGATTGGCTGGTACTTTATCACTGTGAAGTGTATTACTTTTCAAGGCTTAGTACATCTCCCCCAATGAGTTTGGGTTTATTCAGCGGTAGTAGATAAGCTTCCTCACTGCCCTGTGACATATTGTAAACTTGGGGTGGGATGGAGGAGGAGGTCCCAAAGCATAGTTTTGCACCTGGGTCCCCTACTCACAAGTTCCACCACTGCAGCCATATGGTATAAATTTTTGATTGCCTAGACATTGTTGATCTTTCATCTGGATCTTCAGATCTTCAAATAATTCTTATTTATGCTTCAAAGTAATCTCATAGTATTTGTGTGGAGGCCAAATAAGAAATATCAGGAAATATGGATATTATTAATGTTTAGTTTGTATGCTATGGAACACTAAGTAAAAATAATGGAAAATGAGTAAAATTGACTGACCAGTTTAGATCAGGCTTTGATATTGTATATACTGCAAGCATGCTTGTTGCATACTTACAATTCTTTCTTCCCACAGCACCAGATCTTAAAATTCCCTCATGAGGAAACGGGTTGATATTTTCTCAGCTATGCCGCTCACAAGAAGGAGAGCGGCACACCACAGCGCACTCTGGAAATTTGGAAACATCTCCGGCTCAGGCCCCTTTGTGTTTAGACATGATCTCTTGATCAGTTTCCCAACATAGGCTAAGGATTAACAGACAGCTGCTGTCATGTGAGATGTGATGAAAGATGGAAATGATTCAGTACTTACTGGGAGTGAGAATCTTTCACCAGAGTCAGACATTTCATTGTATTCATTAGATGCCTATCACATGAGAGAGAGAGAGAGAGAGAGAGAGAGAGAGAGAGAGAGAGAGTAACAGCCTGTTTTGTATCATTAAAGACTTTATTAAATTTGAATACATTTTGAAAGGGCTATAAATTCATACTTAATGACTCAGTGCAGTGAATAACAAAGGGATTAGTGGGGGGAATTTTAGGTAATATATTTAGGTATACAGTAGGTATATTTTTCACCAATAAAAGGAAGAGATTCATTTAATATATATAATAGAGACATAATCATGATTAAGTGCGCTGCTCACAAAATGACAGGAGACTCCCAAAATAGTGAGTGGTCTCCCATACTCCCAGGAGAGCCTTGAAAGTTCCCTGATTCCCAGTCAGAAAGAGAAATTGCAGGCATAACAGAGCAGGACAATGCAATTTATGGTGTGACCCTCTAACCACACTGTTTTTGGTGGACCATTATACAGTACATCATGAAGTAGGCATTGCACAATGAAAAAGGTAATGTAATATGCCTAATACAGAGAAAGCTATTCTCCCAAAGTATGACAGACAGACAGACAGACAGACAGACAGACAGACAGACATAGAGCGCTAAAGAACAGAAATATCTAGGAAAGTTTACGTAAATAGCAATGCATTCAAGTGCTAATCCTTTATAAACACCACAGCACAGTGTACTTCTCGGGCCCCTATAACATCTATATATTTGAATTACATAGCTAAGATATTCAAATGAAATATACACAAGGCAATATTTGTAAATGCTGAAAGGACATTTGTCTGGAGAATCAGCGAAGGTGGTGCAGCTAGTGCCATTGCCCAAGGTGTGATGTTCTAGATGTGGCATGGCCTTTGCTCAAGCCAAGCCCATGAATGTGCTTTCCAGATGTAGTATCAGAGCGTTTCCCTTAATACATGATACGCATTTGGAGCTATCCACTGTCATTAACCTGTTCTTTACTTCTGGCTGTTTAGTGTTTACACCGTGGGTTTGAGAATTCTCATTGTCAAGAGCATTGAAGATCAGTAGGAGCCACAAAGAGGTAAGCCCGTCTATCCAGGATGAAGAAGACAGAAGACTGCAGAAGTAGAAGACAAGAGTGAGGAAGAACTTAGAAGCATGCAAGTAAGAAAAAGATAAGGCAGGGGGAAGAGGCATAGCACAGAACAAAAGCAATAAATATCTATGAGAGTTTGGGTGGGAGTGGAGAGAAAATAAAATGGCGTCATTTATTTGTATTTTATTAAGTCAATGCTGATTTATTAAAACAAAGATATGGGGGTAAATTTACTTAGAATCATATTTTCCCGTTTGAGGTCAAAGTTCAATCACGGATGACATCGAAAGTGTAAATATGCAACTTTTTGAATTGATTACGACTAATTTACTAAGCTGCCGTATTCTGCATTTTCGGTTTTTCCGATGTCGATGTCATTCGTTTTTTTAGGCAGTGTTTTACGTGAGTGACTTGTAAAACACTGTCGACTTTAATACAATGAATCTCGGCCGGATCTGTGAGATCCGTGCTGGGCTTCATTGTGCACCTTGTAAAAAAAAAAAAAAATGTTTAAACTTAAAAAAAAAATTGTGTGGGGTCCCCCCTCCTAAGCCAAACCAGCCTCGGGCTCTTTGAGCCGGTCCTGGTTGCAAAAATATGGGAAAAAAATTGACAGGGGTTCCCCCATATTTAAACAACCAGCACCGGGCTCTGCGCCTGGTCCTGGTTCCAAAAATACGGGGGACAAAAAGCGTAGGGGTCCCCCATATTTTTTAAACCAGCACCGGGCTCCACTAGCTGGACAGATAATGCCACAGCCTGGGGTCACTTTTATACAGTGCCTTGCGGCCGCGGCATCAAATATCCAACTAGTCACCCCTGGCCGGGGTACCCTGGGGGAGTGGGGACCCCTTCAATCAAGGGGTCCCCCCCAGCCACCCAAGTGCCAGGGGTGAAGCCCGAGGCTGTCCCCCCCATCCAATGGGCTGCGGATGGGGGGCTGATAGCCTTTGTTGAAAGTAATGAATATTGTTTTTAGTAGCAGTACTACAAGTCCCAGCAAGCCTCCCCCACAAGCTGGTACTTGGAGAACCACAAGTACCAGCATGCGGTGGAAAACCGGGCCCGCTGGTACCTGTAGTACTACTACTAAAAAAATACCCCAATAAAGACATTACACACACACCTTGAAAGTATAACTTTAATGCATACATACACACCACCATATACACATACTTACCTTATGTTCACACGAGGGTCAGTCCTCTTCTCCATGTAGAATCCAAGGTGTACCTGTTGAAAAAATCCTACTCACCAAATCCAGTGTAGAGGGCTTCTCGGATAATCCATTTGTAATCCACGTACTTGTAAAAATAAAAAAACGGGACACCCGACCACGAACTGAAAGGGGCCCCATGTTTTCACATGGGACCCCTTTCCCCGAATGCCAGAAACCCCCTCTGACTGATGTCTAAGTGGGTTTCTTCAGCCAATCAGGGAGCGCCACGTTGTGGCACCCTCCTGATCGGCTGTGTGCTCCTGTACTGTCTGACAGGCGGCACACGGCAGTGTTACAATGTAGCGCCTATGCGCTCCATTGTAACCAATGGTGGGAACTTTGTGGTCAGTGGTGAGGTCACTTTCGGTCAACCGCTGACCACAAAGTTCCCACCATTGGTTACAATGGAGCGCATAGGCGCTACATTGTAACACTGCCGTGTGCCGCCTGTCAGACAGTACAGGAGCACACAGCCGATCAGGAGGGTGCCACAACGTGGCGCTCCCTGATTGGCTGAAGAAACCCACTTAGACATCAGTCAGAGGGGGTTTCTGGCATTCGGGGAAAGGGGTCCCATGTGAAAACATGGGGCCCCTTTCAGTTCGTGGTCGGGTGTCCCGTTTTTTTATTTTTACAAGTACGTGGATTACAAATGGATTATCCGAGAAGCCCTCTACACTGGATTTGGTGAGTAGGATTTTTTCAACAGGTACACCTTGGATTCTACATGGAGAAGAGGACTGACCCTCGTGTGAACATAAGGTAAGTATGTGTATATGGTGGTGTGTATGTATGCATTAAAGTTATACTTTCAAGGTGTGTGTGTAATGTCTTTATTGGGGTATTTATTTAGTAGTAGTACTACAGGTACCAGCAGGCCCGGTTTTCCGCCGCATGCTGGTACTTGTGGTTCTCCAAGTACCAGCTTGCGGGGGAGGCTTGCTGGGACTTGTAGTACTGCTACTAAAAACAATATTCATTACTTTCAACAAAGGCTATCAGCCCCCCATCCGCAGCCCATTGGATGGGGGGGACAGCCTCGGGCTTCACCCCTGGCCCTTGGGTGGCTGGGGGGGGACCCCTTGATTGAAGGGGTCCCCACTCCCCCAGGGTACCCCGGCCAGGGGTGACTAGTTGGATATTTGATGCCACGGCCGCAAGGCACTGTATAAAAGTGACCCCCGGCTGTGGCATTATCTGTCCAGCTAGTGGAGCCCAGTGCTGGTTTCAAAAATACGGGGGACCCCTACGCTTTTTGTCCCCCGTATTTTTGGAACCAGGACCAGGCGCAGAGCCCGGTGCTGGTTGTTTAAATATGGGGGAACCCCTGTCAATTTTTTCCCCATATTTTTGCAACCAGGGCCGGCTCAAAGAGCCCGAGGCTGGTTTGGTTTAGGAGGGGGGACCCCACGCATTTTTTTTGTGTGAAAAATTAAAACATTTCCCACCCCTTCCCACTGAAAAACATGCACGGATCTCATGGATCCGTGCATGCCTATACAAACACGGGATAAAAAAGCAGGTCTATTTTTTTTTAGCACTTTTTCACGATTTGTATTTCATCACGGCAGTGTTTGGCAATTGTCGGCAGTGTTTGTGTTTTGCACTTTTTAGTAAATTCCAGATTTCTACCAAATTGCAGGCGTATTTGACCGATGGTGTATTGATTCGTGATTTTTTCCTAGGACTTCCAAAATATTACGAATGCCCTCATCACTGCCGTGATTTTTGCTTAGTAAATTACCGAGATGACACTTTGAAGAAAAAACGGCATCTCGGTCAAAATCGGGACCTTAGTAAATATACCCCATGGAGAGGTTGGGCGCAGGAGACAAAAAGTCTGAATAAGAGAGGAAAAACAATATATGGGGCTGTAGAGAAAATAGAACCACATTTAAAAAAATATATATATATACAGGGGGACCTGTGCAGTAGATTGTGGCATAGAACCAGAGCATACTGCACCTCTGGTGTGACCATGCACCCAATTTATATTTAATGATTTCTCCACATATAACACACATGAAGACCTGTATAGTGCACAGAAGTATAGACTTACAGTTTTTACCTCACAACAGTACTGCTGTGAACATATAGTAAGTAGAGATAACCGCACTCGGTTCTCCGAGAACTGAACCCACCCGAAGTTCCAGGATTTGAGAGAATCTGAGCCGAGGCTCAGGTTTTCCCACCAGGCTCGGACTCCAAAACGAGGCAAAATGTCATCTTCCCTGCATTGGATCTCACATGTTTTTTATTTGCTATAAGTCCCTCCCACAGTGATTCGGGCACCATTTCATAATTTCAGGAAGCTTTAAAAGATTAAAGCAAGGAGTCACTGTTTGACAGGCATCCACATGTCCATAGTTAACTTAATATTGTGGCTGTTCGCAAAATAATATTTTTTATTTTTTTTAGTACAGGATGGAACATCTATATATTACTTGCAGTTTGGCTAAGTGTGTCACACTAGTGCTGAAACTTAACTACAGCACCTGCTGGTGTTTTTATTGTCACTGCCAGGTGCTCCTAAATACAGGGGCAGCATTAACCCTCGGTGCACAGTGCACACTGGTGTTTTTATGTCACTGCCTTCATTGCAGCCCAGAGGACCTCCTATTGTTATTTTTATTATTATTATTCTTATTATTATTATTAGTAGTAGTATTATTATTAGGGATGTGCACTTGCAATTTTTTGGGTTTTGTGTTTTGGTTTTGGGTTCGGTTCCGCGGCCGTGTTTTGGGTTCGACCGCGTTTTGGCAAAACCTCACCGAATTTTTTTTGTCGGATTCGGGTGTGTTTTGGATTCGGGTGTTTTTTTCAAAAAACCCTAAAAAACAGCTTAAATCATAGAATTTGGGGGTCATTTTGATCCCAAAGTATTATTAACCTCAAAAACCATAATTTCCACTCATTTTCAGTCTATTCTGAATACCTCACACCTCACAATATTATTTTTAGTCCTAAAATTTGCACCGAGGTCGCTGGATGACTAAGCTAAGCGACCCTAGTGGCCGACACAAACACCTGGCCCATCTAGGAGTGTCACTGCAGTGTCACGCAGGATGGCCCTTCCAAAAAACACTCCCCAAACAGCACATGACGCAAAGAAGAAAAAAAGAGGCGCAATGAGGTAGCTGTGTGAGTAAGCTAAGCGACCCTAGTGGCCGACACAAACACCTGGCCCATCTAGGAGTGTCACTGCAGTGTCACGCAGGATGGCCCTTCCAAAAAACACTCCCCAAACAGCACATGACGCAAAGAAGAAAAAAAGAGGCGCAATGAGGTAGCTGTGTGAGTAAGCTAAGCGACCCTAGTGGCCGACACAAACACCTGGCCCATCTAGGAGTGTCACTGCAGTGTCACGCAGGATGGCCCTTCCAAAAAACACTCCCCAAACAGCACATGACGCAAAGAAGAAAAAAAGAGGCGCAATGAGGTAGCTGTGTGAGTAAGCTAAGCGACCCTAGTGGCCGACACAAACACCTGGCCCATCTAGGAGTGGCACTGCAGTGTCACGCAGGATGGCCCTTCCAAAAAACACTCCCCAAACAGCACATGACGCAAAGAAGAAAAAAAGAGGCGCAATGAGGTAGCTGTGTGAGTAAGATAAGCGACCCTAGTGGCCGACACAAACACCTGGCCCATCTAGGAGTGGCACTGCAGTGTCACGCAGGATGGCCCTTCCAAAAAACACTCCCCAAACAGCACATGACGCAAAGAAGAAAAAAAGAGGCGCAATGAGGTAGCTGTGTGAGTAAGATAAGCGACCCTAGTGGCCGACACAAACACCTGGCCCATCTAGGAGTGGCACTGCAGTGTCACGCAGGATGGCCCTTCCAAAAAACACTCCCCAAACAGCACATGACGCAAAGAAGAAAAAAAGAGGCGCAATGAGGTAGCTGTGTGAGTAAGCTAAGCGACCCTAGTGGCCGACACAAACACCTGGCCCATCTAGGAGTGGCACTGCAGTGTCACGCAGGATGGCCCTTCCAAAAAACACTCCCCAAACAGCACATGACGCAAATAAAAATGAAAGAAAAAAGAGGTGCAAGATGGAATTGTCCTTGGGCCCTCCCACCCACCCTTATGTTGTATAAACAGGACATGCACACTTTAACCAACCCATCATTTCAGTGACAGGGTCTGCCACACGACTGTGACTGAAATGACGGGTTGGTTTGGACCCCCACCGAAAAAGAAGCAATTAATCTCTCCTTGCACAAACTGGCTCTACAGAGGCAAGATGTCCACCTCATCATCATCCTCCGATATATCACCGTGTACATCCCGCTCCTCACAGATTATCAATTCGTCCCCACTGGAATCCACCATCTCAGCTCCCTGTGTACTTTGTGGAGGCAATTGCTGCTGGTCAATGTCTCCACGGAGGAATTGATTATAATTCATTTTAATGAACATCATCTTCTCCACATTTTCTGGAAGTAACCTCGTACGCAGATTGCTGACAAGGTGAGCGGCGGCACTAAACACTCTTTCGGAGTACACACTTGTGGGAGGGCAACTTAGGTAGAATAAAGCCAGTTTGTGCAAGGGCCTCCAAATTGCCTCTTTTTCCTGCCAGTATAAGTACGGACTGTCTGACGTGCCTACTTGGATGCGGTCACTCATATAATCCTCCACCATTCTTTCAATGGTGACAGAATCATATGCAGTGACAGTAGACGACATGTCCGTAATCGTTGTCAGGTCCTTCAGTCCGGACCAGATGTCAGCATCAGCAGTCGCTCCAGACTGCCCTGCATCACCGCCAGCGGGTGGGCTCGGAATTCTGAGCCTTTTCCTCGCACCCCCAGTTGCGGGAGAATGTGAAGGAGGAGATGTTGACAGGTCGCGTTCCGCTTGACTTGACAATTTTGTCACCAGCAGGTCTTTGAACCCCAGCAGACTTGTGTTTGCCGGAAAGAGAGATCCAAGGTAGGTTTTAAATCTAGGATCGAGCACGGTGGCCAAAATGTAGTGCTCTGATTTCAACAGATTGACCACCCGTGAATCCTTGTTAAGCAAATTAAGGGCTCCATCCACAAGTCCCACATGCCTAGCGGAATCGCTCCCTTTTAGTTCCTCCTTCAATGCCTCCAGCTTCTTCTGCAAAAGCCTGATGAGGGGAATGACCTGACTCAGGCTGGCAGTGTCTGAACTGACTTCACGTGTGGCAAGTTCAAAAGGTTGCAGAACCTTGCACAACGTTGAAATCATTCTCCACTGCGCTTGAGACAGGTACATTCCACCTCCTATATCGTGCTCAATTGTATAGGCTTGAATGGCCTTTTGCTGCTCCTCCAACCTCTGAAGCATATAGAGGGTTGAATTCCACCTCGTTACCACTTCTTGCTTCAGATGATGGCAGGGCAGGTTCAGGCGTTTTTGGTGGTGCTCCAGTCTTCTGTACGTGGTGCCTGTACGCCGAAAGTGTCCCGCAATTCTTCGGGCCACCGACAGCATCTCTTGCACGCCCCTGTCGTTTTTTAAAAAATTCTGCACCACCAAATTCAAGGTATGTGCAAAACATGGGACGTGCTGGAATTTGCCCATATTTAATGCACACACAATATTGCTGGCGTTGTCGGATGCCACAAATCCACAGGAGAGTCCAATTGGGGTAAGCCATTCCGCGATGATCTTCCTCAGTTGCCGTAAGAGGTTTTCAGCTGTGTGCGTATTCTGGAAACCGGTGATACAAAGCGTAGCCTGCCTAGGAAAGAGTTGGCGTTTGCGAGATGCTGCTACTGGTGCCGCCGCTGCTGTTCTTGCGGCGGGAGTCCATACATCTACCCAGTGGGCTGTCACAGTCATATAGTCCTGACCCTGCCCTGCTCCACTTGTCCACATGTCCGTGGTTAAGTGGACATTGGGTACAACTGCATTTTTTAGGACACTGGTGAGTCTTTTTCTGACGTCCGTGTACATTCTCGGTATCGCCTGCCTAGAGAAGTGGAACCTAGATGGTATTTGGTAACGGGGGCACACTGCCTCAATAAATTGTCTAGTTCCCTGTGAACTAACGGCGGATACCGGACGCACGTCTAACACCAACATAGTTGTCAAGGCCTCAGTTATCCGCTTTGCAACAGGATGACTGCTGTGATATTTCATCTTCCTCGCAAAGGACTGTTGGACAATCAATTGCTTGGTGGAAGTAGTACAAGTGGGCTTACGACTTCCCCTCTGGGATGACCATCGACTCCCAGCAGCAACAACAGCAGCGCCAGCAGCAGTAGGCGTTACACGCAAGGATGCATCGGTGGAATCCCAGGCAGGAGAGGACTCGTCAGAATTGCCAGTGACATGGCATGCAGGACTATTGGCATTCCTGGGGAAGGAGGAAATTGACACTGAGGGAGTTGGTGGGGTGGTTTGCGTGAGCTTGGTTACAAGAGGAAGGGATTTACTGGTCAGTGGACTGCTTCCGCTGTCGCCCAAAGTTTTTGAACTTGTCACTGACTTATTATGAATGCGCTGCAGGTGACGTATAAGGGAGGATGTTCTGAGGTGGTTAACGTCCTTACCCCTACTTATTACAGCTTGACAAAGGCAACACACGGCTTGACAAATGTTGTCCGCATTTCTGGTGAAATACTTCCACACCGAAGAGCTGATTTTTTTGGTATTTTCACCAGGCATGTCAACGGCCCTATTCCTCCCACGGACAACAGGTGTCTCCCCGGGTGCCTGACTTAAACAAACCACCTCACCATCAGAATCCTCCTGGTCAATTTCCTCCCCAGCGCCAGCAACACCCATATCCTCCTCATCCTGGTGTACTTCAACACTGACATCTTCAATCTGACTATCAGGAACTGGACTGCGGGTGCTCCTTCCAGCACTTGCAGGGGGCATGCAAATGGTGGAAGGCGCATGCTCTTCACGTCCAGTGTTGGGAAGGTCAGGCATCGCAACCGACACAATTGGACTCTCCTTGTGGATTTGGGATTTCGAAGAACGCACAGTTCTTTGCGGTGCTTTTGCCAGCTTGAGTCTTTTCAGTTTTCTAGCGAGAGGCTGAGTGCTTCCATCCTCATGTGAAGCTGAACCACTAGCCATGAACATAGGCCAGGGCCTCAGCCATTCCTTGCCACTCCGTGTGGTAAATGGCATATTGGCAAGTTTACGCTTCTCCTCCGACAATTTTATTTTAGATTTTGGAGTCCTTTTTTTACTGATATTTGGTGTTTTGGATTTTACATGCTCTGTACTATGACATTGGGCATCGGCCTTGGCAGACGACGTTGCTGGCATTTCATCGTCTCGGCCATGACTAGTGGCAGCAGCTTCAGCACGAGGTGGAAGTGGATCTTGATCTTTCCCTAATTTTGGAACCTCAACATTTTTGTTCTCCATATTTTAATAGGCACAACTAAAAGGCACCTCAGGTAAACAATGGAGATGGATGGATACTAGTATACTTATGGATGGACGAGCGACTGCCGACACAGAGGTAGCTACAGCCGTGGACTACCGTACTGTGTCTGCTGCTAATATAGACTGGATGATAATGAGATGAAATCAATATATATATATATAATATCATTAGTACTGCAGCCGGACAGGTATATATATTTATTATGTAATGACTGATGACGGACCTGCTGGACACTGTCAGCTCAGCAGCACCGCAGACTGCTAAATTAAGCTACTATAGTAGTATGTATAAAGAAGAAGAAAGAAAAAAAAAACCACGGGTAGGTGGTATACAATTATGGATGGACCAGCGACTGCCGACACAGAGGTAGCTACAGCCGTGGACTACCGTACTGTGTCTGCTGCTAATATAGACTGGATGATAATGAGATGAAATCAATATATATATATATAATATCACTAGTACTGCAGCCGGACAGGTATATATATTTATTATGTAATGACTGATGACGGACCTGCTGGACACTGTCAGCTCAGCAGCACCGCAGACTGCTACAGTAAGCTACTATAGTAGTATGTATAAAGAAGAAGAAAGAAAAAAAAAAAACCACGGGTAGGTGGTATACAATTATGGATGGACCAGCGACTGCCGACACAGAGGTAGCTACAGCCGTGGACTACCGTACTGTGTCTGCTGCTAATATAGACTGGATGATAATGAGATGAAATCAATATATATATATATATAATATCACTAGTACTGCAGCCGGACAGGTATATATATTTATTATGTAATGACTGATGACGGACCTGCTGGACACAGTCAGCTCAGCAGCACCGCAGACTGCTACAGTAAGCTACTATAGTAGTATGTATAAAGAAGAAGAAAGAAAAAAAAAAACCACGGGTAGGTGGTATACAATTATGGATAGACCAGCGACTGCCGACACAGAGGTAGCTACAGCCGTGGACTACCGTACTGTGTCTGCTGCTAATATAGACTGGATGATAATGAGATGAAATCAATATATATATATATAATATCACTAGTACTGCAGCCGGACAGGTATATATATTTATTATGTAATGACTGATGACGGACCTGCTGGACACTGTCAGCTCAGCAGCACCGCAGACTGCTACAGTAAGCTACTATAGTACAGGTTGAGTATCCCTTATCCAAAATGCTTGGGACCAGAGGTATTTTGGATATCGGATTTTTCCGTATTTTGGAATAATTGCATACCATAATGAGATATCATGGCAATGGGACCTAAATCTAAGCACAGAATGCATTTATGTTTTATATGCACCTTATACACACAGCCTGAAGGTAATTTTAGCCAATATTTTTTTATAACTTTGTGCATTAAACAAAGTGTGTCTACATTCACACAATTCATTTATGTTTCATATACACCTTATATACACAGTCTGAAGGTCATTTAATACAATATTTTTAATAACTGTGTGTATTAAACAAAGTTTGTGTACATTGAGCCATCAGAAAACAAAAGTTTCACTATCTCACTCTCGCTCAAAAAAGTCCGTATTTCGGAATATTCCGTATTTCGGATATTTGGATATGGGATACTCAACCTGTAGTATGTATAAAGAAGAAGAAAGAAAAAAAAAAACACGGGTAGGTGGTATACAATTATGGATGGACCAGCGACTGCCGACACAGAGGTAGCTACAGCCGTGGACTACCGTACTGTGTCTGCTGCTAATATAGACTGGATGATAATGAGATGAAATCAATATATATATATATATAATATCACTAGTACTGCAGCCGGACAGGTATATATATTTATTATGTAATGACTGATGACGGACCTGCTGGACACAGTCAGCTCAGCAGCACCACAGACTGCTACAGTAAGCTACTATAGTAGTATGTATAAAGAAGAAAGAAAAAAAAAAACCACGGGTAGGTGGTATACAATATTATATATATATTATATACAATTATATATATATATATATATATATATATATATTAAACTGGTGGTGACTGGTGGTCAGGTCACTGGTCACACTATCAGCAACTTGCAAGTAGTACTCCTAAGCAGACAATCACAATATATATTATACTGGTGGTCAGTGTGGTCACAATGGCAGTGTGGCACTCTGGCAGCAAAAGTGTGCACTGTACGTTATATGTACTCCTGAGTCCTGCTCTCAGACTCTAACTGCTACCCACTGTCAGTGTCTCCCCCACAAGTCAGATAATATACAGTCACACTATCTATCACTTCAGTAAGTAACTAACTAGTACTCCTCCTAATGCTCCCCAAAATTACTACTGTGTCTCTCTCTACTGTCTCACTCTCTTCTCTATAAACGGAGAGGACGCCAGCCACGTCCTCTCCCTATGAATCTCAATGCACGTGTGAAAATGGCGGCGACGCGCGGCTCCTTATATAGAATCCGAGTCTCGCGATAGAATCCGAGCCTCGCGAGAATCCGACAGCGGGATGATGACGTTCGGGCGCGCTCGGGTTAACCGAGCAAGGCGGGAAGATCCGAGTCGCTCGGCCCCGTGTAAAAAAACATGAAGTTCGGGCGGGTTCGGATTCCGAGGAACCGAACCCGCTCATCCCTAATTATTATTACATTTTATTTATAAGGTGCCACAAATGGTTTGCAGCGTCATACAAAGGACAGTACAGGGAGACAAAATTTAGCAGTACAGTACATCAATAACAAAAATAGAGTACAGGTAACAAGGAGCACCACACATTCTCAAGACATAATACAGCTAAGATGTAAGTAGTGAGGGACTAATCATAGAGATGAACCTTTACCGGCAGGAGAAACAGTGGGTAAAGATGGTCGCTGAGTAGGTGAGAGTAGGAGAGAGCTGCGAGTTAAATGTGTCGAGAAGAGGGCTTTGACAAGAAGAGGAAAGAGTGCCCTGCTCTGAATAGCTAACAATCTAGTGGGAAGGGGCGACAGACAGATGACATGAGATGCAAGCAAGCGGGAGGTAGCCTGATGGCAGTATGTAAGCAAAGCAGAGATGTTCAAGGCATGAGGCAGGGGGATGGAGGAGCAACCTCAGGACTAGGTTATGCATCGGAACGGTACGCTTTGATGAATAGGTGGTTTTTAGTGCCCGTTTGAAGCTTTGCAAGGTCGGGGAGAGTCTAATGGAGCGGAGGAGCGCGTTCCACTGAAGGGGTACAGCATGGACAAAATCTTGAACTCGAGCATGGGAAGCAGAGGGCAGAGGAGAGGCAATGGTCATTTGCTGACCGTAGGGGGCGGGAGGGAGTATGAAGGGAGAGGAGGCTGGAGCAGTGGAATTAGAGATGGTCTTGTATCTGAGGGTGAGGAGTTTGAAGAGGATTCTGTAGGGGAAAGGGAGCCAGTGTAGATCATGTCAAAGGGGAATGGCAGATGTGGAGCGGCAGGAGAGGAAGATAAGGCTAGCTGCGGAGTTGAGGACAGACTGGAGGGGAGCAAAACGGGAGCAAGTTAGGCCAATGAGAACATTGCAGTAGACGAGTCATGAGATGACCAATGAGTGGATGATAAGTTTAGTTGCACTCTGGAAGAGAAATGGCCTGAAGCAAGCAATTTTGCATAGCTGGAACCGACAGGATTGTGCCAGAGCTTGGATGTGAGGTGCAAAGAAGAGGGAGGAGTCAAGAGTGACACTCAAGCAGCGGCATTGGGGAACGGGGGAGATGATGGTGTTGTCAACAGCAATAGAGATATTGGTAGGGGGTGTTGCTCTGGCTGGGGGAAAGATAATGAGTTCAGTTTTGTCCATGTTGAGCTTCAGTGAGCACTCAGCCATCCAGGAGGAGATGGCAGAGAGGCAGCTGGAAACCTGAGGGTGGACAGAGGGGGACAGATCAGGAGAGGAGAGGTAGAGTTGTGTGTCATCAGCATTGAGGTGGTATTGAAGGCCAAAGGAGTTAATGAGTGCACCCAGAGAAGAGGTGTACAGGGAGAACAGAAGAGGGCCTAGGACAGAACCCTGAGGGACACCAACAGGAAAGATGGAAGGGTGTGAGGTGGTTCCAGAGGTAGACACAGAGAAGGAGCGGTTAGTGAAGTAAGAGGTAAACCAGTCACAGACAGTGTTAGAGAAGCCAACGTTTTGGAGTGTGCGGAGGAGAAGAGGATGATCCACGGTTTCAAAGGCAGCAGAGAGGTACAGAAGGATGAGCAGAGGGAAGTGTCCCCTGGATTTGGCTGAAAGCAGGTCATTGGTGACTTTCACCAGGGCAGTCTCAGTGGAGTGGAGTGGAGTGGGCGAATGCCAGATTGTAGTGGATCAAGGATGGAGATGTCAGAGAGGTAGCTTGTGAGACAGCTGTAGACCAGCCATTAAAGTAGTTTGTAGGCGAATGGGAGAAGAAAGATGGGGTGGTAGCTAGTGACTGATGAAGGGTCGAGGTTGGATTTTTTAAGAATAGGTGAGACCAAAGCATGTTTGAATGGTGAGGGACAATACATGGACAGCATTACTCATTTGTGCACAGTGCACACTGATGGGTTTTTGTGTCACTGCTCGCAGTGCAGCCCATACGTTCTCCTATTATGGGGACAGCATTAAGCCTTGGAACAGACTGATTTTTTTTGTCACTGCCCGCATTTCAGCATTAACCCTTTATTGTTACACACTGGTGCATGCCACCATTACTATAATTATATGTAACAACCCAGATCTGTAACTCTGTGACTGTGTGGCTAACACTGGGCGTGGCTAGAAGCTCTCATTGGGTTAGCAGCAGGTCTATCACACCCAGTGCACAGCTGATTGGGTGAGAAATGCCCTCCCACACAGGTTACATCCAATGGAAGGCTCTGCCCTTTGGCTGCTGTGTGTTCTCAGAGCAGGATTAACAATGGGGCTGATGGAACTGCAGCTCCAGGTCCACACCCCAAAATAGACCCACTGCATCTGTAGCAACATACCCTCCAACAATTTACACATTCTCCTATATAATAGCCTAGATCTGTCACTCTGTGACTGTGTGGCTAACGCTGGGCATGGCTAGGAGCTCTCATTGGGTTAGCAGCAGGTCTATCACACCCAGTGCACAGCTGATTGGCCGAGAAATGCCCTCCCACACAGGTTACATCCGATGGGAGGCTCTGCCCTTTGGTTGCTGTGTGTTCCCAGAGCAGGATAAACAATGGGGCTGATGGAACTGCAGCTCCAGGTCCACACCCCAAAATAGGCCCACTGCATCTGCAGCAGCATACCCTCCAACAATTTACACACAAAAATTGGTACAAATCCTAAAAAGGGGGCGTGGCCACAGGTAAAGTGTCGTTGTCACGCCCCTTTTCCTATACTTTCAATGGAAGTTTGGAGAGCCAAAAATCGGTAAAGACCATAAAAAAAAGGTACTGTACCTGCCAAAAAGGTACAGTTGGAGGGTATGCCACTGCATCTGCAGCAAGTCTCTGTGCTACAGATAGGGGGAAAAAATAATTTTACTGCAGCATCCTATGTCCTTCTGCCAGTCCACCTGCCCCTCCGGCATCAACAGTCCCCACTCCCTAGCCGCGGCGCAGGCGGAACAAAAGCTGCTGCGGCCACCGGCATAGATGTGTATGAAAACGGTGCAGCGGAAGGCTTTCATAAAAGTGCCTCCCCGCCACAGCCGCGCCCAGATCCCCAGAGGCCCTGACTCCGCAACACAGCACCTGGGCTGCCGGCCTGGAAGCCTCGAAATGGCTAATGTAACGGATAGAGTGGGTGATATCGTGGAGGGTAATGTCTGGACGCTGAAGGTGACATTGCTGTGCTGTGCAGTGGGTGTGCAGTGTCACTGACACTGCACAGCACTCTCACCTTTTACATTGACTCAGCCAGTCAGTCAGATCGCCAGCCAGTCACTATTGTTAGCGCCGGTGTCCCAATGCGCCGCATTACAGGGAAGTAGACGCACTAAATAAACTACAGCTCCCAGCAGCCCTTAGCGCTGAAGCATTCTGGCACTAAGGCCTGCTGGGAGCTGTAGTTTATTGAGCGCATCTTTTTCCCTGTAATGCGGCGCATTGGGACACCGGTGCTAACAACAGTGACTGGCTGCTTGGCTGCTGCGCGAGTCTCCTGGAGAGCCACTGCCAAAGGGAGGACAGCAGCTTAGCTGCTTCCAGGAGGAGCAGCAGGAGAAGCATTACCCGTCCCTCCCCCACTCGCAGTAACTCTGGCCCCCATCTGCGGCACCCCCACACACGCCCCTCCACCACCCGCAGTGGTTCTGGACACCCTCCCCGACCTGCAGCACCCCCGCACCCGTCCCTCTCCCACCCGCGGCACCCCCGCAACTGCTCCTCCCCCACCCGCAGTGGTTACGTTCCCCCACCCGCGGCACCCACGCACCCTCCCCTCCCCCATCCACGTCACCACTGCACCAGTAGCACCTCCACAACCGCTCCTCCCACACCCGCGGCACCCCCAGGCCCCCTCCCCTATCCGCAGCGGCCTTTAAGCTCTTTTGCATGGCCACTGGGGGCAGCAGCAGCTTTATCTGTGATCCACACCTGGGGGATGGCAGCCTGTAAGCTCTGTTTCATGGCTCCTGCCTCCCCAGGGCTTGCGGCAGAGGTGGCATCTTCATCTGTGATCTTCCCATGGGAGGCAGTGGCCTGTAAGCTCCTTTACTTGATTGCCACCTCACCAGGGCCTCCAGCGTCATCCGTCTTCGGCAGCTATTCCTTGTTCCTCCTTCATGGTCAGACTCACAACTGCTGCCTTGCACTGGCTAATATTAGCCAGCCCAAGGGGGTGGGGTGATGACATGGCAAGCCACAATTGGCTTGCTATGGCCATCTTGAATTTATAAAATGGCACCACCACAGTGCTCCCACTGCTGAATTCTGCACTAATGGCTGATGGGGACTGGATCCTCCAGGATCTAGGTCATGTCACCATGTCTACCACCACTATTCCCACACCTCCCGCGGCTATATATGCCACATCCTGCTGCCCCGTCTACCAGGTCCCAGAGCATAAGGAGATGGTGCTGTGATCCCTCTGGATCCTACACCACCACCGCAATGATGGGGTGCAGAGCTGTTGGGATCAGAGATTGTTAACCTGCTCTGGTCTCAGCAGCCTACACACTGAGCAATTGGTCAGCTAGTAAGTATCAGGTCTCCTAGTTTTTGAGCATGTTTAAAAACCAGGAGACCCCACAGGTGACCAGAATCTGGTTAACTGGTCAGTCGGCAGAGAGTACACACTTGTCTAATGTCGGTTGTTTGGGAGTCGGATCTCCCTAGGTTTGGACAAGTTTGTACCCAGCTTAAGAATCCATTCATATTGTGTAGGTATGAAAATCCCAAGAGACCCCACAGGTGACCAGACTCTGGTTAACTGGTCAGTCGGCAGAGAGTACACACTTGTTTAATGTCGGCTGTTCGGGAGTCGGATCTCCCTAGGTTTGGACAAGTTTGTACCCATCTTAAGAATCTATTCCTATTGTGTAGGTATGAAAATCCCAGTGTGAGACCACTTTGAAGTAGACATACTTTTAAGGGTAAGGATAACATGTATCCTGGGAATTACATTCAGAGGCTGGGGATACTGTATATTAGTTATTATTGCAAGAAATCAGACCTATTTGCTGATCAGAGAACAGAGATGAATGATGTCTAAGGGAGTAGCTGGATGGAGCCAAATATAGTTTGAAGACGCAGTATTGGTTCCATTGCATAACATCGGTTGGCCCATCAGACAACTAAGTAACTCTCAGGTTACTCAATTTGTCTGGAAAACTACGCTGCTGGGGCCAGTGGAAGTGCATCTGAGGATGCAGCCACTGACTTTGGGATGCCCAGAAAATGGACCAACATGCTCCTGCTTTCTACATTGCTCCCCCTCTCTGCACCTAACAGAGGCAGCAGCTAACAGGGCACTATGACCGATGTTGCAGCTATATTAAGGCATATGCGCAGTGTGTCTCCGACACATACGTATTCCTCAGAACATTGACCGATAGTGTAAAAATCCCAACAGTGTCCTCCTCTGAATCAGCCCCATAGTCCAGGAATAATTTGCATATTTTGTGTTTTTATGGAGAACAACTTTACACAGCCCATCCAAGCTTTCTGGCTTTAATAAAAACAGATTCCAACAATATAAGGGACCATTTAACAAGACACAGAGGTGTGGAGATTTAATTATATTATGTATTTCTGTACAAGCTGTGGTCCACGAGGAACCACAGCATAAACAGTGAAAAAGTCAGGGAAAGAGCTGACATAGGGGTATATTCAATTGAAGTCGAAAACTGCCGTCTGTCGAAAAGACAGCAGTTTTCGACTTTTTTTGCTCGAATCCTGATTCGACATATTCAATATTTAGCAAAACTTTTCGACAAGTCGATAAATTCGACTTGTCGAAAAGCACGTGGATCGACGGAATAGCTGCTGATCCACATGTTAATGTCGAAAACGGGGCCAAATCCGACAGGTTTTGGCCCCCTTTTCGGCCATCTCAGTCCGACATCAAAATGATGTCTGACTGAGATAGGGACCCGGAGGAGGCGAGGAGGGGGAGCCGCAGGGAGACGGGGGGACAGTCGGCGGGTATACAGGGAGATCAGCGCTACAGTAGCGCTGCAGCTGGCTGTCACTCACCCGCCCGACCTCACGGCAGCTTCCACCCGGCTCCAGCACGCTGCTGGAGCCGGGTGGAAGCTGCCGTGAGGTCGGGCGGCTGAGTGACATCCTGCTGCAGCGCTACTCCGTAGCGCTGATCTCCTCTGGCTGCCGCCGGCTGTCCCCACGCGGCTCGCCCCCCCTCTCCTCCTCTGGGTCCCATCTAAATTCGACTTGGAAAAGTCGAATTTTAGATGGGATTGAATAGGGGTTGTCAGATCCATTCCGACAAATACACGTCGGAATGGATCCGACTTTAATTGAATATACCCCATAATGTATATAAACAAACCCCATAGTCTAATTAGTTTGGCCACTCATTATTTGCTTGATAAATGTCCCCTAATGGTTCTGTTTTGTTATCACTCATTCCAAAGTACTAATATTTGGTATGTTGCAGGTACTATCTACTATTATCACATACCAAATCCTATTACTTTTAAAAGAATTAATTTTGTTGCAGTAAGTTATAATGTGTTAATTAACACAGAATATTGTAACTTTTACTATATTGATTAATTAACATAATTACAGTAACAGAAAAGTCTAATTCCTTAAACAACGATTATCATTGAATCACAATATATTTATTAGTCATCATAAAATGTAATTTGCAATGCTATGACTCATACCCGATTAGTAGAAGTTCAAATGTATTAACTAATTAACTCAAAATAAAGTTCGAAACACAGTATTGCAAATGTCTTAATTAACACTACAGAAATGACTCAAATAATGATTAAGTCTCAGGCAGAACATTTTCTCATAGCCAATGTTTACAATGAAATCTATCTTAGATACTTAAATCATTCAATGAAACCATTCTCAACAATATTAATCAAAACTTCCACTTTATCCTCACAATTACTGGCTAATGCACAACCAAGACCTAAATGTATTTTGACTACATGATTGCAGGCCTAGGTTACCCACAAAATAACCACACAGATCATGTTACTGTTTCTCAGTAAAAGACAATATATCAATTTATCATTCAATATTTTCAGGATATTGCCCCAAAACAGACGTTGTCATGGGTACCCACAAATATTAAGGATCCCCCAGAGGTACCATGTACAATGGAGGGATTGGCAAAATCTGTTGTGGTCCCACCTTTTCCGAATGAAAATGCAGCCCCTATAAATTTCTATAGGGGCTGCTATGCAGTTCGATTTACCAAGCACATTCCAGAGCTTAGCCACCTACAGTAACCTATGGGCTACTGTTTCACAAATTAATCCCCTGGATCCCTCAATGTTAGCCCGGGCTGGTACATGCACCAGCCGAATGCCACACATGACCATTCACCGCAGGGAAACCAAACCTGGGAGCATTGTGGAAATATTACACTGTCCTACTGCTTCAAAGCTCTTCACTAGGGCGGCTCTTATTGGAGCCCATTTCCTGGCAAGAGAAAAATTGGTAAATTTGTGTGATAATAATAATTTCCTTTGCAAATTTGTGTGAAAAATATTTATCATATTAGGGGCAAGATGTACTAAGCCTTAAAAAGTGATAAAGTGGAGAGTGATAAACTACCAGCCAATAAGCCCTTATCTGTAATTTTTCAAATATAGCCTGTGATATGGCAGTAAGGAGCTGATTGGCTGGTATTTATCCCTCTCTACTTTATAACTTTTCATGGCTTAGTACATTCTATATGCATATGATGATAAACATGCCCCTAAATGAGATCTAGGTGGCACAGCTGTATTCCATTAATTATACTGTAAACTGGAGAAGTGTCCTTTCAAACAGTCATTTTCTTTTCGGAATACATTGTACCAGTGTCTTTAGACAGATCCAAGCTATCATAGGTTTTGCCAATTACTGTTGGCAGTTCATCAAGACATATTATTCCCTGGATGATCTCATTATGGATTTGACCTAGAAAACTCTTAATCCCCAAATGTGGCCTTCTCAAACATCTTAATCCTTCTGTTTTGCCAAAGAAGACATTATAAGACACCCTGAAAACTCCCACCCTTTTATCCTTTAGGTAGTTGCATTAACTACTGGTATGGCAGGCTCAGGGACTTCCCAAGGGCGTGGCCTTACCGTGGGGGTTGTGATCACGCCCTTTTATGCAAACTAAAGAGAGGGTTTGAGTGCTGCGCCGATTTTGGAGGGGACAGTATCGTGCCCCTCAGCCAGGTGCAAATCTAGAAGGGAGGCCACGTCATCTGTGAGATCGCGCCCTCCCTACCCCCCCCCCCCCACACACATACACACACACCGGCAGAAGAGACTGCTGCTGCTGCACCACCACAACCAGGCCAGCACACAGCAGTGTGGAGCGAGGGGGACGGCAGAAAACCCAGGCCTTCCTTGGGCCCCTCCAATCAGGCCCAGGTCTCGGTAGCAGTGCCAATAAGCTGCATCCTTGTAAATTTATCTCCTACAAATTCCTCATAACACAGAGAAACTATGGCAACAGTGATAGGGAGCTATTGACCATCAAGTTGGCTCAGTGGAAACATTTACTTGAGGTTGCAATCTTTCCAGCAACCATTTGTACAGATCAACTGCTCTATCTTAATACTGAGCAGTGCTTCAATACTTGCCAAGCAATATGGTAATTGTTCTCCTAATTTACATATTATTTACCTGCTCAACTATAGGCCAGGTCCTGAAATCAGCAAAGTAAAGGCCCTGAAAACTCATCTCTTCAGACAAGCCTACCAAATTCCAGACCCACACACATAACCTTCAATGCTTCCCTATCCAGTTACATCCCCTCTGTACAGTCCACATAACCTCACATTTTGTCCTCCAACATTGCTGGGTGATCATATCATACAACCCATTAAGAACCTAGCAATCTGGGGAACAATTATGTAACAGGTAGCATCTATCCTTGTGTATCAATGCCTATTTCCCTATAGATTGTAAGCTTGCGAGCAGGGCCTTCCTACCTCTGTCTGTCTGTCTGTCTTTGCCCAGTTTTGTTCTATAACTGTTGTTCTAATTGTAAAGCGCAACGGAATATGCTGCGCTATATAAGAAACTGCTAATAAATAATAATAAATAAAGTATATGTGCTGTCTGTGTTTTGACTCTTAGAACATGGAATGCCATCAGAATGCAAACCTGTTTTAGGTTACAGCTGAATTTTGGATATTGCAAGATACTCCTCTTTGGAAAATGGATTCCTCTAGATCTTCATGTCATATTATTATACAGGACTTCTTGAGAATCTGGACATACTGATAATAAGAAGATTCAAAAATGATATTCATTCTTCTGGATTCCCTGGTGACTGCAGACAGCTAATAGCTTACATCACCAGGGCTCTGACTTCAATCCTGCTTTGCCTATTTACACAATATCTCACTGTTAGAATGTTAGGTGCACTGACTCCAGTGTTTGCTGCAGACTTCTTTTGTTGGATTCCAGTGTTTTACTTATTAATAAGAATCTGTTTCCTGATTTTGCACTGTGCTCAGGGCCGGTTCTTTGCCATATGGCGCCTCGGGCAAAATATAGGGGCGTGGCTTCAAATGGGGGCGTGACCACGGTGCTGAAAGAAAAAATAAAATAAAAAAAAAGTATACTTACCATCCCCGTTCCTGATCCAGACCGCCTCCGCCGGCGCCGCCGCTCTTCTCCTCTCTTCGATCTATAGGAGAGACGTTATTACGTCTCTCCCATAGAACAGCATAGACACTAGAGGTCAATTATGACCCCTAGTGTCTGTGCCAGTATGTTGTGCGGTGCGCGATGACGTCATCGCGCATCGCACAGCAAAGGTCCTCTCCATGAAGGGAAACTAGACCATAGCGTCTAGTTTCCCTTCATGGAGCGGACCTCTGCTGTGCGGTGCGCGATGACGTCATCGCGCACTGCACAACTAAGGTCCTCTCAATGAAGGGAAACTAGACGCTACGCGTCTGGTTCCCTTCAAAGCGGGGGGGCACAGCAGGGCACAGCGGGGGGCACAGTGGCGGATCTTGCCCTGGTGCGGCGCCCTCCGGATGGCGCCGGCGCACTCCGGATGGCGCCGGCGCCCTCCGGAAGGCGGCGCCCCGGGCAAAAGTACCGCTTGCCCGTGGCAAGAACCGCCACTGACTGTGCTCTGTGAATTTTGGTTCCTAATCCTAACACACCTTGGAGCTCCTTTGGCTTCTGTTTTGGTAATGTCCACAATGATCTAGTTCATGCATACAGCCTCCCAGACAATTACTACCAGCTAGCCATATGAAAAGGCAGGTCAGTGGGCTCCAGCCTGCAGAACTTTCAGAGGATAGGAAGTCCAAAACTCTATGTTAGTATCACACATATACAGTATATCGGGATGCAGTTAATTTGCCGTCAGTCAGGTTCCCAGTGGTCAGGATACCGACGCCGGAATCCCAACTGCTGACAATGGCGACAGCCGTAATCCAGGCAAATGGGGGCTATTCCCACTCGTGGGTGTCCATGACACCCATAGAGTGGTAATAGAGCCTGTGGCAAGCGCAGCAAGCCCGCAAGGGAACACTTTGCACTTTCTTACAGGTGGGCATGCACAGGCACAAGAAAGACATCTGAAAGTGGGAAGTCTCTTTAAATACTGTATATGTTTCATTATTTATACCAGAAGGCAGCTGAAAGGTTATAACAATTCATTGTGAATACTATATAGGCTAACGCTCCTCCTCACCTCTATGGTGCGCTGGCGGACACTAGATGACGCCCGACGCAGCAATTCAAGTGTTGCTCTGTTTGGACACACACACCTACACACACATACCTCAGCATGGCAGAGCCCGACTCCCAGCAGCTCCGTCATTTTGACCAGCTGGTAACTAGTCATGTTATAATCAGTTAGGGACAATGGTTTTTAATAAATAAAAATGTGTATCAACATGCAAAACTTTCAATAAATTCTGAAAAATATTAGTACATACTGTACAATGTAGAAGTGTCCCCCGAGTGAGAAATCTAAGAACATATCTTTCTTGTAAGATTCCTTTTATTGCAATGTCAGCAGAACAATGTTCATTTTTAGAGACATTACAGTCTAGAACTCAAGAATTTGCATCATTCTGATATTTTGTTATCAGTAAAGAAAAAGAAAATGAATTAATTCCATTCATTAGCATTTCGTATGACATCTGCTAGATTGTGACATTTTCACAGTTTCCATCATTAGAATAGGTATGTGAGCTCGAACTGACATAAAGGATTTAAGAGTAAAAATAGAAAATTGAAATGATTATGTAAACTGCATCTTGAAAACTTTTCACAAGTCATTTGCATACGTCTTTCTTTTCTCCCTCTGTTTCTGATGAATATTTCTGGTAAAACATTAAATGCCCTTGTTGTTCTGCTAGAAAACAAAATACAAATCTGCATAATTCTCTGACAAGTGTGCAGGGAATACTTTCTATATGGTAATGTTTGCTTAGAATGTGGAATTTAAGGAGATCAGGTTTGAAAAAATGCATTTAAATTAAATCTGAAGATGGGCATGCACTATACATTATCTGGCAGATTATCTGCCAGATCTGGCTGGTTGGGATGAAAATCTGGTAATGGATGAGAGCAATTGACATTCCACCATTTGCGCTCAAACACTGGAAAATGGACAAAACCTGTCACTCATAAAAATTGGTTAAGTACGTGATTTAACCAATTTGTCTGAGTGATAGGTTTTGTCCATTTTCCAGTTTGGGAGCAAATAGTCAATTGTCATTTGCTCTCATCCTTCACCAGATTTTCATTCCAATCAACCAGATCTGGCAGATAATCTGCCAGATAATTGTATAGTATATGCAGTGTCGGACTGGGGCATGAAGGGCCCACCGGGGGAATGCAGTGGTAGGGGCCCATGTTGGGGGGTGTAGCCAGTCTCTAGAGAGGGTGTGCCCAGCCACCACATTGGTTTGCCTAACCATTTGCAAGTGTTGGTCCCCTAGATAAATATGTACAGTAAATACTGTAGTACATGCAAGATAATGTATTAGATTAGTAACAGCACAGTCTGGAACCTGATCCCTAGAGGAGGGGGTGGGCCGCCAGGCAGTAGGGCCCACCGGTGGTTTCCCCTGTACTCCTATAGGCCAGTCCAACCCTGAGTGTATGCCCATCTTAAATAACATACAGTACCGATACAATATATCGGAGGTGATTTGTGAAGCACAAAACAGGCGCTCTACCCAAGCACCTTTGGACCTACCTTAGGCCAACATTTTACAAAGGGACCACCAGGGTTTGCTAGGCACAGAGGGAGGAGTTGAGTGATGTATGGAGTAGGTCATACTTGTGTACCCTCCCGGAAGCTGCAGGAGACTACCAATTTTTGGGGTAGTTCCCCACATCCCCGAAAGAGTAGGCAGCTCTCCCGCATCCTACCTGCTTCCTAGTTATGCGGACAGGATGGTATAACTGCCACCAGCAGCCGCGTGCCCCTGGGAGCTGGAAGAAAGCGGGGCTAAATAACTAGTATTACGTCATTTAGCGCCACCCCTTGTCACGGACCCGCGAATCGCAGGTGTTTTCTGTGTTGGGGAGGAGCTTCTCCCGGAGAGGAGACTTGAAAAGTAGGTAACTATGGAGTAGGTGCACTGGTCATGTTGTAGGGCATACAGAATCAATGTTTCAGTTCATGGAAATGAATGAAGTGAGATGGAGGAGTGGAGCGGAGACATTCTCACGAGCACAGACAGTTCCACACGGCAAACAGACATACATTTTATACTTTGTTGGAAAAGCGAATTCCTTGCACCCTTTGAGCAACAGAATAAAACATTGAATTTGCACGCGCACAAAATTGTCATCTATAAAAGGCATTTATCAACATTTATTATCTTTATAAACCATATAGAACACTTGTGCAGTTTTGTTGTATAATATTTAACCATGTATATGAATGAACGGGCATTTTCCAGCCTCTTTAGATATTGAGGTATACATATAGGTTGCATAACAAGCTTCCAAAGTGGTAAAAACAAATTAGCAATGCATATCAGGCAGTGGCGTATCTAGAGAGGAGGCGACCCGTGTGCAGTCTCCGGGGTGTGGTTCCCCTCCTATCCCATCCCGTAGCCGGCAGCAACGCTGTTAGCACTCTGTCTGAGCACTAGAGACTCTGGCACAGTGCCAGAGTCTACAGCGCATGCGCAAGTCACGGGAAAAATGGAGCGGCGGCCATTTTTCTGGAGACCTGCGCATGCGCTGTAGACTCTGGAACTGTGCCAGAGTCTCTAGTGTTCAGACAGAGTGCTAACAGCGTTGCTGCGGCTGCCGGCTACGGGACTCGGGAGAGGAGGGGACCTACACCCGGACACCAGAAAGGTAATTATATATAGGAGAAATGGGTGCAGTGTGTGCGGTGTGGGCCCCCTCGGGACCCAAGGGCCGTGTGCACTGCACACACTTTACCCATATAGATATGCCACTGATATCAGGTGTTCTTTGTAAAACACAATGGCCCAGATGTAATGTAATGCAAGTCGTCCGGATCGCCGAGATTCTGGACGAACTTGGAAGTTTTTTTTAAAGCAGCAAACATTTACAAGGCAAAACAAGGTTGGTTTTAGCTTGTAAATGTTTGCTGCTTTAAACAAAACATAAGAGTTCGGCCGAAATCTCGGAGCTCCGGCCGTCTTGCACTGCATTACATCCAGACCCATATCTCCCAACTTCTAAGCATTGCGGCAAAGCCACGTGCTCCTGAAAAGGGGGCAGGACTTCAGGTGGGTAGGGAATTGGCCTCAAATAGGTGGCTATTGTCTTGTGTCATGTCCCCTGTTTTCATCATTTTGGGGGTGTACCCAGCATTCCCCAAACAGTTGGGCAGCCCCCAGGCTCACTTCCCTGCACTGTTTAGATGCTGTGCTATTCAGAGATCACCCACAAAGCAGTGGTGGTCAAAGGCTTCCCAACCTTTCCTCGTGCCTACGGGACACTGCAGCCCACGGGTGGGACAGTGGGGTCTTCATGAAATGGTGAAAAGAATGGAGAAGTGAGCCAGTACGAAAGTTGCCCATGCAAACCAATTATATATATATGTTTGACAATGTCTTCTGTGTAAACTGTGTGCAATACTACATCAGCCAGTGGCATAGGTCTATGTCTTGCACCACTTATCCCTATACACTTCTACTGGCAGGATAACACTGACATGGATAGGACTTGATAAACTTTATTGATCCAGACAATTTTCATTGCAAACCCTGAAATCATGTTCCACATATTTCATCTCTTCTCTGGATATTTTTCTGGAAAGCATGATAGAAAAAGCCACAAGAATGAAATTAATCCTGATTAAGAAATTGACACTAGAATGTTTTTCAGGAGCTGTGGTATATTCCTGAGGCTTCAGAGACTAAGGGGCCTATTTATCAAATATTAAGTATCCCCTGAACATTTCATGAAGGGGTCGCAGGAGATATCTCAATATCTGGTTCCTCCATTTCGATAGCAGCCAGAGCCCACACAGGTTTTTTTATGGGGGCTGCAAAACTGTCAGATTTACCAAGCTCCAGAATAAATTCCAGAGTGTGGCCCAGCACATCTGAAGATGGTGTTAGCCCGTTGTAGCCCATAGGCAACATTTCACAAAAATTACAGAGAGAGGGTTCCTCAGGAACCCTCCCCATTAATGGTCACCACACAATCATGCGTGGTCAGTAGACAGCACATGTGAAGAGAACACAATAGAGGTGCAAAGAGTTTGCTGATGTGATTACTTCACTCTGAACACATTGCAAGGGCATTCTTATTTCAGAGCCACTGTCCCTTGCGGGTATATAGTGATACAGTTGGGAGATGTACAATCTCTTATTGACGCAAATAGTGGCGATAAGAAATTACAAATATCAGGTCTAACTATGACGCATAGAACTAGTTACCATTAATACAATAGATATGTTGATGTTTAGAATGCCTCAATGTAAACCTTAACCTATTATGCTTGTTTTTATACTATTGTCTTATTTTATTTATACAATATTTTGTTGTATATTTTTTGCCTTTTATATATCACTCACTCCTGTACAGATTGTGTCACTTCTAAAGGGCCGGTGACGTTTGGAGATGTTGTGGCAGAGATGGTTTGCACGTGTCACCTAAAGCTTTCATTCAAGAGCTCAACCCAAATAGAGAAACTTCAAACAAGTCTGTCAACCATCGAGTTTTAACAAGACCTTAGTGATGAAATGTCTCATATTTGTTAGTAAAGTGGAGCTGGACAACTCGAGTTCCCACTGAGTGAAGCTTGCACTAATACCATTTTTGTTTCTGACAAATCTGCTCATTGATAATGAACATCTGGGGGCTTACTTATTTAATTATTGTCTTTGCTAATTGGCATACTGCACTGAATAGACGTGAAGCACAGAAGCGCCCATTTGCAAGCTGCCAATCATGGCGAAAGAAAAAAAACAACAGTTATTTCTTTCTATTTCAAATTCATTTGTTTATGAGTGGCTGCCAAAAGGAGACTATACTATAATTATATAGTGAATGTAATGCAAGAAATATATAATGCCCAAGCTTTTTCACTCAGTCTTTGGTCCTTGTGTGAATGGGTTTCAACAATGACATCTTGAGAAAATAATCCTATTTCGCTTTGTACAGAGATGGGCTGAATAACACAACTATCAAATTATTTGTGTGGCTCCATTGAATCAAACAGTGGCAAATTCCTTTGTCACCTCATCAGGGAGGCAGCTTGAGCTATGACAGTTTTTCTTGTCAGTGACTGTACTATTTTTATAAAGGACTTTATCTATGTACCATCGTTTTACCTAAAATAAAAGTTGCTCTCATGTAAAAGAACATTTTGTAGCACTCATAAATATATAAATGTGAAAAGTATGTACATCAGGAAAACATCACACTATAGTTTTGCGTTTGATGTGTAACTCTAAAAAGTCTTTGGGGCGGATGTAATGACGCCTCCCAGCTTCGGGTTCGGCCGGTATCCTGCGCAACCGCCAAACTCGGAGCGTCATTACATCCGGCCCTTTGTGTCTCATATAACGTTATCTTTAGTATTTGTGGTAGCAGCAGGGGCGCCGGGAGGGGTGGGAAGTGATTACTAATTATCCAGAACTGAGCTTGTTGGAGCGGCCCACATAGGCAAATGAAGGGGGGGGGGTTCCGGTTGCCCAGAAACCCCCCTCCTCTTGACAAGTGGCTCAAATTATGACAACAGCAAGAGTATATAATATGATTATTAGAGCTGCCACCACAACATGCAGTTTAAGGGAAATAAATCTGCTGCTGCACATGCCCAGTGGTAGCAGATTCCCCTTCCACGTTTGCTGTGTGTGTAGATCTGAGCCTTCAATCAGTGCTCTAGACCAGAGAGTAGCTGTCAGGAAGAAGAGAAAGGTGCCTTATCATGAGGTGGGAGAATGTGTTCTCAGAATTGCAGTTCTGTCTCTACTAGTTCAGTTATGTTTGTCTATTTATTTATTATGGGTTGTTTAAACTTTTCCTAACCACTTATTTTATTTATATTAGTTAAATATGTTTGAAACAGCCTATACTATAGATTAGTGTCCAGTGTATAAAAAGACTAATGTTACATTAAAGTCCAGAGTTGGTATTTGTTTCTTCTACCTCTCCCCCAGACTCCCACACTTGCTCTGATGGCTCGCAGAGTGGGAGATTGTGGATTGCATTTGGAAACTTCCCCTGTAGAAATCCTGCGTTTGCCCCTGGCCTGGCTGAACTGCAAAGGGGGACATTCATGAAGATCCAAATATATATATTTTATAATCTGGCGGGGTCCAGCAGCCAGCAATTGGAGCCCCACCCCCTTGCGGCTATGTCCCATGATTTGTGGGTCAATGTGCAATGCTTTTGTTCATGTATGACGGGGTAGGGTCTGACATGCGGGGCAGACTAGCCCTGTGCTGGGCGTCCCCCCCCCCGCATGTCAGGGAAGCTGATCGCAGATGTGCTAAATTTAGCACATCTACGATCAGGTCTGAATCACCCCCTATGTGTGTGTATAATATGTATGAGGTGTTCTATGTATGTGTATGTGTTCTACGTGTGTGTAGAAGAATGTGTTCCATGTGATATATATGTATCTGCATGCATTTGTGTGTATGTGTTCTATGTAACAACATGTGTGTGTTTGTGTGTATATGTGTATAGGGGGTACCCAAAAGAAACAGGAATAATGATTTATTAATTAATGATTTATTTGTACATTTTGAAATTTCAGTCACCCTCACAGTATGCACAATATATTCAAAAGTAAAAAAAACAGCGCTCCAAATCAATAGTGCAGCATACAAGGCTTGAGGTGGTCACCCCCACCTCCAAAAGTCCACAATTCCAGTTCGTTAAATTCGCTCTTAGTTTAGTACTCCTTTTCTCGTATTTCCTCTGGTGGTGACGGGTACCAATACTCCTCCGTAGACACCCACCTGCTCCTAATCCTGATAGTAGGCAGAGATGCTGGAAACGGCAGTATCTGTACACACTTGGTACCTAGGCGGCACAGACACGTCTTGCTATACTAATGAGTGGCGCTTCTCGCTCCCTGTGTCACACTACGAGATCCTCATCCAACCGAACCGGATGCAATTTATGAAAGTGCTTCCTGCACCACCAGAGGAAATACGAGAAAAGGAATACTAAACTAAGAGCGAATTTAATGAAGAACTGTTTTCGGATGTTTAAGGATTTTATTGAACCCCGGGTATCCTAGAGGGTGCGCACATAGGCTACTGTGGACTGGAATTGTGGACCCTCACAGTATTCTCCAATTGAATCAATACATTTGTCACAACATTCTTTTCCATTGCTTAAAACATTTTGTAAACTCATCTTTGTTGATGCCTTTTAGTACTTTGTACTTTTGCCTTTTTTTGTTTCACCTCTTCAATATCAGCAAAACTTTTAGGTCTTTAGGTTTAGGTTTTTAGGTCCTTTTAGGTCTCTTTTCATCTGAGGAAATAAAAAAAAGTTTCACGGGGCGAGATCGGGTAAATACAGTGTGTGAGGCAAAGGTGTCATGTCGTTTTTGGTTAAAAAAAAAGCTTAACACTCTGTGCGCTGTGTGGGCAGTTGCGTTGCCATGATGAAAGAACCAGTCACCTGTTCACCACAAGTCGGTACTTTTTGGCTTAAATCATGATGTAACCTTTTCAAAACTTGCAAATAATATCTTTATGCACAATCCCTCTCACATCAAATGATTCGTGTGAATCAGCCATCACAAAATAGGCAAAAGAGTGAATGACTCGTTGGAAAAAAAATCACTGCAGTCAAACGCTGCCTTCCCCCGCAACGTCAGCGAGGATACTGGCTCAGGAGGGTTCCGCAAACATTCACTTTGTGGCAGCCCTTACTACAAGCGCACCACCCTCTAGAACACGATTCTTGTTTCTCTTGGGTACCCCCTCGTATATATAGTATATATATATATATCTATATATATATAATGTAAAAGCAGACAGCAGCATCCAAGTCTTTTGTGAAAATCACAAATACATAGACCAATGTTTCGGGGCTCGTGGCCCCTTTGTCAGTTAAAAACAGTTTGTACTTACCTTAAATAAAGCGTAGAAGCCCGCCAGTGTGCTAAGGACGCCCCCAACGCCATTGTCTCCGTCTGAGCCTGTTACTTCCGGGCCTTGCGGCTTGTGATGTCACATGTCCCTGCCGTCAGGTTGCCATAGTAGCGACCGACGGTTCAACGTGTGCAGGCTGGGGCTATCAGAGTCCTGCTTATTATTATAACCGAATAGTACTGTAAAGGCAGGGCCATACATAAAGGGTTATGGAGAGTCAACACTAATAAGCTGTGATATATATATATATATATATATACTGTATGTACTGTATATTCACACACGCGCACATGGAAGGAACCCACCTCCACCCCTACGAGTCCTGCGTTTTCCCCTTGGGTGGTATCCTGCTGAATATAAGTGTAATCGTTGATATCTCCTGTATTCAGCCTTAGAAGATCGCTTAGAAATTAAGCACGAATAGCTCCGTGTGTACACACCATAGCGATGGCTATGCGCAGTCCTCTGTGTCACCATCGCCAGCTCAGATCTGTAGCACATGCAGGCAAGGTCTAGTTAGATTGCCTAGCATGTGCATGGAGAACACTGGTTAGCACAGATCACTCAGCACCCATCGCTGAGCGATTCTGGGTAAAGTAGGAGGCTGTTTAATAGTGTGTGCCAGTCCCAGCAGTGGGGGATAAGTGGCCTGACGCGTTTCTTGACCCAGTCAAACTGGTCATTTCCTCAGAGGCAACAAAGATAGATTGGTATATAAGGTTTGCTTAATAGTTCACTAGGTACACACTATACAATTACTGGCCCGATTTGCCAAAAATCTGGTAATCGGCTTATTTTATAGTATTGTGTTTGGGCGTGAGCATTTTGGCGAAAATGCTGATAAATGTCAGAAATGCATAGCTTTGATTATCCAATCAGTCGTCCTTGACAGAAAATATCAACCAAAAGGTTCCGATAATGTGCGGTGTCTTTGCATTCTCGATAATCTGCCCACATATCTTGAGGTGGGTACACACTAGAAAGATTGATCTGCATATATATCTATGGACGGATCGGGCAGTGTGTTGAGCATACACACTGCCCGATCCGTCGGGGACTGACGTCATGAACTGGGCGGGCGTGTGTACACGCCCACCCAGTTCAGCTGTCAATCACCGCCGGCCGCCGCAGCATGTGTACGGGCGGTCAGCCGACCGCCCCGTACACACACAGCGATGCGCCAATATATCGGTAGATATATTGCCCGTTGGCTGTGCTGCGCGGCCAACCCGATATGTCTGTGAACGACGGAGTTCACAGACGTATCGGCCATACACACTGGCCGATGGTCCCGCAATATATCGGCCGTTCAAGAGAACAGCCGATATATCGACCAGTGTGTTCGGGCCTTTACGGTTTATCCTGATTACCACATCCTCCTTGTGGGGGGACATATGAGAAGTCATTGTGGTGTGGCTGAAAATCAGTTTAAAACAAATTGCTAAGTGTAAGTTGCCGATATCAAGGCCTTCCACTGGCTGAAACACTGCCCTAATTGCCCAATAAGATGAATTGTGTGTAGGTACCTTTAAAGTTAGGAATATAGCTAAAAAGTGCTAAAAACAACTCCTTGTAAAAACAACTCCTGTCTTCAAGTACCCCCAACACAGGTCATGTTTTCTGGATTACTTTAATCATGTATAGGCGAGTTAATCTATTTTGCTATGTCAGTAGTTATTATAGTTGTTTCCACAGATAGAAATCTTGAAACATGACCTGTTGGGGGTGATTGAGGACTTCAGTTTATAACCACTGTTACAGAGGAATCAAATTCAAAATGCACAGATAGATTTGTAGGGAGCAATCCTATTCCCCGTGAAGGTTGTGAGCATCCGAACTCACACCGTTCACGGCCCTATGGTGCTGTGAACAAAAATCTGTGAGTCGGCAGTACCGTAAGGGTGGCATACAGCCACATTTATTCACACCCGCAAATTCATTGTGGGTAATTTGATTCTAACCTTAGTTAGGAGTGAGCGAATCATGGATCAACTACATCACAGAGTCGAAATAAATCCTCCCTGAATTTCTTTCCCCCCAGTACTACAGTAATTACCTGGATTTATGCCTATCTCCAAATAAGGTCCTTAGGGGGTAATTCCGAGTTGATCGCAGCATCAAATTTGTTAGCATTTGGGCAAAACCATGTGCACTGCAGGTGTGGCAGACATAACATTTGCAGGGAGAGTTAGATTTGGGTGGGGTGTGTTCAAACTGAAATCTAAATTACAGTGTAAAAATAAAGCAGTCAGTATTTACCCTGCACATAAACAAAATAACCCACCCACATCTAACTCTCTCTGCAAATGTTATATCTGCCCCCCCCCCCTGCAGTGCACAGGGTTTTGCCCAACTGCTAACAAATTTTCTGCTGCGATCAACTCGGAATTACCCCCTTAATTGTGAATGGCTTCTTTGGAACAATCGGTAGAATTGATTATAGATGATTTTATCATCCCTATATATTTCATATATTATGCTGTACTGTTTCAAGGCTTCTAGAGGTCACTGTTGCAGCGTAAAGTTTTCAACATCTCTTTATAAAAAGCATCACAGACATCAGTGACGCAAAAGTAAATATAAGAGCAAGAGAGAGATGAAAAAAAATCTTATTGGCAGTAAACCCTTAAAGTAATTGAAATTACACATGCAATTTATACATCTGCAGAGAAAGATCAGTTTAGGATAATGGAGAAAACATGGATTGGAGCATTCATTTATAATTGTATATTTACTGTGTGCTTTGCTTTGCATCTGTTTCCATTACTTAGTTCTCTGACGTTAAAATCAGTGAACAAAAAGATCTGTAAAAAATACAACATTTTTTTTTTTTTTTTTTACATAAATGCTTTTCAATACTCCTGCACACCATTTTTAAGGCTTCAATGACACAATAGAAAATAACTGTTTTTTAAGTAGCTTTGTATCTAGTTTCTGACGTAAGATGGAAATGGAATACCAAGGTACTACTATGATAGTGCTTGCGTCCAAGTTTCCCATTTTAACATAGGACTTGTAGAGAATATTAGTTATCAACATTTTCATAAAGCAAAATAATATATATATATATATATATATATCTCCAACAATTATGAAATTTCCATAGGGTATAATAGTATCCGTCTTGGGTAAATAATATTGTGTGATTGTTTAGACTAGGAGGAAGTAGACTAAATAGGAAATTGGAAGAGGGCTCTGATTGTTATATCTCAGTGTGAAGCTTGACAGTGATCACTTCATCCAACTGTAGTCATTTCTATAAGACAGTTATTTATGTACGCTTGTGTGCAGCTGGTTGTTATATATAGCGATGTCTAATTGCCTGTGATTCTTATAATAAAAGGTAATCTGCGTGTTTATGACACTCAATGTTAGAAGACTGGCTGATGTGGCTTTACATGTTTAAATGTTTTTCAGTGTTGTGCTTGTATTTGTCTTCAATCTTCTACCTATTTGTTGTGCTCACCTTAGAAGCAGATGCGAAGCTTATTAAACATCACTAGATTTCTTCTATTTGACAGTAACACTAAAGCAAAAAATAATTAATAGATGTGCTTCACAGTGGCAGAACATGCAAGCATAAAGGGAAGATAAAAGCTGGTTGTAATTGTATCTGTCAGTATGAGACAGAGTTTATGCAAATCTATGTATCGCTTTTGATATCTGAAATTCTGCCTCCATTGATGTCAGAAACCTTACATGTAAGAGATGAGCAGAATTTCAGGTAAAATACGTTTGTTGTAGAACGAGCTGTTTGAAGAGGTGCAAAGTTTCAGCAATATAATCGTGTTCCGCAGTAATTTAACTTTCTGCGCTGAATTTGATCATTTGCATTTCACATAATTTACAGTATATGACTAGAGCTGGACAAGGGTGGACAATTGATTCTGTTGCGTAGCGCGCTTGAAGTAGGGCTGGGAATATTTCAGGCCAAATTCTGTCACTGGAATGTGTGAAATTGAATGGAGAAATGTGCAACAAGGCAAATATTTTGCAGAAGTTGGGAAAATGTAGTTCCTTTACTGGCATGGTTGTTATTAACAGAAATCTCATATTTAAGTATAATGAGCTAGTACTAGAATCTATCCTACACTAAATTGTTTATAGCAATATTTTCAAAGCCATTCGAGTACCTTGAAGTGTGGAGTGGACTTTTTCTTTATTGCATATAGATCGACAAAAATGATTGATTCAGTGTTGATTGGCACTAATGGAAGATCCAGTTATTCTGCAAGTGTGTAGTCATTAGTTGGCTGCAATGATTGGGTCTCCTTAAGATCTGATTTTCAGATGCTGCATGATATGTATTTTCTTTTACCCCACACACAATATTTCTTTGCTGGGTCTGGGAACAGAAGAATGGAGAAGCCTAGTAGGAGTCGGAGGAAATGCAAGTGGGCGGACGAATAATGTATAGGGTAGACTCTTGGGCGCACCAGGTGTAAATGAAGTAGCCTAAGAATACACTAGTCCTCCTACCAAAAGAACACCCAAAAGCAATAATACAAAGACGGTTATTCTTTGGGCACTAAACACCTTAAAATACACCTGGAAAAAAAAAAGAGGTAGAGAATCCCAACAGGGGTTGGTTAAGTATGTTTACCCTCCCCCTTACCCCCCTAACCCTCCCTTACCAGCAGCCTATCCCTAACCCTATCTTCTTGCAGCCTGACCCTAATCCCCCCCCCCCTGCAGCCTAACCTTAACCCTCCCCAGTGGCCTAATACTAACCATCCCCCTGTAGTCCAAGCCTAAGTTCCCCTGCCCCATGACTTACCACTGAGGACTTCCGACAGAGGTCAATCGGGATCCCAGCACCAGCATTTTGATCCATGCCGGGATGCTGGTGTCGGCATTCCAAGCAATGTTGGGGTACCATACAGATAAAAAAATAATACCATGGTGTAATATGTTATTAAAATGCACACTTAGACTTCAATTCACACCAACGGGTTCCCCTGTGGTTTTGAGTGACTAGTATTCATCATATATTCTGGATTCAAAATCAGAGATCTAACAAATCCTCACTTTTGTTGTATAGTACTTAACAAGATCATAAATGTGAATAGAAAGGGTACATAATAGTCATTCCATTTACAAAGAAATGTATATGACAATAACATATAATAAAAGGTTGTAATTACCCTTAATAAAGAGAAAGATCGTTTCCAAACATGTAAAATAAGTATCCAAGTAAATAGACAAAATGGACTCATACCAGAGGTAGATAATCGACAAAAAGAAAAGAAGAGCTCAATCGTGAGGTGAAATATACAAAACAAACAAATAATAAAGGATGAAATTATAATATTATATTTTCATCCTTTATTATTTTTTTGTTTCGCAAATTTCACCTTATTTCACATTATGCAATTTTTTTTGAATGTATACCAATAAAGATTGAACTTTTTGTTGTTGTCCCAGTGCACCCACGATTGAGCTCTTCTTTTCTTTGTGTCGATGACTCTCCTTGTGAGCAGTGGGTTAGCACCTCAGAGCAAATAAATAGCCATTGTATAGCTTATATTACTAAATACTTCATTCTGAGACAGGATAAAGCATCTGAGTACCTACCTATAAAAACTGGTGCGGGATATCTTTTGGTGTCTCTATCATACCAGAGGTAGGTTTGCTCCACATTATTAAGTTAGTATTCACCCTGTGCTGCATCACGTGTCTAGATCTGGCTAGCTGTCCAGATGAAGCACATTACTTCTCAGTCTCTTGTAGGGGCTCTACAGCATTTTGCTGCAGTACACGGCGCCTCCATGGAAGTCTGCCCTGCTTTCAGTAGCCTCATAGGTTGACAGTTGACATGGCAATATACTGCTTTTGGTGATAAAGTGCATCAGGTAAGTGGTGCTAGAAGGGGGGGGTATAATAGGAGTTGAGGGTAGTAAATAAAAATAAGGCGGTAAGTTAAGAGTGGATTTTATTATGATGGTGAAGGACTTTATGGGTTAATGCTTTAATAGAGTTAATTAAGGGGTGAATACTTTTATTGGAGTTAAATGAGGTGAAGTTCTTAAATAGACAGTGAGGAAATGAGATTGTTACTAAATATTAAATTCATCAATGGATGATTCATGGAGTAATTAATGCTTTGATGAGTAAGTTTATGATTTAAGCTAATTGTGTTGACTGGGGTTGTTATCATGTTTTTTAAGAAGGATTTAATTAGTGATTGAGGGATGATTTTTGCGGTGGTCAACAAAATGCTCTCTTTATAGTATGGCAGTCACTAATATGTTCTATGTATTGTATGACCCTCACTACGATATATATTCTGTATTGTATGGTGCTTACTAGGATGATCTTTTTATTGTATGGCAGTAACTAGACTGCTCTCTTTATTATATGGTGGGCATAATAATGCTCTCTGTGTTGTATGGCGGTCACAGGGATGCTTTGATTACTATGAGGTGATCACTGAATTCTGGCTGTGTCATTTGGTACTGTTTCAGTGGGGTGTGTGGAGGTTATTAATGTAACATCTAGAGTAATTTCCAATGTCATTTGGATGCAAATAATATAGATACCTAGGCCTGGGATGCATATTTTTTCATCTTTATTCCTCCTCATGTCAAATGCTGGCAACACCACTGTTCTCAACCCTCCCTAAAATAAGAATTTACTTACCGATAATTCTATTTCTCGTAGTCCGTAGTGGATGCTAGGGACTCCGTAAGGACCATGGGGGGGGGGGGGGGTAGCGGCTCCGCAGGAGACTGGGCACAAAAGTAAAGCTTTAGAACTACCTGGTGTGCACTGGCTCCTCCCCCTATGACCCTCCTCCAAGCCTCAGTTAGGACTCAGTTAGGATACTGTGCCCGGACGAGCGTACACAATAAGGTAGGATTTTGAATCCCGGGTAAGACTCATACCAGCCACACCAATCACACCATATAACTTGTGATCTAAACCCAGTTAACAGCATGATAACAGAGGAGCCTCTAGAAAAGATGGCTCACTACAGCAATAACCCGATTTTTTGGTAACAATAACTATGTACCAGTATTGCAGACAATCCGCACTTGGGATGGGTGCCCAGCATCCACTACGGACTACGAGAAATAGAATTATCGGTAAGTAAATTCTTATTTTCTCTAACGTCCTAAGTGGATGCTGGGGACTCCGTAAGGACCATGGGGATTATACCAAAGCTCCCAAACGGGCGGGAGAGTGCGGATGACTCTGCAGCACCAAATGAGAGAACTCCCGGTCCTCCTCAGCCAGGGTATCAAATTTGTAGAATTTTACAAACGTATTTGCTCCTGACCAAGTAGCTGCTCGGCAAAGTTGTAAAGCCGAGACCCCTCGGGCAGCCGCCCAAGATGAGCCCACCTTCCTTGTGGAATGGGCTTTTACAGATTTTGGCTGTGGCAAGCCTGCCACAGAATGTGCAAGCTGAATTGTACTACAAATCCAACGAGCAATAGTCTGCTTAGAAGCAGGAGCACCCAGCTTGTTGGGTGCAAACAGAATAAACAACGAGTCAGATTTTCTGACTCCAGCCGTCCTGGAAACCTATATTTCCAGGGCTCTGACAACGTCTAGCAACTTGGAGTCCTCCAAGTCCCTAGTAGCCGCAGGCACCACAATAGGTTGATTCAGGTGAAACGCTGAAAACCACCTTAGGGAGAAACTGAGGACAAGTCCTCAATTCCGCCCTGTCCGAATGGAAAATCAGATGAGGGCTTTTACAGGATAAAGCCGCCAATTCTGACACGCACCTGGCCCAGGCCAGGGCCAACAGCATGACCACTTTCCATGTGAGATATTTTAACTCCACATATTTAAGTGGTTCAAACCAATGTGACTTTTGGAACCCAAAAACTACATTTAGATCCCAAGGTGCCACTGGAGGCACAAAAGGAGGCTGTATATACAGTACCCCTTTCACAAACGTCTGAACTTCAGGGACTGAAGCTAGTTCTTTTTGGAAGAAAATTGACAGGGCCGAAATTTGAACCTTAATGGACCCCCATTTCAGGCCCATAGACACTCCTGTTTGCAGGAAATTTAGGAATCGACCTAGTTGAAAATTCCTCCGTCGGGGCCTTACTGGCCTCGCACCACGCAACATATTTTCGCCAAATGCGGTGATAATGTTTTGCGGTTATATCTTTCCTGGCTTTGATCAGGATAGGGATGACTTCATCCGGAATGCCTTTTTCCTTCAGGATCCGGCGTTCAACCGCCCTGCCGTTAAACGCAGCCGCGGTAAGTCTTGGAACAGACAGGGTCCTTGCTGGAGCAGGTCCCTTCTTAGAGGTAGAGGCCACGGATCCTCCGTGAGCATCTCTTGAAGTTCCGGTTACCAAGTCCTTCTTGGCCAATCCGGAGCCACGAATATAGTGCTTACACTTGTTGTTATAGTGCTTACTCCTCTCCATCTTATAATTCTCAGTACCTTGGTTATGAGAGGCAGAGGAGGGAACACATACACTGACTGGTACACCCACTGTGTTACCAGAGCGTCTACAGCTATTGCCTGAGGGTCCCTTGACCTGGCGCAATACTTGTCGAGTTTTATAAACATGTGGAAGACTTCTGGTTGAAGTCCCCACTCTCCCGGGTGGAGGTCGTGTCTGCTGAGGAAGTCTGCTTCCCAGTTGTCCACTCCCGGAATGAATACTGCTGACAGTGCTATCACATGATTTTCCGCCCAGCGAAGAATCCTTGCAGCTTCTGCCATTGCCCTTCTGCTTCTTGTGTCACCCTGTCTGTTTACGTGGGTGACTGCCGTGATGTTGTCCGAATGGATCAACTCCGGGTGGCCTTGAAGCAGAGGTCTTGCTGAGCTTAGAGCATTGTAAATGGCCCTTAGCTTCAGGATATTTATGTGAAGTGATGTCTCCAGGCTTGACCATAAGCTCTGGAAATTCCTTCCCTGTGTGACTGCTCCCCAGCCTCGCAGGCTGGCATCCGTGGTCACCAGGACCCAGTCCTGAATGTGCGGCCCTCTAGAAGATGAGCACTCTGCAACCACCACAGGAGAGACACCCTTGTGCTTGGTAACAGGGTTATCCGCTGATGCATCTGAAGATGCGACCCAGACCATTTGTCCAGCAGGTCCCACTGGAAAGTTCTTGCGTGGAATCTGCCGCATGGGATTGCTTCATAGGAAGCCACCATTTTTTTTAGAACCATCTCATTGATGTACTGAGACTTGGCTCGGTTATAGGAGGTTCCCGACTAGCTCGGATAACTCCCTGACTTTCTCCTCCGGGAGAAACACCTTTTTCTGAACTGTGTCCAGGATCATCCCTAAGAACAGAAGACGAGTCGTCGGAATCAGCTGCGATTTTGGAATATTGAGAATCCAATCGTGCTGCCGCAACACTACCTGAGATAGTGCTACACCGACCTCCAACTGTTCCCTGGATCTTACCCTTATCAGGGAATCGTCCAAGTAAGGGATAACTAAAATTCCCTTCCTTCGAAGGAGTATCATCATTTCGGCCATTACCTTGGTAAAGACCCGGGGTGCCGTGGACCATCCATACGGCAGCGTCTGAAACTGATAGTGACAGTTCTGTACCATAAACCTGAGGTACCCTTGGTGAGAAGGGTAAATTGGGACATGAAGGTAAGCATCCTTGATGTACCGAGACATCATGTAGTCCTCTTCTTCCAGGTTCGCAATCACTGCTCTGAGTGACTCAATCTTGAATTTGAACCTCTGTATGTAAGTGTTCAAAGATTTTAGATTTAGAATCGGTCTCACCGAGCCGTCCGGCTTCGGTACCACAACAGTGTGGAATAATACCCCGTTCCCTGTTGCAGGAGGGGTACCTTGATTATCACCTGCTGGGAATACAGCTTGTGAATGGCTTCCAAAACTGTCTCCCTGTCAGAAGGAGACATCGGTAAAGCCGACTTTAGGAAACGGCGAGGGGGAGACGTCTCGAATTCCAATTTGTACCCCTGAGATATCACCTGAAGTATCCAGGGGTCTACTTGCGAGTGAGCCCACTGCGCGCTGAAATTCATTGAGACGGGCCCCCACCGTGCCTGATTCTGCTTGTAAAGCCCCAGCGTCATACTGAGGGCTTGGCAGAGGCGGGAGAGGGTTTCTGTTCCTGGGAACTGGCTGATTTCTGCAGCCTTTTTCCTCTCCCTCTGTCACGGGGCAGAAATGAGGAACCTTTTGCCCGCTTGCCCACGAAAAGACTGCGCCTGATAATACGGCGTCTTCTCATGTTGAGAGGCGACCTGGGGTACAAACGTGGATTTCCCAGCTGTTGCCGTGGCCACCAGGTCTGAAAGACCGACCCCAAATAACTCCTCCCCTTAATAAGGCAATACTTCCAAATGCCGTTTGGAATCCGCATCACCTGACCACTGCCGTGTCCATAACCCTCTACTGGTAGAAATGGACAATGCACTTAGACTTGATGCCAGTCGGCAAATATTCCGCTGTGCATCACGCATATATAGAAATGCATCTTTTAAATGCTCTATAGGCAATAATATACTGTCCCTATCTAGGGTATCAATATTTTCAGTCAGGGAATCCGACCACGCCAACCCAGCACTGCACATCCAGGCTGAGGCGATTGCTGGTCGCAGTATAACACCAGTATGTGTGTAAATACCTTTTAGGATGCCCTCCTGCTTTCTATCAGCAGGATCCTTAAGGGCGGCCATCTGAGGAGAGGGTAGAGCCCTTGTTCTTACAAGCGTGTGAGCGCTTTATCCACCCTAGGGGGTGTTTCCCAACGCACCCTAACCTCTGGCGGGAAAGGATATAATGCCAATAACATTTTAGAAATTATCAGTTGTTATCGGAGGAAACCCACGCATCATCACACACCTCATTTAATTTCTCAGATTCAGGAAAACTACAGGTAGTTTTTCCTCACCGAACATAATACCCCTTTTTGGTGGTACTCATATTATCAGAAATGTGTAAAACATTTTTCATTGCCTCAATCATGTAACGTGTGGCCCTACTGGAAGTCACATTTGTCTCTTCACCGTCGACACTGAAGTCAGTATCCGTGTCGGCGTCTATATCTGCCATCTGAGGTAACGGGCGCTTTAGAGCCCCTGACGGCCTATGAGACGTCTGGACAGGCACAAGCTGAGTAGCCGGCTGTCTCATGTCAACCACTGTCTTTTATACAGAGCTGACACTGTTACGTAATTCCTTCCAACAGTTCATCCACTCAGGTGTCGACCCCCTAGGGGGTGACATCACTATTACAGGCAATCTGCTCCGTCTCCACATTTTTCTCCTCATACATGTCGACACAAACGTACCGACATTCAGGACACACACAGGGAATGCTCTGATAGAGGACAGGACCCCACTAGCCCTTTGGGGAGACAGAGGGAGAGTTTGCCAGCACACACCAGAGCGCTATATATATACAGGGATAACCTTATATAAGTGTTTTTCCCCTTATAGCTGCTGTATCTTTAATACTGCGCGTAATTAGTGCCCCCCTTCTCTTTTTTAACCCTTTCTGTAGTGTAGTGACTGCAGGGGAGAGCCAGGGAGCTTCCCTCCAACGGAGCTGTGAGGGAAAATGGCGCCAGTGTGCTGAGGAGATAGGCTCCGCCCCCTTATCGGCCGCCTTATCTCCCGTTTTTCTATGTATTCTGGCAGGGGTTAAATTCATCCATATAGCCCAGGAGCTATATGTGATGCATTTTTTGCCATCCAAGGTGTTTTTATTGCGTCTCAGGGCGCCCCCCCCCAGCGCCCTGCACCCTCAGTGACCGGAGTGTGAAGTGTGCTGAGAGCAATGGCGCACAGCTGCAGTGCTGTGCGCTACCTTGTTGAAGACAGGACGTCTTCTGCCGCCGATTTTCCGGACCTCTTCTGTCTTCTGGCTCTGTAAGGGGGCCGGCGGCGCGGCTCTGGGACCCATCCATGGCTGGGCCTGTGATCGTCCCTCTGGAGCTAATGTCCAGTAGCCTAAGAAGCCCAATCCACTTTGCACGCAGGTGAGTTCGCTTCTTCTCCCCTTAGTCCCTCGATGCAGTGAGCCTGTTGCCAGCAGGTCTCACTGAAAATATAAAAAACCTAAAACTAAACTTTTCACTAAGCAGCTCAGGAGAGCCACCTAGTGTGCACCCTTCTCGTTCGGGCACAAAAATCTAACTGAGGCTTGGAGGAGGGTCATAGGGGGAGGAGCCAGTGCACACCAGGTAGTTCTAAAGCTTTACTTTTGTGCCCAGTCTCCTGCGGAGCCGCTACCCCCCCCCCCCCCCATGGTCCTTACGGAGTCCCCAGCATCCACTTAGGACGTTAGAGAAAATAGGGATGGACGGGCCAGTCCTAAAATTGGGACTGCCCTGCCAAAAAGGAGACAGTTGCATGAGTATATAAAAAGTTTGGCTTGCATGAGCAAAGAGGTAGTTTGTCCATATCTTTACAATCCGGCCTTCTCTTGATTTTGCTATTTAACTCTCAACTGGTATAATCTGTTAATGTTACATAGTTGGTACGATGACTAAGGCTCCCATTAAGTTTTGATCATAACTGAAACTTATCCTCTTGGAAATAATGGCCCTCATTCCGAGTTGTTCGCTCGCTAGCAAATTTTAGCAGCATTGCACACGCTAGGCCGCCGCCCTCTGGGAGTGTATCTTAGCTTAGCAGAATTGCGAACGAAAGATTAGCAGAATTGCGAATAGAAAATTCTTAGCAGTTTCTGGGTAGCTCGAGACTTACTCCTACACTGCGATCAGCTCAGCCCGTTTCGTTCCTGGTTTGACGTCACAAACAAGCCCTGCGTTCGGCCAGCCACTCCCCTGTTTCTCCACACACTCCCGCGTTTTATCCTGGCACGCCTGCGTTTTTCCGCACACTCCCAGAAAACGGTCAGTTTCAGCCCAGAAACACCCACTTCCTGTCAATCACACTCCGATCACATCAACGATGAAAATTTTTCGTTCGGACGTGAGTAAATCTACTAAGTTTTGTGCTAAATTACTTACCGCATGCGCACTGCGTACCATGCGCATGCGCATTTTTGCCGTAATCGCTCCGTTGCGAAAATCGGAAACGAGCGAACAACTCAGAATGACCCCCAATGTGAATTGCTTATGATTTGATTTCTCGAATGTGTAAAAAAGGAAATTGTGTTCACGCAACCGGAATTCAAGGAGTGAGAAGATTCATAATACACTCAGAGGCATAGCGTGGAGACATGACACCCGGAGCAGGGTCATGTCACGGCGCTACCACCCACCCACCACCACACACACACACACACACACACACACACACACACACACATACATACATACATACATACATACAGAGATTCACACACATTTAGGCAAAGACAAACATAAACACACAAATACAGTATACACAGATATATATACACACACACATAAACACACAGATATACACAGACATACACATATACACACATAGACATACATAAACACACACATATACTCACATATACTGTATACAAAGATATATATATATATATATACACACAAACACACATACATATATACACATTAGCACACAGACATATACACATAAACACACAGTATACACACAGTAATTCTCACCAAGAGGCCAGCAGCAGAGCAGCCGCTCCTCGTTCCACCCTGGAGGGACGCAGCTTCTATGTGATTGACAGGCTGGACCTCCGTGGGTAGAAGGAAAGGAATGAGGAAAGGGAAGGGGTAGCCACCACACTGCCTGCATGTTCCAGATCACTGAATGCAGATCCCTGACAGCCAGGAAAGTTCTTCTGACAAGCCTCCAAACCTCCTCACTTCCCTAACAACACACCACACTGCCCTGCACTGCAATCAGTGACATGGAACATGCAGGCAGTGTGGTGGCCGCCCCTTCCCTCTCTTCTAGTCATTTCCTCCTACCCCTGCCCGAGATCCCGGCTCTCAGCTGTACAGTGAGCCGGCGCCTTCAGTCCCCACAGGGCCGGTGCAAGGTCTCTATGCACCCTAGGCAAAGCTTCAACCCGGTGCCCCCTAACCTGCAACCCCCCTGCAGGAGGTGCATCAGGGCTATGAGGAGGAGCCGCGAGGGTGCCCCTCGGGAGCCATAGTTACATCCGCCTCCTATGTGCCTTCACATGACTTGTTGTTACTCATGTCGGCACAGAGGAAGCACTGAGACACTATGTGGTACAGCCTGATAGTGGTAGCTGCACCTGATTAGACCCGCAGCAGCAGCCAGTGCAGTGTAAAAGGAGGAGGCCGCATACAGATACATCCTTCAGTTTTCAGCTAGATGAATTCAGTGGCGCCCTCCAGGAACTGGCGCCCCTAGGCAGCCGCCTAAAGCTGCCTAAAGGTAGAGCCGGCCCTGAGTCCCCGGCGGCGCCTGGAGCTCGATCTCCACTTGTTCCACCCTCACTACGCCCCTGAATACACTTTATTTAATTATTATTTTTTTAAATAAAACTTTGTGAATAGGCATCACTTGTTTATAAAGATATAGGAAAAGTAACACAAATGATACAGAGGGTCCCTGAGACCGAAATAGTAGAATATAACATGTTTATTACAATCTGTAAAGAGTCAGTGAATATATATCGAGAAAATATGAGTTACTGAAGTTTTAACAATCTCCTATATATTTGCCCAAGTCTGTGACTCTGTGCCCGTAACGCTGAGCGGAGTCACAGGCACAGATCTGGCCAGGAACAGTCCCCTCCCGATCTCCGCCCAGTCCCCTCCCCATCTCCGCCCAGTACCCTGTCTCCCTCCTCCCCGTACACTCTCTGGTGACATCGCAGCCGCTGACTGTGAGCGGAACTCACACTACCCGCCTCACAGACTAGCGGCTGCTGCAGAGTTCAGGGGGACATGCTGAGCACTGGCAGCTGCTCTCGCTCCCTCTCCCACCCGCGGCAACCACCCGCGGCATCCACCCGTCACTTACCCGCGGTCGCGGGTGAAAAGGGGGACGTGGCTTCGCGGAAGGGTCGTGGCTCCGCGTCCCGACCCCCTTTTCGGCACAACTCGCCCCCCCTCCCACCCGCGGCAACCACCCGCATCTGCCCCCCACCCGCGGCATCCACCCGTCACTTACCCGCGGTCGCGTGTGAAAAGGGGGCGTGGCTTCGCAGAAGGGGGCGTGGCTCCGCGTCCTGACCCCCGTTTTCGGCACATTGTAGGTCGGGGCATACGGCCTTCACCCGGACACTGCTGAATCTGCAGTGCTGGCTTCTGGACTGTGAAAGGAGACGGCACTTTGGTGTCACCCCTCAGAGGGTAACACCCGGATGCGAGCCGCACCCCCCGCACCCACGTTGTGGCGCCACTGCTCCCACCCCACCCGAAGCACAAACACCAGCCGCATCCACCCACCACCCGTGGCACTCCCGTCCCCTCCCCCACCCAGAGCACAAACACCCGCGCCACCCGCCCGCGGAACTCCCGCGCCCTCCCCCACCCGTAGCACCAACACCCGAGGCAACCAACCGCATTCGCCTCCACCCGCGGCACTCCCACCCGCAGCACCAACACCCGCGCCACCTACCCGCGACACCCACCGCATCCACCCACCACCCGTGGCACTCCACCCCCACCCGCAGCACCAACACCCGCACCACTCGTGGCACTCTGCCCCCTCCCCCACCCACAGCACCAACACCCGCTGGCCCCCCCTGCGGCACCCAACGCATCCCCCACATCCGCTCCCACCCGCGGCACTCACGCCCCCACCCGTAGCTCCCACACCTGCAGCACCCCCTGCTCCTCCCCCACCCGCTGCAACCCTGCCCCTCCCCCATACCCACCTCTCCCCCCTGCTGCACCCTTCACCCAACCCGCACCACCACCGCAACTGCCCCATCCTGCACCCACCCCTCCTGCACCCACCCCTCCCCCACCCGCACCACCGCCCCAACCCTCGGAACCCCAGCAGCTGCCTCCCACCACCCAACTGCACCACCACTGCTCCAGCCCCTGCCCCCCCTCCGCACCTGTCCCTCCACCCCCAGCACCCCCCCTCCCCCATCCACGGCACTCCCACACCAGCTTCTCTCACAGCCCTCCCACACCCACATCACCACTGCTCCCAACCCCCCACCCATGGCACCCCCGCCCCTCTCCTACGCACAGCACCCCTGCTCCCGCACCCCCACCCCTCCCCTACCTGCAGCACCTGCCCCTGCAACCGTGGAACCCTCAAACCCACCACCCCCCCCAAATGCACCACACCGGCAAACCGCCCCCTCCCCCACCCGTGACACCCCCCCACTCCACCCCCATACCCACCTCTCCCCCCGCTACACCCGGTTAACGGGGCGTAGCCCCTAACGACGGTGTGAAGAGCGCCCGTAGGGCGCGATGAATCACCTAGTAGATAATAAACAAATCGAAACATAGTAACATAACTATTGCCGATCAGCATGTGGTTTAAGAGACTGACTATACTGGTAAAATATTATGAGGCATGTACTGTACATTAAGCGTTACTTGGTATATACCGTATATACTCGAGTATAAGCCGACTTTTTCAGCACTTTTTTTTGTGCTGAAAAAGCCACCTCGGCTTATACTCGAGTCAGCTTTAGTGCCAGATATACAAAGGGGAATTTAACCAAGGTTAAATCAGGCGCAAAGAGGGCTGTTGTGCTAATTTTGAGCAGCTGCCACACAAGCAGGACTAGTCAATCCTGCAGATACAGAAACAACGGATAACAAACAAAATAGCAGCGCTACAATCAAAAATTAAAATATAAATCAACACAACGATATATATCGCTTGGAACAAATGGAGATGAATGGACTGAAAAGGAAAGGTACCAAATTATTTAATAGCATGAATAGTTAAAAGTGCACAACATTGCGAAGGCAATAATAAAATTGATATTTAATAAGATCAATATTCAGATCACCAGGGGGCTACTAGGTGTGTGTCCGTTCCTTAATTAATGTGGACGTCAGATGAATGGATCAGAATGAACATTAGAACTGGTGGCACAGTCCTGTTGGTGATAGTTACCACAATGATTACCGCTGGAGGGAAGGAGTCCTCTGAATGGCGTCCCTTTGAATGGATGGGATCTTTGGGGTCCTTAGTCCTCACCAGATTGCAGAATCCTCAATGCTGAGTTGGTAATTGAGGTGTCACCAATGCATGAGAATGGATCATCTGATCATCTGTATAGGTAGTCAAAGTCCACTAAAGGTCCGGATGTAGCTCATACGACTTCCAAATGGGCAAGGTGATCTGGAATACCTTCCTTCCCTCCAGCGGTAATCATTGTGGTAACTATCACCAACAGGACTGTGCAACCAGTTCTAATGTTCATTCTGATCCATTCATCTGACGTCCACATTAATTAAGGAACGGACACACACCTAGTAGCCCCCTGGTGATCTGAATATTGATCTTATTAAATATCAATTTTATTATTGCTTCAGCAATGTTGTGCACTTTTAACTATTCATGCTATTAAATAATTTGGTACCTTTCCTTTTCAGTCCATTCATCTCCATTTGTTCCAAGCGATATATATCGTTGTGTTGATTTATATTTTAATTTTTGATTGTAGCGCTGCTATTTTGTTTGTTATCCTTAGTGCCAGATATGCCCCACAGTGCTAGATACTTACCCTCCGTCGCTCCCGCGCTGTCTTCTGAAGGAGGGACACGGAGAGCGCAGCGCACGGCTCTCCTGTGTCCCTCCTGCATCTCCAGCGGCAGCAGCGTCTGAGTGGTAAAGGAAGTGCACGAACCGGCACTTCCTTTAACACACACTATTTTTCCCTGCCACATGTACACACACACACACATACAGGCTAGGGTTAATTTTGTTGGGATCCAATTAACCTACCAGTATATTTTTGGATTGTGGGAGGAAACCGGAGTACCCGGAGGAAACCCACGCAAGTACGGGGAGAATATCCAAACTCCACGCAGTTAGGGCCATGGTGGGAATCGAACCCATGACCTCAGTACTATGAGGCAGTAATGCTAACCATTACACCATCCGTACTGCCCCGAGATGACATAACGCATCCAAGTTTTCCCCATCTCCAACCTTTTAGCTTATTTGAATATTTCATGTACAGAGACATGTTGTTTTTTTACATTATTCTGCATCTGGTGCTCAATTGCTTCTCAATCATTATGCAGACAGAACATCTTGATCTGCCCGTCATCTAAGATCATCGACAATCTGCCCATCATCTAAAAGCAAACATTTGCCTATCATAAAAAATATGTAATCTTGCAATGCCAAATCATGTCCTAAATCCCAGAGCAAAAAATCAAAGACTGTCCCCTAACATCATAACAGAAAAGAGAAAAGATCGATCTTGGTGTGCTCTGTACAGTCCATTACTAAATCATTCATAGTATATATACAATTTGCTTAGGACATTTTACTGTGCTGTACAGAGAAGCAAATGCAAAATCGAATCTCTTATGAAATAACAAAATTACACATTTTCAGCAATTTTTTGCTGCAGGATCCGAAAACATTCAGGCTTTTTTGCTTTAAAAAACATTGGCCCCCTGGCTGTCCCTGCAGTTGTGCTACAGTACAGACTGAGTGCGGCAGTCAGACAAAACTGGCATTGAATTAGGATAGTTGGCAGACTGCCCTGGCTGCATTCATCTACCCGTTCTTACAGCTATCACTACCTGCTGGCGCTAGTGTCTTTAGCTCAATTTCTTCTTGTCTGGATCCTGGAATGTCAGGGCCCTGTTTGGAAAAGATTGGTTTGGATTGGTTCATTAATTACACCAATCCCAGGTTGTAGGTTTATTGAAAAACTAGATATGTGCGCAGGACCATTTCTGATGGATTTGGATTTGGCTCTGATTCATTGTCCGGTTTTGGATTTGGATTTGCCAGATTGCCGTGACTGGTTTTGGATTTGTTTTTTGTTTTTTAAATTGAAAAAAAAAGCTAAAATCAAATAATTTGTGACCTTTTTTTTGTTCCTAGAGTATTTTTAACCTCAATAATATTACTTTCCAGTCATTTCCTGTCAATTTTGACCAGCTCACAGCTTACAATATTGTTTTCACCAATGTTGGCCAAAGGCTGCAGCGAGGTAGCTGGTTACTAAGCAACAGAGCAGCGGCACAAACACACATTAGTTTATAGCACATCTGTGAAACATTGCACGGGGGGGGGGGGGGGGCAGGTTGGTATCGAGATCCGAGCGCTTGGGATGCCGATGGTCAGAATGCAGACAGCAACATCCTGATGCGCAGAATCCCGTTACCTACTAAGTAAATATACATAGTAACATAGTATCTAAGGTTGAAAAAAGACAATTGTCTATCAAGTTCAACCTATTTGTGGTCTCATATGCACGATTATTTTGTATAAAATTTTAACCGATGCTGATGTCTGCCGTTACGTTTTATCCCTCTTTTTTATAATAACCATAGTGCGTGACTATGCCCCGTAACCCTGGATATCCTTATCCATTAGGAATTTATCTTACCCATTCTTAAAGGTGTTGACTGAGTCGGCCATTACAACTCCCTCAGGCAGGGAATTCCAAACACGTATCGTCCTTACCGTAAAAAAGCCTTTACGCCGTATTGTGCGGAATCTCCTCTCCTCTAACCTGAGCGAGTGTCCACGAGTTCTCTGTGTTGATCTAACCAAAAACAGGTCCTGCGCAAGATCTGAATATTGTCCCCTTATATATTTGTAAATGTTGATCATGTCCCCTTTTAATCTCCTCTTTTCCAGTGTAAACATGCCTAGTCTTGCAAGCCTTTCCTCGTATTCTAGCGTCTCCATACCCTTAATTAGTTTGGTCGCCTGCCTTTGAACCTTTTCTAGCTCCAGGATATCCTTTTTGTAGTAAGGTGCCCAGAATTTTACACAGTATTCAAGGTGTGGCCTCACAAGTGATTTATATAACGGGAGTATAATACTCTCGTCCCTAGCATCAATTCCCCATTTTATGCATGCTAATATCTTATTAGCCTTCTTTGCTGCAGTCCTACTTTGGGTACTACTGCTTTGTTTGCTATCTATGAGGACACCTAAGTCCTTTTCCAATACAGAATCCCCTAATTTTACCCCATTTAGTAGGTAGGTGTTATTTTTGTTCTTGTTACCACAGTGCATTACCTTACACTTGTCTGTATTGAAGCGCATTCTCCATTTCGCTGGCCAAGCTTCTAATTTAACTAAGTTGTTCTGAAGCCACTCAGCATCCCCCTCCGCATTTATAACTTTACACAATTTGATATCATCTGCAAAAATTGACACCATGCTCTCTAGACCTTCTGTTAGATCGTTAATGAAAATATTGAACAATAGCGGTCCTAATACTGAGCCTTGCGGCACACCACTTAGTACTTCAGTCCAAGTTGAAAAAGATCCATTAACCACAACGCGCTGCTCCCTATTATTTAACCAGTTTTTGACCCAAGTGCATATTGTGCTTCCTAGCCCTGATTCTTGAAGCTTGTAGATAAGTCTCATGTGTGGTACAGTGTCGAATGCTTTGGCAAAATCTAAAAAGATTACATCCACCTCTTTACCCTGATCTAGGTTTGCGCTTACTGTTTCATAAAAGCCAAGTAAGTTGGTTTGACAGGATCTGTCCTTCATAAACCCATGTTGATTCCTTTTAATGACCTTATTGACTTCAAGGAACTTCTGAATACTATCTCTTAGAATACCTTCCAATACTTTCCCCACTATAGATGTAAGACTAACTGGTCTATAATTACCTGGTTCAGCTTTACTTCTCTTTTTGAATATAGGCACTACTTCCGCTATACGCCATTCTTTGGGAACCATAACTGATATTACTGAATCCTTAAAGATCAAAAATAGCGGTTTTGCAAGTTAAGAGTGAAGCTCCATTAGAACCCTTGGGTGAATACCATCGGGACCTGGTGACTTATTAATCTTTAAATGTTTTAATCGGTCACAGACTACTTCCTCGCTTAAATAAGTACCTATCAGTGGGATATTCTCATTATTGAGATTATGTGTTAGTCCCTGAATTGGGTCCTCTCTAGTAAATACTGCTGAAAAAAACTAATTTAGTGTGTCCGCTATGTCATTATCATTTTTGCTGAAGACTCCCAACTTGTCTTTTAAAGGGCCTATACTCTCCTTCTTTAATCTCTTGCTATTAATGTATTTAAATATTTTTTTGGGATTTGCTTTGCTTTCCTTTACTACTAGTTTTTCAGTTTCTACTTTAGCTGCTCTTATTTCCTTTTTGCATATTTTGTTACATTCCTTATAGTGCTGAAATGACTCTGCTTCCCCGTCAGATTTGTATTTTTTAAATGCTAGCCTTTGCTTGCCCATAAGTTCCTTTATCTTTTTGTTAAGCCACATCGGTTTATGATTTTTATTCCTTTTTTTTTTTGCTGCTCGTAGGAATAAATTTGAGTGTATTTTTAGCTAGCAGGAATTTTAGTACCTCCCATTTCTCCGTAGTATTTTTTCCTAAAAACAAACCTTCCCATTCAATATCCCTGAAAAATACCCTCATCTTTTCAAAATTCGCTTTGCTAAAGTTTAGAGTCCTAGTTGAGCCAGTATAGGGATGTTTATGAAAACTGATATTGAATGTGACCATATTGTGGTCGCTGTTTCCTATGGGTTCCCCTACTATAATACCTGATACCAAATCCCCATTCTTTGTTAATACCAGGTCTAAGATTGCATTGTACCTAGTTGGTTCCTCAATTAGTTGAATAAGTAGTTATCATTAAGTGTGTTTAAAAACATATTGCCCCTAGCAGTATCACATGAATCGTTTTTCCAGTTTATCTCTGGATAGTTAAAATCTCCCTTCACTACTATGTCTCCTACTCCTGCCGCTCTTTTAATTTGCTTTAGTAACAATTCCTCTTCAGATACGGTGATACCAGGCGGCCTATAGCATACACCCAATACTAACTTTTTTATTCCTTTTTCCCCGCATGCAATTTCAACCCATAATGTCTCGACAGTGTCTCCATTCCCATCCTGAATATCTTCCCGTATATCAGGTTTTAAAAACGGCTTTACGTAAAGACACACCCCTCCACCCTTTTTATTTAGTCTGTCTCTCCTAAACAGTGTATAGCCCTCTAGATTGACTGTCCAATCATGAGATTCATCCCACCAAGTTTCAGTAATGCTTATAATATCATACTGTTTGCTTGCTGCAAGTATTTCTAGTTCGCCCTTTTTTACCAGTAATGCTTCTAGCGTTTACATACATACAACTAAGATAAGTATTTTCCCTTGCGTTAGGGACATCTTTCACCTTATGTAGCAATGATGACCTGTAATCGGCATTGGTTAGTGCTTTGGTAAAATCTCTTTTAGTACCCATGTTAGTAACCTTACCGCCTGCTCTTACCCTCCCCCCAACTTCTCCCCCATTTCGTTTACTACCGCCATCCCCACTATTCTCACTGCATGACCCGTAGTTTCTAGCTAAACCCTCCCCCCAGGCTCCTAGTTTAAAATCTCCTCCAACCTTCTAACCATCCTTCCCCCCAGCACCGCTGCCCCCTCCTCAGTCAGGTGCAATCCGTCATGACAAAAGAGATGGCACCTGACTGAGAAGTACGCCCAGTGTTCCAGGAACACAAACCCCTCTTTCCTGCACCAATCCCTAAGACACACATTTACCTCCCTAATCTCCCTCTTCCTCCCTGGACTAGCGCGTGGCACGGGTAATAATTCCGAGAATATTACCTTAGATGTCCTTGCCTTAAGTTTCTTTCCTAAGTCCCTATAGTCTTTCTTAAGGACATCCCACCTTCCGCTAACTTTGTCATTGGTGCCAACGTGCAATAAGACCGCCGGGTCTTTCCCTGCCCCTCCCAACAATCTATCTACCCGGTCCGCGATGTGCCGTACCCGAGCACCCGGGAGACAACAGACTGTACGGCGATCACGGTCCCGGTAGCAGATTGCCCTATCTGCCTTCCTGATGAAAGAATCCCCTACCACCACCATCTGACTAGGTACCTCACTATCTTTTATCCCAACTGCGCCAGAGGGACCGCTCCTCTGGATGCTAGAGGGAGCAGTCTCCTCCGGCACCATCATTTCTTCACTATCATCCTCCGATTCCTCGTCCAGTCGGGCAAATTTGTTCGGGTTTGATAGTTCGGAGATGTCGAGCTTCCCCCTTCTTTTTCTTCCTTCTAACTGTGACCCAGCTGGCTACCTGATCATCATCCTCTTCTACCAGTGACCCCTCCCGCAACTCCTCCACCGTTCTGTCTAAACTTCGCTCGAGATTGTGAATCTCCCTCAGTCGCGTAACGGTTTGCTCTAGATCAGTTACCTGGGCTTCCAGGGCAACCATTCGCACACACCTCATGCAGATGTAATCACACTGGGCCGGTAGCTCCAGGTATGCATACATCTTGCACGACATGCACTGAGTGAGGTCCCCAATCACAGCCCCTCCCATATTGTTTGTAAGGTCTAACTCCCTGTTACTCTCAAAGAAAAAGCAGCAAAAAGAAAAAGTAGAAGACAAACAATCTCACTTATACAATAATTAAGCTGGCTTATACTTATCTATCTTTGTGCGGTTCTTGGTCCTTCACTTTTATGCAGCCGTAGTACTCTTTCCTGCGGCACCAATACTCCACTTAGCAGTTGCAGTTGTTCCAGCTCACTGCACCTCCTTTTCACTCGGCTTCCAGCTCCTGCTTTTGCTGTTACCAACTCACATACACTTACAAATCCAAGCAGCACTTTAAAATACAATTTGCTAAACCTAACCTCATATCCTTCCATCCCCGCAGCCTGACCCTAACCTCCTCTCCCTCAGACTAACTCTAACCCTCCCCAGTGGTGCCTAACCCTCCTTCCCCACAGCATATCCCTAACCTCCCTGGGTGTTGCCTAACCCAAACTCCCCCCCACCCCCGCGGCCTAACCCTTCCCCATCCCCGACATACATATGTAAGGGATGCCAAGAGTCGGAATTCTAGGGCAAAGCATTGTGATTGATGTTGGGATCCCAGTGTCAGTATTCTCACTGCGCATTCTAACAGTGTACAGAACAGTACAAATAATAGATCTATATATATTTTTTTTTCTTTTTTGAAGTCACAGCTTGATTCAAACTGTGTGGATCACAGGGCTTATAGATGCACGTGAACAAAGCGCACTAGGGTAAAGCGCACCAAACATCACCCCGAACCATTGACTGTACTGATCTGAGTTTCAGTGTCTTTAATCATCCCCGAGTGCCAGATACACATTTTGGGAGTTATACATGAGAGAATCGGGGCACCAGGGCACCATACTATTCTAGTGGGAGTGCCGGACACCTACTGGTATAGATAGATAGATAGATAGATAGATATTCATATATATTCTGTTTTTTAACTTGCAGCTTTGTTCATAGTGCATGGATAAAGAGGAGCTTTAAAAGGGGGTCCGTGTGCAGTCTCCAATTGGACCTCCTCCTTTCTGGCGGCACAGTAGACTCTGGCATTATGCGCATAATTAAATGGGTGCAGAATGTTTGGAGTGGAACCCCCTAAAACCAGAGGCCATGTGCACCGCACACCTTGTACCCTTTATAAACAGCATTCATCAGTATGCATTTTCCACCCTATACACAGTCCCTTTAGAGCACAGCCACTCGTGGACACAGCACAGTTAATACAGTAGAGTATAGGGCAGCATTCAGCAGCGTGCCCCCCTTGCACAGTCACTTTAGCAGCCAATACAGTAGAGTACAGTGCATCATACAGCAGCGTGCATTGAGTGGAATAGCGCTGAGTCTCAACTGCGGTGCCTTATATAGAATCCAAGACCCACGAGAATCAAACCCGGGAGTGGGAACTGCAGCCCGGGTGGACTCGGATCCCCTGTGTTATGAGCGGTTCGGATTCCTTGGAATCCGGACTGCTCATCTCTATGACAACTGATTTCCAATCCCCCCTTTCTCCAAATGAGACCAAGAGACCAATCCAATTCAGTCTACAGAAACCACTCAAATGAGGGTCAGTTTACACTTTTTGTCCACTTCTGAATCAGGCCCTTAATGTGGTATTTATACTGGGGATGTATCCCTTATCAGTATTATTAGCATACATGTGTATAACAATTGTAGTCCATATGAGGTATAACAGTATACTGCACATTAATTAGATCCCATCACATACCCTCCAACACTGCCCAGCTGAAACTGGTACAAGGGCCAATATTTACTAATATTCGTGTGTGTGTCGGATTGTGTAGTGTTTAAACTCGTCTTGTTTCGGGTGCATTTTCATGCAACTTTTTGAAACTATATACGCCAAGTTACGAAGCAGTCGACTTTATGCTTTTCGTGTTTTCTGATGTCGATGCCAGTCGGTTTTTTTTGGACCATTCTCGGCCGTCATTGTCATTTGCGTACGTCTTTTGGTTGTTTTTTCCGGTATTTTTTCTAAGTTAAACGCGGCAGGGTTTTTTTAAGACCCCGGCCGCATTTTCACTTTTAGTTTCGATTTTCATCCCCGTTCGTGATTGGTTGTGTTTCAGATGGTAGGAGTGTCTGTGCGCAACCATATAAATATGCCCCAAACCGTCTGCACCTCGTGGGTTTAGTTAGTGGTGAGGAGGAGGGAGGTTGTGCTGTGGAGGTAGATGAATTAGTGTTTTGGTGAGGAGTGTTGGTATCGATTTCTGAGTGTGGTATTGTGTTTGTAAGTCGTCTTGTCATTCTTGTAGTCTTGTTTTTTGTGGTTTTGTCTCATTTTTGGTCCAAGTTATTTTTCTTTATAGTCCCTTGTCAGTGTGTGTGTGTGTGTGTGTGTGTGTGTGTGTGTGTGTGTGAGTTGTGTAGTAGTGGTAGTGGAGGAGTGTGTTGTTGTTTTTTTTTCCTGTGTTAAGTGTTTAGACACACAATTATGTGAGACTCAGAGGTGGGTGAGGTGGAGGGTGTGAGTGAGGGGGAGGAGGTCGGTCAGGTGGAGGAGGTGAGTGTTAGTGAGGTTAGTGAGGTGGAGGAGGTGGGTGAGGTTGCTGCAGCAGCCTCAAGTGACAGTGATAGTGACAGTCAGACAGCTCCGCAGCCACGCACCACTACTAAGACTGGGCGGAATGTCAAAATTAGTTTTGCTGAAAATGTGGCATTGGTGCGTGAGCTGATGAAGTATCAGCGGCAGCTATTTGGACCTGAGTCCGCCAAGGTGCCAACACGGAGGAAGACGGTGTTGTGGGCGAAAGTTGTTGCTGCTGTCAATAGTGAGGGGGTGGTCAAGCGGACGGAGGACACGTGCCGCAAACGGTACTATGACATAAAGCGACGTGTCAAGTCCAAAATGGCCAAGGAGGCGAAGTCGGCTCGAAAAACCGGTGGTGGGCAGCCCTATATTGCAAGATATCTGGAGTATGAGGAGCCCATGCGGAGTGTAATACCTCCTGAAGTAGTCTCTGCAACCCATGTCCGGGATTCAGATAGGCCCAGGAAGAATGGTGAGCATGTGTATTAGCATTAACATTCTATGACCTTATTTATTTATTTTTTTAAATGTGTGTCATGTCACGTTGCATATGACTCCCATCTTCAAGTGTGTGTCAGCAAATACATTGTTTTGGGTAATGTTTTATACAAAAGCCAATGTAACATCTTACTTTATTGTATGTCATGTGTTTTTTCCCAGTATAATTGCATGTGTAGTTTGTACTTGGTGTGTCATTGAATTGTCCTGCAATAATGTTTTCCTTTTGGACATTTTTGTATGTTTAATTTGGCCTATGTTTTATATTAAGGTTATCCATGTGCAATGTTTCCAAAACAGTGGTTGTCATGTTAGAGGCTGGAGTAGTGGAAAGTGGTTTGGAAACCACTTACATGTGTAATGTCATTATTACAGAATCTAATATTTTTTTTGATAAAAACCACTATTTGTTTGTTCAGTTTGAGTTTGTATTTGTACTGTGACACAACACTGCAGTCTAATTTTTTTTTGTTTTTTGTTTTTTTTGTTTGGCACATATAGTGGTAATGTGTGTTTGGAGTGCCACATCACACAGCAATTTCTATATTGCATCTGTAATATTTTTCCTTTCATTACAAAATCAAGATGTGTGTGTTTTTGGTTGTTAATGTATGTATATTTACTTGTGGCCTATGTCAGTGTCCTGTACATATTTTCCTGTGTTGAACTTTCCATAGTGCATATGGCTATTGGACAATGTTTATTGTTTTATGTAGTGGTTTTTTGGTTTCCGGTCATTATGTTTTTCAGAAAAATAAAGCAAGCATTTCTTAAAGAATAAATGTTTATAAGCATAATGGGTGGATGTATCAACAATAGCATGAATACATTTTTTTTATTTATTTTTTTACAGTGTTTGTAAAAAGCAGTACTACTCGTCCTCCAGTAACTCCCATCACATCTTAGGATGATGACGCTGCGGAAGCAGGTAAAGTGTCCATTGTAGTATAGGGTATGTTTGTAAAGGAATGGGCATAACCAAATTTAAATTTAATTAATAGGTCCATCAAAAGAAGTCTGGAGCAGCAGAAGTGGGACTTCTGGAAGACACCACCACAAAAAGCCAGTGGCAGCAAAGAAAGCAAGGGCTGATGTCCAGGGCCAACCACAGCAGGCTACCCCGCCATGAAGATTATCCACAGTATGTTCGGTCCCGCCACTCCAAATTTTGGACACACCTCCAAGACGTCATCCACACTCCCCTCATCTTGATTGTGAGTATCAAACTGAAATAAATGTACACAATTTCAGATCGTTAACAAACTTTTTCTTAACCGCATTAAGTAAAAACACATCAAAAACTTAAATAATTACCGAAGTAAGTAGAACATGAAATGGAATCCAAACAAAATGGCCTTGTCCACATCCAGTAAAGATATGTATGTCCACTTGAGGCATACAGTAGCACATTGTGCGTAAGATGCTGCAACAGAAACTCATGTTTAATTTTTGAAAATAGTAAGGTTGATTTTCAAATTTTATCATGTGTGTTTGAGCTCACATTGCCAAATACATATAAAAACATTACTATGTTTGTTTGAGAAAAGCTATAAGGTAACACATTATGGGTTACAATGTGTTTTTATGTTGGAGTATATCTGATCTACAATAAAACTAAAGTGTTTGCTTTCACAATTAAGTAACCAGAAACATTTGCCACAAACAGGCATATGTATGTATTTAAGTTAAGAGTGATGATGTTGTTAGGCAGAATATCTGAAAGCAACAGTGAATGACATGTGTTCCATGTGTAGTGATTTGTTTTCATTTATCAAACATATGGATAGCTAACGGCACATTTTTATACATTTCAGCTTCTAGTCCTGGTAACAGCATCCCTCCGCAACAACTGCAACACAGTGACATGGAGAAGACAATCATCTTAGAAATGCAGCCATTAAGCCAAGGAATCAGCCCCCCAGCACCTGTGAGTACACCACCACAGCAAAGCACACCACCACCACAACACAGCCCAACAACACCAGTAACACAAGGTCCTGATCAGGTGTTTTGGACCATTTGGGCTAGACAGCAGGCCACTAATGAAGATTGCCTGCGTAGGCAGACACAAATGTTTGCAAGCCTACCATGTCACCTCAGAAGAATCACCAGAAATCTGAGTAGACAAAATGAACAAACAACCAGAATTGGCAATACCATGGAACTCATGCGTACAGACATTACACAGGTCATGGGCAACTTACAGCGCATAATGGAAGAACAGCACAGACTAATGGAAGAACAGCACAGACAACAGCAAAGGTATATGAACATTTCTCAAAACAATCAAAAGATTAATGAAAGTTTATTCCGAATGTAGACAATCAAAATGCTGCTACACGTGAACTCAATGCCACCCTCACTAACCTGAATGAAACACTCAGATCCATGCACCAACAGCAAACAAGCAGCAGTTCTGGTACGACTACTCCAAATATCACGCCAGTCTCATCACCACCAAGACGCTCCACTAGAGCACGATAACACGACAGTGCTATTAGAAAAGGGCAGGACAAGCAGGCACCCAAAAAAAATAAAACAAAACAAACAAATTTAACATTTCTGAGAAGTAATTCAAAATAGTTAGTAAGTGTATGTTTGGCTAAATATATCTAACACTTAGCTCCTTGACAATTTATACAACATCATTAATTATAAGTGCTACAAACAACAGCATCAAATTTGTACGCACATTTATTCTTTACCATCTTTGTTTATTTTTGGAGGAGGGAAATGTTGTTGGAGCTGCACATACATGTTAGCAGGAAGTAACCATACCACTTGATTTTTTTACAATCATTACTCTTTCTAGATTCCAATAATTCTCATATCCTGCAGCAAATCCAAATTACAATGTGATTGTTAACTATTTTACCTTTCTTCTCTATACAACATTACAAGAATAACACAATTGAGTTGCGTAAAAAGCTTTTAATATGTTGTCATTGAATTGAGATAATTCATTGCCAAAATGGATGTCATTATTGTTGGGCCATGTTTGTGTGTGTTAAAAATGAGTAATAATGTTATTACACATGATGCAGAAACAAAAAAAAAAGAAATTCTAAACCAAAACACAAATAATGTGGATAATAATGTATATATGTGGCAAACTGTGTATTTCCTTACAAATCAGCAAGTTTACTGCAGCAAACATTACAAATAAATTATTTTTGATGAGAGTAAGTTTGTGTCCCTTAAATATGATGGAGCATCACACAAAGGGACACATGTATTCCTCAAGGCTAACATATTATATGTTGAGGACTGTTTATTTAGAACACAGGTTCTCAAACTCAGCCCTCAGGACCCCACACAGTGCATGTTTTGCAGGTCTCCTCACAGAATCACAAGTGACATAATTAGCTCCACCTGTGAACCTTTTAAAATGTGTCTGTGAGTAATTCATACACCTGTGCTTCTACTGGGTTACCTGCAAAACATGCACTGTGTGTGGTCCTGAGGGCCGAGTTTGAGAACCTGTGCATTAGGACGTCCAACACAATCATAAAGTAAAATACTAAATAAATTACTATGTGGATTATGTGTGCTTGTAATAAATTATCACTGCAAGTTTACGAACACTTATCCAGACTTAATGCATGCCACTCATAATCTGTTGTTTAGATTTTTTTTAAAAACACAAGACACATGCAACATTTGTTTTGCATAAAGCGAGGGTATGTTTGTATGTCTCAAGGAGACAGACACATTCTGAGTAATGGTTTTTACACTAAAAATGGACCAACATCTATTTATGATTACACAACAAATGAAATAAGCAAAACAAACTTACCTTAGAAATAGCGAGTGATGAGCTCTTGCCTAACCTGCCTCCCTACATCTGTACTCCAAGTATCACCAGATGTCTCTAATTCCTCTTCTTGCTGGCTGCTTTCTTCATCCTCCTCCTCAACATGTGGCAGATGTTGTTGCAAACACATGTTATGAAGAAAGCAGCAGCAGAACACAATTTGAGTCACCTTGGAGGGACTATACAACAAAAGGCCACCAAACTTATCCAGACACCGAAACCTAGATTTCAGCACACCAAAACATCTTTCTATCACATTCTGCGTGGACTTATGTGCATTATTGTAATTGTGTTCAGCAGGGGTATCAGGTCGGGACAATGGAGTTAGAAGCCAAGAGAAACAGCCATATCCTCCATCACCTAAAAGACAGATATAGTAACGTGATTCATGTTAAGATACAGCAACACATAAGTAACACACTGTGGGGCAGAAGTATTAACCTGTAGAAGGCATAAGGAAGTGATAAACCAGTGCAAGGTTATAAAGGCAGCGGACAATCTGTTCCTAAATGTTCATTTACATATTGGAGCTGATTGGCTGGTGCCTTTATCGCCTTGCACATATCACTGGTTTCTCACTTCCTTATGCCTTCTACAGGTTAATACATCTGCCCCTGTATTTGGACAAAGTATACGCAGGCCTACACATATCAAATTACATACCCAGCAGCCATCCATCTGGCATTTGTCCATCCTCAAACTTATCAAAGAGGGATGACTGACTGAGGATGAAGGAGTCATGGCAGCCCCCAGGGTAACCAGCAACAACACTCATTATTTGGAGATTTGCATCACAAACCACCTGCACATTTGTGGAGTGTTCGAAATGGCGATTAGTATATATGTGCTGCCTGCCCCTAGGTGGTCTCAGCTGAATGTGTGTGCAATCTATGGCTCCAAGCACATTGGGCATGCCAGCCAGCTCATAGAAATCTACCCTGACGGCATGTCACTGAGACTCCTAGGTAGGGAAGCAGATTGAGGTATCGATGTGGGGCTGCACAACAGCCAACAGCTGTGTGTATATTTGAAAGAACAATAAACATGAGATTTTAGGACGGAACTGGCCACCGAGAAATTAAAACAAACAAAAAACAGAAGAGGTAGTTAGGTATACATCACCTGTGTTAATATTCTGGAAAATGAGGGCTGTGAGATTCCTATGACATCCCCAGACACAGCCTGAAAGCTGCCAGTAGCCATAAAGTGCAACACAGCCAGGAGTTTGTGCAAGCCTGAGACAGAGCGAGAGCGTGCTGTCTCAGGGTCTAGGCACAGTTTGACAAGGTCATACAGACCGAAAATGTTGTTACGATTTAGACGGAACATCTGTATGACCGTATCATCGGACAATGCGTTCAAGTTTAAACGCCCCCTAAAAAAACGAGGCCTGCGCAGCCTCCGCGGAACCTGTACAACCTGCTGACCATGTTCAGTTTGTTGGCCCTGGTTACTTACAGGCTGATGTCTGAGTCTGAGGAATCCCACAGCACACAAAATATCACTGGTCCACAGTCCTGCTGCCATTTCTGAGTGTAGGTGGATTGAATTGGGCCTAACATCCTTTTATAGGCATCCGTATTCAGGTGTGATTGATTTTTGAGATGCATCAAAAATGGTACTGTACCGGCCAAAAAGGTAGAGTTGGAGGGTATGCCATCAGCGCTTTACATTCTCTCTGTAGTTTTGTCATTTTATATCCAGGAGTTCTGAGTCCTCCCCCGTCCTGTAGAGCTGCTATGTGGTCTTCTCCATAGACTATACTTATTGCAGATCTGTGCACAGACTTCTCTTCATTTTGTTGCACATTTTCTACATTAACATTTCTTACTGACATACTTCAAAAATGTAACCACACGTAAAATGATGTCCTCTACTTTATACAGATATGATGATGAGGGGGAATGGAAGTGAACCATGAGGAGCTACGTTACAAGATGGTCAGGGTTCAAGGAGTGGAACAGAGAAGGTTGCCGAGACGAAGGGTACATTTATATTAAAGTGCAGATTTACAAAGGTGTAGTCATTGACCAAAGCAACCAATCGTATTCTAACATTAATTTAGTAATTCTTGAAAATTATAGCTAGCAACTGATTGGCTGCCATGAGCACTTAAGTAAATATATCCCAAAAACTGGAACTCAAGTCCTAATAGCATTCAGGTGTTTTAAACATAATCTTGTTGCTGTATTTGTGCCCCAGTAGGGTTTCCTGACAGATGTAATCCCCTCTGGGCTTTCTTTACTTACAGAAAGTTTCCTGTAAGCCAGTTTTATAACCCTCTCACATTCAGGTGTTAACAAGAGAAAGTATATCAGATATCACTCAGTTTAAATAGGATATAATGCCTGAAGAAACTCTGATATGACACCACAAAGAAAATGTTGCTGTACAAGGTACACAGATAAAATCACGTTATGGATAATTGACTATCAATAATTTGTACGAGAACAAACAAATCAGTAGAAACTGTAGCTGCTGATGGAAATCTGTATTTATTTGTTTTAGTTGAGCATCGCTTTGTGCATGCTCCATTTGCTTAACCTATAAAGAATTGAAAAGATTGATTTAGTTATAGTACAGTTCTAACCATGACAGAGACGCTTGTCCAAACCTGACTGGGAAACTGATCTTATGATGTGGCTTCTTCTTCATTTTTCTTCATTATAGTTTTATGCATTTTATACTAAGAAGGAACACAATGTTTTTAATATGAAGTCATTGCTGCAGTTACAAGAACCGAGGCTAAAAGTCAGAAAGATGTTTCTGTTGTTTTTGAGTCTCTTTTAAAATAAAAACATCACATTCAAAAACAAATACTGGGCCTAATTCAGACCTGATCACAGCAGAAAAATTGTTCTCTAATGGACAAAACCATGTGCACTGCAGGTAAGGCAGATATAACATGTGCAGAGAGAGTTAGATTTGTGCAGATGATGGCGCCAACTTCAGCTGGAAAATTTAAGGGGGAGCCTTACACAATAATAAACACCCCTAGGTGCATTAGGGACCCATTAGCAAAATATCCATATTCTGAACTAGTGCAATTCTAGCAGACATGTTCTTCCAAGTGACTGTAGAAGTGTTCTTCCAGGTAACCATGTCTGGGAGATGTAATTGGAGTACTCACCACAGTAATACAACTGCCATTTCAGGATATTATATGTACCTCCCAATATCAGGGGCGGATTGGCCATAGGGCTCACCAGGAGGATTCCTGGTAGGCCAATGTGTCTGCGAGGCCTGTTTTGTGTTGTCATGAGATGGTGCTACCTACTTTAGCCTACAGGCTACATTACAGCATCATTTATTGGAGAGCAATCTGAAGGCTGATGATTTAAGACATACTTACTTACTTATAAATGGGTCTACTACAATTTCCCGGCTGTCTGGATCCCGGCGCCCAGCATACCGGAGCCAGGATCCCAACCGCCAGAATGCCGGCAGTGGGGTGAGTGCAAAAGAGCCCCTTACGGGCTCGCTGCGCTTGCCACGCTGAAGGCATGGTGGCTTGCTGCGCTGGCCACGCTGCAGGCACGGTGGCGCGCTACGTGTGCCATGCTATCTATTCTCCCTCCAGGGATGTCGTGGACACCTCAAGAGGGAGAATAGTTGTCAGTGTCCCGGCGGTCGAGATCATGGCGCCAGTATGCTGAGCCCGACAGCCGAGCGAATGCTTCCCCTTATAAATGAGTCCTCTCATCTTTAAGCACACTTTGGTTTATATGTGGTCCAGGTGCTTTATGCGTCCTAATAATTTTGCGTATACTGGTACTTCCTCCTGTGTTAGACAACTAGCATTTAGTTGCATACAGATATAGCCATACTCATTCAAGCTGCTATGCGTACGCTACATCTGTACATAAGTGTTTCCATACATCCTAATTCTTTTAATTTTGCCTTCTATGTAAATACAGACAAAACAAAGTTAAGAGATTGGAATTTTCAACAATTATTTTTCCTAGTTTATCATTCAGCGATAATGATTTCCTAGTTTTGAATTACATTTTTGTTCTTGTTTATGTACTTGAACTTAAACTTCCTATTTTTAGCAATCTGTTTTTCAGCATCACCAGATCTGCTTTTCACATATTTTTCTACATTCCATGTCTTTCCATAATTAATTAATTTTTCTTCTGTTCTATCTAGTTTTAACAATTGATATGATCTTTTATACCCTTACCATATTCAATAATTAATTTTCTAAGCACTTTAGTTGACTTTTATCCCTTGAAATTGTGTTCCTACACACACACACACACACACACACACACACACACACACACACACACACACACACATATTATTAAGATATGTACTGGCCCGTTTTTGCTGGATTTGATTATGGTTCCAATTCTTCATTGGGTTTTGGTTTTGGATTTGGTTATGCCAAAATCATCTCACATGTTTTGGTTTTGGTACTGTATTTTTTTTTTATTGCTGAAAGCTAAAATCACATAATTTTGGTCTTTTATTTTTCTGTTCCTCAATAAGATTAATTTCCAGTCAAATTTGACCACCTCATAGATCACAACATTGTTTTCGTCCAACGAAATAAGAGATATGGGGTATATGTACCGCCGGGCACCAGATCACCACAATTGTGATAAAATGTCATTGAAAAAGTATACAACACGTCCTTTTAGGTCAAGGTAGAATCTCTCCACAGATGGTGCAGTATCAATACACATGTATCAGCATATGAGGGGAAGAACAAAAATACATATCGTGTGTAGAAACATCATTTTAATAACAAACTATACATTTGTCACAAATAATTAAAAATTGTGAAGACAAATAGAAGTAGAACAGTGGTTTTCCCCCTCAATCTTGTGAATACTGAAGTGCAAAACAATTACCAGAGGGATTAAGAACTGGCAACGGTCAGTTCTTAATAAATTTCTTATAGTCACCATTTATCCTCCCGGGAAGGCAGTCTGGGATCTTTTTCACTGGCAAATGGTCGGCAAAGTCAGTCAGCAAGCACTATGGAGGTCCCGTTTATGCCAACACGTTTCGACCCTCTCAGTGTCCCTTCCGTCAAAGAAGACCCGGTCTTCATCTTCTTTGATGGGAGGGACACTGAGAAAAGTACAGTGGTGCAAGATGGAATTCTCCTTGGACCATCCCACCCATCCTTATGTTTATATTAAAAAGAACATGTTCAGTTTAACAAACCAAGCACTTCAGCACAAGAACTGATACTTTTGTGGCAGAAGTGCTTGGTTTATTTGGGCCCCCACAAGTCCAAACTAAAGAAAAATGATTTTGAGATTAAAGATTTTATGTACCACATCAAGAATATGTTGTATCTTTTAGAGTGCTCGTGTAGTAAACAGTATGTGGGTAGAACTAACTGGGTTTATATACATAGAGAAAAATATGGTTTTAAATATGTACCTACTCCTCCACTAGTATATAGCCACTTCATATAAGTGTGGTTTTGGTTCAGAGACAGTGGTCTATTTCATTTAAATGCAGTTACAGCCATCTAAAATAAAAATATTGTATATCCCACCATTTTAATGGTCTTTCCAGTGTGGAGCACATAATACAGGCATAGTGTAATGCACAGCTATACAGCTGTACTGATTTGTATATTTATTATGTATATTTTAATGTTGTGATATTTTTTTAAATTATTCTATGACACTTAGTATGATTTACTGTATTTTACATGTGAACCGCTGTTGGGATTTAGGGGGTCATTCTGACCCATTCGCTCGCTGTGTTTTAACGCAGCAGATCGAACAGGTCCCTGCTGCGCATATGCCGGCACTGTAGTGCGCCGGCGCATGCCAGGGGGACGAAGGCGGGAGGGGGTGGAATGGCGGCGTTTGGCTGCCGGCGTGGCCGGACCGAATGGGGGGCTGGCCGCAGCGGCTGCGTGATGTCACATGCAGCGGCTGCTGGCCGGGGAGCAATGAGTAGCTCCCGGCCAGCACGCTAAAGCTGCGCTGGCCGGGAACTACTCTTGAAGTGCAAAGGCATCACCGCTAAATTTAGCACAGCTACGATCTACTCGGAATGACCTCCGTAATGTTTCTGTAAATGTGCAAAGTCTACACATAGGAAAGAACGCACTAGGGGGATGAATCAGACCTGTTCGCTGTGCTGCTAATTTTGTTGTCCTGCGATCAGATAGTCGCTGCCTAAGGGGAGTGTAAATTCACCCATGCAAAAGTGCGATCGCATGTGTACACCACGCTACAAATATCCCTCAGTCAGCGGACAGCTGCAAATCTGTTCGCACCTCACTCACCATCTAATGTTTTTTCCACTGTGTGCAGTCTGTGCACAGTCCAGGACTTACTCCTACAGTGCGGAGAGAACAGGCTGATCAGGTCCAGAGCTGACGTCGCACACCCGCCAGGAAAACAGCCAGTTACCCCCCACAAACGGCCTCTTCATTTCAACCAGCTTGCGAATGGCTGTGCAATTAAAATTTTCACACCAGCCAGTCGCTGTTCGGTGATGCCTGTTGTTTGTAGAGATGAGCGCCTGAAATTTTTCGGGTTTTGTGTTTTGGTTTTGGGTTCGGTTCCGCGGCCGTGTTTTGGGTTCGAACGCGTTTTGGCAAAACCTCACCGAATTTTTTTTGTCGGATTCGGGTGTGTTTTGGATTCGGGTGTTTTTTTCAAAAAACACTAAAAAACAGCTTAAATCATAGAATTTGGGGGTCATTTTGATCCCAAAGTATTATTAACCTCAAAAACCATAATTTACACTCATTTTCAGTCTATTCTGAATACCTCACACCTCACAATATTATTTTTAGTCCTAAAATTTGCACCGAGGTCGCTGTGTGAGTAAGATAAGCGACCCTAGTGGCCGACACAAACACCGGGCCCATCTAGGAGTGGCACTGCAGTGTCACGCAGGATGTCCCTTCCAAAAAACCCTCCCCAAACAGCACATGACGCAAAGAAAAAAAGAGGCGCAATGAGGTAGCTGTGTGAGTAAGATTAGCGACCCTAGTGGCCGACACAAACACCGGGCCCTTCTAGGAGTGGCACTGCAGTGTCACGCAGGATGGCCCTTCCAAAAAACCCTCCCCAAACAGCACATGACGCAAAGAAAAAAAGAGGCGCAATGAGGTAGCTGTGTGAGTAAGATTAGCGACCCTAGTGGCCGACACAAACACCGGGCCCATCTAGGAGTGGCACTGCAGTGTCACGCAGGATGTCCCTTCCAAAAAACCCTCCCCAAACAGCACATGACGCAAAGAAAAAAAGAGGCGCAATGAGGTAGCTGTGTGAGTAAGATTAGCGACCCTAGTGGCCGACACAAACACCGGGCCCATCTAGGAGTGGCACTGCAGTGTCACGCAGGATGTCCCTTCCAAAAAACCCTCCCCAAACAGCACATGACGCAAAGAAAAAAAGAGGCGCAATGAGGTAGCTGACTGTGTGAGTAAGATTAGCGACCCTAGTGGCCGACACAAACACCGGGCCCATCTAGGAGTGGCACTGCAGTGTCACGCAGGATGTCCCTTCCAAAAAACCCTCCCCAATCAGCACATGATGCAAAGAAAAAGAAAAGAAAAAAGAGGTGCAAGATGGAATTGTCCTTGGGCCCTCCCACCCACCCTTATGTTGTATAAACAAAACAGGACATGCACACTTTAACCAACCCATCATTTCAGTGACAGGGTCTGCCACACGACTGTGACTGATATGACGGGTTGGTTTGGACCCCCCCCAAAAAAGAAGCAATTAATCTCTCCTTGCACAAACTGGCTCTACAGAGGCAAGATGTCCACCTCATCTTCACCCTCCGATATATCACCGTGTACATCCCCCTCCTCACAGATTATCAATTCGTCCCCACTGGAATCCACCATCTCAGCTCCCTGTGTACTTTGTGGAGGCAATTGCTGCTGGTCAATGTCTCCGCGGAGGAATTGATTATAATTCATTTTAATGAACATCATCTTCTCCACATTTTCTGGATGTAACCTCGTACGCCGATTGCTGACAAGGTGAGCGGCGGCACTAAACACTCTTTCGGAGTACACACTTGTGGGAGGGCAACTTAGGTAGAATAAAGCCAGTTTGTGCAAGGGCCTCCAAATTGCCTCTTTTTCCTGCCAGTATAAGTACGGACTGTGTGACGTGCCTACTTGGATGCGGTCACTCATATAATCCTCCACCATTCTATCAATGTTGAGAGAATCATATGCAGTGACAGTAGACGACATGTCCGTAATCGTTGTCAGGTCCTTCAGTCCGGACCAGATGTCAGCATCAGCAGTCGCTCCAGACTGCCCTGCATCACCGCCAGCGGGTGGGCTCGGAATTCTGAGCCTTTTCCTCGCACCCCCAGTTGCGGGAGAATGTGAAGTAGGAGATGTTGACAGGTCGCGTTCCGCTTGACTTGACAATTTTGTCACCAGCAGGTCTTTCAACCCCAGCAGACTTGTGTCTGCCGGAAAGAGAGATCCAAGGTAGGCTTTAAATCTAGGATCGAGCACGGTGGCCAAAATGTAGTGCTCTGATTTCAACAGATTGACCACCCGTGAATCCTTGTTAAGCGAATTAAGGGCTGCATCCACAAGTCCCACATGCCTAGCGGAATCGCTCCCTTTTAGCTCCTTCTTCAATGCCTCCAGCTTCTTCTGCAAAAGCCTGATGAGGGGAATGACCTGACTCAGGCTGGCAGTGTCTGAACTGACTTCACGTGTGGCAAGTTCAAAGGGCATCAGAACCTTGCACAACGTTGAAATCATTCTCCACTGCACTTGAGACAGGTGCATTCCACCTCCTATATCGTGCTCAATTGTATAGGCTTGAATGGCCTTTTGCTGCTCCTCCAACCTCTGAAGCATATAGAGGGTTGAATTCCACCTCGTTACCACTTCTTGCTTCAGATGATGGCAGGGCAGGTTCAGTAGTTTTTGGTGGTGCTCCAGTCTTCTGTACGTGGTGCCTGTACGCCGAAAGTGTCCCGCAATTCTTCTGGCCACCGATAGCATCTCTTGCACGCCCCTGTCGTTTTTTAAAAAATTCTGCACCACCAAATTCAAGGTATGTGCAAAACATGGGACGTGCTGGAATTTGCCCATATTTAATGCACACACAATATTGCTGGCGTTGTCCGATGCCACAAATCCACAGGAGAGTCCAATTGGGGTAAGCCATTCCGCGATGATCTTCCTCAGTTGCCGTAAGAGGTTTTCAGCTGTGTGCGTATTCTGGAAAGCGGTGATACAAAGCGTAGCCTGCCTAGGAAAGAGTTGGCGTTTGCGAGATGCTGCTACTGGTGCCGCCGCTGCTGTTCTTGCGGCGGGAGTCCATACATCTACCCAGTGGGCTGTCACAGTCATATAGTCCTGACCCTGCCCTGCTCCACTTGTCCACATGTCCGTGGTTAAGTGGACATTGGGTACAACTGCATTTTTTAGGACACTGGTGAGTCTTTTTCTGACGTCCGTGTACATTCTCGGTATCGCCTGCCTAGAGAAGTGGAACCTAGATGGTATTTGGTAACGGGGGCACACTGCCTCAATAAATTGTCTAGTTCCCTGTGAACTAACGGCGGATACCGGACGCACGTCTAACACCAACATAGTTGTCAAGGCCTCAGTTATCCGCTTTGCAGTAGGATGACTGCTGTGATATTTCATCTTCCTCGCAAAGGACTGTTGAACAGTCAATTGCTTACTGGAAGTAGTACAAGTGGGCTTACGACTTCCCCTCTGGGATGACCATCGACTCCCAGCGGCAACAACAGCAGCACCAGCAGCAGTAGGCGTTACACGCAAGGATGCATCGGAGGAATCCCAGGCAGGAGAGGACTCGTCAGAATTGCCAGTGACATGGCCTGCAGGACTATTGGCATTCCTGGGGAAGGAGGAAATTGACACTGAGGGAGTTGGTGGGGTGGTTTGCGTGAGCTTGGTTACAAGAGGAAGGGATTTACTGGTCAGTGGACTGCTTCCGCTGTCACCCAAAGTTTTTGAACTTGTCACTGACTTATTATGAATGCGCTGCAGGTGACGTATAAGGGAGGATGTTCCGAGGTGGTTAACGTCCTTACCCCTACTTATTACAGCTTGACAAAGGGAACACACGGCTTGACACCTGTTGTCCGCATTTCTGGTGAAATACCTCCACACCGAAGAGCTGATTTTTTTGGTATTTTCACCTGGCATGTCAACGGCCATATTCCTCCCACGGACAACAGGTGTCTCCCCGGGTGCCTGACTTAAACAAACCACCTCACCATCAGAATCCTCCTGGTCAATTTCCTCCCCAGCGCCAGCAACACCCATATCCTCCTCATCCTGGTGTACTTCAACACTGACATCTTCAATCTGACTATCAGGAACTGGACTGCGGGTGCTCCTTCCAGCACTTGCAGGGGGCGTGCAAATGGTGGAAGGCGCATGCTCTTCACGTCCAGTGTTGGGAAGGTCAGGCATCGCAACCGACACAATTGGACTCTCCTTGTGGATTTGGGATTTCGAAGAATGCACAGTTCTTTGCTGTGCTGCTTTTGCCAGCTTGAGTCTTTTCATTTTTCTAGCGAGAGGCTGAGTGCTTCCATCCTCATGTGAAGCTGAACCACTAGCCATGAACATAGGCCAGGGCCTCAGCCGTTCCTTGCCACTCCGTGTGGTAAATGGCATATTGGCAAGTTTACGCTTCTCCTCCGACAATTTTATTTTAGGTTTTGGAGTCCTTTTTTTTCTGATATTTGGTGTTTTGGATTTGACATGCTCTGTACTATGACATTGGGCATCGGCCTTGGCAGACGACGTTGCTGGCATTTCATCGTCTCGGCCATGACTAGTGGCAGCAGCTTCAGCACGAGGTGGAAGTGGATCTTGATCTTTCCCTAATTTTGGAACCTCAACATTTTTGTTCTCCATATTTTAATAGGCACAACTAAAAGGCACCTCAGGTAAACAATGGAGATGGATACTAGTATACAATTATGGACTGCCTGCCGACTGCAGACACAGAGGTAGCCACAGCCGTGAACTACCGTACTGTACTGTGTCTGCAGCTAATATAGACTGGTTGATAAAGAGAAGATGTCTATGTAACTATGTATGTATAAAGAAGAATGAAAAAAAACCACGGTTAGGTGGTATACAATTATGGACGGACTGCCTGCCGAGTGCAGACACAGAGGTAGCCACAGCCGTGAACTACCGTACTGTACTGTGTCTGCAGCTAATATAGACTGGTTGATAAAGAGAAGATGTCTATGTAACTATGTATGTATAAAGAAGAATGAAAAAAATCCACGGTTAGGTGGTATTACAATTATGGACGGACTGCCTGCCGAGTGCAGAGACACAGAGGTAGCCACAGCCGTGAACTACCATACTGTGTCTGCTGCGACTGGATGATAAATGATATAAAAAATATATATATATCACTACTGCAGCCGGACAGGTATATATTATATATTATATAATGACGGACCTGCTGGACACTGTCTGTCAGCAGAATGAGTTTTATTTTTATAGAATAAAAAAAAAAAAAACACACAAGTGAAGTCACACGACGAGTGTTTAACTTTTTCAGGCAATCACAATATAAGTATACTACTAACTATACTGGTGGTCAGTGTGGTCAGGTCACTGGTCAGTCACACTGGCAGTGGCACTCCTGCAGCAAAAGTGTGCACTGTTTAATTTTAATATAATATGTACTCCTGGCTCCTGCTATAACCTATAACTGGCACTGCAGTAGTGCTCCCCAGTCTCCCCCACAATTATAAGCTGTGTGAGCTGAGCAGTCAGACAGATATATAATATATATAGATGATGCAGCACACTGGCCTGAGCCTGAGCAGTGCACACAGATATGGTATGTGACTGACTGAGTCACTGTGTGTATCGCTTTTTTCAGGCAGAGAACGGATATATTAAATAAACTGCACTGTGTGTCTGGTGGTCACTCACTATATAATATATTATGTACTCCTGGCTCCTGCTATAACCTATAACTGGCACTGCAGTAGTGCTCCCCAGTCTCCCCCACAATTATAAGCTGTGTGAGCTGAGCAGTCAGACAGATATATATAATATTATATATAGATAATAGATGATGCAGCACACTGGCCTGAGCCTGAGCAGTGCACACAGATATGGTATGTGACTGACTGAGTCACTGTGTGTATCGCTTTTTTCAGGCAGAGAACGGATATATTAAATAAACTGCACTGTGTGTCTGGTGGTCACTCACTATATAATATATTATGTACTCCTGGCTCCTGCTATAACCTATAACTGGCACTGCAGTAGTGCTCCCCAGTCTCCCCCACAATTATAAGCTGTGTGAGCTGAGCAGTCAGACAGATATATATAATATTATATATAGATAATAGATGATGCAGCACACTGGCCTGAGCCTGAGCAGTGCACACAGATATGGTATGTGACTGACTGAGTCACTGTGTGTATCGCTTTTTTCAGGCAGAGAACGGATATATTAAATAAACTGCACTGTGTGTCTGGTGGTCACTCACTATATAATATATTATGTACTCCTGGCTCCTGCTATAACCTATAACTGGCACTGCAGTAGTGCTCCCCAGTCTCCCCCACAATTATAAGCTGTGTGAGCTGAGCAGTCAGACAGATATATATAATATTATATATAGATAATAGATGATGCAGCACACTGGCCTGAGCCTGAGCAGTGCACACAGATATGGTATGTGACTGAGTCACTGTGTGCTGTGTATCGCTTTTTTCAGGCAGAGAACGGATTATAAAGTAAACTGCACTGTCCTCACTAGTAAACTCTCTCCACTCAGTCTCTACACTTCTACAGTAACAGTACTCCTCCTAGTCAGCTCCAGTAAATCTCTCTCAGTCTCTTATAATCTAAATGGAGAGGACGCCAGCCACGTCCTCTCCCTATCAATCTCAATGCACGTGTGAAATGGCGGCGACGCGCGGCTCCTTATATAGAATCCGAGTCTCGCGATAGAATCCGAGCCTCGCGAGAATCCGACAGCGTCATGATGACGTTCGGGCGCGCTCGGGTTAACCGAGCAAGGCGGGAAGATCCGAGTCGCTCGGACCCGTGAAAAAAAACATGAAGTTCTGGCGGGTTCGGATTCAGAGAAACCGAACCCGCTCATCTCTAGTTGTTTGGCGACGCGCGTGTGCATTGCAGTGCATATGCATGCAGAGTCAATTGATAATCACCCACTGTGCGAATACGCACAGCAGCCATCAGGTCTGAATCGGTCCCTATGTGTTTCACTGGGTACCCTTGATGTTGCGTTCCACGTCCAGGAAGTCCGGCTATTACATTCACACCTTCCAAACACCTTTAATGGAAGGAAGCAATGCTGGAGATCGGCTTCTGCTGGAAGTGCTATTCTTTCCACCTAGGTGGAACGCATATTGGGGTTAATTCTGAGTTGATCGCAGCAGCAAGTTTGTTAGCAATTGGGCAAAACCATGTGCACTGCAGGGGGGGCAGATATAACATTTGCAGAGAGAGTTAGATTTGGGTGGGTTATTTTGTTTCTGTGCAGGGTAAATACTGGCTGCTTTATTTTTACACTGCAATTTAGATTTCAATTTGAACACACCCCACCCAAATCTAACTCTCTCTGCACATGTTATATCTGCCCTCCTGCAGTGCACATGGGCCCTCATTCCGAGTTGTTCGCTCGCTGCTAATTTTAGCAGAATTACTAATAGGCTAAAATCCGGCAGTTCTGCGCATGCGTATGCATCTCAGTGCGCACGCGCTAAGCAAATTTACACAAAGCTATGCTATTTTACTCACAGGCGAACAAAGCTTTTCAATCGCTCTGCTGATTGACAGGAAGTGGGTGTTTCTGGGCGGAAACTGTCCGTTTTCAGGGAGTGTGCTAAACAACGCAGGCGTGCCAGGTAAAAACGCAGGAGTGGCTGGAGAAACGGAGGAGTGGCTGGTCGGACGCTGGGCGTGTTTGTGACGTCAAACCAGGAACTAAACGGACTGAGGTGATCGCAATCTAGGAGTAGGTCTGGAGCTACTCAGAAACTGCAAGGAAATGGCTTTCGTTAGCAATTCTGCTAATTTTAGCAGAATTGCTAATCTTTCGTTAGCAATTGCTAATCTTTCATTAGCAATTCTGCTATGCTAAGATACACTCCCAGAGGGCGGCGGCTTTGTGTTTGCATTTCTGCTAAAAGTAGCTAGCGAGCGAACAACTCGGAATGAGGGCCAAGGTTTTGCCCAACTGCTAACAAAATTGCTGCTGCGATCAACTCAGAATTAGGGCCATTGCTTGTTAGCTATTACAGCTGAGGTACACCAGTACTGTTCAAACTATACAGCTGAGAAGTTAGTCCCTATATTGTGTAGACCACACATGTTTAAAATAGAAATTTCTTTTTTTGAGATTTAGAAAGATACTTTCCACATATAAAGTTAAGCCCCTCCCTTGGTGAGGGAGGTACCATCATCGGTATAAATATTAGAGATGAGCGCCTGAAATTTTTCGGGTTTTGTGTTTTGGTTTTGGGTTCGGTTCCGCGGCCGTGTTTTGGGTTCGAACGCGTTTTGGCAACCTCACCGAATTTTTTTTGTCGGATTCGGGTGTGTTTTGGATTCGGGTGTTTTTTTCAAAAAACACTAAAAAACAGCTTAAATCATAGAATTTGGGGGTCATTTTGATCCCAAAGTATTATTAACCTCAAAAACCATAATTTACACTCATTTTCAGTCTATTCTGAATACCTCACACCTCACAATATTATTTTTAGTCCTAAAATTTGCACCGAGGTCGCTGTGTGAGTAAGATAAGCGACCCTAGTTGCCGACACAAACACCGGGCCCATCTAGGAGTGGCACTGCAGTGTCACGCAGGATGTCCCTTCCAAAAAACCCTCCCCAAACAGCACATGACGCAAAGAAAAAAAGAGGCGCAATGAGGTAGCTGTGTGAGTAAGATTAGCGACCCTAGTGGCCGACACAAACACCGGGCCCATCTAGGAGTGGCACTGCAGTGTCACGCAGGATGTCCCTTCCAAAAAACCCTCCCCAAACAGCACATGACGCAAAGAAAAAAAGATTCGCAATGAGGTAGCTGACTGTGTGAGTAAGATTAGCGACCCTAGTGGCCGACACAAACACCGGGCCCATCTAGGAGTGGCACTGCAGTGTCACGCAGGATGTCCCTTCCAAAAAACCCTCCCCAATCAGCACATGATGCAAAGAAAAAGAAAAGAAAAAAGAGGTGCAAGATGGAATTGTCCTTGGGCCCTCCCACCCACCCTTATGTTGTATAAACAAAACAGGACATGCACACTTTAACCAACCCATCATTTCAGTGACAGGGTCTGCCACACGACTGTGACTGATATGACGGGTTGGTTTGGACCCCCCCAAAAAAAGAAGCAATTAATCTCTCCTTGCACAAACTGGCTCTACAGAGGCAAGATGTCCACCTCATCTTCACCCTCCGATATATCACCGTGTACATCCCCCTCCTCACAGATTATCAATTCGTCCCCACTGGAATCCACCATCTCAGCTCCCTGTGTACTTTGTGGAGGCAATTGCTGCTGGTCAATGTCTCCGCGGAGGAATTGATTATAATTCATTTTAATGAACATCATCTTCTCCACATTTTCTGGATGTAACCTCGTACGCCGATTGCTGACAAGGTGAGCGGCGGCACTAAACACTCTTTCGGAGTACACACTTGTGGGAGGGCAACTTAGGTAGAATAAAGCCAGTTTGTGCAAGGGCCTCCAAATTGCCTCTTTTTCCTGCCAGTATAAGTACGGACTGTGTGACGTGCCTACTTGGATGCGGTCACTCATATAATCCTCCACCATTCTATCAATGTTGAGAGAATCATATGCAGTGACAGTAGACGACATGTCCGTAATCGTTGTCAGGTCCTTCAGTCCGGACCAGATGTCAGCATCAGCAGTCGCTCCAGACTGCCCTGCATCACCGCCAGCGGGTGGGCTCGGAATTCTGAGCCTTTTCCTCGCACCCCCAGTTGCGGGAGAATGTGAAGGAGGAGATGTTGACAGGTCGCGTTCCGCTTGACTTGACAATTTTGTCACCAGCAGGTCTTTCAACCCCAGCAGACCTGTGTCTGCCGGAAAGAGAGATCCAAGGTAGGCTTTAAATCTAGGATCGAGCACGGTGGCCAAAATGTAGTGCTCTGATTTCAACAGATTGACCACCCGTGAATCCTTGTTAAGCGAATTAAGGGCTGCATCCACAAGTCCCACATGCCTAGCGGAATCGCTCCCTTTTAGCTCCTTCTTCAATGCCTCCAGCTTCTTCTGCAAAAGCCTGATGAGGGGAATGACCTGACTCAGGCTGGCAGTGTCTGAACTGACTTCACGTGTGGCAAGTTCAAAGGGCATCAGAACCTTGCACAACGTTGAAATCATTCTCCACTGCACTTGAGACAGGTGCATTCCACCTACTATATCGTGCTCAATTGTATAGGCTTGAATGGCCTTTTGCTGCTCCTCCAACCTCTGAAGCATATAGAGGGTTGAATTCCACCTCGTTACCACTTCTTGCTTCAGATGATGGCAGGGCAGGTTCAGTAGTTTTTGGTGGTGCTCCAGTCTTCTGTACGTGGTGCCTGTACGCCGAAAGTGTCCCGCAATTTTTCTGGCCACCGACAGCATCTCTTGCACGCCCCTGTCGTTTTTTAAAAAATTCTGCACCACCAAATTCAAGGTATGTGCAAAACATGGGACGTGCTGGAATTTGCCCATATTTAATGCACACACAATATTGCTGGCGTTGTCCGATGCCACAAATCCACAGGAGAGTCCAATTGGGGTAAGCCATTCCGCGATGATCTTCCTCAGTTGCCGTAAGAGGTTTTCAGCTGTGTGCGTATTCTGGAAAGCGGTGATACAAAGCGTAGCCTGCCTAGGAAAGAGTTGGCGTTTGCGAGATGCTGCTACTGGTGCCGCCGCTGCTGTTCTTGCGGCGGGAGTCCATACATCTACCCAGTGGGCTGTCACAGTCATATAGTCCTGACCCTGCCCTGCTCCACTTGTCCACATGTCCGTGGTTAAGTGGACATTGGGTACAACTGCATTTTTTAGGACACTGGTGAGTCTTTTTCTGACGTCCGTGTACATTCTCGGTATCGCCTGCCTAGAGAAGTGGAACCTAGATGGTATTTGGTAACGGGGGCACACTGCCTCAATAAATTGTCTAGTTCCCTGTGAACTAACGGCGGATACCGGACGCACGTCTAACACCAACATAGTTGTCAAGGCCTCAGTTATCCGCTTTGCAGTAGGATGACTGCTGTGATATTTCATCTTCCTCGCAAAGGACTGTTGAACAGTCAATTGCTTACTGGAAGTAGTACAAGTGGGCTTACGACTTCCCCTCTGGGATGACCATCGACTCCCAGCGGCAACAACAGCAGCACCAGCAGCAGTAGGCGTTACACGCAAGGATGCATCGGAGGAATCCCAGGCAGGAGAGGACTCGTCAGAATTGCCAGTGACATGGCCTGCAGGACTATTGGCATTCCTGGGGAAGGAGGAAATTGACACTGAGGGAGTTGGTGGGGTGGTTTGCGTGAGCTTGGTTACAAGAGGAAGGGATTTACTGGTCAGTGGACTGCTTCCGCTGTCACCCAAAGTTTTTGAACTTGTCACTGACTTATTATGAATGCGCTGCAGGTGACGTATAAGGGAGGATGTTCCGAGGTGGTTAACGTCCTTACCCCTACTTATTACAGCTTGACAAAGGGAACACACGGCTTGACACCTGTTGTCCGCATTTCTGGTGAAATACCTCCACACCGAAGAGCTGATTTTTTTGGTATTTTCACCTGGCATGTCAACGGCCATATTCCTCCCACGGACAACAGGTGTCTCCCCGGGTGCCTGACTTAAACAAACCACCTCACCATCAGAATCCTCCTGGTCAATTTCCTCCCCAGCGCCAGCAACACCCATATCCTCCTCATCCTGGTGTACTTCAACACTGACATCTTCAATCTGACTATCAGGAACTGGACTGCGGGTGCTCCTTCCAGCACTTGCAGGGGGCGTGCAAATGGTGGAAGGCGCATGCTCTTCACGTCCAGTGTTGGGAAGGTCAGGCATCGCAACCGACACAATTGGACTCTCCTTGTGGATTTGGGATTTCGAAGAATGCACAGTTCTTTGCTGTGCTGCTTTTGCCAGCTTGAGTCTTTTCATTTTTCTAGCGAGAGGCTGAGTGCTTCCATCCTCATGTGAAGCTGAACCACTAGCCATGAACATAGGCCAGGGCCTCAGCCGTTCCTTGCCACTCCGTGTGGTAAATGGCATATTGGCAAGTTTACGCTTCTCCTCCGACAATTTTATTTTAGGTTTTGGAGTCCTTTTTTTTCTGATATTTGGTGTTTTGGATTTGACATGCTCTGTACTATGACATTGGGCATCGGCCTTGGCAGACGACGTTGCTGGCATTTCATCGTCTCGGCCATGACTAGTGGCAGCAGCTTCAGCACGAGGTGGAAGTGGATCTTGATCTTTCCCTAATTTTGGAACCTCAACATTTTTGTTCTCCATATTTTAATAGGCACAACTAAAAGGCACCTCAGGTAAACAATGGAGATGGATACTAGTATACAATTATGGACTGCCTGCCGACTGCAGACACAGAGGTAGCCACAGCCGTGAACTACCGTACTGTACTGTGTCTGCAGCTAATATAGACTGGTTGATAAAGAGAAGATGTCTATGTAACTATGTATGTATAAAGAAGAATGAAAAAAAACCACGGTTAGGTGGTATACAATTATGGACGGACTGCCTGCCGAGTGCAGACACAGAGGTAGCCACAGCCGTGAACTACCGTACTGTACTGTGTCTGCAGCTAATATAGACTGGTTGATAAAGAGAAGATGTCTATGTAACTATGTATGTATAAAGAAGAATGAAAAAAATCCACGGTTAGGTGGTATTACAATTATGGACGGACTGCCTGCCGAGTGCAGAGACACAGAGGTAGCCACAGCCGTGAACTACCATACTGTGTCTGCTGCGACTGGATGATAAATGATATAAAAAATATATATATATCACTACTGCAGCCGGACAGGTATATATTATATATTATATAATGACGGACCTGCTGGACACTGTCTGTCAGCAGAATGAGTTTTATTTTTATAGAATAAAAAAAAAAAAAACACACAAGTGAAGTCACACGACGAGTGTTTAACTTTTTCAGGCAATCACAATATAAGTATACTACTAACTATACTGGTGGTCAGTGTGGTCAGGTCACTGGTCAGTCACACTGGCAGTGGCACTCCTGCAGCAAAAGTGTGCACTGTTTAATTTTAATATAATATGTACTCCTGGCTCCTGCTATAACCTATAACTGGCACTGCAGTAGTGCTCCCCAGTCTCCCCCACAATTATAAGCTGTGTGAGCTGAGCAGTCAGACAGATATATAATATATATAGATGATGCAGCACACTGGCCTGAGCCTGAGCAGTGCACACAGATATGGTATGTGACTGACTGAGTCACTGTGTGTATCGCTTTTTTCAGGCAGAGAACGGATATATTAAATAAACTGCACTGTGTGTCTGGTGGTCACTCACTATATAATATATTATGTACTCCTGGCTCCTGCTATAACCTATAACTGGCACTGCAGTAGTGCTCCCCAGTCTCCCCCACAATTATAAGCTGTGTGAGCTGAGCAGTCAGACAGATATATATAATATTATATATAGATAATAGATGATGCAGCACACTGGCCTGAGCCTGAGCAGTGCACACAGATATGGTATGTGACTGACTGAGTCACTGTGTGTATCGCTTTTTTCAGGCAGAGAACGGATATATTAAATAAACTGCACTGTGTGTCTGGTGGTCACTCACTATATAATATATTATGTACTCCTGGCTCCTGCTATAACCTATAACTGGCACTGCAGTAGTGCTCCCCAGTCTCCCCCACAATTATAAGCTGTGTGAGCTGAGCAGTCAGACAGATATATATAATATTATATATAGATAATAGATGATGCAGCACACTGGCCTGAGCCTGAGCAGTGCACACAGATATGGTATGTGACTGACTGAGTCACTGTGTGTATCGCTTTTTTCAGGCAGAGAACGGATATATTAAATAAACTGCACTGTGTGTCTGGTGGTCACTCACTATATAATATATTATGTACTCCTGGCTCCTGCTATAACCTATAACTGGCACTGCAGTAGTGCTCCCCAGTCTCCCCCACAATTATAAGCTGTGTGAGCTGAGCAGTCAGACAGATATATATAATATTATATATAGATAATAGATGATGCAGCACACTGGCCTGAGCCTGAGCAGTGCACACAGATATGGTATGTGACTGAGTCACTGTGTGCTGTGTATCGCTTTTTTCAGGCAGAGAACGGATTATAAAGTAAACTGCACTGTCCTCACTAGTAAACTCTCTCCACTCAGTCTCTACACTTCTACAGTAACAGTACTCCTCCTAGTCAGCTCCAGTAAATCTCTCTCAGTCTCTTATAATCTAAATGGAGAGGACGCCAGCCACGTCCTCTCCCTATCAATCTCAATGCACGTGTGAAATGGCGGCGACGCGCGGCTCCTTATATAGAATCCGAGTCTCGCGATAGAATCCGAGCCTCGCGAGAATCCGACAGCGTCATGATGACGTTCGGGCGCGCTCGGGTTAACCGAGCAAGGCGGGAAGATCCGAGTCGCTCGGACCCGTGAAAAAAAACATGAAGTTCTGGCGGGTTCGGATTCAGAGAAACCGAACCCGCTCATCTCTAGTTGTTTGGCGACGCGCGTGTGCATTGCAGTGCATATGCATGCAGAGTCAATTGATAATCACCCACTGTGCGAATACGCACAGCAGCCATCAGGTCTGAATCGGTCCCTATGTGTTTCACTGGGTACCCTTGATGTTGCGTTCCACGTCCAGGAAGTCCGGCTATTACATTCACACCTTCCAAACACCTTTAATGGAAGGAAGCAATGCTGGAGATCGGCTTCTGCTGGAAGTGCTATTCTTTCCACCTAGGTGGAACGCATATTGGGGTTAATTCTGAGTTGATCGCAGCAGCAAGTTTGTTAGCAATTGGGCAAAACCATGTGCACTGCAGGGGGGGCAGATATAACATTTGCAGAGAGAGTTAGATTTGGGTGGGTTATTTTGTTTCTGTGCAGGGTAAATACTGGCTGCTTTATTTTTACACTGCAATTTAGATTTCAATTTGAACACACCCCACCCAAATCTAACTCTCTCTGCACATGTTATATCTGCCCTCCTGCAGTGCACATGGGCCCTCATTCCGAGTTGTTCGCTCGCTGCTAATTTTAGCAGAATTACTAATAGGCTAAAATCCGGCAGTTCTGCGCATGCGTATGCATCTCAGTGCGCACGCGCTAAGCAAATTTACACAAAGCTATGCTATTTTACTCACAGGCGAACAAAGCTTTTCAATCGCTCTGCTGATTGACAGGAAGTGGGTGTTTCTGGGCGGAAACTGTCCGTTTTCAGGGAGTGTGCTAAACAACGCAGGCGTGCCAGGTAAAAACGCAGGAGTGGCTGGAGAAACGGAGGAGTGGCTGGTCGGACGCTGGGCGTGTTTGTGACGTCAAACCAGGAACTAAACGGACTGAGGTGATCGCAATCTAGGAGTAGGTCTGGAGCTACTCAGAAACTGCAAGGAAATGGCTTTCGTTAGCAATTCTGCTAATTTTAGCAGAATTGCTAATCTTTCGTTAGCAATTGCTAATCTTTCATTAGCAATTCTGCTATGCTAAGATACACTCCCAGAGGGCGGCGGCTTTGTGTTTGCATTTCTGCTAAAAGTAGCTAGCGAGCGAACAACTCGGAATGAGGGCCAAGGTTTTGCCCAACTGCTAACAAAATTGCTGCTGCGATCAACTCAGAATTAGGGCCATTGCTTGTTAGCTATTACAGCTGAGGTACACCAGTACTGTTCAAACTATACAGCTGAGAAGTTAGTCCCTATATTGTGTAGACCACACATGTTTAAAATAGAAATTTCTTTTTTTGAGATTTAGAAAGATACTTTCCACATATAAAGTTAAGCCCCTCCCTTGGTGAGGGAGGTACCATCATCGGTATAAATATTAGAGATGAGCGCCTGAAATTTTTCGGGTTTTGTGTTTTGGTTTTGGGTTCGGTTCCGCGGCCGTGTTTTGGGTTCGAACGCGTTTTGGCAACCTCACCGAATTTTTTTTGTCGGATTCGGGTGTGTTTTGGATTCGGGTGTTTTTTTCAAAAAACACTAAAAAACAGCTTAAATCATAGAATTTGGGGGTCATTTTGATCCCAAAGTATTATTAACCTCAAAAACCATAATTTACACTCATTTTCAGTCTATTCTGAATACCTCACACCTCACAATATTATTTTTAGTCCTAAAATTTGCACCGAGGTCGCTGTGTGAGTAAGATAAGCGACCCTAGTTGCCGACACAAACACCGGGCCCATCTAGGAGTGGCACTGCAGTGTCACGCAGGATGTCCCTTCCAAAAAACCCTCCCCAAACAGCACATGACGCAAAGAAAAAAAGAGGCGCAATGAGGTAGCTGTGTGAGTAAGATTAGCGACCCTAGTGGCCGACACAAACACCGGGCCCATCTAGGAGTGGCACTGCAGTGTCACGCAGGATGTCCCTTCCAAAAAACCCTCCCCAAACAGCACATGACGCAAAGAAAAAAAGATTCGCAATGAGGTAGCTGACTGTGTGAGTAAGATTAGCGACCCTAGTGGCCGACACAAACACCGGGCCCATCTAGGAGTGGCACTGCAGTGTCACGCAGGATGTCCCTTCCAAAAAACCCTCCCCAATCAGCACATGATGCAAAGAAAAAGAAAAGAAAAAAGAGGTGCAAGATGGAATTGTCCTTGGGCCCTCCCACCCACCCTTATGTTGTATAAACAAAACAGGACATGCACACTTTAACCAACCCATCATTTCAGTGACAGGGTCTGCCACACGACTGTGACTGATATGACGGGTTGGTTTGGACCCCCCCAAAAAAAGAAGCAATTAATCTCTCCTTGCACAAACTGGCTCTACAGAGGCAAGATGTCCACCTCATCTTCACCCTCCGATATATCACCGTGTACATCCCCCTCCTCACAGATTATCAATTCGTCCCCACTGGAATCCACCATCTCAGCTCCCTGTGTACTTTGTGGAGGCAATTGCTGCTGGTCAATGTCTCCGCGGAGGAATTGATTATAATTCATTTTAATGAACATCATCTTCTCCACATTTTCTGGATGTAACCTCGTACGCCGATTGCTGACAAGGTGAGCGGCGGCACTAAACACTCTTTCGGAGTACACACTTGTGGGAGGGCAACTTAGGTAGAATAAAGCCAGTTTGTGCAAGGGCCTCCAAATTGCCTCTTTTTCCTGCCAGTATAAGTACGGACTGTGTGACGTGCCTACTTGGATGCGGTCACTCATATAATCCTCCACCATTCTATCAATGTTGAGAGAATCATATGCAGTGACAGTAGACGACATGTCCGTAATCGTTGTCAGGTCCTTCAGTCCGGACCAGATGTCAGCATCAGCAGTCGCTCCAGACTGCCCTGCATCACCGCCAGCGGGTGGGCTCGGAATTCTGAGCCTTTTCCTCGCACCCCCAGTTGCGGGAGAATGTGAAGGAGGAGATGTTGACAGGTCGCGTTCCGCTTGACTTGACAATTTTGTCACCAGCAGGTCTTTCAACCCCAGCAGACCTGTGTCTGCCGGAAAGAGAGATCCAAGGTAGGCTTTAAATCTAGGATCGAGCACGGTGGCCAAAATGTAGTGCTCTGATTTCAACAGATTGACCACCCGTGAATCCTTGTTAAGCGAATTAAGGGCTGCATCCACAAGTCCCACATGCCTAGCGGAATCGCTCCCTTTTAGCTCCTTCTTCAATGCCTCCAGCTTCTTCTGCAAAAGCCTGATGAGGGGAATGACCTGACTCAGGCTGGCAGTGTCTGAACTGACTTCACGTGTGGCAAGTTCAAAGGGCATCAGAACCTTGCACAACGTTGAAATCATTCTCCACTGCACTTGAGACAGGTGCATTCCACCTACTATATCGTGCTCAATTGTATAGGCTTGAATGGCCTTTTGCTGCTCCTCCAACCTCTGAAGCATATAGAGGGTTGAATTCCACCTCGTTACCACTTCTTGCTTCAGATGATGGCAGGGCAGGTTCAGTAGTTTTTGGTGGTGCTCCAGTCTTCTGTACGTGGTGCCTGTACGCCGAAAGTGTCCCGCAATTTTTCTGGCCACCGACAGCATCTCTTGCACGCCCCTGTCGTTTTTTAAAAAATTCTGCACCACCAAATTCAAGGTATGTGCAAAACATGGGACGTGCTGGAATTTGCCCATATTTAATGCACACACAATATTGCTGGCGTTGTCCGATGCCACAAATCCACAGGAGAGTCCAATTGGGGTAAGCCATTCCGCGATGATCTTCCTCAGTTGCCGTAAGAGGTTTTCAGCTGTGTGCGTATTCTGGAAAGCGGTGATACAAAGCGTAGCCTGCCTAGGAAAGAGTTGGCGTTTGCGAGATGCTGCTACTGGTGCCGCCGCTGCTGTTCTTGCGGCGGGAGTCCATACATCTACCCAGTGGGCTGTCACAGTCATATAGTCCTGACCCTGCCCTGCTCCAATTGTCCACATGTCCGTGGTTAAGTGGACATTGGGTACAACTGCATTTTTTAGGACACTGGTGAGTCTTTTTCTGACGTCCGTGTACATTCTCGGTATCGCCTGCCTAGAGAAGTGGAACCTAGATGGTATTTGGTAACGGGGGCACACTGCCTCAATAAATTGTCTAGTTCCCTGTGAACTAACGGCGGATACCGGACGCACGTCTAACACCAACATAGTTGTCAAGGACTCAGTTATCCGCTTTGCAGTAGGATGACTGCTGTGATATTTCATCTTCCTCGCAAAGGACTGTTGAACAGTCAATTGCTTACTGGAAGTAGTACAAGTGGGCTTACAACTTCCCCTCTGGGATGACCATCGACTCCCAGCGGCAACAACAGCAGCGCCAGCAGCAGTAGGCATTACACGCAAGGATGCATCGGAGGATTCCCAGGCAGGAGAGGACTCGTCAGAATTGCCAGTGACATGGCCTGCAGGACTATTGGCATTCCTGGGGAAGGAGGAAATTGACACTGAGGGAGTTGGTCGGGTGGTTTGCGTGAGCTTGGTTACAAAAGGAAGGGATTTACTGGTCAGTGGACTGCTTCCGCTGTCACCCAAAGTTTTTGAACTTGTCACTGACTTATTATGAATGCGCTGCAGGTGACGTATAAGGGAGGATGTTCCGAGGTGGTTAACGTCCTTACCCCTACTTATTACAGCTTGACAAAGGGAACACACGGCTTGACACCTGTTGTCCGCATTTCTGGTGAAATACCTCCACACCGAAGAGCTGATTTTTTTGGTATTTTCACCTGGCATGTCAACGGCCATATTCCTCCCACGGACAACAGGTGTCTCCCCGGGTGCCTGACTTAAACAAACCACCTCACCATCAGAATCCTCCTGGTCAATTTCCTCCCCAGCGCCAGCAACACCCATATCCTCCTCATCAACACTGACATCTTCAATCTGACTATCAGGAACTGGACTGCGGGTGCTCCTTCCAGCACTTGCAGGGGGCGTGCAAATGGTGGAAGGCGCATGCTCTTCACGTCCAGTGTTGGGAAGGTCAGGCATCGCAACCGACACAATTGGACTCTCCTTGTGGATTTGGGATTTCGAAGAATGCACAGTTCTTTGCTGTGCTGCTTTTGCCAGCTTGAGTCTTTTCATTTTTCTAGCGAGAGGCTGAGTGCTTCCATCCTCATGTGAAGCTGAACCACTAGCCATGAACATAGGCCAGGGCCTCAGCCGTTCCTTGCCACTCCGTGTGGTAAATGGCATATTGGCAAGTTTACGCTTCTCCTCCGACAATTTTATTTTAGGTTTTGGAGTCCTTTTTTTACTGATATTTGGTGTTTTGGATTTGACATGCTCTGTACTATGACATTGGGCATCGGCCTTGGCAGACGACGTTGCTGGCATTTCATCGTCTCGGCCATGACTAGTGGCAGCAGCTTCAGCACGAGGTGGAAGTGGATCTTGATCTTTCCCTAATTTTGGAACCTCAACATTTTTGTTCTCCATATTTTAATAGGCACAACTAAAAGGCACCTCAGGTAAACAATGGAGATGAATGGATTGGATACTAGTATACAATTATGGACGGGCTGCCGAGTGCCGACACAGAGGTAGCCACAGCCGTGAACTACCGCACTGTACTGTGTCTGCTGCTAATATATAGACTGGTTGATAAAGAGATAGTATACTCGTAACTAGTATGTATGTATAAAGAAAGAAAAAAAAACCACGGTTAGGTGGTATATACAATTATGGACGGGCTGCCGAGTGCCGACACAGAGGTAGCCACAGCCGTGAACTACCGCACTGTACTGTGTCTGCTGCTAATATATAGACTGGTTGATAAAGAGATAGTATACTCGTAACTAGTATGTATGTATAAAGAAAGAAAAAAAACCACGGTTAGGTGGTATATACAATTATGGACGGGCTGCCGAGTGCCGACACAGAGGTAGCCACAGCCGTGAACTACCGCACTGTACTGTGTCTGCTGCTAATATATAGACTGGTTGATAAAGAGATAGTATACTCGTAACTAGTATGTATGTATAAAGAAAGAAAAAAAAACCACGGTTAGGTGGTATATACAATTATGGACGGGCTGCCGAGTGCCGACACAGAGGTAGCCACAGCCGTGAACTACCGCACTGTACTGTGTCTGCTGCTAATATAGACTGGTTGATAAAGAGATAGTATACTCGTAACTAGTATGTATGTATAAAGAAAGAAAAAAAAAACACGGTTAGGTGGTATATACAATTATGGACGGGCTGCCGAGTGCCGACACAGAGGTAGCCACAGCCGTGAACTACCGCACTGTACTGTGTCTGCTGCTAATATATAGACTGGTTGATAAAGAGATAGTATACTCGTAACTAGTATGTATGTATAAAGAAAGAAAAAAAAACCACGGTTAGGTGGTATATACAATTATGGACGGGCTGCCGAGTGCCGACACAGAGGTAGCCACAGCCGTGAACTACCGCACTGTACTGTGTCTGCTGCTAATATATAGACTGGTTGATAAAGAGATAGTATACTCGTAACTAGTATGTATGTATAAAGAAAGAAAAAAAAACCACGGTTAGGTGGTATATACAATTATGGACGGGCTGCCGAGTGCCGACACAGAGGTAGCCACAGCCGTGAACTACCGCACTGTACTGTGTCTGCTGCTAATATAGACTGGTTGATAAAGAGATAGTATACTACTAATATTATATATACTGGTGGTCAGGTCACTGGTCACTAGTCACACTGGCAGTGGCACTCCTGCAGCAAAAGTGTGCACTGTTTAATTTTAATATAATATTATGTACTCCTGGCTCCTGCTATAACCTATAACTGGCACTGCAGTAGTGCTCCCCAGTCTCCCCCACAATTATAAGCTGTGTGAGCTGAGCGGTCAGACAGATATATAATATATATAGATGATGCAGCACACTGGCCTGAGCCTGAGCAGTGCACACAGATATGGTATGTGACTGACTGAGTCACTGTGTGTATCGCTTTTTTCAGGCAGAGAACGGATATATTAAATAAACTGCACTGTGTGTCTGGTGGTCACTCACTATATAATATATTATGTACTCCTGGCTCCTGCTATAACCTATAACTGGCACTGCAGTAGTGCTCCCCAGTCTCCCCCACAATTATAAGCTGTGTGAGCTGAGCAGTCAGACAGATATATATAATATTATATATAGATAATAGATGATGCAGCACACTGGCCTGAGCCTGAGCAGTGCACACAGATATGGTATGTGACTGAGTCACTGTGTGCTGTGTATCGCTTTTTTCAGGCAGAGAACGGATTATAAATAAAACTGGTGGTCACTATCAGCAAAACTCTGCACTGTACTGAGTACTCCTAATGCTCCCCAAAATTAGTAAATCAAGTGTCTCTCTAATCTATTCTAAACGGAGAGGACGCCAGCCACGTCCTCTCCCTATCAATCTCAATGCACGTGTGAAAATGGCGGCGACGCGCGGCTCCTTATATAGAATCCGAGTCTCGCGATAGAATCCGAGCCTCGCGAGAATCCGACAGCGTCATGATGACGTTCGGGCGCGCTCGGGTTAACCGAGCAAGGCGGGAAGATCCGAGTCGCTCGGACCCGTGAAAAAAAACATGAAGTTCTGGCGGGTTCGGATTCAGAGAAACCGAACCCGCTCATCTCTAATAAATATGTACATCCAGAGCTCTCTCCTCCCACCCTGAGGAAGACATACCTGTTGAAACACGTTGGTGGAGAGCGCTGTGGTCATTTGCTGGGGTACTTGGATTCTAAACGACGTGCAGTTACATCACACTTGAGGGGGTTAGTCTGGACCTTATCAGAGCTGTAACTAGGCGCCATGGTGCCCGGAGCAAAGGTATGTTTTGGTGCCCTCCTCCCCTGTACTGCATTGGGGGCCTAACCAACACGTAGTGGCATGTTACATTTGAAAAGTAACAATATTTAAAAATCCTAAATTGGTGAGAGGGACGGATTTAGACCTTGTGGAGCGAAATTTTCCTTTGGGTGCTCCCCATGTTTAAAATAGGGTCAGTGCCTGCCAAAGGCTTGCAACAACAACATAGAGGCATGTCAGTAAGGACGGTGTAATGGTTAGCATTACTGCCTCACAGCACTGAGGTCATTGTTTTGATTCCCACCATGGCTGTAACTGTGTGGAGTTTGTATATTCTCCCCGTTCTTGCATGCGTTTCCTCCGGGTACTCCGGTTTCTTCCCACAATGCAAAAATATATAGGTAGTTTAATTAGCGCCCAACAAAAATTAACCCTAATGTGTGTGTGTGTGTGTGTGCGTGCGTGCGTGCGTGCGTGCGTGTGTGTGTGTAAGGGAATATAGATTGTAAGCTTCCATGAGACTGGGACTGATGTGAATGGACAAATATTCTCTGTAAAGCACTGTGGAATATGTGTGCACTATATAAATAACTAGTATTAAATAATAAATAAATAATGGCTTTATTGGAAAGGGGCATTACACTGCACAGTAGAGTCCATTATTCACATTACACCATACAGTAGTACCCATTATACACGTTATGCCAGACAGTAGAGCCCCCATACACATTACGCCACACAGGAGTACCCCTTATCAGAGGTGTAGCTAGGGTTTTCGGAGAGCAGGGCAAGATGGAAAATGGCACACACACCCCCCCCCCCCAAAAAAAAAAAAAACCACCAAAAGAAGCACATGCGCGCGCTAAAGAAATGGGTGTGGCCACACACCAGAAGGGGTGTGGCCACACACCAGAAGGGGTGTGGTCACTGAAAATGGCCCACAGTGTCAGTTACATTGCCCCACAGTGCCAGATACAATGCCCCACAGTGCCGGATACATGCCCACAGTGCCGGATACATGCCCCACAGTGCCGGTTACATGCCCCACAGTGCCAGATACATTGCCCCACAGTGCCAGATACATTGCCCCACAGTGCCAGTTACATGCCCTACAGTGCCGGATACATGCCCCACAGTGCCGGATACATGCCCCACAGTGCCAGTTACATGCCCCACAGTGCCAGATACATTGCTCCACAGTGCCAGTTACATGCCCCACAGTGCCAGATACATGCCCCACAGTGCCAGATACATTGCCCCACAGTGCCGGATACATGCCCCACAGTGCCAGTTACATGCCCCACAGTGCCAGATACATTGCTCCACAGTGCCAGTTACATGCCCCACAGTGCCAGATACATGCCCCACAGTGCCAGATACATTGCCCCACAGTGCCAGATACATTGCCCCACAGTACCAGTTACATTGCCCCACAGTGCCAGATACATGCCCCACAGTGCCAGTTACATTGCCCCACAGTGCCAGATACATGCACCACAGTGCCAGTTACATTGCCCCACAGTGCCAGTTACATTGCCCCACAGTGCCAGATACATGCCGCACTGTGCCAGAGACATGCCCCACTGTGCCAGTTACATGCCCCCCTCAGTGCCAGATACATGCCCCACTGTGCCAGATACATGCCCCATTGTGCCAGTCACATGCCCCCACTGTGCTCCCCCCCCCCTGGTCACTCACCACTTGTGTTGATATGTGAGGGGAGGAGAGCACAGCACCTCTCCTTCCCCTCCCCGCTCCAGGTCTCCGGCGGCTGTGTGGCGCCGGTTCGCTTGCCAATTAGAGCTCGCAAACTGGCAGCCAATCAGGAGCCGGTCCGCAAGCTCTGATTGGCTAACGTCGCCGGAGACCGGAAACACGCAGTGCTGCTGGCAGCGCTGCTAGTGCTGGCAGTGGCGGTGAGGGGAGAGACGTTGCGCTCTCCTCCCCTCACATTTCGGCGTGACGGGGGCGAGTGGGGCATGAGGCCCTGGCTGCCGGCGGCGCCCCCCTCTCCTGGGCCTGCCAAGGTGCCCAGGGCACGTGCCCCACTCGCCCTACCCTAGTTACGCCTCTGCCCCTTATACACATTATGCCAGACAGTAGAGCCCCTTATACACATTACGCCACACAGTAGAGACCCTTATATATCTTACACTAGAGTTGAGCCCATTATATTTATGTATTTATTATTTATTAGCAGTTTCTTATATAGTGCAGCATATTCCATTGTGCTTCACAATTATACACATTACACCACAGTAGAGCCACTATGAAAGTAGCTGTATTTAACTATTTGCTTATTTAATTCAAACAAATTAAAAACACTATATATGTCCCGACTGACCTGACCTCCAACCCCACCAATCTCTGAATGAAAATAATGCCCCAAATGTGACCCCCCCCAGACCTGAAACTTTCAATGAAAATAATGCACCAAAATCCCCACTCCTCCAATTTGATATTCCCCCAATGCCTCAATGAAAACAATACCCTAGAACTTCCATCCCAGACCAGATAATCCCACTATACTTCAATTAAAATAATGTCCCAGAATTGCCTGAGGGGCAAACAGAGTTATACCGCAGCAGCCTGAGGGGCAGAGGGAGTTGCACTGCAGCAGCCTGAGGGGCAGAGAGAGGTGCTGCAGCAGCAGCCTGAGGGGCAGAGAGAAGTGCTGCAGCAGCCTGAGAGACAGAGTGAGGTGCTGCAGCATCAATGTAGAGAGAGGTGCTGCAGCAGCCGGGGCAGAGAAAGGTGCTACAGCAGCCGGAGCAGAGAGAGGTTCTGCAGAGTCAGGGCAGAAAGAGGTGCTGCTGCAGCTAGTGCAGAGATAGTTGCTGCAGCATCTGAAGTAAAGATATGTGCTGCAGCTTCCAGGAAAGAGAGAGGTGCTGGAGCAGCAGGGGCAGAGAGTGGTGATGCAGGACAGAAGTAACCCCGCTGCACAGCTACAAGCGGACAGTGAGCCATATAAAGAGGAAGGGCAGACCTCTGGCATGTGTCGGCTGTCAGTGTCTCCTGCTGTCGTCTCTGGCCTACCCTGTTCTCTACCTAGTCTCGAGTCAGTGCACCCCCTCTGCTTCTCCTCCTCCTGCTCTGCAGCTGCCAGTTCAGTCACCCACGGTAAGAGGTGGTGGTGGTCGGCAGCGCACCCTCTAACTTTTTCAGCGCCTGGAGCTCACGCTCCACCTGAGCCACCCTCGCTATACCCCTGGACTTGATTATACCCTCATCATGTAACTTATTACACCTACATATTCCATGAGTCTAAAGTATAAACAGTTGTTACCAGGGGTGTCTCTAGAGAGGAGGGGATCCGTGTGCAGATTCCGTGTGTGGGCCCCCTCCTCTCCCGTAGCCATTGCGCCGCTGCTAGCGCTCTGAGCGCTGTAGACTCTGGCACAGTGCCAGAGTCTACAGCAAATGCACAGGACTCCTAAAAATGGCCACCGCACCATTTTTCGGAGTCCTGCACATGCGCTGTAGACTCTGGCACTGTGCCAGATTCTCTAGTGGTCAGTGCGCTAGCAGCGGCGCGACGGCTATGGGAGAGGAGGGGGCCCACACATGGTCAGTGATGGACTCCGTAAAGGTAAGTTTAGAAGAAATGGGTGCGGTGTGGGCCCCCCTGGACTGAGGGGCCCCTGTGCACCGCACACACTGCACCCATTATAGAAAAGCCAATGGTTGTTACAGTTTTTAATATATCACAAACTGGGGAGATTTATGTGATAAAGTTTTAATAGTCAATCCTGACCCAGATATCCTTTTTCTCCTTACTTCACCCTGCTACTGATACAAGGATTTAGAAGAAGCAAATAAAAGACAAAAAGGAGTGTTGCCAATGAAAAGATTCCTTGATATGAATATCACAGCAGTAGCACCTGTGGCTGTATATGGGTCGTTGGATAGATACAACTTAGGTCGACAGTCATTAGGTCAACCATGGAAGGTCGACATGCAAAAGGTCAACAGGGACAATAGGTCGACATGGTCATTAGGTCGACGTGTACTAGGTCTACAGGTCAAAAGGTCGACATGAGGTTTTTGACTGTTTTTGGTGTCGTTTTCTCCGTAAAGTGACGGGGAACCCAAATTAGTGCACCGTGTCCCATTGCATGGAATTTCCAGTTCATTATGATGAACATCATCTTTCCAACATTTTGGGGAAGTAACCTCCTATGCCGATCACTGACAAGGTACCCAGGTGTGCTGAAAACTCTTTCTGAGTACACACTGGAGTGTGGGCAGCTCACGTAATACAAAGCCAATTTGTACAAGGTCCTCCAAATTGCGGTTTTTTCCTTCCAGTGCTCAAAGAGACTCAGTAACATGCTGTTTGAATGCTGTCATTTAAATAATCCTCCACCATTCTTTGGATGTTTACCATATCAGATGGAGTTACGCTAAAGGTGTCACTAATTTTGAGCAATTCATTTAGATCTGACCAGATGTCAAAATGTTGTGTTGACTCTCGCATCACCCCTGGGTTTCTTGGAAATGCTGAGTTTTTTCCTTGCAGCAGCAGTTTCTGGAGAAACTGAAGAAGGAGACGTTGTCTTGTCATGTACCACTTGAGCTGCCAATTTGCTTACCATGAGCTCTTTGCATCTCTTCTTTCAGTTGGAAAGAAAGGAACAATGTATGACTTAAGAGTTTAGCATAAGTTTCTGATGTTGCAAATTATGTAACAGGGAGAAGGTTCCTAGATGGTTAACGTCCCTACCACTACTTACTGTGGCTTTACAAACATTACAGATGGCTTGACAACTGTTGTCAGGATTTGGGTAAAAATAATTCCGCACATAAGAGGCGGATTTTTTTGGTCCTATGCAAAGGCATAATAATGGCCTTTTTATCATGGGCAAGAACTGCTTGCACTGGTTCCTGAATTACACAAACAACATCCTCATCCTCAACATCCTCATTAGCACAGGCGGCAGCTCACATATATCCCCCTCATCCTGTTGCTCTTCCACGGTAGCATCCTCAATTTCTATGTCACCATGTAGTACAGAAATGGTGGAAGCAGACTTCAGGTACAGTATAATAAAGGTCAGGCTCACACATAGCAGTCATGGACTCTCCTCAGGGATTTGTGATGTTTCCAAAAATGCAGTTTGTTCTACTGCCTTAGTGGTTTTCATTTGATAGTAGTAGAAAAGTAGCTTTATTAAGAGTGATGGATAATAGTAACATATTTATGTAGTACTTAGAAATCACTGAACATTTACACATAGGCAATTACAGCACACAAACAGAACAAAGCTGTCATCTGGATGTAAAGATGTACACATTTATAAATTAAGGGGCAGAATCCAATAATTAGTGATGAGCGGGTTCGGTTTTACTCGGTTTTACTCGGTTTTACTCGGTTCTCAAAACGGCATCTTATTGGCTCACGGATGTCACGTGTTTTGGATAGCCAATAAGATGCCGTTTTGAGAACCGAGTAAAACCGAGTAAAACCGAACCTCGCTCATCTCTAGAATCCATGCAGGCAACCTCATGCGTTCTGTACGTGTATGCTATTCTGCACCGTCACAGGACTTATTACTGTAGCACCCTGTCCTGACAACTCTCCCCCAAGCACATGACATTATGTGAAAGGGGCCACCACTGCCAGTAAGCACGCAACTGCCCAGATCATCCACAGGGGCTCTTTCACACTGGAGTCTCCAAAAGAGGCTCCGGTGGCACTGCAGCAGCATCATAGTGCTGTTTCAGGTACCATGCTAGACAGATGCACGGACCGAGGGACATCACTCACATAGTTACAGCCCTGATGCTATATACAGGTTGAGTATCCCATATCCAAATATTCCGAAATACGGAATATTCCGAAATACGGACTTTTTTGAGTGAGAGTGAGATAGTGAAACCTTTGTTTTCTGATGGCTCAATGTACACAAACTTTGTTTAATACACAAAGTTATTAAAAATATTGTATTAAATGACCCTCAGGCTGTGTATATAAGATGTATATGAAACATAAATGAATTGTGTGAATGTAGACACACTTTGTTTAATGCACAAAGTTATAAAAAATATTGGCTAAAATTACCTTCAGGCTGTGTGTATAAGGTATATATGTAACATAAATGCATTCTGTGCTTAGATATAGGTCCCATCACCATGATATCTCATTATGGTATGCAATTATTCCAAAATACGGAAAAATCCAATATCCAAAATACCTCTGGTCCCAAGCATTTTGGATAAGGGAGACTCAACCTGTATACTATTTTTAAGATTGTACATATGGGCCTGATTCTTAGTTGAGAGCAGCAAAATAAAAAGCAAGTATCTTTGCACCTTGGCAAAACCATGCTACACTGCAGGTAGAGATGTGCACCAGCCAAATCTTGGGTTTTGGTTTTGGATTTGTAGCTCCTTCGTGTTTTGGATCTGTATTGGTTTTTCCAAAACCACCCTTGCGGGTTTTGGCTTTGGATCTGTATTTTTTTATTAAAAATAATAAATCAGCTGAATTTGGGCCTGTTTTAGAGTATTTACAGTTTACAGTATCATTAACCTCAGTAGCTTTCCTTTTCACTCATTTCCAGTCAATTTTGACCACATCACAATATTGTTTTCATCCAGCGTCAGATCTTGCAGGTTTTGGATTCCACATAAGGGAGCCACAGCCGGAACTCGGCGCAATTGCACTCACTTTCTGCCAGGATGTCTGCAATAAAGTGGATATATGTTGAATTAATACAAAAATTAGTTGTGTATATCAGTCAAAAACATGATACTACATACCTTGCATAAACCTGGATGAAGCGGTTACCTTCTCCATAACTAGAACTGATCCTACATTGAGGCTGAAAATAATCTGCAATGATGATTATAGCATCTAAAAAGGGATCCGGCCTGAAGGTCGACAATGTTTAAGTCGACCACTATAGGTTGACAGTCACTAGGTCGACAGGGATGGAAGGTCGACAGGGTTTCTAGGTCGACAAGTGCTAGGTTGACAGGTCAAAAGGTCGACATGAGTTATTCACATTTTTTTTTTTTACTTTTTCATACTTAACGTTCCACGTGGAACGTTGGAACGGTAATCTGTGCCGAGCGAAGCGAGGCACGTTGCCCGAAGCATGGCGAGCAAAGCGAGGGGACACAGTGCACTAATTGGGGTTCCTGGTGACTGTACGAAGAAACAACACCAAAAAACCTCATGTCGACCTACCACATGTCGACCTAGAAACCCTGTCGACCTTCCATCCCTGTCGACCTAGTGACTGTCGACCTATAGTGGTCGACCTAAACATTGTCGACCTAGATACTGTCGATTTGATGATCCACACCCTCTAAAAATACATATTGTTCAATATATATTTTTCATTGTTTGCACTGTGATCAAAATTGACTGAAAATCACTGGAAATGAATGTTATTGGGGTTAATAATACTCTAGGAACAAAAAAAAAGGGCAAATCATGTTATTTTATCTGTTTTTGTAAAAAATAAAAACCAAAATCAGCAAAAATGGTCTGACATAGATCTTTATCAATTACTAGATCAGGGGCCCTAGGGAGGTAGTGTATGTATGTAGTGGGAAGGATTGATTAGTAATTTCATTTGTTTGATTTTAAAAATGTAAATTAATCATTGGGGGCAGTGGTAAAGGTCTTTATTGAATAGACAACAATTTTTATTGGTTATATTATTGCACTAATCTGACTTTTACCAATCCAACTTTTACTTTTTCTTTGATTTTACATTCCTTAAGCCATCTATGCCTCTCCTCTCAATTGTTCATCCTCTATATCTATCAACAAACACAAACCAACTGGGGTACAGCACACACCACAATTTGTACAAAAAAATTACCACCTACAGTGTCACAATACATGTATGAATATGGATTAATAATATACTGCGGTCTGACCGGCAGTGTCACAGTATTTATGACAATTAAAAAAAAAGTGTATAGTGCCCTGGGGTACAGCACAAAAATTTTTTTTTTTCCTAATTAGATTTTTAGGCTTTTTGTTTTTAGCTTTTATTATTTTAATTTTACACTGGGGTGGAGCCTCTGGAAAAATCACCCCTTTCAGATACAGTGGATAGAACACCACGGGACTAATACTGATAGGACACACCAGCCCCTGGATGTTACTGGGCACATTTAACTAACACTGTGGCAGAGCCCCCCGGATGTAGAGTCAGTGCACCCCTTTCAGATACAGCAAACAGAGCACCCCTGGATTGATACTGATAATAGGACACACCAACCCCTGTATGTTATACTGGGTTTATTTAATTAATACTGGGTAAGAGCACCCTGGATGTATGGACAGAGCACCCCATTCAGATACAGCAGACAGAGCACCCCTTTCAGATACACCAGCCCCACGCCAGTCAGACAAGACAGTACTGAGACGGACACGTCCGTCCAGAACACTCTCCACAGCCGAAGTAAAAATGGCGCAGATGACATGGACCTTTAACGACTCCAAAACCCGTGGGAATCTGATAGCGGGATGATGATGTTTTACCTCCATATGGGATGCGAGTAAGACAGGAAACCACGAGCTGAACTCGGATCCCAAAGTTCGGGTGGGTTCGGATCTCGGAGAACTGGACTCGCTCATCTCTAACTGCAGGTAGAGCAGATTTATAAAGTGCAGAAAGATTTAGATTTTGGAGGGGTGCGTCCAAACACAAATCTTAACTAAAGTGGATAATATAGCTGCCCAGTATTTGTGGGCTACAGGCAAAAGCAGCCAATATATACCATGCACGCAAAAATAAATAAATGTATTTGCACCTCTGGCATTGCAAAATGGTTTGTTCCAGGTGCAAAGTTACTTGATTTTTTTATTTCTCCTGACTCAGATTAGCCCCAGTTGGTACATGCTATATTGTGTCATGATTTAAATTACAGTATGCCATCAAATGCAATGGCAATGCACCTGAAAAGGCTAAATGATTATGACAATGAATAAATAAATGTATAACACATATAAGGAAGTCAGTACCTGCTCCCCTTAGGCCTCTTTTATAAAATATAAATTGAGAACATGCAATGAAAATATAATGTATGCAGCAGCGTTTTATAAATAAAGTATAAACCACGAAGCACAAAAACATTAAGATTACAAAACACTAATAATAATAACCAGTCAATGGACACCTTATTCTTTTCTCATAGCAGACTGTAGGTTTCCTGTTTGATTTGTGACTGTGCTTCGCTTGTTCTGATTTTTCTACCCAACATATTCAACTTGGCAGTAGAAGTCCACCCACACAGTCATGACTAAGTGTGTCAAGTGACGATCAAATGGAAAAAGTGATGAGACACATGGAGCTATAGCTGCAATGTCCAACGCATCATCCATATGAGCAGAGGATTCATTCGCCCACTTCATGTGCAGGATGAAATATATCATTAACAGACCCCATGCTGCTAAGTCTACCAGCGTTGATGTAAATAGTAGAGACGAGTGTGTTTAGTTCCCAGAGAACCGAACCCCCCCGATCATCCCATTCCAAGCCCGGATCCGAGTCCGTCTCGGGACTTCCCGCCAGACTCGGAAACCAGAATGAGGCAAAACGTCATCATCCCGCTGTCGGATTCCCGGGGGGTTTGGATCCCATATAAACAGCCGCGCGTCGCCACAATTTTAACTCCGGATTAGGAAAGTGAGGGAGATAGACCTCTGTCTCTCTCTGTGGGCGGTGGCATCAGGTGGGGTTAGTGTGTGCTATGTAGGAGTGCTGCTGCAGTCACTGTGGTGTTCCGGTGATGTTAGGGGTGCTGTCCTGGCTGACACTGGTGCTTCATGTGCTGTTATGGCCGGCAGTAGCGCACGCGCGGGGGGGGGGGGGGGTCAGAGTACCTGGAATCCCCCCTGATGAGCAAAATGTTTATTTGTGAGACGGAGACAGCAGTGTCTCTGTCTCAGCAAAAGCTGCAATCGCGACCACGACCACAGAGCTACTGTAGCAGCAGAGAGCTACATAGCTCTCTGCATAGAGAAAGTCCGGGGAGAGCTGCTGACTGTGCGTGCTGAGCCGTAGCAGCTCTCTCCCTCCTCACGGAACTGCTAGTCTGCTCCTGCCTCACACTGCTCCCAGGCCCTGGAGGTATGTATATTACCTATACTGTATATGAAGTGTGTGTATATGTATGTATGTATTTATATGTATGTGTATTTGTATATGTATGCATGTGTTTTTATGTATGTATGAATATGTATGTGTGTATATATATATATATATATATATGTGTGAAAGTAGGGGAAAGGAACAAGCGCCTTATGGTGTAGTAAATTAATACAGAGTATGCTCTACACCCGCCGATAAGAAAATGCGTACCAGATAGTAACTTGTATCCAAGCCTATCAATCTCTTTTCTCGTAGCTTCTCACATTGTGAAATAAGGGCCCTTATTCCACAATGTATACTGGGACTAACATATAAAAGTAGATTTAGTTGTGTTCCACATGTTTAAGATCAAATTTACTGGAGTGGATACATTGTTTGGGCTGCCTAAATTTCATGGGGCCATTTTTGAACGCCTGGATAAAGGTTTATCTGATGTGCAAGATTTTATTATAGATTTGGTTTGCATGCTATTTGGGTGTGAGGGGCCCTTAGCTGGTGGATTGGATTATTGCTAGAGATGAGCAGGTTCGGTTCTCAGAGAACCCAACCCTACCGGACTTTCCCTTCCAAATCCGGATCCGAGCCCGGCTCGGGTTTTCCCTCTTGACTTGGAAACACGAACGCGGGAAAACGTCATCATCCCGCTGTCGGATTCTCGTGAGATTTGGATTCCATATAAAGAGCCGTGCATCGCGGCCATTTTCACTCCAGTCTCGGAGAGTGTATAGAGAGGACGTGTACTCAGTGTTCAGTGTCTGTGTGTTGGGGCGGGAAAGTGGCGTGGTAAGTGTTGTCCAGTCCAGTGTAGTCACTCAGTGTATTGTGCTGCATTAGTCCAGGCAGTCACAGTGTTGGTGTTCTCTGCTGCCATATATCCAGTGTAGCTGTATAAAGTGGTGCTGTGTTGTGCAGACCAGTGGTAGTGTCCTGTGTCATCAGTAATTCCAGTGATGATATATGCTGCTGCTATATGTCCACTGCTGCAGTATAATAATTATAACATCAACCTGTTGTGCTGCATCAGACCAGTGGTAGTGTCCTGTGTCATCAGTAATTCCAGTAATTCCTGTGATGCATATTGTCTCATATAACTCCAAAAAAATAATGGAGAACAAACATTTTGAGGAGAAAATAGGGAAATATCAAGAAGAACCACTTCCTCCTAGTGCTGAAGCTGCTGCCACTAGCCATGACATAGACGATGAAATGCCATCAACGTCGTCTGCCAAGGCCGATGCCCAATGTGATAGTAGAAGGCGTGTAAAATCCAAAAAGCCAAACTTCAGTAAAAAGAACCAAAAAAATAAATTTTAATCGTCTGAGAAGAAACGTAAACTTGCCAATATGCCATTTACAACACGGAGTTGCAAGGAATGGCTGAGGGCCTGGCCTATGTTCATGGCTAGTGGTTCAGCTTCACATGACGATGGAAGCCCTTAAAAGAGTTAAGCTGGAAAGAGCACAGAAAAGAACTGTGCGCTCTGAGATGATATCACAAATCTCCAAGCAGAGTCCAAATGTGTCGGCGGTTGCGATGCCTGACCTTCCCAACACTGGACGGGAAGAGGTGGCTCCTTCCACCATTTGCACGCACCCTGCAAGTGCTGGAAGGAGCACCCACAGTCCAGTTCCTGATATTCAAATTGAAGATGTCACTGTTGTAGTACACCAGGATGAGAATATGGGTGTTGCTGGCGCTGAGAAGGAAGTTGATGATGAGGATTCTGATGGTGATGTGGTTTGTTTAAGTCAGGCACCGGGGGAGACACCTGTTGTCCTTGGGATGAAGAAGCCAATTGTGATGCCTGGGCAAACTACAAAAAAAAAAGCCACCTCTTCAGTGTGGAATTATTTATCCACACATCTGGACAACAGGTGTAAAGCCATCTGTTTCCTCTGTCAATCTGTAATAAGTACGGGTAAGGATGTTAACCACCTAGGAACATCCTCCCTTATACGTCACCAGCTGCGCATTCATCAGAAGTCACTGTCAAGTTCAGAAACTTTGGGTAAGAGCGTAAGCTGTAACAGCGTTAGCTGTGCCTGCAGTCCCGTCCTAGGACAATCTTCACTTCCTGCACTGGGCTCCTCCCGGCAAGGCTGGCTCCATCCACCGTCCACTTACCCGAGTGTGGCAGTGATACAGGCGGCTTTCTTCTCCTATGATGTCCTCCCATGCTGATGGCCTCCTCGCCGCAGGACCGCATTTTCTTCTGTAGCTCTGGTCCCGGCTGCTCCACGGCTCCTGAACTCCATAGTGGTTAGTCTCTCTCCGTAGGTGTCTATTCTTCTTAAATGCATCAAAAGGATCCCGAACAGCTCCTCCATTTCTCTCCTGACAAACACTGACTGGTTCCAAGGGACCCAGCAACAACCCTCCCCTGGGCCACTCTGCCGTACGACCAGGCGACCCAATGATGTCTCTGGATTTTCCCGGGCTACTGCTGTTGCTGGCCAGGAGGACACACTTCTAGTCAATGGCGCCAAATCCCTGTCATCAAGCCTGACAGAGTCACTAGGAGTTCAGCCTATTTTTATATTATGGACTCCTGTATTTCTGCCTATGTGAGGGGTCAATTAAACAAAAGGGGGACCCCGGTATTTTAAACATCATGTATGTAAAAAAATAAATCACATGTGTGTGGGGTATTACAAAAATGTGCAACCATTTAGGCATACCTATACCTAAACTTTACTACCCTCTAACTTCCAATATTCTGGACTTATAAAAGATCTGCTAATAAAGTCAAATACCTTACCCTTGTACATCCTACCTCAATTAAATTGTAAATTGTCTTAATAATTAAACTGTTACTACATTCAGTCATTTTCACTCAATCACGTATACACTACTAATGATAATACACTACTTTATAACTAGTCTTTAACCAAATACATAATAATAAGTATTCCCAAACAGGAAAGTGGAAACTCTTTTGTTGGTGTCCTTTTTAGAAATTGTTGTACCCGGATCCTGAAGAACTTACTTGTGAAATTTGTCCTATATTTGTTTTGCAAAGTGTTTCCTCTGAAACAGGACTCTATTTCTTCTATTTACTTTAACTATATGGAAAATGTTCCTTAATATACAGTATAATATCTCACTTTCAGGTTATGTAGCACACAATCTATCTATCAGGTTATGTAGCACACAATGGATCTTCGTGATCCAACCTATTACTGTGCATCTACAGTTTATCACACCACAACACTGGAATAGTGGATATAATATTTTACTTGCATTAATACTTCTTAACTGCTGATATGCACACAAAGATGTACCATTGGTCATCAGCTAAACCATTGGCATAAGAGCACCCCTATAGTTGCTAAGAAAGCCCCTCGGAAAATGGTCGCCAGTGCTACGTCTTTTAATGCAAACCCTGCCACAGACATGCCCCAGATATGCCCACCACTGTTTGCCATCACACTGGTCACCACTCAGGAACACCAACTGAAATTACATGGATCTCCATGCAATTCTGATCTGAATCCCCAGGAGAAACCATCTACTTTAATTCAGTGTCTCTTGTGACTGTTAGCTTACATGCCCTGCTACCAAACAGCTTTTTGATTTTGTAAAGTAAATATTTCATTTTTAATGCCACAGTTCTTCTAGCAATCACAGCCATGTCATGTGTTTAGTTAGGAAACAAATTTCATTTTGTGCCGAATTGAAATTAGCCTTCGTTATACTTCATATTATGTTTCTCTTAGGTGTGCCATTATGACTGATTACTGCGCTTTGGAAAATGAAAATACATAAATAAGTGCTGGAAAAATGTGTCACATGGATGGTTTTGGACGTTACATGGCAGCAGGGTTCTAAGTTTAGATACATCTCACAGATAGCACAGGTTCCCAATCATTGATACAGAATGATTCTGTACCGGGCACTGTACTCAGTAGCGGATCTTTCCACGGGCAAGCAGTACTTTTGCCCGGGGTGCCGTCTTCCGGAGGGCGCCGGCGCCATCCGGAGGGCGCCAGCGCCATCCGGAGGGCGCCGCACCAGGACAAGATCCGCTGCTGCTGTGCTGCCCGCTGTGTCCTGCCACTGCCCGCTGTGAAGGGAAACTAGACGCTACACGTCTAGTTTCCCTTCGTGGAGAGGACCTTTACTGTGCGGTGCGCGATGATGTCATCACGCAACGCACATCATTTCAGCGGCGCTACTACTGTACAGGGGGTGTAACTGACCACGCCCCCTGTATGAAGCCACACCCCTATTGCTGCCCGGGACGCAAAAAAAACCTGAATCGGCCCTGACTGTACTGTTTATGTATCTATTCTAATTGGTGTCTAAGGGGTCTATTTACTAAGCCTTGGCTAGAAATAAAGCGCATGGAGATAAAATACCAGCCAATCAGCTCCTAACTGCCATGTTACAGGCTGTATTAGAAAAATGACAGTTAGGAGCTCATTGGCTGGTATTTTATCTCCATACACTTTATTTCTAGCCAAGGCTTAGTAAATAGACCCCTTAGTCTCTACCTTTAGTTTTGTCTTCAGCAAGTGAAATGCATGCTTGAATGGACTGAGATCAGATGATTGTCTCAGTTACTGTAGAATATTCAAAGATTTGCCTTTAAATACCCTGGGTTGAATTTGCAGCATGTTTTGGGTTATTGTCCATCTATACCGTGAAGTCCGTTCAATCAACTTTGCTGAATTTGGCTGAATCTGAGCAGACAGTTTATCCCTATACACTTCAGAATTCACCCAGCTGTTTCTGTCTTCTGTCACATTATCAATAAACACTAGTGACCCAGTGCCATTGCAAGCCATGCAGGAACGTGCCATCACACTGCCTTCCTAGTGTTTTACAGATGATGTGGTATGCCCTAGATCGTTAGCCATTCCATGGATTTTCCATACTTTTTCTTCCCAATATTTGTACAGGTTGATCAAAGTTTTATCTTTCCAGTAAATGCTGTTCTAGAACTGGGCTGGATTCTGTATTTTTTTTTAGATGTTATTTTGCAAAGTCTAATCTGGCCTTTCTATTCTTGAAGTTTCTAAGGAACTTTATGACTTGAGTCTATATAGTATCTAGTTTGTACATTTATATGAGCCAAGTAAGTAGCAAGCCAATCCTATGATGTCAATAATTGTTATTTTGCTGAGATGTGTGGGATGACTTGAATGACTTTAGTATGGAATATTTTTGTATGTGGGCACTGACAAGATTAAGCTACACATGCAGCCTCTCTCTAAGCAGTGCAGAATTTAACTGACTCAGAGTTACATATATATTTGGGTATGGACACAATTTTTTCATAATTAGGCTTTGTATACCACCACAATGAATTTTAAATTAAACAATGGGTGTGCAAATTTTTAGATTTAATCCAAGGGGTTGAACAAATATATTGTATGAAACATTCCTCATCTGCCACTCCCCTTCAACAAATCTGCACTGGCTCCCATTCCACTACAGAATCCTCTTCAAACTCCTCACCCTCACATACAAAGCCATCTCTAATTCCACTACTACCTACATCTCCAACTTCCTCTCCCGTCATACTCCCTCCCGCCCCCTACGGTCGGCCAATGACCATGCTCAAGTTCAAGATTTTGCCTGTGCTGCACCCCTTCAGTGGAACGTGCTCCCCCGCTCCATTAGACTCTCCCCGACCTTGCAAAGCTTCAAACGGGCACTGAAAACCTACCTATTCATCAAAGCGTACCCTTCCAATGCATAACCTAGACCTGAGGCTGCTCCTCCATGCCTCATGCCTTGACCATCTCTGCTTTGCTTACATCCTGCCATCAGGCTACCTCCTGCTTGCTTGCACTTCATGTCATCTGTCTGTAGCCCCTTCCTACTAGATTGTTAGCTCCTCAGAGTAGGGCCCTCTTTCGTCTTGTTGTCAAAGCCCTCTTCTTGACACATTTCACTCACAGCTTTCTCCCACTCAACGACCATCTTTACCTGCTTTTTCTCCTGCTGGTAAAGGCTCACCTCTATCTATGGCCGCCAGCCCCAAGAAGTACAATGATTACTCCCTCGCTACTCCCTCGCTACTTACATCCACGACACCCATAGAGGGAGAATTAATTAGTGTGCCGAGCATAGCGGCGAGTGCAGCGAGCCCGCAAGGGGCTGCGTTCCACTCGCCACCCCTGTTGGGATTGTGTGGTCGGGATTCCGGCGTTGGTATTTCGACCGCCGGGATCCTGTCCAGCGGGATTTAGTACTGATCCCTTATTAATATAGCCAGACCGATCCAGGTTAAGAGAGTATAAAAGATCCAATACCGGGTCTGCACCAGCACGGGAGGGCTACAATAAATAACATGTTAATTTTTATTACTTTGTTGAGAATCCTTTACACGCAATAACTGCCTTAAGTCTGGCACCTATGGACATCACCAAATGCTGGGTTTCCTGCTTTGCTATTATAGATTTATTTATTTATTTATTACCAGTTATTTATATAGTGTACACATATTCCAAAGCACTTTCAGAGAGTATTTGGTCATTCACATTTGGACCTGCCCCAGTGGTGCTTACAATCTTTATTCCCTACCACATGTACATGCACTAGAGTTAATTTTTCTTGTTGTTGGGAGACCATTATCCTACAAGTATATTTTTGGATTATGGAAGGAAACTGCAGTACCAGAAGGAAACCCACGCAAGCATAGGAAGTATATGCAAACTCCACACAGTGCTGTGAGGCAGTAATGCTAACCATTACACCATACCCTTCAGAATTCACCTGGCTACTTCTGTCTTCTGTCACATTACCAATAAACACTACTGACCCAGTGCCATTGCAAGCAATGAAGGAATGTGACATCACATTGCCTTCATCGTGTTTTAAAGATGATGTGGAATGCTCTAGATCATGAGCAATTCCAAGGGTCTTCCATACTTTTTTCTTCCCTATATTTGTACAGGTTGATCAAAGTTTCATATTTTAAAAAAAAATGCTGTTCCAGAACTGGGTTGGGTTCTCTGTTTTTTATATGTTATTTGGCAAAGTCTAATCTGGCCTCTCTATTTTTGAGGCTTATGAATGGTTTGCACCTTGTGAAGTCTTCTCTGTATGGTGAACTTGGATAATGAGATGCCTACCTCCTTAAGAATGTTCTTCACATGGTTGGATGTTGTTAAGGGGTTTTTCTTTACCATGGAAAGTATCTTACGATCATCTACTACTGTTGTTTTCTATGGAAATCCAGGCCTGAGCTCACCAGTGCATTCCTTCTTTCTCAGAATGTACCAAACCGTTGATTTCACTACTCCTAACGCTCCCGCTATCTCTCTGATGGATTTTTGGGGGGGTGTTTGTGCAGCCTATAGATTGTGAGTTTCACTTGCATTGAGAGCTCCTACATGTTGTGGGTTCTCAGCAATAGTTTCACAATGCAAATATAATACATGGAATCAATTCCAGAATTTTTTTCTGGCTTAATTGATAACGATTGTCAATAAAACAGATTTTGAGTCAATCATACAATTATTTTGGCCCCTTGAAAAAAAGGGAGCTACATATTAAACAGATGTTATTCCTAAACCTTTTCTCAAATATGGATGTGAATACCCTCAAATTAAAGTGATCATCTGTACTTTAAAACCTTACTCATTGTATACAGTAACTGTAACTTAAATATGTTTTGGTAAACAGGTAAAAACTGTGTCATTGTCCTAATAGGTATGGACCTAACTATATGTTAATCCCTGCACTACTAGCATCTTTCCTAGTTCTGGCAAGTGACTCTTCTCTCATAAATTGCCCCAATAAAATATTTCTTATTGCTTTAATATGCAGCGATAATAAATGAAACTTATCAGGACATACTTCTATCTTTAAATTGGCCCCTAAATTTGCCCATATGCAGAGTTCTGCGCATCATTTTGTGGGCAGATCACCCCTATCTAAGCAATTGGTTTGATTCTCGCAATCATCAGTGCGAATCTGTGCATGCTATCACATTAAAAAAATCACAAAAAAAGAGCAACTTTTTCTCCTGTAATTACCTACTATATACACTATATAGGCTTACTGAATTCCCCCTAAAAGTATTATAGTTAGGGATGGCCGTCAGTGCGCTCTCTAACCTATTGGTGGTCATCGATAGTAACAATCTATTCTGTGGAAGACCATTGATGGGTGAGTCCTGCCGCTTTGTGCCCACTCCCTGTCTACTGGAAGACCTTCACCTGGACCAAGTCCCCACCAAGTAACAGCATTTGGACTTTTTATAAAGAGAGTTCCTTTCACACCGTGGAAGCTCCATTTCATCACCAATCGAGGAAAAGCCACATGTGGACGCAGTTCCACTTAAAAACCTTGAGAGACGCTGGTGGTAACTATTATTCACAGTTGTGATTTGCATGGGCTCTCAGAGTCCAAGGGGACTAATTATCGGAACAGGTTTTCTGAACTTTTCTTCCATAAAAACCTTACAATCTGGAGGAGCACTACTCACTTTATGTATTATTGTTTTTTCATTTATATGTGCTTAGCACGCAGTTTTTAACATGTTTTATTAAATTGTGATTCATTGTGACCTATCTTCTCATTTGTGACCTACAAGCGCTAATACTTTCTTTTTTTGATGGTTTCAACCACCGATGGTCATCCCTATTCTTTCACTGATTGGACCGCAGGTCAATCACAACCGGTGGGTGGGTCTTTGCGGGTTTTAAGGGGGCAGAAATATGTTCTATGTCACTGCACTGCTAGGGAAAAATCAGTCACATGATTCTATGCCATTGATGGTGGGAGACCATTTGGTTCTCCCCCATCAATTGCAAAAGTGTTTGACAGCAGACATAGGGAGTAATTCAGACCTGTCCACTAATGCGGCCCTCAGTGCAGTTTGCCGGTGGAGGAAAACTGCACATGAGCAGCGGGCGCATTTCGGCTGCATGGGTACCCGATGGATGCAGCCGCAATGTAAATTGACAGCGGCGGGCCTTCACAAGGTGGCGACATGGCATCAAGGGGTGGGCTGGGACCATTTTCGGGGTGGCTGCATGACGTCACATGCAGCTGCCCTGATTAAAAAATGTCAGGTGACCACAAGACATCACAGCCAGGCTGCGCTGCCAGGGGTCATCCTTAGTTACTATTCACCCACAATCTAATTGCAGACACATCAGAAGGTGGCCTCACAGATCCTGTGCAGGGTGGCACCCAGCATGTCAGGAGATGGACACAGATCTGGCTGCGTATGCAGCGATTTGCGTTCATCTCTGAATAAGCTCCAGAGACCATCAACGTATTTGAATCATCGATGGTCAATAACCATCCTTAATTACAATACCCTCACTTTATAAAAAGAAGCTGGAGCCACATCCCACATCTGTCACTCTCCACATGCACTCAGAATGGTTCTCCCCCCTACCATGGAATCATCTGAGGGGTACGTAGTGAGATAAAGGACATGATGTACCTATTAGTTAAGTATAATGAATTCAAGTATATTATTCCAATACATAAACAAGCAGAGAATTAAGTGTCTCCCTAAGCAGAAAAATAAGTCTTAGAAGTATTATAAAACAAAAATCACGAAGTCCATAAAAATAGGTATGGGTCGTTGGGTTAACACAACTTAGGTCGACAGTCATTAGGTCGACTGTAACAGGTAAGGTTAGGTGGGAAGGTGGTTGCAGGTGTAGATGTTGGCAGACGTACCTGTATTTTTCACCCAGGATCACCTCTTGGACCGAATCTTACTTCAGGAACCCTAGGCAGAGGGACAAAGAACCCCAACCCCAGAGGACCCAACACAATAGTCACCACTCATTAGGTCTGTGACATAAAGATTTATTACTCTGGAACAAAAGAGTAATCACTGCGGTAACTTTTGAATGAAGCGTAACTTATGGATAATAAGCAAAGATACTCACATTACATATGTGTCAAGCATTACATTAAAAGCTCTATTTAGACACAACAATTCACACTTCGGAAATATAAGCCCTCATTCCGAGGTGATCGCTAGCTGCCGTTGTTCGCAGTGCAGCGATCAGGCTAAAAATTGGCACTTCTGCGCATACGTATGCGGCTCAATGCGCACGCGCGATGTACTTTCACAGAAGCCGATGCAGTTTTACACAAGGTCTAGCAACGCTTTTCTATCGCACTGCTGGCCACAGAGTGATTGACAGAAAGTGGGTGTTTCTGGGAGGTAACTGACCGTTTTCGGGGAGTGTGTGTAAAAATGCAGGCATGTCAGATAAAACGCAGGAGTGGCTGGGGAAACGTAGGCATGGCTGGCCAAATGCAGGGCGTGTTCATGACGTCAAAACAGGAACTAAATAGTCTGCAGTGATCACAAGCTAGGAGTAGGTCTCGAGCTACTCAGAAACTGCACAATCTTTTTTAGAAGCAGCGCTGCGATCCTTTCGTTCGCACTTCTGCTAAGCTAAGATACACTCCCAGAGGGTGGCGGCTTAGCGTTTGCACGGCTGCTGAAAGCAGCTAGAGAGCAAACAACTCGGAATGTCAGTCAGTTAAGAAGATGGCACAGTACGATAGAATATAATTCACAGTGGAGTTATAACATGACTCTTTGTGGATATTACTATTATGTTGGGAACTAGTCTCTCCCAATTCGTTGGTGGTACAGTGTAGGTAAAAATCTCTTACCTGGCCGAAGTGTGTTCCTGGGCTGAACGCTGAATGCTGTGTCCTCTTGTGGCGGCTTCTCTCCGCGGTGGACAGACTGATGTCCGTGCAGCAGCTGACAGCTCTCTTTCGCAGTGCAGCTCTATCCCGGTGGTGGCTACCTTCAGCAGTGGACAGACTGGCGGCGGTGGTCGGGTTCCGACTTCGGTGGGTGGTTCTCTTCTGTGGTGCGCTCGTGCACCCTGCAGCGGTCACCTCAGCACGTCTCCTCTCTCTGGTTATGGCAGCGGGCGGCAGCTCAGTGGTGGCTGGTGGCTCTCCTCAATGCAGCATTCCATCAGTGGCGGACTCTTCTCCACTGCAGCTACTCCTGGCAAAGGGCAGGCTGGTGGTGGCTGGAGGGTCCCAGCTGTGGTTGACAGCTTCCCACGCCCGCTCTCCTCAGTGGCCTCTCTGCAGCAGCCCCACCGCACGACTCCCAGCAGAGGCTCTTCCTGCGCCACATCACCTCACACTCTTCCCACTCTTCTCCAGCCAATCAGATTCCTCCTTAGCTTCCCGCTCTCCACGTACCCCTGCATATCAGTCCAGGTCCTAGTGCCTGTCAAGTTTCGCTGTGAGGTTGCTGACATCACCAGGTCTGTGCAAAGGAGGGGTTTTGACCACTTTTAGCATGACTGGGCCAGCTAGTAAACAGGGGCTCAGTTAAGGAAAGTTTAGGGGTCCCACTCCAGTGGTCTCAGTCAATAAACAATGAGCCAATATATATATGCACAAACTCCATATATCCGGGCAACAGGGGTCAGTTTCAGAGCATCACATATTCCCCACTAGAAGCATACGTGTCCTCATGCAACTGTTCCGCAAATTCAAACTCAAGTCTTTGATGTGACAGAACAGCAGTGAGCAGAAACAATATACTCAATGTAACTACACATATATTATATACATTTATATGAGTACTTATCTTCAAGCACAGCAATTAACAGTACATATTAAAGCATCTTAATCGCGGTGCCTTAGAGGTAACATAACTCTTGTACTGCGTTCTGGCCTTTTGGGAACTGGGGTAAACACCCCTTTGGCCTGATCAGACATATTAACATCACATTCAGTGGGTACCTCTATCCTGGGTCTTGGGGTTACTTGTTTCATGGAGCTCAGAGTTGCACTACCCATAAATAATAAGAGCTCTATGGGGTCATAAAATGGTATGCCCCCTGGGGTTCCCTGCCCCTCTGCCAGAGGTGAGTCTTTCTCTACTGCCGGAACTTCAAAATTGCAGAGCTTTACTTGGTCATAAGGAATGGTACTCAAATATCCATAGGGTCTCTGGATTTGGTAAGTATATAGTCCATCAGCTGGAACTCAGACAATAACATAGGGAACGTCTTCCCACATGGCATCCAGTTTGCTTGATATGTGATTTTATCTTTTCCAAACTTTATCTCCGATCTTGAGAGGCATTGACTGGGCATCCAAATTGTAGTTTTTCTCCTGATTGTGATGCACCATTTCCATCCGTTGTTCCACCAATTGCAGAGCAGTTTTTATCCGATGCTGATGCTCTTGCACCCAGTCAGTCTGCATGTTGTCAGGTTCGCACAGCATTGGTGTAAATTCCAAGTCTTTGGGGAGTTTGTCCTGTCTCCCAAACATTAAGTAGAAAGGGGTGAATCCCGTAGAGCAGTGTTCCGTATTGTTACAGGGGTATGTCAGTTCAGGTAGGAGATTATGCCATTGAGTACGTTTCTCTGTCGAGAGACTCCGGAGCATCCCAATCAAAGTTTGGTTGGCTCTCTCGCATATGCCATTCCCCTACGGGTGGTAGGCGGTAGCTCGCAGCTTCTTACAGTCATATAGAGAACAGAGTTCTTGGAACAACTGGGACTCAAATGCGGGGCCTTGGTCAGTCAAAACTTGGTCAGGATAGCCATAAGAGGAACAGCTCAGCCTTTGTTTTCGCTGTCAAGTCACGTGCTGGTACCACCACCAAGAACTTGCTGTAGTGATCCGTGATGGTCAGGGCATACTGGAACCCAGCGGAGCTATGCTCAAGTTTCACATGGTCTAAAGCAACTAGTTTGAGAGGATGAGAGCTTTGTATTGGATGCAGAGGTTCTTTTTGAGAAGAGCCGGCTGGTCTCTTTAGGCTGCATTTCACACAATTACGACACCACTTATCGACATCAGATCTTGTACCGATCCAAGAGAATCTCTGCCGAAGTACTGCCTCTGTTTTCTGCTTTCCAAAGTGTCCCGACTGGATGTGGCAAGTGGTCAGTAACAGATCAGCATGCTGTCTTGGCACTACAATTTGAGAGGTGGGCTGTTGAGTAATGGGATCAAGGCTGGTGTGGACGATAAGGCCATGTCGGAGGCTGATTCGGTCTCGGTGGTGCAACAGTTTTATCAGTTCAGGATCAGCAGCTGCTCTCTGGGACTTGGTAAGATGACTCTTGCTGCGAATAAGGCCCATTAAGTCTTGTAATACAGGACTCACTTCCTGTACTTTCTTCCGGTCGAACTCATGATTGTCCGATGGAGCATCATCAGGTGTGAGGTCTGCCATGGTGGTAACAGGATCGTAGGTAATTATCGGCTTTATTTTCCTGGGAGGTTTGAACACAAGGGTCTTAATATCGTCAGACCAATACATGGATAGGCATCTTTGTGCATCACAGCATTCAATTTTTGATAATCGATGCAGAATCTGAGGCTGCCATCCTTCTTCCACACAATTACTAATGGTGCTGCCCATGGACTATGGCTTTCATGTATAACACACCAGCTTCCATCATTTCGATAATCATGGTCCTCACCGGTTGGTACATGGCCGGTGGTAGAGGCCTGTGTCTCTCCTTAACTGGGAGATTGGTTCCAGTGGGTATATGGTGCTGGACTCCTTCAGCCTTCCCGAAGTCTAATGGGTACTGACTAAAGGCTTTGGCATTCTTGCGCACCACCTGTAGTACACCCTCCCGCTGACTCTCTGGAGTGTCTGAATCGCCGATCTGTATTTCACTCCACCATGGAGTCTCACCAGTGGTCATACTGGTTTGGCCAGCCACGGATCCCTCCGGGACCTTGGGTAGAGCCTCACCAAGGATGTCCTGAAAGTCAACCAGCACTTCGCTTGCCACTGGGCAATGACAAAACAATCAAACTGGATATCTGTGTGGATTTAATATCCAGACGGGTACTCTTCCTCGTGTCACTTTAGCCAGCGTTCACGCCACCACAAACAGCTGCTGTCCATGGAAGTCGCAGGGTTATAGTACTGCCTCATAATCTCTCCCCCCAGGGCCAATCCGGGCCTTGCACCACACCACGTGCTCCGAATTGGGTCAAAGGATAACATGCTGACAATTGGTGATTCTCGCCTTTCCAACTTCTCCCTTTGCATTAGTTAACCTCCTGTGCCCCTCGAACAACCTGACCATCTGCTGAAGAGTATTCCACTCCGTTGGGGCTGCAGACGGCATCTCCAATTTAAGAGCTTCCACTAATTCATCCAGGCAATTCTTTAGGACGTTCATCCCTAAAATGACCGGGGGAAGATATTTGTTGTACGTAGTAGTGACCAGACACCCTTGTTGTTCCATATTAGCCTTGCCGATAGTTAGGTCAGCCTCCCAATAGCTGCAGAACTTGATTAGCTGTCCATTACTGGACAATAGGTATAACCTTGTGTTCGGTGGGTTCACTATCTCTGATTCGTCCCATTATTTCTGAAACTCTGCAAGCTGGATCGTTGTCACCTGTGAGCCGGTGTCCAGAAGAGCAGACACCTCCACCCTGTTAACTTGGATCTTCAGGTGGGGACACTCTCAGACATATTGAGGCCACCAACCTGGCTTCGATGGACCTATTTGTGTGTCTCCGTCCAAGGGTTGGTCCCTCGCCTCGGGGTTGGCTTGTTTAAAGGAACAGTGGGACACTGCTGTTTGATGTGCCCACTTTGTTTACATCGCCTACATATAGGCTTTCCTTCAGCATCAAATTGGTCTGTGGGGCATTGCCCTGATTCTCGTGGCACATCCCACTGTTGTCATTCTCTTTCACCTTGATCTGAGCGCCAACCATTGCGCTTTGCTTCAGCCTATTCCAGACATATTTCCTTCAGCTTCTTCATCATATTATTGACGACACTGGTAAGGGCTCCTATTTGGTTTTGACCTGACTGTGATTGTTGAGTGATGGTCCCTCTAGAGATGAAGGGTCCAGCCATCATGCTTAGCTGAGACTCCCCAGGCACCCCACCCTCAGATGGTCCTAACACCACTACATACTCTCCATCTGTGTTTTGGTTCAGGCCCAAGATGTCCATCATAGCCTCCTTGAACTCGGAGAAGGTACAGATAGGGTTTTGGCATCTCCACATCTGCAACTGGGCTCTTGTCGCTTCCCGTCTTCCTTCTTCTATGAGTAAATTAATCATAGTCTCATCCGCTTGTTCAGCTTCCCGGGGATATCTGGCCTGTATTGCCCACATGGCTTCTTGTACCCACAGGGTGAACTCTCGAAGAGATTCATTTGGTTGCTGCTTCTCGGCATACAGACGACCCTTTAACTCTGCAATGGTCTGTAGATTGAAGATACCGGCAACTTATTCAAAATTCCATCAGCCGTCGTTCGCTCCTCATCAGACCAAGAGCTTACTTCCCTCAATGCAGCACCTTTTAGCTGTTCAATGATGACCTCCGCTTTTGTGTTCCTCATTAAGGGGGTATAGCGGAACATAGATCTTAATTTTTCCTTGAATTCTTTAAAAGGCCTCGTGCCCGCTGTCTTAGTATCGCCCGAGTATATGGGAAGCCATGGGGCCCCAAAATAATAAGGCATCGTGATCGGTGCAGCCTGTGATGATGCAGCTGGTGATGACTGGCCTGGTGAAGCAGGTAACCTCCTTCGGACAGTAGTTGATGCGGGAGTCTGAAGTTCCTCTGGTTTCAACATCCTGAATCCTGTTCATGGATGCCAAAATTGTAACAGTTAAGTTTAGGTGGGAAGGTGGTTGCAGGTGTAAATGTCAGCAGACGTATCTGGATTTTTCACTCAGGATTGCCTCTTGGACCGAATCTTACTTCAGGAACCCTAGGCAGAGGGACAAAGAACCCCAACCCCAGAGGACCCAATACACTAGTCACCACACAGGACGGTGACATAAAGATTTATTACTCGGGAACAAAAGAGTAATCCCTGTGGTAACTTTTGAATGAAGCATAACTTATGGATAATAAGCAAAGATACTCACAGTACATATATGTCAAGCATTACATTAAAAGCTCTATTTAGACATAACAATTCAAACTTCGGAAATATAGTCAGTCAGTTCAGGATAAGAAGATGGCACAGTACGATAGAATAGGATTCACAGTGGAGTTATAACATGAACCTTCTATATTACTATAAATGTCCACAAGGTAGCAGTCTGAGATTCATTATGGGCCGGTCCAGTATCAAGGGGCTAGTTCTGTTAAGGGACTGTAAATTAGGGAATGTAGCTTCCTACAGGTCAAGAGGTACTGTAAGTATGGAACACAGTCACAGTTCAAAGAATAATCCCTTGACGTATTAACTGAAAATAAAAGTAGCTCAACTGTGGTCCAGTAAGAGTGCAATAGGATAAGAAACTCACAACAGCAGCACAATTCAGCGTTACATGTAAGCTGTAAGCAGATGATTGTTAGTAGTTAACGGTATTTAGCAGAAGGTGATGCAGTTCCACTATGGAGAAAGCATAAGGGAGTGGACTGATAGCAATAGATTATGGTTTCATCAATGATAGATGACAGCAGCCTTTTAAAAGCAGGATTGGAAAGCAGATGATGACTCAGTACAGTTCAGATTTGCAAGGAAATTCAGCAATTCCAATAGTAGTTCATATAAATAATACAGTTGTTATCAACCTTACATTGACTGCTCTGTAGCGCTGGAAGGTAATGCTTCAATTGGTTACATAAACCTTCTCGTTTATTGCTTACTGAGAGCCGGGCACACTAGCACTCTCTGTCCTTTGTGAACTATAATAGACCAACTGCCTACAGGTAGGCTAATTCTCACTGGCCAACACTATGATGGGGTCCTCAGTATTTAATAGCTGTGAGGCAACTCTGTGGACTGGCAGTAACCTGGGCACAATGTCTCTCTAGTCACCTAGTAAGCACTTGGAGCGCCCTTGTGCCCTTCATTAATTCACTGGCTGTGGGTGCGGACCGGGCTGACACGTCTCTCATCTGGTTACAGTAAAGGTTTCAATTGCTCCTATCTGCCACTGCTCTGCGTGTTCCATGGGCTGGACGCTGGATGCTGTCTCCTCTTGTGGTGGCTTCTCTCAGCGGTGGATAGACTGATGTCCGTGCAGCAGCTGACAGCTCTCTTCCGCTGTGCAGCTCTGTCCTGGTGGTGGCTCCCTTCAGGAGTGGACAGACTGGCGGTGGTGGTTGGGTTCTGGCTGCGGTGGGTGGTTCTCTTCTGTGGTGCGCTCATGCTCCCTGCAGCTGTCACCTCAGCGTGGCTTCTCTCTCTGGTCGCGGCGGGCGGCAGCTCAGTGGCAGCCGGCAGCTCTCCTCAATGCAGCGTTCCGTCCACTGCAGCTCCTCCCGGTAACGGGCAGGCTGGCGGCTGCCGCCGGGTCCCGGCTGTAGTTGACAGCTTCCGGCACCCCGCTCTCCTCAGTAGCCTCTCTTCAACAGCCCCACTGCGCAACTCCCCACAGTGGCTCTTCGCGTGCCACACCACCTCACACTCCTCCCGCTCTCCTCCACCCAATTGGATTCCTCCTCAGCTTCCTGCTCTCCACGTACCCCTGCATATCAGTCCAGGTCCTAGTGCCTGTCAAGTTTCACTGTGAGGTTGCTGACGTCACCAGGTCTGTGCAAAGGAGGGGTTTTGACCCCTTTTAGCATGACTGGGCCAGCTAGTAAACAGGGGCTCAGTTAAGGAAAGTTTAGGGGTCCCACTCCAGTGGTCTCAGTCAATAAACAATGAGCCAGTATATATATATATATATATATATATATATATATATGCACTAACCCCATATATCCAGGCAACAGGGGTCAATTACAGAACATGACCACTGAAGGTCGACATGGCATTAAGTCGACATGCACTAGGTCAACCTGGGCATTAGGTAGACATGTACTAGGTCGACAGGTGAAAAGGTCAACATGAGTTTTTGGACTTTTTTGGGTGTTGTTTTCTTCGTAAAGTCACGGGGAACCCCAATTAGTGCACCGTGTCCCCTCGCATGCGAGCAAAGGTAACCGTTTCCAATTGTAGTCCACGTGGATCGTAAAGTATGAAAAAATCCCAAAAATGAATAAAAATGTGAAAACTGGCCTTTTGACCTGAAAACTGGTCTTTTGACCTGTCAACCTAGTACATATCGACATAATGCCCGTGTAGACCTAGTGCATGTCACCCTAATGCCCATGTCCACCTTCAGTGGTCGAACTAATGATTGTCGACCTAAGCTGTGTCGACCTAACGACCGTATCCCCATAAAAACTATTATAAACATAATGTACAAATTATAATGTTATGTGCAATAATAAACAAAAAAAGGAAGTAGATAGTAAATTTGCACCCAAACAAGGAACACTTTCCTGGCTTACTCAGCTACAAGAAGTACCATATATACTTGAGTATAAGCCGACTTTTTCAGCACATTTTTCTATGCTGAAAAAGCCCCCCTCGGCTTATACTGGAGTCAGCTCATGGCTGCAGCAGACGCCGTGGCCTGTGTGGGCGTCCGCTGCAGCCGGCTCCAGGGACAGACACTAGAGGTCATTATTGACCTCTAGTGTCTGTGCGGCGCTGCTATGGGAGAGACATCATGACGTCTCTCCCATAGAGAGGAGCAGGTGGGTGAGCGAGCGGGCGGTTGGCCAGACGGACGGACGGAGCAGCAACAGCAGAAGAAGAAGTGGTCGGGAAGCAGGAGCGGGGCAGTGGTAAGTATTGGTTTTTTTATTTTGTATGTTTGTAAGCGGCGACGGGGGCACAGCGACAGGGGGCAAATAAAGAGGGGGCACAACTACTGGGGGCAAAGAAAGAGGGGGCACAACTACTGGGGGCAAAGAAAGAGGGGGCACAACTACTGGGGGCAAAGAAAGAGGGGGCACAACTACTGGGGGAAAAGAAAGAGGGGCACAACTACTGGGGGGCAAAGAAAGAGGGGGCACAACTACTGGGGGCAAAGCAACAGGGGGGCATGTTTTTTTCTGGCACTGTGGGGGGGGGATATCTGTCACTGGGGGTATATGTGGCACTGGGGGCACAGCCCTAGCAACAAGCATTACCCCCTGGCAACAAGCATAACACTTACCGCATGAAACCCCTGGCAACGAGCATGACACCCTGAGCATGAAAACCCCTGGCACCGTGCATTTCCCACCCTAGGCTTATACTCGAGTCAGTAATTTTTCCCATTTTTTTTTAGGTAAAATTAGGTGCCTCGGCTTATATTCGGGTCGACTTATACTCGAGTATATACGGTAGATTGCATTACTATGTTGGTTATCTACTGTATATTTGCATGCATAATCTTTTCCGTATTAGACGCCATCTGCTTTCATTCAGTCTCTCTTGTGGCTGTGAGCTTGCATGCCCTGCTCCCAAACAGCTCTTTTTGACTTTGTAAAGTAAATATTTTTTTGTCACTGCCACAGCAACAGTACGTCTAGCAATCACAAGCATGTCATGTGTTTAGTTAGGATGCGAATTTCTTTTTGTGCCGGATTGAAATCAACGTCTTCTTTATACTCTATATAATGTTTCTCTTAGGTCTGCCATTATGACTGATTACTGGGCTTTCCCTACTTTTAACAACATTGTGTAGGAAAGCGTCGCACAAATCCAGTGTTCAACTGCTATTTCTCCAGGCCAGGTTTCCACTGTCTGTAATATGTTCTGAGTGTATTTCTGCATTATGCATGGATCAAATGAAATCAGTCCAAAAGATGGAAAATCCAAATAAATAAGCACTGGAAAAATGTGTCACATGGCTGGTTTAGAACCATACGCATATGGAAAGTATAAGTTGTATCATACTTGCCTACCCTCCCGGAATGGCCGGGAGGCTCCCGAAAATCAAGTGACCCTCCCGGCCCCCCGGAAAGGTGGGCAAGCCTCCCGCTTTCTCCCTCGGCCGCCCGCAGCAGAGAACAAGCGGGCGGCACGAAGGGGGTCCTATGACGCGATTCGCGCTGAATCGCGTCATCGTAGCTCCGCCCCCCGCTATGCAGCGGCTCGTTTCTCGGCACTGCACAGCGGTGGGCGGAGTCACGATGACGCGACCCTGATGTAACGCCCCCGGACCGCCCATCCTGCTGCCGGCCACGCCCTTACCACTGCATTTCCCCGGTGGGCCCTTCATTCCCCAGTCCGACACTGTATCCAGGTGTCTATGTACTAAGGCTTGGAGAGAGATAAAGCAGACTGAGATAATGTACCAACACATCAGCTCCTAAATGCCTCGTTACAGACTGTGGTGGAGATGTACTAAGCAGTGATAAGAGTGTAGAAGTGAGCCAGTGGAGAATTGCCCATGTCAACCAATGAGCTGCTCTGTATACTTTTATAGTATGCAAATTATAAGTGTTACGTCAATGCTGATTGGTTGCCATAGGCAACTTCTCCACTGGCTCACTTCTGCCCTGTTTTCACTGCTTAGTTCATCTCCCACTGTGTTTGAAAAATAACAGGAGTTGGTTGACTGGTACTTTATCTCCGTACACTTAGTCTCTCTGCAAGGCTTATACTAAAGGGGAGCAAACACGGCGAGATCCATGTTTAAAATCTAAGCAATCTGACTAGATTGCTTAGATTTTAAGCAGGGATCTGTCGTGTGTATGCCCCCCAGCAATAGCGATGAGCGATGAGCTATCGCCGGTGCTATCTCAATCTAGCTGGTCGCTCACTTCACCGCTGTGTGAAGTGAGCGCCCCCGCCTCCCCCCCCCCTCGCTCAGCATATCGCGCTGTGCTGAGCGGGGGGAGAGATGTGTGCTGAGCGGTCAGTGTTAAGATCGCTCAGCACACACCTCTCCCGTAACCGTCAGTACCCCCCTTAAGCTTTATGGCCTAAATGTATTAAGCCCTAACAAAAGATAAAAAGTGAAGATGGCTAAAGAGTATTAAAGGACCAGCCAATCAGCTTCCTAACTGCCATGTAACAGGTTGTGGGGCAGATGTATTAAGCCAGGAGAAGTGATAAAGCAGTGATAAGTGAAAGGTGACAACGCACCAGCCAATCAGCTCCAATATGTAAATTGACAGTTTGGAGCTGTTTGGCTGGTGCGTTATCACCTTGCACTTATCACTTATTTATCACTGCTTTATAACTTCTCCAGGCTTACTACATCTGCCCCCCAGTGTTTGAAAAATGACAGTTAGGAGCCGGTTGGCTGCTCATTTATCACTCTTCATCCATCTCTACTTTATCCCTTTTTAAGGCTTAACACATTTGCGCCTATATGAGCTTAGTAAGCAGCAAGGCAGTACTATTATATTAATAATTGTTGTTTTGCAGGAATGCGTAGAATGACTTGTATTCCTTTAGTATGTAATATTTTTGTATGTGGGCACTGACAGGATTAAGCAACCCATGCTGCATCCCTCTCAGCAGCACAGAATTGAACTACTACAGTATATAATATTTTTTGTACAGTTTGTGGGCACCTAATCCAGGCCTAACAATCAAGATTGCTCCATAGACTATCCGGAAAAATAAGGCGAATGACATAAAAAGACATTGCAAACAATGCTCCCTGACATACGCCTCTCTCCACTCCAAACTCTCCTCCTAACCCTCCTGTCCACGCTCACGGTCTACCCTTCCTGTGTCACCCCCGTCTATTAGCCCTTCACCTTTTAGATTGTAAGCTCGCAAGAGCAGGGCCTTCTCCCCTTATGTGCCTTTCCTTCTTTTACTTACACTATCGTTTACTCAATACTCCCCTTGATGGCACCTAACCCCTGGTTTTCTGTATATACCTTGTACTTGTCCTATATTGTCTTAAACTGTAAGTGCTTTTTCTTGTTTTGCTCATTTGCATATGTACTGTGTAATAGGCGCTGTGGATCCCTTGTGGCTCCATATTAATAAAAGATAATAATAATAATAATAATAATAATAATAAATCTGGAAAAATGGGCAATGGAAGAGCAGTCTAGTCAAGCAAGAATTACATAGTCAGGGAGTATCAAGGAAGCAAACAGTTGTTCCAAATTGGTTAAGTTCTAACATCAGGGCAGTAATTCCCCTGCTGGAGGGACCGGAGAAGGGTTGTCACAACCAGCAATTGTTGCCAATCAGTGGCAAGTAGAACAAAATGCATTTGACTTGAGGGCACCAAATGCTCAAACTATCTTCAAATATCTTCAAAAAGCCTATAGAGTATCCAGGATCAAATGAGTTACTAACTGTAATGTCTGGATTGTTGTCGGGGGGGGGGGGGGGGGGGGAGCGCAATACCTAGTGTATCTAAGGACAATAGAGAACATGGAGTCAAAGTGGTGCAGATCAGTAGTTGGGGTGCTGGAGGAACTCAGACATTATGTGCAATATTAATGGCAGATGACTTAAACTCAAACCATATCAGGTTGAGCAGAACTCTCGATTATTCTCAGAGCTAAGATGTAGGTCATCCATAGTCATATACAGGTCTGTCCTGGTGAATCATTCTTTTAGGGAGGGTGGCGACGTGGGGTAAATTTATTAAGGTGGGAGTTTTTTTAGAACTGGTGATGTTGCTCATAGCAACCAATCAGATTATGTCTATTATCTTCTAGAAGTAGCTAGATAAAAATTCCCACCTTAGTAAATTTACATCCTGGTCTTCCAATGTACTGCATTAGCACGCTATTGAAAAATGTAAGCAAGGATTTTTTATAGTTCGTCAAAGGGCCAGGGTACGAGTTCAGGAGCCAGAAAGAGGGATCTGAGGGAATTTCACTACCAACAATTGATGTGGAAAGGGGTATAACCTCCAAAAAGGGGCGCAGAGCTGGGTAATCCCCCCAGATGTGAACCAGAGAACTCCCTGCAGAATAACATCTCCAGCATCTGTCAGAAACACCAGGGAACATTTTCACTAAAATCTGGTACACCAATACCAGCAAGAGAGCACCTTAAATTGAGTTTCTATGACTGAGTAACAATCAGAGCCTGCAAAGGTATTAGAAAGATCGTATGCCAATCTTTAGAGTGTATAGAAATCTAAAAATTCCGTTCCCAGTCTCTGGTGAGTTTGGGAGTCTCTGGAAATGAATGCTCAATCAAAAATTCATAACAGCAAAAACATAAATGCGATGGGCATGAAGAGGCCAGGCACATGTCCACCAAGTCAGTGGTCTACTATAGGCAAGTCATACATCATGGCTTTGGACAAAGTGTTTAAGTTGCAGAAAATGCCAAATCTTGGTGTCTGGCAATTCCTAGTCTTAGAGTGTCAAAGGAAGATACACCTTCAATGACTACTCGCTGACCAACCCATAGGACTCCCCTTTGTGCCCATTCATGAAATACAGAACAAGAGGTAACTGGGAGGAAGTCAGGGTTGCCAAACAGTGAAGTCAGGAGTGAGAACAAAGATGAATTCTGGTATGATGTCTCAATTTATTCCACCTAGTCAAAGTAGGGTGAATCAGTGTGGTATAATGGGCACCCTGGATCTCCACAGGAATGACAAAATAGCATTAGGGACAGATTGGCTATCCAGCTGAATCCATTGCCTAGCATCTCCAGACCTCATCCAGTCTATAACCCACTGGCCCCCCCCATGTGTTTGTGTCTAAATTGTTTAGCATGCTTGAAACAAAGTTTCCTACCCCTCACAAAACAAAGTCACTAATTTGCGCAAATCTCCAAATCACTGTTTAGGGGCAAGAATGGAAAGTGCCTGCAGCAGACATAAAACTCTAGGTTGAATGTTTATTTTTGCAATAATTACCCTACCCAACCAATATATATTTTTGATGCACCAACCCATAGCTCGTTCCTTATTGTTTAAAATTCTGAACTTATCCACAAATAGATGGGAGAAGTCCCTATTTAATATTACCCCAAGACACTTGAGCTAGAGTTGTGCCAAAAGAAATCAAATGACTGTTATAACATAACATGTGCCAAGAGAAAGCAAAGCACTGTTTAACATATCAACTGAATGGGAGAATTGAATGGGCGCCATCAGGTTAGCAGTAATTGATTTAGTATAATTCATCTTAAAGTTAGATAAGCAGCCAAATTTCTGGAATTCAATCAACAGGGTTAGGGACTGAAATAACCGGGTTGGACAGAATCATCAAGAGATCATCCACAAATAATGCTAATTTATACACCACCTCACCAATATTGAGTGCCAACAGACTATTAGATCTAATAGTGTAAGAAAGAGCATCCACACATGAAGATGAGAGGGGAAAAGGGGGCACCCATGACTGGTGTCATTATTAATCTTCACCGATTCTGAAAGGGCAACATTAATCCTAATCCATGTGGAATGGAGATGGTAAAGCACCAAAATCCTATGAAGGCAGGTGGGACCCAAGCCCAGGTGTGTCATAAAGTTGGTCCTGAAAAAGCCATTTTTAGCATCAGTGGAAAGCAAGATAACTGGAAAGGAACTACTGGAGGCCAAATGGTGGTACTGTCCTGAGCCTGCCCGCTCAGGAACAAATCCCACCTGGTCCAAATTTATAATATTAGGGAGTAAAGTCTTAAATCTATTGACTATGAATTTTGCAAGCAACTTAATGTCTGTGTTAAGTAAGGAAATTGGGCAGTAGCTGGAACAATGAGCTTGGTTCTATGTATGAAAGTGATGTGAGCTTCCAAGAGAAATAATAGTCCCCAGTTATCACATTAAAGGCAAAGAGCAAATTAGGGAGATTGAAGGCCTAAAAAGTCTTATAGTAGGTAATGGTAAAAACCATCAGTGCTCAGGCTTTTTACCGATGGGGTGGACTAAAAGGCCTCTTCTAGATCAGTAGGGGAAAAAGGAGAGTCTGGTCCTTTATGGAGCGCTTGGGAAGAACCACACATTGGAGGTATTAGGCAACCAGATCCTGAAAGGAAACTATCTCCTCTTAGGGATTAGGATCCTGCAAATTATACAGTTTAGTGTAATAGAAATGAAAGCAGGTGTGATATCACAAGTATGTGTTCAGTGTCCGTGGAGTCCTTAACCTTCTGGATGTAAGTATGATGTGGCTCTTTGGGAATGAAGGGCCCTGGCTAAAAGCTTGCCCAGTTATTGCCCCACTGAAAAAAAGTGGTTCCGGTTTAAATGCTAGTCTTGTTTATTATTGTCAAAGGGCAGTTTGTTTATCACTGCTCTAGTCGCAGTTAGTCGCAGTTAGTTCAAACATGACCGAAGTGGAGGAGGAAGTCTTGTGTGTCGTTTCAAGAGTTTTGAGTTGTTGAAATAGAAGTTTTTGGCCTTAATTTTCCCATCTCAACATCGAGTGTAGCTGGATAAGTTTCTAGCGCTCGCCCCACTGCCGGCTTTCTGATGGCTGGGATCCCGGTGTCGGTACACTGATCTCCGGGATACCGGCCGCTGGGATTCCATCCCCAACCCCACTGTAGTTATCTGGCCTGATCCAATATCAGGCAGGTTGGCTAGATAACTGTAGCATGTATGCTCAGCAGTATATATATATATATATATATATATATATATATGAAGATGTAGACAAGAAATACTGTAGTTGAGGTTGGAAGGCTCAAGGGTTTAGGAAAACAGGACTTGTGTGCAACTCTAAAATTGGCCCATATTACATAAAACAGCCTTAAAAATATAATGATAGTAGAAGAAATTCTATAACTGGTAGTATCAGTAGTTGAGGTGGGAATTTTGAAGTGAGAGTATGGACAATTTAATAGGATTTAGTGTTCGCCCCGTTGTGTATTATTGTGAGCACCGAAAGACACATGCGTGCTGGAAAAGGGGGTTTGGCTACTAGGAAAAGGGGGCATGTCCTTTGAGGACAGGGATGGTGAGGCAGACTGGGGTGGTGAGTCCTTCACCACCTTCCTCAGCCCCTTACTCTGCCCCTCAACACCGTACTCAGTCCTCATTACCTTCCTCTGGACTCTGGCATCTACTTGCCGGTATGCTGGTCGCCGGGAGCCCGGCCGCCGGCATACCCTACTACACCCCTAGCTGACAATATAATGATGGAGCACTCTGGCTGTATAAAGAGGGAGCACTCTAACTGGCAGTATAATTAGGGAGCACTCTAACTAGCAGTATAATGAGGGAGCACTCTAACTAGCAGTATAATGTATAAGAACAAAATATAAGAAGAACAGAACAAAAGTATGAAAATGACCAGGACTGAACAAATGCATCGGATCTCTCTTCATGTCTTAAATCCATTACAAATGTTAAGGTCTTTTTCACATGTGTTTTAAAACAAATTTGAGCCAATGACATTGAGGGGTATATTTACTAAAGTCTGATTTTTATTAAAAACATTACCAATTTAAAACCAATGAAAACAGATCACAGTGTTTCAGGCAGGGACGTAAGTTCACCCCAGTCGCCCCAAGTTGGAGTTTGGTGCTCCCCCCCCCCCGCCTTAAAAAAGAGGAAAACAAACATGGTGTGTGTGAATGTGTGTGTAAATAAATATACAGGGTGGTCTATAAGTGTGGAAACTTCCATATAATCCATGCAATGCAATCAGATAGTCACCACCTACAGGGGGAGTGTATTTTAGCTGTACAAGTGTGCGAACGCATGTGTAGCAGAGCTGCACAAACAGATTTTGTGCAGTCTCTGTGCACCCCAGGACTTACTCAGCCGCTGCGATCACATCAGCCTGCCCGGGACCGGAACTGACGTCAGGAACCCTCCCTGCAAAAGCATTGACACACTTTTGTTTTTCCAGACACTCCATGAAAACGGTCAGTTGCCACCCACAAACGCCTTCTTCCTGTCAGTCTCCTTGCGCTCGCCCGTGTGAACAGATCCGTTGCACAAACCCATAGCTGAGCGGTGATCCGCTTTGTACCCCTGTGACTTGCCTGCGCATTGCGGTGCATACGCATGCGCAGTTTGGACCTGATCACCCTCTGTGCGAAAACGCACAGCAGCGATCTGGTCTGAATTATCCTCTGTGTGCGCTACCGGCATGACTAGGCAGACGGATCGCCTAGTCACGCCTGGAACACTGCTATGCGATGGAGCCGTATCAGATGCGCGCGGCTCCAACTGTATATAGATAGCGCTCTTAGCCAGTCTACAGGAACCAGAGCCCACAGTGAATTGACAGGGCTTCAGATACGCTGTGTGACAACAGCCAGTGGGTCAGGGTCAGACTCATGAGATACAGCCATCTGAAGCATGCAGAATTGGTGATCACCAGTGGGTTCCATCTCACCGTCCACAGCAGTGGTGGATGCACCATCACTTGCTTCAGCGCAGGCTGGGCGGTACCAGGCAGGAGCTGTCCTGTCACCTATTGCCGGTGTTAGCAGGGCTCCTGGGACAGAACTAATTAACTCTGCAACAGCAGCGGGTGCGCTGCAGAGCTCCGTTGGAAGAGCAGCGACCACACTTGGATCCCGCTGTGAACCACACAGGTGCTGCTGTACATGCAGGTGCCCCTTTAGGGCTTGGAGCCCGGCAGCAGGTGTCTCCATTGTCTCTGGGAGTTACGCCCCTTCAGGGGCTATAACACACAAGATGATTTTTTACATTCATTTCTAACTGTTAGTACATGGGTGTTTTAGCCCCTGAAACACAACATCGATTTAGATAATTTTTAGATCAAAGAAAATCAAACTTTTGTAAGTATATCCTAGTCTTTTCATGTCTATTCATGCTTAATGGCTTTAGTACAGTATCCAGTGGTCCCAGTCATTATCAAAATGTTCGTAGTTCAGATACCGCATAAAAAAACCACAAGGTAATTCAGGTGAGGTTATGGAGCTTCTGTGTAAGTTTAGATGAGAGCAGAAAGCATATAACAGCACAACTAGTTACTGTATGTTTATGCTTGCCATTTCTCAGCCATATGGGGAAGGGGGTGAATAAGAGCACACCAATCATTTTTGTAAAACAAGGCTCCAATGGCAAACATTGGAACAGTTCTGATTTATTGGTATCATCTGTTCATGGCTTGTTGTTTGTAATAAACATTAGTGACTATGACAGTTAATAGTGATGAATATATCTTGCTAAGCATTCATTGCATACCTTTACTCCCGGTGATGTGAGTCATTGCAGATACCTTTAATTAGGTATGGGATAGCTGCCAAGGTTGGAGATGATTATATCTGTGCTTTGCTAATATGCTTGTTAATTTCAGCTATTACTTTCCATCTCTATAGGGTCTATTTAGTTTAACTCAATAACCGCACATCTCCATCATATTAGCTGGGGATTGCAGTGTTGAAGTTACCTCCATAATTAAATGCAGTGAAAAGTCCAGAGAAAACAACGTTATATCTGACATTTCAGCTGACACAGAAAACCTGGCAGCACCCATAGGATGCAATAGGGCTACCTCCAGCCCTATTGGATCCTTAACCACCAGCCGTGGTTAAGTGGACACTGGATACAACCACATTTTGAAGGACACTGAGGACACTTTTCTTAATGCCCCTGTACAGTCCAGGAATCGCTTGCCTAGTGAAGTGGAATCTAGACAGGATTTGGTACCAGGGACACAGTACGTCCATTAACTGTCTAAATCCCACTGCACTGATTTGTGGAGAAATAATTCCACACAGAAGAGTTGGCTTTTTTGGTATTTTGCCCAGTCATGACAATTGGCTTTCTCATCCCATGGCCATGGCCGTAACTAGGGGGGGGGGCTAAGGGGTCACATGCCCCGGGCGCCGGATTTTAGGGGGCGAGGCTGGGGATCTCTACCCGGCTCCCGCCTAAGTCAGCTGCTTCTCCACCGCTGCAATCTGCCAGCACCCGACACCCAGGAGAGCGGACGCCAACAGAGCAGAGCCGCTAATTATGGAGCATGCAGGATTGACCCCCCGCGTACGCCGATTCATTGCCAATGCCGCCCGTAGCACACTAATCAGACACGGGCTGTGATCAGGATGCGGAGCTGCTGTGGAGTGAATATGGAGGACGCAGATGCAGGGCAGAATTTAATATTGAAGCCCCAGTAACAGGAAGTGCCCAGTGCCGCCATTCAGTCCTTCCCCACTCCCCCTGGGCTGTGAGGTGCGTACCACAGCGACCAGCCAGTAAACAGGTAGAAACGTCCCAGTTGCTCTAAGTGTGCTAGCGAGAAAATATTTATGTTACTGGCAGCTGTGTGTTTTACCTACATCTGAGCTGTCTCATCGCCACACCACTGATCCTTCTCTTCATTTCCCTTCTTACATTAGAACCCATGAGTGCTGCACCTCGCTTGATAGAATATATATATATATGTATATATATACATGTTAATGAAGGGTACTACTGTGCATTGTAATGAGAATAAGAGTGCACTACTGTGTGGTATAGTTTGGAATCTATTGTTATATTTAGAATTTTTATTTATTTAATTTTATTTATTTACGTATATTATTATTATTGTTATTATTATTATTATTATTATTATTATTATTATTATTTTGTGTGTGTGTGTGTGTGTGTGGGGGGGGGGCTAAATTATTGCCTTGCCCTGGGTGCCGGAAATCCTAGTTTCAGCCCTGCCATGGCCAACAATTGTCTCCACTGGTGCATTATTTAAGCAAACCACATCACCATCAGAATCCTCATCATCAACTTCGTCCTCAGCGCCTGCTACACCCATATCCTCCTCATCCTGGTGTACGTCTACAGTGCTATCCTCAATCTCAATATCAGCAACTGGGCTGGCGTTGCTCCTCCAAGTACATGCAGGGGGCGTCAAATGGTGGTAGGAGCCTCCTCTTCCCATACAGTATTGGGAAGGTCAGGCCTAGACATGGCAACCGCGGTCACACTTGGACTCTCCTTGCGGATTTGTGATATCTCTGAACACACAGTTGTTTTTTCCTGTTCTTTAACAAGCTTAATTGTTTTTTATTTTTCGAGAGGGAGGAGGGCTTCCATCCTCATGAGAAGCTGAGCCACCAGTTATGAACATAGGCCAAGGCCTTAGCCTTTCCTTGCCACTTTGTGTCATAAATTGCATTTTGCCAATTTTACGTTTCTCGTCAGATAATTCCTTTTTTTTTCCTAATTATTAATTTTTCCTTCTTGGACTTTACATGCCCTCTATGACATTGGGCATCGGCCTTAGGAGACGACGTTGATGAAATTGCATTGTCAATGTCATGACTGGTGGCAGCAGCAGCTTCAGCACTAGTACTAGGAACTGGAAGTGGTTCCTAATCTTCCACTATTTTTTTCTCCAGATTGTTGTTCTCCATTTCACAGTACAGCATCCCTTTATTATTACAGCACACAGAACAGTGCCCCTTTATTTTTACAGCACCCCTGCATTCTTACAGCATACAGGACCAGTGTGCTTTTACTTTAACAACAGCAGCACCCCTGCATTTAGGTAGGGGGCAGTAGGCTCAAGTAAGTGTATGGGAGGTGGGTAGGCCATACGGCGCCCACCCCCCGAGTAATCTAAGGGAGATAGGAACTTAAAGGGATAGCAGCATTGTAGATACTTGTACTGTACTGTGTTATCGAGTTGTTGTTTCCGTGCAGGGCTAAGTTTGCTTATAGTTTGTTTAGTTTTGTTGCACTACACACACAGAGCTAGTTTGAGGGCTCTGCTGTTGTAGTTAGTGTAGTGGTGTTACATCAGGATAGAGTAGGCCCTGCACGGCTGTTGTTTGTTGCCTCCTTACAGGGACCTGTAAGTGGAGAGGAAGATCGCAGTGCAAGATTGGCAACAGTGAGTAACATCTGTGTCTGTCTGTCCCTTTTGTCTGTCTGTTCCACGAGCGCCGGATTAGGGGTTTGCTCACGGATGTGAGAACCTCTTATATATCACACTACGCGCGAGAGTACGAGTGTGTGAGAATTGGGTGGCTGAGGCTTTGAGCCGATGATGATTTTCACCTAACCGGTGAAGGTCGCCGCCACCCTGGGAGTATCCTCTTTCCCTTTGGAAAAGAGTTGATACTCCTTCATTTATCTCCTTTCTTTCCCAGCTTGTCCGTCATCAACATCTGGAAGGTGATCGCCGTGTCCGGGCCCAAGTGCAGTTTCCAGGTCCGTTGAAGATTCCGTGACCTGAAGGTGAGAGAGTGCGGTACGTAGCGAGTCTACACCTGCACGGCAGCATGCACTACACCACACCACCGCCACTCTTACAGACGAGCGGCGCTTGGAGATCATCTGATCTCCAAGTTCTGGCCCCGCACGTGTCACTGCTGATGTCACCAACCCCGCAATATGCCGAGCTGGGGACAGTGCTGTGAAAGGGGCTCAGGTGGGTCACACCCGGGAAGCACCCGTGTACGGCTCCCGGGTGCAACCCGCCTATTGCGGTCTGAAAGGGGTATTACTTAGCAAGTGCTGTAAAATCACACAATACACAGGAAATACTGTAATTTAGTATTTCATATGCAGATACAGCCGCAGTCACACACAGAATATAGGCATGCCGCTTATCACTTTAATCAGCAGAAGCTGCTTGTTTGTCTTATTTGCATAGCGATACGAATAAGACCCATTTTAAGGGGGAACTTCACAAAAAGACGCCCGAGTCTTCATTACTCAGAGTGCTAGCAGCACTGCCGGCTATGGTAGAGGAGGGGGCCCACACACGGAGACTGCACACGGATCCCCTCCTCTCTAGATTTGCCACTGAATGCAGTTGTGACAAACTGGGCAGCTTGTCCCAGTCTCTTATGAGAGACTTTATGCCTACTCTGGGAGATTGCAGTCTTATGGTAGAGACAGGGTTAAATCTCCACCTGACCTAAACACACAGCACACACAGGTGTTTCACATGGGTGTGACTAGTTAGAGCAGAGGTTCTCAAACTCGATCCTCGGGAGCCCACACAGTGCATGTTTTGCAGGTAACCTAGCAGGTGCACAGGTGTATTAATTACTCACTGACACATTTTAAAAGGTCCACAGGTGGAGCTAATTATTTCACTTGCGATTCTGTGAGGAGACCTGCAAAACATGCACTGTGTGGGCCCCCGAGGACCGAGTTTGAGAACCTCTGAATTAGAGGGTAGTGCTTGGGGTGGAGGCTTCTAAAAATTGTTTGGAGTTGGGTTCAGAGTGAACAATGCTGGAGCAGCTGGCCGGACATTGGTGGTCATTCTGAGTTGATCGCTCGCTAGCAGTTTTTAGCAGTCATGCACACGCTATGCCGCCTCCCACTGGGAGTGTATTTTAGCTTAGCAGAAGTGCGAACGAAAGGATTGCAGATCGGCGGCAAAGTTTTTTTGTGCAGTTTCTGAGTAGCTCAAAACCTACTCAGCGCTTGCGATCACTTCAGAGTGTTCAGTTCCTGTTTTGACGTCACAAACACGCCCTGCGTTCGCCCAGCCACAACTGCGTTTTTCCTGGCACGCCTGCATTTTTCCGAACACTCCCTGAAAACGGTCAGTTTACACCCAGAAACGCCCTCTTCCTGTCAATCACTCTGCAGCCAGCAGTGCGACTGAAAAGCTTCGCTAGACCCTGTGTGAAACTACATCATTCGTTGTCATAGTACGACGCGCGTGCGCTTTGTGCCGCATACGCATGTGCAGAAGTGCCTCTTTTTTTGCCTCATCGCTGCACAGCGAACGAATGCAGCTAGCGATCAACACGGAATGACCACCATTAGGTAGGTGACCAGTGTATAGCAAGTGACAGGGTTGCGGGAATGAAAACTGGTGTGGAGATTCAATCAGTACCATATGTGCCACACGGTCAATGGCTGAACTATGTTATAAGCAGCTATTGAAGTCGCATACACCATGTAAATCGGAATTAGGATAAGATGCAATTTTTTAAATTTAGATCAATACAAACATCCCCCTCTTTACAGATGACAGGGAAGTATGCATTATTGCCTACGATCAATTATTAATGTAACTGTAATATTGTATCAATATTACTGCAGTGTAGTGTTATTATATATTAGAGCAGTGGTTCTCAAACTCGGTCCTCAGGAACCCACACGGTGCATGTTTTGCAGGTAACCCAGCATGTGCACAGGTGTATTAATTAATCACTGACACATTTTAAAAGGTCCACAGGTGGAGCTAATTATATCACTTGTGATTCTGTGAGGAGACCTGCAAAACATGCACCGTGTGGGGTCCTGAGGACCGAGTTTGAGAACCTGTGTATTAGAGGGTACCCGATGCATTCCACCAAACAGAAGTGGAAACTAATCATCATCATCAGTTCATATTTTACCCAAGGTGCTGAGCACTTGTAAATGATCCACCTTAAGACATGCACATATATGTATTTGTTTAAGCTTGGGACGTATTTTGCCTGAATGCAGTTACTGTACCTTACTTAAACACTGTCACCCACCTTCGTCACCCACCTGGCAAATCATACATACGCAGTAGAAAAAAAGAGCGAGTTGCAATGGAAAAAACACAAAATTAGTTGTGACCTACTTTACCATTAATTCCCCAGATGTGACGTTGTGGAGAGCCCCAATGAATGCGTCCCTTAGACCAAGCTATGTTTATAAATATGAATGTATGTTTTTTCAGGGAAAACATGCTTGAAATGTATTCAGCCCATAGCGTGCAAGTCTTGCAAAACCAATTCAGTCTCACAAACCTGTTTTAGGAAAGCATAGAATTGTTTCCATTTATGTTTGTGAATATCCCTAAATGACGCTCAGTCTTTAAGCAGTTGTTAATGAAGCTATTATTTTACCTCAAAGCAGTAATAAAAAGAAATCATATTGTGCACTATTAATCTCTTGATGTTGTTACTGCCAGTGTAACAACAAACCCCTTAAGTCTATCAGCAACTAATTCATCTCCTGAGAGAGTTTGTCAGTGTACATAAGTTTTGTTTTCCTTGAAATCAATATACCTGTTCCCCTTGAACACCCCTCCAACTCTTCAGGGAATGTGCTGATGCACACAGCCAGCCAAGGTTCATTTAGTGCTTGCTGAGAGATGTCTGTGTGTAAAGAATTGTGCTAATGTCACACATTATACAGGAGAGGTAATGAGGCATTGGAACGCCTCCCATACCTAATATTTTCTATCCGTACATTAGATCTGTCGCAACACCATATACACGATCGTCGATTACAGTGTGCACCTACCTAGTACTTTAGATGTACAGAACATATATTGAATGAATAGTGTTTTTAGAAGTTATAATTGGCTTTATAATTGATGTTTGTATGCTAGAATTATAATACATGCTAGAAGTAAAGATTTGAAAATAGAACATTTATAATAAATTGAAGAGGTATTTTTTTTTGTCATACATGAACACATTAGTCAGCACCATATCAAATAAATATAAATATTTGAAAACATTTAGACAAATGGAAATGAACCACAAAAAATGAAAGATAAATTATTTAAAGCTTCTGTTATCTTACAGGCTGTGATAGAAACTGCTCCAATGTATCTCTCTTGAAGGCATGATCCACCTCCCCCATAGATATGATTATAGGGGGGAAAGATGTGAAACCATTGTAAGAGTACAGAAATGAACAAGTGTGACTATGGTGGGCATTCCGAGTTGAACGCAGCCAGCAACTTTTTGATGCTGCTACGACCAACTAGTCCACGCCTATGGGGGAGTGTACTTTAGCTTAGCAGGGCTGCGATCGCTTGTGCAGCCCTGCTAAGCTAAAAAAAATGTAATGCAGAAGCAGACTAGGCCTCGACATACTTACCCTGTGCGACGATCTCTGCGATGCTGGAGCCAGCTTTGACGTCAGACATCTGCTGGACACACCTGCGTTTTCCTTACCACTCCCCGAAAACGGTCTCCAACGGTACGGCTCTGCCCAGGTACACCTTCTTCTTGTCAATCTTCTTTGCGGTTGGCTCTGCGACCGCTTCCATTGTAGGACGCGACGTAACCCGGCGACCCCATGTCACTGGGCAACGTCGCGCACGCACATTGCGGCCGCCGTGCATTCGCATTCCGGACCCGTTTGCACCCCAGCGATAAACCGCTGGTGCGAACGGGTCGGAATGACCCCCTATAGCCAAGCTGCAGACTGCTCACTTAAAATTAGTTGTCAACAGAAGGGGCCTGTATCATCTGGGCACGCCTGCGTTTTTTTCTGACACGCCCAGAAAACGGCAGGTTTCCGCCCAGAAACGGCTTGCTGTCAGTCAGACAGCAGCTACATTGTGATTTTGATCTGTATGCAATTTTTGTCGCAATTACCCCTCATGTCTGCGCAATGCCAATGCTACGCATGCCCAGTCTTTCGATAATCCCTTGATTCACTATTTCTCTGAATAGCGTTCTATGCTGAAATAGGCCCTCAGTATGATATCCCAATGGACGGGTTGCCAGCGGTCAGAATTCCAACAGCCCCCAGAAATGACCATTACCCACCCTTGTTCCCTACCCTAACCCTAACCCTCCTTTGTGGGTGGCCTACTCTAACCCTCCCCGGTGGTGATTAACCCTATTGCTCCCTTCGCCACTGCCTAAACCTAACCCTCCCTACTTGGGTGTAGTATGAGTGGCCGTCGGCCGGGATCCTGACCGCCGACATACCGCCAGCTGGGCGAGCGCTAATGAGCCCCTTGTGGACCCCCAAGAGTGAGAATATGGTGTCGGCAAGCCGGCAGTTGGGTTCCCAGCGCCGGTATTCTGGTCACCGGGATCCCGGACGGTGGCATACTTAAGACCTCCCCCCTACTTGGTGCCTAACCCTAACCTCTCCTTCTATACCCCCCTCCTAGGTACCTAACCATAACCTTCCCATCCCTACACCCTAACCTCCCCCTTCTAGTGCCTTAAGCTAAGCTCCCTCCTCCCCCCCCCCCCCCCCCTCCGCAGCAGTATGCATTTTGTCTGAACGATCGGGATTCCGGGCATCAGTATTTTGGATTTAGCTGCAGGTCTTATGGCGTCCTTCGGGATTCTGGTTTTGGTATTTCGACCGCAGGGATCCCGTCCTGAAGTTACTGCAAGACCAACTCTGACATGGATTAACCTACAGAAGCCAGTGGCTCTGGGGGAGGATAATTTGCATGAGTTAATAATCTGCAAGGCATTACACAAGAAGGACATTTATAGGAGACCTACAAGGATGAAATCCTAGCAGAAGTAAATTTTTGGCCTAGAGTTATGTATGACACAAAACTAACACTAAACACTAACCAGGAAACACAGACCCCATCATGACATATGGAGGAGGCAGTATCATGTTAAGATGCTGCCATACTTTTCACTGGCAATACTGGCAGACTAATCAGTGTCCATATGAAGATGATGTATGCAAATTACATACAAATCCTCGACAGATTCTGCTAGAAGCTCGCCTTTACACAGGGCAGTGATGCAAAGCAAACTAGAATAGCCTGCTGGTGTAGCTAAAGAAAAATATATATATAGCAGTGTCCTTCAATGGACCGGTCAGTTCTAGAGATAAGCATTTTTTCCCCAAATCCGAACACAACCGACATCGATCTGAGTGTTTCAGAGTCCAGGCACCATTTCACCCTGGAGAGCAGTGGGAGAAGGTGTGGGCCGGGAATGGAGCACTGTTTTTTTTAGAAAACAAACTCACACCATTAGTACACCATCGGGGCTCCATATAGATGCCATCAGGAATTAGTTTTGCTTTAAGTTTTAATAATTATAATAGTAGGTGTAGGTGCCTGGGAAGGTTGACTCTCTGCAGCATCATTGTCAGTGTATGCATGTGTGTTTGTCACACATACTGCACATATATACTACAAAAATGCAAACTGTGGACCTTATACCAGAGATGGACACAGATTGCTGCATACGCAGCCAGATCTGCATCCGTCTCCTCACATGCTGTGTTTATCCTCATAGTCTTTACTGACTCTCTTTTCACAAGTTATATGCCCCCTCCCCCCCTCCCCTCTCCCACCACCACCACCGTTATGCACATGGTCTTTCCCATTAGAGGAATATTTTGCTTTTGCAATCAATCTCAAATTAGGCCCTATAGCCAGTGTATTCCATTTGAACTGTATCAGGCACTTCTACATTTGTTAAATTGCAACTGTAGTTTACTGGGGCTTACAAAACAAAAATTAAATGACTTTGAGACTGCACATATGTTGAGACTCAGGGATGACAGAACAGAAGATTGGATTACTAGACTACAGTTGCAAGCTGACAAATATAGAGGTGACCTGATTCGGTTCAAACGGAATAAACTAGCTAGAGTCAATAAAGACTATGAGGATAAACAGGTTTAACGTTGGGCCAGTAACCAACCAAGGGGCAATAAACAACAACGACCATGGTTTCTGAGAAATAGAAAATTTCCTCTGGAGACAGACTCCTCAGCAGACCTACAGAACTCTAATAGTGATCTAGAAAAAGAAAATGTACGATCAAAAAACGTACCGCACACCACTGGGGGTGACAACGAGAGGCAAGAAAGACATCAGAAAAGATCCCACACCAGGCGTGGCCGCCAGTGTGAAAGACAAAGAAGGTCTGAACTCAAAGAACACAAAATAATATTAATATTAGAGATGAGCGGGTTCGGTTCTCTCAGAACCAAACCCTACCGAAAATCATGTTCCGAGTCCGGCTCAGGACGTCCCGCAAGACTTGCAAACCAGAACGAGGCAAAACATCATCATCCAGCTGTCAGATTCTCGTGGGTTTTGGATTCCATATAAGGATCCGCGCATCACTGCCATTTTCACTCCAGTCCTGGAGAGTGTAGCAAGAGGACGTGTCTCCTCAGTGTCTGTGCAGGAAAGTGGTGTGGCGCGTGGGTGGACGACCTGCTATTTTCTCTTATTTCAGTGCTGTCTTGTGCTGCATCAGTCCAGTGGTGGTGTCTTGTGCTGCATCAGTCCAGTCACAGTGGTGTGACCTGTGCTTCCATAAGTCCAGTGCTGCTGTATAAGTCCAGTCCAATTGTGCTGTGTCGTGCTGCATCAGTCCAGTGGTGGTGTCCTGTGCTGCCATAAGTTCAATGGTGGTGTCCTGTGCTGCCATAAGTTCAGTGGTGGTGTCCTGTGCTGCCATAAGTCCAGTGTTGCTGCTGTATAAGTTCAGTGAAGTGGTGCTGTGTTGTGCTGCATCAGTCCAGTGGTGGTGTCCTGTGCTGCAATAAGTCCAGTGGTGATAATGTCCTGTGCTGCCATAAGTCCAGTGATGGTGTCCTGTGCTGCCATAGGTCCAGTGGTGGTGTCCAGTGCTACTGCCGCATAAGTCCAGTGCTGCTGCTGCATAAGTCCAGTGCTGCTGCCGCATAAGTCCAATGGTACTGCAGCATAAGTCCAGTGGTACTGCAGCATAAGTCCAGTGGTACTGCAGTATAAGTCCAGTGGTACTGCCATATAAGTCCGGTGGTACTACCGTATAAGTCCACTCGTACTGCCGTATAAGTCCAGTGGTACTGCTGTATGAGTCCAGTACAGTGATACTGCCATATGAGACCAGTGGTACTGCCGTATGAGTCCAGTGGTACGGCCATATAAGTCCAGTGGTACTGCCGTATAAGTCCAGTGGTATTGCCGTATAAGTCCAGTGCTACTGCCATATAAGTCCAGTGGTACTGCCGTATAAGTCCATTCCAGTGGTACTGCCGTATAAGTCCAGTGGTACTGCCGTATAAGTCCAGTCCAGTTGTACTGCCGTATAAGTCCAGTGGTACTGCTGCATAAGTTCAGTCCCGTGGTACTGCCATATAAGTCCAGTGGTACTGCTGTATAAGTCCAGTCCAGTGGTACTGCCGTATAAGTCCAGTAGTACTGCCGTATAAATCCAGTGGTGCTGTCCTATTCTGTATATCATTTACTCCAAATAAAGGGGTTATTAATATTTAATCCAAATATTCTTTACAGGGTTTGCCCTGTGTGGTGTAGGGGTACGTTGTCCTGTGCCGCATATTGATATATAACTCCAGAAAAATAATGGAGAACAAAAATTTGGAGGATAAAATAGGGAAAGATCAAGAACCACTTCCTCCTAGTGCTGTAGCTGCTGCCATTAGTCATGACATAGATGATGAAATGTCATCAACGTCGTCTGCCAAGGCTGATACCCAATGTCATAGTAGAGGGCATGCAAAATCCAAAAAGCCAAAGATCAGTAAAATTACCCCAAAAACTAAATTTAAATGGTCTGAGAAGAAATGTAAACTTGCAAATATGCCATTTACGACACGGAGCGGCAAGAAATGGCTATGTTCCTGACTAGTGGTTCAGCTTCACATGACCATGGAAGCCCTCATCCTCCCGGTAGAAATATGATAAGAGTTAAGCTGACAAAAGCACAGCAAAGAACTGTGCATTCTAAGATGGTATCACAAATCCCCAAGTAGAGTCCAAGTGTGTCGAAGGTTGCAATGCCTGACCTTCCCATCACTGGACAGGAAGAGGTGGCTCCTTCCACCAATTGCACGCCCTCTGCAAGTACTGGAAGCAGCACCCACAGTCCAGTTTCTGATATTCAAATTGAAGATGTTACTGTTGAAGTACACCAGGATGAGGATATGGGTGTTGCTGCCACTGAGGAGGAAGTTGACGAGGAGGATTCTGATGGTGATGTGGTTTGTTTAAATCAGGCTTCGGGGTTGACACCTGTTGTCCATTGGATGAATAAGCCCATTGTCATGCCTGGGCAAAATACCAAAAAAGCCACCTCTTCAGTGTGGAATTATTTCTCCACAAATCCGGACAACACGTGTCTAGCCATGTGTTGCCTTTGTCAATCTATAATAAATAGGGGTAAGGATGTTAACCACCTAGGAACATCCCTCCCTTATTAGTCACCTGCAGCGCATTCATCAGAAGTCATTGTCAAGTTGTGAAACTTTGGGTAAGAGCGTAAGCAGTCCACTGACACCTAAATCCCTTCTTCCTCTTGTACCCAAGCTCCTGCAAGACACAACACCAGCTCCCTCAACGTCAATTTCCTCCCCAATCAGGAACGTCAGTAGTCCTGGAGGCCATGTCACTGGCATCACACAAAAAAGTGGAAAATGGGACTTATCTGGTGCTTATCTGGTCTTAAGTGTTATCACGGTAATTATTCACTTTCCAGACTCATCTATTCTCCTTACATCACAGCATTTCATGTGGAGGGAAGCAGAATCATTTATAGTGAAGTACAGTTTAATGAATAAAATTTCACATACATATAATTAATCACATAGACACAGCACATAAAACATATAAAAAAATCCCATTAAAAATATTCCTTTTAAGATATCCACACAATGAGCAGTGATTCCTATAATCGTGCAAAAGGGAAAATTACCAGCTGGTTCCAAACCGCAATTACCAGTTCTGAATGAGTGTTGGATTGTAAAAGAGTCCCGATTGCTCCAGTCCACTTTAATATTGATGGTCCCCCTGTTGCTGTATTGGAATCCTGCTGAAGCACCAACGCGTTTCAACCTCCGCAGCTGAGGTCTTTGTCAAGGTGAATGGCCCTTTACTGGCATGACTGACAAGTCATCTCCTAACCGGGATTCCTGCGGAGGATCCTTGAGTGGTATGCCTACTGCTGCTGCTGCTGTTGTTGCTGCTGGAAGTCGATCGTCATCCCAGAGGGGAAGTTGAAGACCACTTGTACTACTTCAAGTATGCAATTGACTGCCAACAGTCCTTTGCGAGGAAGATGAAATATGACAGCAGTCATCCTGTTGCAAAGTGGATAACTGAGGCCTTGACAGCTATGTTGGTGTTAGACGTGCATCCGGTATCTGTCATTGGTGCAGTGGAATTTAGAAAATTAATGGAGGTAGTCTGTACCCGGTAGCAAATCCCATCAAGATTCCACTTCACTAGGAAAGCAATTCCCCGACTGTAGAGAGACATTAAGAAAAGTGTCCTCAGTGTCCTGAAAAATGCGGTTGTACACAGTGTCCACTTAACCACGGACATGTGGACAAGTGGAGCAGGGCAAACTAAGGACTACATGACTGTGACAGCCCACTGGGTTAATGTATTGCCTCCCACAGTAACAACAGCAGAGGCATCAGTAGCAGCATCTCACAAACGCCATCTTGTTCCTAGGCAGGCTATGCTATGTATCACCGGTTTCCGTAAGAGGCACACAGCTGACAACCTCTTACGGAAACTGAGGGACATCATCACACAATGACACAATCACACTTAGACTCTCCTGGGGATTTGTGATATCGGACAACGCCGCCAATATTGTGTGTGCATTACATCTGGGCATATTCCAGCACGTCCCATGTTTTACACATACAATTAATTTGGTGGTGCAGAATTTTTTGAAAAATGACAGGCGCATGCAGGAGATGCTTTCTATGGCCCAAAAAATTGTGGGCCACTTTCTGCATTCAGCCACCACGTGCCAGCAAAACACTCCTGAACCTGCCCCGCCATCAACTGAAGCAAGAGTTGGTAACGAGGTGGAATTCAACACTCTATATGCTTCAGAGGATGGAGGAGCAGCAAAAGGCCATTCAAGCCTATACATCCAACTACGATATAGGCAAAGGAGGGGTAATGCACCTGACTCAAGCGCAGTGGAGAATGATTTCCGTTTTGTGCAAGGTTCTCCAACCCTTCGAAATTGCCACACGTGAAGTCAGTTCAGACACTGCCAGCTTGAGTCAGGTCATTCCCATCATCAAGCTTTTGCAGAAGCAGCTGGATAAATGGAAGGCGGAGCTAAGATGGAGCGATTCCACAAAGTATATGGGACTTGTGGATGGAGCCCTTCATTCGCTTTGCCAGGATTCAATGGTGGTCAATCTGGTCTACCTCATTGCACCTCTTTTTCTTCTTTGCATAATGTGGTGTTTGGGGACTATTTTTTAAATCTGCCATCCTGTCTGCCACTGCAGTGCCACTCCTAGATGGGCCAGGTGTTTGTGCCGCACACTTGTGTTGCTTAGCTTAGTCATACAGCCACCTCGGTGCAACTTTTAGGCCTAAAAACAATGGGGGTAATTCCAAGTTGATCGCAGCAGGATTTTTGATAGCAATTGGGCAAAACCATGTGCACTGCAGGGGAGGCAGATATAACATGTGCAGAAAGAGTTAGATTTGGGTGGGTTATTTTGTTTCTGTGCAGGGTAAATACTGGCTGCTTTATTTTTACACTGCAAATTAGATTGCAGATTGAACACACCACACCCAAATCTAACTCTCTCTGCACATGTTTTATCTGCTTCCCCTGCAGTGCACATGGTTTTGCCCAACTGCTAAAAAATTTCCTGCTGCGATCAACTCAGAATTACCCCCAATATTGTGAGGTGTTCAGAATAGACTGGAAATGAGTGGAAATGAATGCTATTGAGGTTAATAATACCGTAGGAGCAAAATTACCTCCAAATTCTGTGATTTTAGCTGTTTTTATGGTGTTTTTTTTTTCAAAAATCATCCATATCCAAAACCAAAACATAAAAGGTTGTTTTTGGCAAAACCAAGCCAAAACCAAAACACAAAAGTGGTATTAGAACCAAAACCAAAACACAAAACACGAAAAGTGCCCACCGCACATCGCTAATTATATTGCAGAGGCTGACAAACAACTTAAGGGGGGTACACAGGGAGAGATCCGTGCTTAAATTCTAAGAAATCTGACTAGATTGCTTAGAAATGAAGAATGGATCTCTCCGTGTGTATGCCCCACAGCAATAGTGATGCGCGGCACCATGCGTCGCTATCGCTGAGTCTAGATTTTACATAAATGCATGTCAAATCTAGTGATCGCTCATTTCACTGCTGGGTGAAATGAGTGCCCCCTCGCTCATCGTGCTGTGTGCTGAGTGGGGGGAGAGATGTGTGCTGAGCGGTCTATGCTAGATCACTCAGCACACATCTCCCCCGTGTGTACGGGGCTTTAGCGAAATGCATGTGCACAAAACACTACAGGAAGACTCTACTCTGGCCTTTACCACAATATTGAAGAGGGTACTGAAAAGAACAGTAGAACAAGATTTAATTACCACTCAGGTACAAATGGCACTGGTGGATGAAACTTTGATGACACCTATATTACATTTGATCCCCAGGCTACATAAAAACAGTATCAATCCCCTGGGCCGACCAATAATTTCGGCCCGAGGCTCTTTGTATTATGATGTCTCAAAATACCTAGATCATTTTCTGCAACTGACAGTCCAAGCTGAGCCTACATATTTGCAGGATACCACAATGTTCCTAAATGAACTGGAAAAATGTAAGACTTTCCCATAAGAACATACTTACGCACGTTAGATGTAATTAGCCTCTATACCAATATACCCCATACTCGGGGTATAGAGGCTACAAAAAGATTACCGACCAACAATAGGTGGTATAATGGTCCAGATTTGTCCCTGTTTTTAGAATCATTGGAATTGGTTAAACTGAGAAATGATTTTATCTTCAATGGGATATATTACCTACAGTAACAATTTTGTGTAACGGGGGCGTGTGTGACCCCCACGTATGCCAACGCTTTTATGTTTGATGTTGAGAGGAACCGTTTTTTTATGAATAGCTTTTTGAAATGTTACATAGATGACATATTCATCCTGCAGAGTGGTACTAAAGAAGAAACTGTCAGCATGATGGAGAACATCAATACCCAGGACACTAATGTCAAATTTACATATAATATCAGTGACAAGGAGACCAATTTCCTGGATGGTAAGATCTATTATAAAGATGGCAAAATTTCTACAACATTGTTCACCAAGCCGACAGATGGTAATTCTTTACTACAAGCTTCCAGTAACCATCCAGCCTCTTTGAAAAAAAGACTACCTTACCCACAGTTTCTCAGAGAAAGGAGAATTTGTGACACCCAGGAAGAAGAAGAAAAACATATGATCATTAAGATTTTATTTATTTATTATTTATTATTAAAAAACAGACAGAAGTTGGGAGGAAAAAAGAGAAGGAATTTGTATTGTTGACGCACTGGAGGATAAGTTGATTTAAATAAAATATAACCTTTATTGGATATGTACTAAAATAGGATATAGATGACTTTATCATCCCAGACTACAGTGAAACTTAGAGGTTAAAATCACTAAGACTAACAGGTATGTGAATAAAGAATTAGAAAAAATGTGATTAAAGACTAAAAAATGTGTCCACGTGTGTTTTTAATATTTATAGCACATTATTTAAGATTTTATAGGTATCCAAGTGTAGTTGGTGTTAAGTCACTCGTGTATTGATATCTGAAATCTATCTCAGTTTATACTGAAGTCGTTCCTCTATCCTGATTATCAATCTTTAATGGTCAAGTCTATCGCTTGTCTACCAATTCGCTTAATGAAATTGCTCTCTTGAGACCCTACCCTAATATGGGGGCTGCAGATGTAAATAAGTGCAGATGCCTCAATCACCCAGTGAGAATTGTGAACATCAAATATGTCTTCCGTTATTATTATTGTATAATTCACTGGATGACACTCCATTTTATGTATGTTTGGGAATGCCTCCGGTGATTATTGCCATGTTTTCTATCTATCCAGATTAAATTCAACCGAGATATACACCTCAGTATGTCAGACTAGTTTGAATTAATTGTTTAAGCTCTTAAAGGAATAATCCCTATTGGTTTGGCTGGGTAGCGTGGACAAAGTACAGGCATAGGGATGTAGCAGTCCCAATTAATGATATAACTTCCCCTATACACCACGGTCCCTGATAATCTCAATTCAACTGACTGACAATATAAGGAGGGTTGCTTATCAATGCAGGTGTACCAATCCTATTTTAAAGCAGAGCAAGCGACATATGAGGAGACTTTAATATTACTCCAACCCACTTATATCACAAAAATGGATAGGGGTCTACATCCGTGGGTATGTGGCGATGATCCACATACACACACGAAAATATAAGAATACAATTTGAGTGTGCGGATACCCAGTCCCCGTAAAAAAACAGACAGACATAGAGGTAGGAAGGCCCTGCTCGCAAGCTTACAATCTATAGATTGTATACAATCTATAGATTATATACAATATATGAGCAACAAGCTCCTGCAACGTGGATATTCAAACACGGATTTATTAAAACCCAAGATCAAAGCACAAAAAATCCCCAGAAGTGATGTACTAAAAAATGGTAATCTCACGAAATGGAAGAATGATACCCTATGGATTAACCAATTATCACCCAGAAGCATGGAATTGACACAAACAGCTAAACGGCATTGACCACTCATTTACAGAGACCCGGACTTACCACTATTAAAAGACAACAAGCTGCTACCGTGTTATGGGGGTCATTCCGAGTTGATCGCTCGCTAGCTAGTTTTAGCAGCTGTGCAAACGCTATGCCGCCGCTCACTGGGGAGTGTATTTTAGCTTAGCAGAAGTGCGAACGCATGTGCAGCCGAGCTCTCCAAAAACAGTTTGAGCAGTTTCAGAGTAGCTCTGAACCTACTCAGCACTTGCGATCAGTTCAGCCTATTCGTGTCCAGATTTGTCATCATACATCCGCCCAGCGAACGCCCATCCATGCCTGCGTTTTTTCAGACACGCCTGCGTTTTTGCAAAAACTCCCTGAAAATGGTCAGTTGACACCCAGAAACGCCCCTTTCCTGTCAATCTTCTTGCGGCCACCAGTGCAAAGGAAAGCTTCACTAGAACCTGAGCACAACCACAAAGAGCTTTGTACTCGTACGTCGCGCGTGTGCATTGCGGGGCATACGCATGCGCAGAAATGCCATTTTTTCACCTGATCCCTGGGCTGCGAAAATCGTCAGCGAGCTATCAACTCGGAATGACCCCCCTATAAACGCAGTAAAAACATAAGGGACTGGGTGGTCAGGACAGATATAACGGGAATTACTAACAAGAAACCGACTCCCTTTCTAACTAAAAAAACAGGCAACTAACGTTGTTCGGGTTGTACCACTTGTGGCTTTCGTGAACCAGTAGCTAAACATCTTAGGGAATTCAAGCAGGTACCTGCCACAATTAGATACAAAGCCAAGCTGATGCTGCAGAAGGAAGTGCGCTGGATTTATACACTGAACACTGTCTATACCAATGGACTAAATGAACAACTTAGTTTAACTGTCTTTTTATAAATCTATGTTCAGTGTCGCTTCCTCTGCAGCTTTGGACCAGTTTACATTTTATATTTTTTTGCACTTTATCTTTGTTGTTGCTATGTTACCTTGCTGCTTTTCCATAGTTTATTGTAATGTTGGTGATGGTTCACTCTGTTTACTTGTATCTTAGCAATTCAACTCGAGTCCGGATCAACATCACTGTGGGCGCGACGTTAGGGACGATGAGCGGGCGGCGCCTTTTGCACTATGGTGTCTGGGGATATAAGGTAAGAAATTATTATATATTTTGTGACTCCTAATGAAAATTTCCAATGTGAAATTGAAACATTGAGAAGCAGCTGAGTCTTCGTTGTCTTTTATTTCTGCAGTGAGTGCCGCAATCAGAAACCACAGTATACATATAACATAACAGTCAGGAAAACACTCAAAAGATGGCATCTTGGGGTGAAGCTAGACACAGCAACGTGTTTTTTGGACAGTTAATCCAGTGGTTCTTAAACTGCGTGCCGTGGCACCCTGGGGTGCTGCGAGACACTTGCATGGGTGCCTCAGGTTAGATGTTCAGGACCAAAACAAACAATTTATGGTCAATGTAATAGGCAAAACCAGTACTTGTGGCTGTCAATCATAAAATATGTGGACAATTAGTACCACAACTATGTCCACCACAACATAACTGACCCTGATGGTGACAGGAAAGCAGAATTCACCTTTTTTATTTATCTATTAAAAAACTTTTAAGCAAGGATTACTTTGAAAAAATGCCAATATTCTAGGGCGCTGTGATTCAAGAAAGTTTGGGAACCACTGAGTTAATCAATGTTGATCCTTCTCCCAGTCTCCTTCACAAGTGAGAAGCAATACTGCAGAATTATTTCCTTAAGGGAAAACTTAGAAAAGTGCATGTTCCTTCACATAACACACAAGAGCCTTTTTTTGTTTCTTTTTTTTGCAGCACCACGCACATTTTGCCTTTGTATGCAGTGTGCGTGCAGTGCGTGTGACAAAGTCCAAACACACATACATACACTGACAATGATGCAGAGAGACACCTACACTTACTGTTATAAATAAAACTCTAAGGCTAAACTAACAACTTATGGCGCCCTGATGATGTGCTAATCCAGCCCTGTCCCACACCCTCTTCCTGCGCTCGCCAGTCTGATCACGAAACAGGAAATTATATATGGAATCCAAGACATGCAAGATCTGACTCCAGGAAAGTTAAATTTTGCCTCATTCTCGGATTCGATTTGGTGGGAAGTCCCAAGCTAGGACTCTGAAACACTCAGATCCCCTGAGGTCGGGTGTGTTCGGTTTTTTAAATAATGAATTGTTCATCTCTACCACATATTAAGAAAAGGACGGTTACACTTGGAGGAGGTGAATGACCGCAGCTTTCAGCCACTATTGCAGGGAGCTATGCCCTAGACCGGTAGACCCTGTAACATTGAAGAATGACTATGTGTTGAAAATATCCCTCTACCTTCATCAAGTTGACTCATGATGTCAAGCAAGAAGGTCTTGTTGAAGCTAGAGATAGAGCACCAAAGGAAACCAAGGTTATTCCACTCACTCAACTCTCCTACTGTGCATGATTTTACCTCACTTTGCTTTCACTGGCTGGGCTAGACAGATGCACTCAGAAGTCTCCAGTTGTGATTCTGCTCCCCCCACCCCTTGTGTGCCTCTGCCATCCCAATCAGATGTGCCTTTGCTTCCCTTCCATGTGTGCTTCTGTTCCTACCCCTTCTGTGCCTCTGCCCCCTTTCCAATCTATGCCTCAGTTCATTTTCCCATCTGTACCTTTACTGCTTTTTCCATATATGCCCCTGTCCCCTTCCTCTTCAAGACCTTCATTCATCTGTGCCACTGACCCTTTCCCATCTGTACCTCTGAGGAGAAATTCAAACCATGCTAAACTGAAATATGCTTGCCGCAAAACTGGAGAGTGCAGTCGGAACAAGGAATTTCTCAAATGAATCCTAAAAAGTAGAATAATATGGAAAAGGGTGATCCTGGCAATACTTCATCTCTACTGATGGGGGAGCTGTATTAAGCCTTGGACGGTGGATTTAGATAAAGTGCAAACCAATCAGCTCCTAACTGCCATGTTATAGGTTGTGTTTGATAAGTGAAAATTAGGAGCTGATTGGTTAGTAGCTTTTCTCTTTTCACTTTATCACTCTCCAAGGCTTAGTAAATTTCCCCTATAGAGTTGTTGCTCAAAAGTGGTCTACCTAATGTACTACTGAGTACCAGGAAAAGATGTACACTATGAATGGTGTTAAATTCAATCAGGGCCGGCAACATAAATATTGGGGCCCAGTACACCGATTTATTTTGGGCCCCTTCTCCCATACGAACCCCCAAGCCCACTACCCTCGACTCCCACACCCACAAATGCTTTCTCTGTGTGTGCCAAATACATGTAACACCTAAGTACCAAATGTTATTACACCACAAACTGGTAAAGAATTGGAGAAATAAGAGGGGCAAATTCACGAGCCACAAAGAATTAATTTACACTTTAGAGCAGATTCAGTTCGACATGGGTGTAGCATGGCTGCAGACCCCAGATTTAATGCCTGAAGCTTTTCAATAACTTGCCAATTTTTATGTACTGTTAGCCTGCAGCTAAAGCATGTTAACTCATTGCTCCTGGGATAAGTGCCCAGAGCTATGGAATTACCCTGCGTCTGGGGCTTACTGCATAGGGTAGCTTCAGTAACTGAATAGGTCACAGCATAGCTGCAGCCACGCATTAAGTCCCATGAATAGAATCTGACCCTCTTTTTAACATATCCATTGGGCAATACCAAAGAATATGAAGCAGCATCATTCTCTGCCTCTGAATAAAGAAAGGGAGAGAGGGGTGGGGGGGGGAGGGAGTGTGAGAGTGAGGAAAGAGTGGGGGAGAGTGAGTGAGAGAGGAAAGTGAGGGAAGAGAGAGGAGAAAGAGTAGAGAAAGAGTGGGTGGAGAGAGAGAGGGAAGGGAGAGGGGAAAGAGTAGAGAAAGAGTGGGCGGAGAGAGAGGGAAGGGAGAGGGGAAAGAGTAGATAGGGGAGAGAGAGGGAGTGGGGAAAGAGATAGGGGAGAGAGGGCATGAGGAAAGAGAGAGAGGATGGGGAGGGAACAGAGAGTGGCAGGGAGGGAGGGAGAGATAGAGGGAAGAGAGGGGAGAGAGACAGAGGGAAGGGAGTGGAGAGAGAGCGAGGTAAAGAGGGGAAAGTAAGAGAGAAAGAGAGGGTGTGAGAAAGGGAAAGAGAGGAGGAAAGAGAGGGAGAGAGAAGAGTGCCCAGGTTTGATATGGCAATTAAACCAAAAATACACTTACCACACTGATCATCTTCACTGATGAAGATGAATGCTGGTAACAGACAGTGTGTACTTTTTGTAGTCTGTGTCCTCGTAGCTGCTGCTGTCTCTGGGATCGGGACGGCATCTGCACTGCACAGCAGATGATGGAGTGCTTTCTGCTAAACTGCAGCCCGACCCATGTGTTAATCCCTCCCAGGCAGACTCGATTGTTTCTGCTCCTCTTAGGTGATGGCTTCGGCGGGAGGTAGGCTCTGGGACAAGAAAGGCTAGCTGGCATGGTGCAGAGGCATGAGTTAAAATGCAGCTGCTGCGACGTCATTAAATTCTGCTGCAGCGCACAAGCAGCAGATCGCTTGTGCTACCGGCACAACCTAGAGTTCCAAATTAGGTGGCTGGCATCGGGGCCCCTGTGAACCTCAGGCCCCGGAACAGGTGTACCCTTTGTAGCCCCTGTCGCTGGGCCTGGGTTCAATGGTAAAGTATAAGGCACTTATCAAATTCAGAATGTGTGAACTCCTCGGATAAACTCACAGTTACCCAAGAGATTAGAGATGCTCAGAGAAGAATTAGATAAGACATGAAAAATGTATACCATACATGCAAAGATGTAGTTTTAGTACAAATATATATATATATATATATATATATATATATATATATACACAAATGTACCCAATGTCTGCGCTTAATGGGGGCTGCACCACTAGAATAACCCTTTTGCCAGTTCAGGGTTCACAATAAACATACACAACAAGATTCAGAGTGCGCACAAAAATTCTTAAAATGAATTACAATCTATAACTGATTGTCATTAGCAAACAACCAACAACCATTGAAAATATAACAGTAATTTATTAAAAACAGATAATAGGGCAGGTAAAACATCTAAGACATAGTTAATGAGGATTTGTTTGTCCTTGATAAAGAGAGTTCTGATCACAATTCATTTCATCCCTAATAGGACTTCATCAGGGGGTATCAACAAAGAGCTGGTTGCATGAAGAGGAAAATGAGAAAAACAACATTTTATCCACTATAGGGAACATGATACAGTGTATATGGATGAACTTCTAATATTGTCATATGATGTCAATAAATTTTAACAATATTAAAAATAGATTTTCCAATTATAAGCAATAACAGATTAAATAAACAATGAGAATACTAGAAAACGATTACATATAATAGTGATTACAAATGTGTCAATCTGTTATTGTTAACAACAACAGATTCATTTCCAAAATATTTACTACTTAATTAGGTCTCATATTATATTTAAATATCATATGAGACCTAATTAAATATTATTTATAGGTTAAACTACTACATCAAATTATATCTCAATTATCATCTAAAGATAAGGATTGCTTCACCTATCGGGAATAGTCCTAATAAATGGGTCCCTGGTAAATGATGGTATGCATACTCTTTTCCTTCATTGATCTAAGATCATTTTGTATTATCACCATTTGTAATTATCACCATTAATATTATTATTTATTAAACGTAACTATTGTATCAAATGCTGATTTTGGACATTAATCTGTTGTTAACAATAACAGTTCAACACATTTGTGATCACTATTATATGTAATGGTTTTCTAGTATTTTCATTGTTTATTTAATCTGTTTTTGCTTATAATTGGAAAATCTATTTTTAATATTGTTAAAATGTATTGACATCATATGACAATATTAGAAGTTCATCCATATACACTGTATCATGTTCCCTATAGTGGATAAAATGTTGTTGTTCTCATTTTCCTCTTCATTCAACCAGCTTTTTGTCGATATCCCCTGATGAAGTCTTATTCAGGACGAAACGCATTGTGATCAGAACTCTCTTTATCAAAGACAAACAAATCCTCATTAACTATGTCTTAGAGGCTTCATCTGTCTGATTATCTGTTTTTAATAAATTACTGTTATATTTTCAATGGTTGTTTGTTGTTTGCTAATGACAATCGGTTATCGATTTTAATTTATTTTTAGAATTTTTGTGCGCACTCTGAATCTTGTTTTGTGTGTATGTATGTATATATATATACATACACACAAAACAAGATTCAGAGAAACAAGATATGAGAAAGAACTTAGTTGTGCTAAGATATAATTTTTAAGCAGCATCTCTAGATGAATCTTCTGTTAGCAGAGATTCTTAAATAACAAATAGCAAACTGATCTGAGGGCGCTAATAATAGTGTTCCTTATTTAAACCATCCACAGTAAACTCTTTAACAATGCTGATATATTTACCGATAAAACATCACTTATTAAAAAATGTTTTAACAATAAAATTGTTTAAAATATACAATAATCCATAAACAGCATCTGTACAATTTTGCAGAGTTTTGATGTATATTTATCCAGCAGGATTTCAGTAAAACAGTCTTTTGATGATATTTAATCATGATGGAACAGACGTTGACAAGAATATACAGCCCAACACGTTTCGCCCGCAGGACTTCTTCAGGGGTATATAGTCTAAGTGGTAAAAGGAACAACTTAATATTAGAATGATAACATTTACTGAGTTAAAAAGTCAAAAGACTTTAGTACATACCAATTGCCCAATTTGTACGTGCTAAAAGTGAAAAGGACATAAACCACTGGACGTGCCATCTAGGGCTATTCTGAAATTTGATACATAAAGTTAATCGTTAGTTTGGCATTTAAAATATCAAGGTGAGGATGAGAATCAGGTGCAAGCAGCTATACATACCAATCTGGATTTAATGGGTGCACAGTTGCAATATTGTAGATGAATTCTCGAATATATAGAGGTGAAGATTAGCACTCTCCAATGGGAGTGGATCCCTTTAAAGATAGATACCATATAAAGGCCAACAGCTTTTGTTGGTCCTAAAATTGTCCAAAAATCCAGATTGGTATTTATACTGTAGCTGCTTCCACCTGCTTCTCATGCTCACCTTGATATTTTAAATGCTCAACTAATGTTTCACTTTATGCATCAAATTTCAGAATACCTCTAGCTGGCACGTCCAGTGCTTCATCTCCTTTTCACTTTTAGCACGTACAATTTGGGCAGTTGTAAGTCTTTTGACTTTTTTATCACAGTAAATTTTATCATTCTATTATTAAGTTGTTCCTTTTACCACCTAGACCAGGGCTGGCCAAACCAGTCCTCGAGATCTACTAACAGTTCTAGGCCTCCTGGAGATCTGTAGAATTATCAGTTAGAAATGAATGTAGCACATCTAAATTAGTAAATGATTATGCCTGTGCACCAGATTGGTGGTCTGGAAAATGTGAACTGTTGGTAGATATCGAGGACTGGATTGGCCAGCCCTGACCTAGACTATATACCCCTGAAGAAGTCCTGCGTGACAAAATGCATCAACATCTGTTCCATCGTGACTAAATATCCTCCTCACCTTGATATTTTAAATGCCCATATAATGCTTAACTTTATGTATCAAATTTCAGAATAGCCCTAGCTGGCACGTCCAGTGGTTTATCTCCTTTTCACTTTTAACACGTACAAATTGGGGAATTGGTATGTACCAAAGTCTTTTGACTTTTTCATCACAGTAAATATATCATTCTATTACTAAGTTGTTCCTTTTACCACCTAGACTATATACCCTTGAAGAAGTCCTGCGGGACGAAACGCGTTGGGTTGTATATTCTTGTCAACATCTGTTCCATTATGATTAAAGATCATCAAAAGACTCTGTTTCACTAAAATCCTGCGGGATAAATATACATTAAAACTCTGCAAAATTGTACAGATGTTTTTAATGGATTATTGTATATTTGAAACAATATTATCGTGAACACTTTTTTTTCAATAAGTGATGTTTTATCGTTAAATATATCTGCATTATTAAACAGTTTACTGTGGATAGTTTAAATAAGGAACACTGTTATTAGCGACCTCAGATCAGTTTGTTTTAAATATATATATATATATATATATATATATGTGTGCAAAGAGAGAAGCTTAACAGCGCCAATATGCGATACCAGTTAATACTAGTATATAGACAAAAAAATGCTAGTGCAGATGGATAAAAGATAAGTACAAAAGGCTCTCTTAGTAAGACACTCCCTCTACTGCTTTAGGGCGTCAGCTACACCTTAAGGAAAAAACAATGGTGAGTTGCTTTATAAATAATGTAAAAAAGGAAATAGATAAGGTGTTTAAAAGCGACCAATGGTGTCATAAAATTTTAAAAAGAGGCTATATTACAGATTTTCAAGTACTTAATCACATAAAATTAGCACCAGTAAAAAGTACAATAAAAAAACACATATATAAAGAAAAACCAATAAAAAATTTTTTAAAAAGTCTCTGGAGTTTCTAAAAAAAGTACACAGACTATAGGCAATGGTACTAATTTTATGTGATTAAATACTTGAAAATTTGTAATATACCCTCTTTTTAAAATTTTATGACACCATTGGTCGCTTTTAAACACCTTATCTATTTCCTTTTTTACATATATATATATATATATATATATATATGACAGCACTCAGTCAAAAAAAGTTCAAGCATTAGTGTGGTGCCAGGTCAAAAAGTATTATAATATCACTCACTTTCCCATAGAGAAAAAATGCAAAAACCACGTGAGTGCTGGTTTTGGCATTTTTTCTCTATGGGAAAGTGAGTGATAGTTTATATAAATATATATGAGTGAGTGATAGTTTATATAAATATATATATATATATATATATATTTATTGTATATAGGGATCAGTATGTAAAACCGGCAGCTGGAATCCCGGGCATCAGTATACTGACAGCAGGATCCCAGCAACCGGTATGCCAGCAGCAGGGCGAGTGTTAGCAAACCCCTTGCGGGTTCACTGCACTCACCAAGTGTGTGTTTCCACTGGAAGTGACATATTGTATTTTGCTGCTGGGAGAGACTCTCCGTTTAACATTTCAGATTGATCCTACCACGCTTTGAATAGGACGCAAATAGCACAATTTGCATTTATAACATTAAATATGAGTGCTTTGGGAGACATAAAATTGTACAAAGGAAATACCCTTCAGTATTTTACACATACTGAACTCCACAAGCAGAGAAGTCTGTAATAAATTGTGAGGGGAAAAATTAGAATGTTTTTTACAACATGTAAACTTTTGTCTTTCAGTTCCCTACAACTGTTGAGGAGTGGCAAACTGCTGCGAAAGAATTTCATAAACAATGGAATTTCCCAAACTGTGGAGGAGCTATAGACGGCAAACACATTCTCTTTTTATAATTATAAGGGGTTCTTTGGCCATTGCCAATGCAAGATAATCTTTGTGGACATTGGAAAAAATTGGAGGGTGTCCGATGGTGGTGTTTTGGAAAAGACAATGTTCCATGAGAAACTGAAAAACAATGGGCTGAATTTACCAGAGCGGACACAGAATACATATAGCTTTACTGCACCAGGGCATCTGTGATCTCATTGCCTTCTAGTCCAGTGTGGACATTGACATGTCCCACAAACACAGGCCATCAATGACATTGGTCCAGATTTCATTCCACAGCTTGGTTCTTCTCCAGTTGACTTTGTCATGCACCTTCCAATTGTTCTGGGACATCCATGTTGTCCGTCCTTGGAATACAGCCCAGCTGTCAGTGTAAATGATGATGGGAGGGCCTTTTGTTTCTTCCAGCAGCATGACTACAGCATGTAACTCTGCATACTGACTTGTTCCTTCTTTACCTCTCCCATGTGTCAGTTCTTGGGTGCTTCCTGTGGATCCCACTGTTGCTGACTTGTCTGTGAATCATTCATACTTCTCTTCTTCTGTCAGTTGAGTATATGGTTCTGCTATCTGAACTGGACCTCCTTTCATTTGTAGTGGAGGCAATTCACTCTTTGTACTTTCAAAGTACACCAGTTTCGCAATGTGAGTGGATACTTGTGATGGTTCTTGGCTGGATAAGCCCCTGCTCTTTTGAAGGTTCCATTTCTACTTCATAATTGAAGATTTATTGGCTACCATGTTGCTGATGACTAAACCCTCTTGTCTCAACTAGCCGGCCACTGGTAAGTTTGTTCTGATTGTCACAGGCTGTGCTTTTGTTGTTGCTTCTGCATTATGCAGCGCTGTATAAGCTGCTGGTAGGTTCTTATCCAGTGTGATATATCATGTCTGGGCTGGTGGAAACTGTTTAGTCCAAAACCCCACAAGAGTCTTCTTTTCCCCAATTTTTTGGGCTCTTCTGCTAAAGGCACCAGTTCATCTCATGTGTTGTGACTATAACATCAAGGTAGAATGGCTGGCCCTGTTGTATGGCACCTAAGGCACTGTGAGCTTGGATTGCTTGCTTGGCTACTTGTAATATGTCTTCTTGCTCCATTGTCCACACAAACGCAGACTTTTTACATGTGATGTTATAAATGGGTCTAAGTATCAGGCATAGGTGTGAGACAAAGGAGAGCCAGTACCCCATGGTATGAAGGAGCTGCTGTGCTTCTTTCACAATGGTGGGGGTCTTCAGTTGAGCTATTGCATTCAGCACTGGTTCTGGAATTTCTCTCCGTGTGCTTGTACACATCATTCCCAGAAACTTCTTACAGTCTCTGCTGATCTGTGGGCCTAATTCAGATCTGATCGCAGCAGCAAATTTGTTAGCTAATGGGCAAAACCATGTGCACTGCAGGGGGGTCAGACATAACATGTGCAGAGAGAGTTAGATTTGGTTGGGTACATTTGTTTCTGTGCAGGGTAAATACTGGCTGCTTTATTTTTACACTGCAATTTAGATTTCAGTTTGAACACACCACACCCAAATATAACTCTCTGCACATGTTATATCTGCCCCCCCCCTGCAGTGCACATGGTTTTTCCCATTAGCTAACAAAATTTGCTGCTGTGATAAGACCTGAATTAGGCCCTTTGTCTTCATTAATTGCCCAACCTCGCTTCTTCATATGCTCTTGTAGTATCTTCAGATCTGCTGTAACTACATCAGCGCTTCCACTTGACAACATGATGTCATTGATATAATGATACAGCTCAAACTTCAGTCTTTACTTTAGCCCCTCAAGGTCCCTGGACAGAAGGCTATGGCAGATGGATGGAGAGTGTTTCCACTTTGGGGCAAAACTGTTGGATCATATTCTCTTCCATCCTACATGAAAGCAAACTGGTTATGACTGCGGGGATCAATGTTGATTGAAAAGAATGCATTTGCTAGGTTAATCACTGCATCCTAGGCCTTTGACATATCTTGGATCTTTTGAACAATCTTTAACATGTCTGTCACAGTCATGTAATGTATAGTTTGCCCACAACTGCTGCTCCACATATCTGTGCTAAAGTGGACAGTGGGTACAATGTTATTTTGTAGGCTAATAATTAGGTGGGGGGTTTTACATCCTGGTACAGGTGAGTTATTGCTTGTCTAGTAAAATGGAACCAAGATGGCATTTCATAGCAGGGACACAGGACCTCAATTAATTGTATAAAACCCACTGCATTAGCGGTGGATATTGACCGCAGATCTAATACTACTGTAGCCATCATGGCATCAGTGATCTGCTAGGTGACTGGGTGGCAGCTGTTATTCTTGCTTCCCCTTGTAAAGAATTGTTTAACAGTCAATTTAAAAAAAAAATACTAGTCTTCTTGGTCCACTTCTAGGCTGAAAATCCATACCCAACAGTAACAGCAGGCCAGTGCTAAAGGATTCTTCTGAGGAAACTGGATAATGGAAGAGTCACCTAGCCTTATCAAATTGGATGCAGGATCACCTCCAGTCATTAGTGAGGATATTGAGGAGGAAGGTGTTGGTAGTGGAGATTGTATGTGCTGGGATCTAGTTGAGAGAACGGAGCTAGCTGATACTGGACTGCTTGCTGGTTTTTTTAGCAGAAGTTTCTAATGTTGACAAAATCTTTTCATGAGCTAATTAAAAATGAGATAACAGGGAGGAGGTTCCTAGATGGTTAACGTCCCTACCTCTACTTACTGTGGTTTTATAAATACTACAGATGGCTTGACAATTGTTGTCAGGATTTGGGTAAAAATATTTCCACACATAAGAGCTGGATTTTTTGACCATGACCTACTTTTTATCATGGAAAAGAACTGCTTCCACTGTTGCCTGACTTACACAAACATCCTCAACACTCCTATTAGTGCTAGTGTCAGCTACACAAATATTCCCCTATCCCGTTGCACTTCCACGGTAGCATCTCCAATTTCTATGTCAGCATGTTGACTTCTGCTGCTCATCCCTACATATGAAGAGGGTGCAGAAATAGTGGAAGGAGGCCTCTCTATGAGTACAGTATCAGAAAGGACAGGCTCACACATAGCACTCATGGACACACTTAGACTCTCTTCAAGGATTTGTGACATTTTTGTTTCTGAACACAGTTTGTTCCACTGCCTTAGTGATTTTCCTTTTATTAGAGGTTTTTTTTTTTTTGCTTTACCTCTGTAAAATATTGTTTTTTATTTTAGATGTCCTTGAGCATTGGCTTTAGTAGACGTTGCTGAAGGACTAGTATTTTCATGACTGGTGGCAGCAGCTGCAGAATTATTATTTGCTTCCTGCTCCTACTCTTCTATAAACAGAGTTTGATCTATTTTCAAATCCACTGCTGAGCACACACTGAGGGGATTTAAAAGGCTTTTCTATGGTGGTCATTCCGAGTTGTAAGTTCGCTAGCTGCTTTTAGCAGCATTGCAAACACAAGGCCGCCGCCCTCTGGGAGTGTATCTTAGCTTAGCAGAATAACGAATGAAAGATTAGCAGAACTGCTACTAAATAATTCCTTGCAGTTTCTGAATAGCTCCAGACCTACTCCTAGATTGCGATCACCTCAGTCCATTTAGTTCCTGGTTTGATGTCACAAACACGTCCTGCGTTAGGCCAGCCACTCCTCCGTTTCTCCAGCCACTCCTGCATTTTTACCTGGCACGCCTGCGTTTTTAGCACACTCCCTGAAAACGGACAGTTTCCGCCCAGAAACACCCATTTTCTGTCAATCACACTACGATCACTCGAGCGAAGAAAAAACGTCGCTCGAGCTTGTGCAAATCTCCAAAGTTTTGTGTTAAATTACTGAACGCATGCGCTCTGCATACCATGCGCATGAACATTTTCCACCTAATCGCTCCGTTGTGAAAAACGGCAACGAGCGAGCAACTCGGAATGACCACCTATATACGTGAACAAAGTTGCAATGAACAGTACAAAATATATATATTTTTTTTTATTTGCAGCACAGCTCACACTGAGGGGATTCATATAGCTTTTTGATATATGTGAACAAATTGGAACTGGGGTACAGTGCACAGATCAGTACAAACAATATTTTAAAAAATTTGCAGCTCATCTACATGGCTACATCTGTGGTAAACATCCACTCTCAGCCTAGCCATGCTGAGTTGCAGCATTTGCCGATCCCATTCATGTGAATGGGGTACATGTGCATCTAAGACACGGGCAACTCAGACACGTTGTCCCACCTAACATGGTGCGATCGTGGTAAGATGTAGCCACGATGAGTGTGGCTACATCTGTATTATTCTTTATAATTCACAGCTCAGCTTATGCTGAGAGGATTCAAAGGGCTCTTCAATATACATGAACAAAGTCACACTAGGGGTACAGTGCACAGAACAGTACAAACAATATATATATTTAAATATATATTTTTAAATAGAAAATACGCAGCTCAGCTCACACTGAGGGAATTCAAATGGATTTTCTAGATACATGAACAAAGTCGCTCTGGGGCACAGCCCCAGAACAGTGCAAACAATAGAACAATATATATATTTTTAAATTCCCAGCTCACACTTTGGGATTATCATGTTTATCTATGGGTTCAGAATAATTCATCACCGCACAGGATGCTGACTGTCAGTATACCGACATCGGCAACCTGAGTGGTGGAATGCTGGCAGGGGGGCGAACAGAACTAAGCCCCTTGCTTCTATCGCCACAGGTTTTATTCTCCCTCTATGGGTGTCGTGGACACCCATAGAGGGGGAATCACCTTCCTCGCCAGCGTACAAGTGGTGGTATGGTGCCCCCATTGGGATTCTGGTGCCTATATTCTGACTTCCAGGATCCCGACGATTCGTGTGCTAACCGCATACCTTTTCTATATACATGAGTCATGAACAAAATTGCACATAGGTTTTACAAACTTTCAAAAAATCTTAAATATAATTTAAATTTTTTTAAAACATGTTTTGCAACTGGTCCCTCAACCCCTCATGTGCTTATTCTTCTCTTACTTAAACCACCTCAATGGCACCAAATCCTGCGGTTTTCTGCCACCCTGATGTTTATTTACCCTGTACTTGTCCTATATTGTCTTCAACTGTAAGTCACTATTTTCCTGTTTTGATTATTTTGTTTGTGTACTCTGTAATTTGGCGCTGTTGATCCATTGTGGCTCCATATAAATAAAGGATAATAATATTAATAATAATTAATGCTGTGGAGTCACACTGCAGTGCTTATAAGTGAACACAATGGGGTATAGCCATAGAGTCAGTGTGTGACAGAATTAGACTAAGGGGACTAGACACAACACAGCCACTTGATGGACACCGCATACCACAGCACTTGTGGATGGACAAAGCAAGCACTTGTGGTTGGACACAGTAGAGCACAGCCTTTGTGGATGGACACAGCAGGCACTTGTGGTTGGACACAGTAGAGCACAGCACTTGTGCATGAACACAGCAAGCACTTGTGGTTGGACACAGTAGAGCACAGCACTTGTGGATGGACACAGCAAGCACTTGTGGTTAGACACAGTAGAGTACAGCACTTGTGGATGGACACAGCAAGCACTTGTGGTTGGACACAGTAGAGTACAGCACTTGTGGATGGACACAGCAAGCACTTGTGGTTGGACACAGTAGAGCACAGCACTTGTGGATGGACACAGCAAGCACTTGTGGTTGGACACAGTAGAGTACAGCACTTGTGGATGGACACAGCAAGCACTTGGGATAGACACAGTAGAGCAAAGCACTTGTGCATGGACACAGCAAGCACTTGTGGTTGGACACAGTAGAGCACAGCATTTGTGGATGGACACAGCAAGCACTTGTGGTTGGACACAGTAGAGCACAGCACTTGTGGAAGGACACAGCAGGCACTTGTGGTTGGACACAGTAGAGCACAGCACTTGTGCATGAACAGAGCAAGCACTTGTGGTTGGACACAGTAAAGCACAGCACTTGTGGATGGACACAGCAGGCACTTGTGGATGGACACAGTAGAGAACAGCACCGCATACAGCAGCATGGCTGGAATCAAATGGCGCAGATTCACCACTGCGGATTCATTAGATAGAATACAAAACCCGCAAGAATCCAACACCGGTATAATGGCATTTTTTCTCAATCTGGAATCCGAGCCTGGCAGGAAAACTCTAGCCATGGCTCTGATTTATTCAGTTACCGGAAGTTCAGGGGGGAGCGCAGACTTAACAAACCACTCATCTCTAATATATACAGTAAGTGTTACCGGCCCAAATATATGTGACATCATCACTAGGTGGATGCGGTCAGGATCTCAGCAGTCAAATGAACCATAGAACTTTGTAACAGATAAAATGTTTATTGTATACATTTCAGTATAGAGTATCTGTCTGTTGTTTAGTGGACAAGTCAGTTATAAACAGAAGGACTTATTATTCTATTTGCTATTTGCGTATTGTTGTAGTGGTTGTTTTTCCAGTTCAGTCATCCATGCCCCACTGAATTCCTTGTTACTAGATGAACAAAGCATAACATGAAGTAGTGTAAAGGTAATACATACCATGGTTCACGGAGTAAAAAAAAATGCAAACTTTTTGAACATTGAGATCTTTTCTCAGGCATATGGGTCCTTATTACTGTGGACTACAGTACATTAGTTACTGTAAACTATATAATATAACCCACTTACTGTATATTGGTTCATTTTTTGAAGGCAAAAGCAGTACAATGGAATGCCTACCTTCCTGATTCCCACTGTACATATCACCATAATACTTACCCTTAGCAACAGTATTGGCAGCTTCTACTTTGCTTTGTCAAACCCCAGGTCTCTGGGATGATACAACGATCCTTATGTTTGGTGAAATAAATGTTACCGTTGCATTTTCAGGATTAGAATGGAAATGGCTGTTTGCTTGTGTTTCTTTAATAACTTTGTTTTGCTAGGATTTTATGATTCATTTTCCACAATACTTGTATATCAGCGTGATAGCTGAATTAACTCGAGATACTAATGCCACACGGCCACACTGGTACTGCCTGAGAATGCCAACTAGTATAGCTGTGAAATGCAAAGAGTAACTTCCAAGTATGTTTATACCAATGTTTCTCTTACGTCCTAGAGGATGCTGGGGTCCACATTAGTACCATGGGGTATAGAAGGGTCCACCAGGAGCCATTGGAACTTCAAAAGTTTGAGAGTGTGGGCTGGCTCCTCTCTCTATGCCCCTCCTACCAGACTCAGTTTTGAAAATGTGCCCGGAGGAGCCGGTCACAGCTAGTGGAGCTCCATAGGAGTTTCTTTAGATTTTTTTTATTTTAAAAGAGTTTAGGCACAGGGAGGCTGCTGGCAACAGCCTCCCTGCTTCGTGGGACTAAGGGGGGGAGTAGTGTCCGCCCTAAGGGTTCTGAGTCACTATCTCCGCTGACAGGACACTGAGCTCCTGAGGGGACAGATCGTTCCCCGCCACAGGGGATCGCTCACCCCGGCAGCATGCCGCCAACCCCCTTACAGAGCCAGAAGACTGCAGTGGCGAGTTAGTCACCGGCCCCCCTGGCAAGCGGGGAGCCGGTGTGAAGATGGTGGCAACAGGGTAGAGAGCGCAGTATTGACTGCGCTACGGGGCTCAGCAGTACATGGTGCGGCGCTGTGAGGGGCGCCCTAAACCAGCGCCTACACTCTAAACTGGTCACACAGCCTGTCGGGGACCCTGGATCACTGCCAGCAATATACCTCAGACCAGTATAATATCAAACAAGAGCGGGAGCCGGTGCCAAAAAAGGGGGCGGAGCTTCTCCTCAGAGTGGAACCAGCAGCGTTCAGAGCCATCTTTCTTGCATGCAGAGCCGCTGACAGGGGAAAGCTGTCCCTCCACTTCAACTCCAGATATCTGCACGGTACCAGGGGGTTGTAGAAGGGGGGGGAGGCGATGTAATAGACTGTGTAACCTATTAAGGTACACAGTTGGTGCTGGTAAAGGGTGTCCTTTATCTTTGGAAGCGCTGTGTGTGGGTTGGCTCCAAACTCTGTGTCTCTCTTGGCATACTTAGGGGGGAAACTCTGTCTGCATTTCCGTGTGTGTGGGAGGGTGCTTGTTTGCTCTCAATAAGAACCATGTCTAGGGACTCTATGTCATATGCTGCAGAGGATATGTCCTCTCAGGATGATCCCATTCCATGTAATCAGGATTGCACTGTTTTAGCACAGATTCCTATAAGAGAACCGGAGTGGTTATCATCTATTAAAAGTATGATTTCTCAGATTTCTACTAGGGTAGCACAAAATGAAACTGCAACTCAGGTTTTGCAGAACTCTATGGCTGTTTGGTCCGGGTCAGCACCTTCAGGGCCCCCTGGCACTCATTCTCAAAAACGTGCTCTTGCCCAGATTATGCAGGACGACACGGATACCGAATCTGACACGGTAGACGGTGATGGGGACGTGCTGAGAGGGGCGGCATCTCTTGCAAAAGGGGTGCAGTTGATGATCGAAGCCATTAGAGATTTGTTAAATATTGCCAAAGCAATAAAGGAGCAGGTTGAGGAGGCTTACTTCATGGATAATAAGAAAGCCTCGCTAACCTTTCCTACATCAAAAGAGTTAAATGCTATATTTGAAAATTCTTGGGAAAATTCAGACAAAAAATTCCAGATCCCAAGAAAGGTTCTAGTTGCATTACCCTTTCCTGATGATAGGAAAAAATGGGAAAACCCACCCATAGTTGACGCATCTGTGTCCAGACTGTCAAAGAAGGTGGTTTTAACTGTTCTGGGATCTGCCGCGTTAAAAGAACCGGCTGATCGCAAGATTGACACTACGCTCAAATCCATATACACGGCTTCAGGGGCGATACTACGTCCTACTATTGCCTGTGCATGAATTTCTAAGGCTATAGTAAAGTGGTCTGGCACGTTACTTGAGGAATTGGATACAATGGATAAAAGTGACGTTGAATTGTTCTTACATAACATACAGGATTCTGCGGGATTTACGGTGGAATCCATGATAGACCTGGGTTCGATGGCTGCAGGGATTTCTTCCATGTCTGTCTCAGCTCGTAGAGGACTCTGGCTGCGCCAATGGTCTGCCGACATGAAATCCAGGAGAGGTGTGGAGAACCTACCCTACACAGGTCAGGCTCTTTTTGGGGAAGAGCTAGATGCGTGGATTTCCACGGCAACTGCGGGTAAGTCACATTTTCTTCCTTCAGCTGCGCTTGCTACGAAGAAACCTTTTTCTTCAGCTATGTCACAATCCTTTCGGACGCTTAAAACAAGAAGGAGCAAGCAGCCCAACACCTTCTTTAGAGTAGGTCGGGCAAAATCCAAAAAACCTGCTACTGCAGGTTCCCATGACCAGAAACCTACTTCTGGTACATCAAAATCCTCCGCATGATGGTGGACAGCACGGCCTGGAGGAAGGACCAGTGGGGGCGAGGCTAAAAAGGTTTAGCCAGGTTTGGGTGCAGGATATTGTGTCCCAGGGGTACAGGCTGAAGTTTCAAGACCTCCCGCCTCACCGATTCTTCAAATCAGGCTTACCAGCTTTGCTGGCAGACAGGGCTATCCTACAGGAAGCCATCCAAAAATTGGTAGGGTCACAAGTTATTGTCCCAGTTCCACCTCATATGCAAAACAAGGGTTATTACTCGAACCTTTTCGTGATACTGAAGCCGGATGGTTCGGTCAGGCCAATTTTGAATTTGAAATTGTTAAACCCCTATCTGAGGGAGTTCAAATTCAAAATGGAATCTCTGAGAGCGGTGATCACAGGTCTGGAGGAGCGAGAGTTCATGGTTTCCGGGATATCAAGGATGCGTACCTCCACATTCCAATTTGGCAGCCCCATCAGGCTTATCTCCGATCCGCACTGTTAGACAGTCACTTTCAGTTCCAGGCACTGCCATTCGGTCTCTCCATGGCACTAAGGGTGTTCACCAAGGTGATGGCAGAGATGATGGTTCTCCTGCGCATGCAGGGTGTGAACATAATTCCGTATCTGGATGATCTGCTGATAAAGGCAGTGTCCAGGGAGAAGTTGTTGCAGTCCATTGCTCTGAAGACTCGACTGCTCAGGAATCACGGTTGGATCCTGAACCTTCCAAAATCGCTTTTGGAGCTGACAAGGAGATTGTCTTTCCTGGGGATGATCCTCGACACGGAAGTGCAGAGGGTGTTTCTTCCACTGGAGAAAGTGTTAGTGATACAATCCATGATCCGGGATGTCTTGAAGCCTGCCCGGGTATCGGTTCATCAGTGCATTCGCCTTCTGGGGAAGATGGTTGCCTCCTACGAGGCTCTACAGCATGGAAGATTCCATGCTCGACCCTTCCAGCTGGATCTCCTAGACAAATGGTTGGGATCTCATCTTCACATGCACCAGAGGATACATCTCTCGCCGAGGGCAAGGATTTCGCTCCTCTGGTTGCTGCAAATGCCTCACCTTCTGGAGGGCCGCAGGTTTGGAATTCAGAACTGGATCCTTCTGACCACGGATGCAAGTCTCAGAGGTTGGGGAGCGGTCACCCAGGGGGAAACCTTCCAAGGAAGATGGTCAAATCAGGAAGCCATTCTTCCAATAAACATTCTGGAATTAAGAGCCATGTACAACGGTCTTCTCCAAGTGGATCATATTCTACAAGATCAGGCCATTCAAGTACAGTTGGACAATGTAACGACGGTGGCCTACATAAACCGACAGGGAGGTACAAAGAGCCAAGCTGCAATGTCAGAGGTGACAAGAATCCTTCTCTGGGCAGAAAGGCATGCGTTGGCGCTGTCAGCGATCTTCCTCCCAGGAGTGGACAACTGGGAAGCAGACTTCAGGAGAATGGGGCCTCCATCCGGAGGTGTTTGCAGACGTGACAAGTCGTTGGGGCGTGCCTCAAATAGACATGATGGCCTCACGTCTCAACAAGAAGCTTCGGAGGTACTGTTCCAGGTCGAGAGACCCTCAAGCAGTGGCGGTGGATGCCCTGGTAACTCCGTGGGTGTTCAAGTAAATGTACGTGTTCCCTCCACTTCCACTCATTCCAAGAATTCTAAAGCTCATAAAGAGAACAAGAGTTCAGGCAATTCTCATTGCTCCGGACTGGCCAAGGCGAGCTTGGTACGCGGATCTTCTGGACCTACTGCTAGAAGAACCGTGGCCTCTTCCTCTTTGCGAGGACCTTCTGCAACAGGGACCATTCACTTATCAGGACTTACCGTGGCTACATTTGATGGCATGACGGTTGAACACCAGATCTTAGCCCGAAAGGGTATTCCAAGAAAGGTTATTCCTACCCTGATACAGGCTAGGAAAGGGGTAACATCTAAACATTACAATCGCTTTTGGAAAAAATATGTGTCTTGGTGTGAATCCAAGAAATTTCCTACGGTGGAGTTTCAACTTAGACGTTTTCTCCTCTTCCTGCAAGCAGGTGTGGATATGGGTCTGCGTTTGGGATCCATAAAGGTCCAGATTTCGGTCCTATCCATTTTTTTCCAGAAACAATTGGCTGCCCTCCCTGAGGTTCAGACCTTTTTGAAAGGGGTTCTGCACATGCAGCCTCCCTTTGTGGCGCAGACGGCACCCTGAGATCTTAACACGGTGTTGCAGTTCCTGGAATCGGATTGGTTTGAGCCTTTACAGGAGGCTGAGGTTAAGTTTCTCACGTGGAAGGCTGTCACTTTGTTGGCCTTGGCTTCTGCTCGACGTGTGTCAGAATTGGGGGCTTTGTCCTGTAAAAGCCCCTACTTAATTTTCCATGAGGATAGAGCTGAGCTCAGGACACGTCAGCAGTTCCTTCCAAAGGTTGTGTCAGCTTTTCATATCAACCAATCTATTGTGGTGCCAGTTGCTACTGACTCCTCAATTGCATCAAAGTCCTTGGATGTTGTGAGGGCTTTGAGAATCTATGTTAAGAGGACTGCTCGTCACGGAAAAGCGGACTCTCTGTACTGTATGATCCCAAGAAAATTGGGTGTCGTGCTTCAAAGCAGACAATTTCTCGCTGGATCAGGTTCAGTATCCAGCATGCATATTCTATGGCAGGATTGCCGTGTCCAAAATCGGTTAAGGCCCACTCTACTCGTAAGGTGTGGTCTTCCTGGGTGGCTGCCCGGGGTGTCTCGGCTTTACAGCTTTGCCGAGCGGCTACTTGGTGAGGGTCAAACACGTTTGCTAAATTCTACAAGTTCGATACTTTGGCCTCTAAGGACCTAAAGTTTGGTCAATCAGTTCTGCAGGAGCCTCCGCACTCTCCCTCCCGTTCTGGGAGATTTGGTACATCCCCATGGTACTAATGTGGACCCCAGCATCCTCTAGATCGTAAGAGAAAATAGGATTTTAATTACCTACCGGTAAATCCTTTTCTCGTAGTCCGTAGAGGATGCTGGGCGCCCGCCCAGCGCTTCGTTATCCTGCAATGGTTATCTGGTTCAGTACGACTTTGTTCTTAGTTGCATACTGCCTTGTTACTTGGTTAAGTATTGTTTCAGCTGTTGCTGAGTTTCAAGCTAGTTAGCTTGGTTTGCCTTATATGTGTGAGCTGGTATGAATCTCGCCACTATCTGTGTATTATCCTTCTCTCGAAGATGTCCGTCTCCTCGGGCACAGTTTCTAGACTGAGTCTGGTAGGAGGGGCATAGAGGGAGGAGCCATCCCACACTCTCAAACTCTTAAAGTGCCAATGGCTCCTGGTGGACCCATCTATACCCCATGGTACTAATGTGGACCCCAGCATCCTCTACGGGCTACGAGAAAAGGATTTCTCAGGTAATTAAAATCCTATTTTCTCAATCTTAGACCTCATGGAACCCTAACAGTCCTTGTTTTCAGGATATCCACAGTAATAATGCCTAATACCACCTGTAGACCTATTGCATTCGTCAATTAACGCACCTGTACTCCATATAGATGATGTGGAAAACATGCACTGGTAGGGTACCTTGAGTACCGGGTTCTGGAAACACTGGGGAAAATTCAGACCTGATCATAGATGTGCTAAATTTAGCACATCTACTATCAGTTTCTCTGACATGCGGGGGGGACGCCCTGCACAGGGCTAGTCCGCCCCACATGTCAGGCCCTGCCCCCCTCCCCCTCCCGCACAGGTAGCTCCCTGATAGCGCAGCTCCTGCGCGCTGGCAGGGGGCTCACTGCCGTGCACGGTTCGCAGCGGCTGCCTGTGATGTCACGCAGCCACCACGGCCCGCCCCCCCCAATGGCCTGGACATGCCTCTGTTGTCCTGACTGCGCCCCACCAACAGCGTTCTAACGCCGTTGGCATGCCCCCACCCGCCCAGCGACCACCTCTGCCTGTCAATCAGGCAGAGGCAATTGCTTTCGCATCTCACTGGCTGCACATGCGCAATCTGCCCACCGTGTGTGCGCACTGCACATAGTAATTCAGACTGCGATCGCTGCCGCTGTAGTGATGCAGTCTGAATTACCCCCACTATTTTAGACTGTCTAACTACGCATATGCCTGGACTGTTTGCGGTCAACTAATGAAATAGAAATGGCTGTATCATTACAATCCTCTGTACCATACCCTGGACGCAGGGTGCTTGTCATGCTTATAGACAATCATATGTTAAATAAAGTAATTTTTCAATCACTTATATATTGTCTAGTTTGATCAGTGCCGTAACTAGGCATTTTAGCGCTGTGTGCAAGAACTGACATTGGCGCCCCCCCCGTACACGATAGGCGCAGTGCGCGCCGTAGGCGCGCGAAAAATATATAGGGGCGTGGCTTCACGGGAAGGGGCGTGGCAACAAAATAATAGCAATTCATACTACGGTGCACAGTAGTCTCCATTATTCAAATTACGCTGCACAGTAGCGCCACTACACCAGGTAGAGCCCCTTTTATACATTACAGCAGACAGCATCCCCCTTTTTACACATTGCGGCAGCCAGTCCCCCTTTTTACACATTGCGGCAGCCAGTCCCCCTTTTTACACATTGCGGCAGCCAGTCCCCCTTTTTACACATTGCGGCAGCCAGGACCCCTTTTTACACATTACGGCAGCCAGTCCCCCTTTTTACACATTGCGGCAGCCAGGACCCCTTTTTACACATTACGGCAGCCAGTCCCCCTTTTTACACATTGCGGCAGCCAGGACCCCTTTTTACACATTACGGCAGCCAGTCCCCCTTTTTACACATTGCGGCAGCCAGGACCACTTTTTACACATTGCGGCAGCCAGTCCCCCTTTTTACACATTGCGGCAGCCAGGACCACTTTTTACACATTGCGGCAGATGGGACCCCTTTTTACGCATTGTGGCAGATGGGACCCCTTTTTACGCATTGCGGCAGATGGGACCCCTTTTTACACATTGCAGCAGATGGGACCCCTTTTTACACATTGCAGCAGATGGGACCCCTTTTTACACATTGCGGCAGATGGGACCCCTTTTTACACATTGCGGCAGATGGGACCCCTTTTTACACATTGCAGCAGATGGGACCCCTTTTTACACATTGCAGCAGATGGGACCCCTTTTTACACATTGCAGGAGAGAGAGAGAGAAAGAGAGAGAAATATACTTACCTTCTCCCCGCTGACAGGCACCTCGTGCATCTCCCTCTCGGTGCAGTGTGAAGTCAGTTGAGATGGGATGCATCCACAGCAGCGCCAGGCAGCCAATACAGAAGGAGAGGGGGATGCTGCAGCAGCGCTTACTACCAATCAAATAGCGCTGCTGCGGCTCTCTGCTCCCCCTCCCTCCTCCTCCGCTGCCCGGCGCTCCTGTCTTCTCTCCTCCAGCGCGGCGCACGGCGCAGTTCAGAGGCGGCATGTAATGAGTCAATTTGACTCATTACATGCCGCTGGCCGTTGCGCCCCCAGGGCAACTGCGCTGTGTGCCAAGCCCCCTTGGCACACACGTAGTTACGGCCCTGAGTTTGATGCAGTAGCTGCCATTTCTTGTTTTGTCATCCAGTGCTATTTTTCAGCAGGTATGACTATCAGAAAAGCACTGACTAGCCACTGAGAAAGGTAGAGATGTGCGGCGGGCACTTTTTGTGTATTGTGTTTTGGTTTTGGATCTGAATCACAGAATTTGGGGGTAATTTTGATCCTACGGTATTATTAACCTCAATAACATTTCCACTCATTTCCAGCCTATTCTGAACACCTCACAATATTGTTTTTAGGCCAAAATGTTGCACCAAGGTCACTGGATAACTAAGCTAAGCGACCCAAGCGGGCGGCACAAACACCTGGCCCATCTAGGAGTGGCACTGCAGTGGCAGACAGGATGGCAGTTTTAAAAACTAGGCCCCAAAGAGCACATAATGCAAAGAAGAAAAAGAGGTGCAATGAGGTAGCTGGATGACTAAGCTAAGCAACCCAAGTGGGCGTCACAAACACCTGGCCCATCTAGGAGTGGCACTGCAGTGCCACTGAGAAAGGTAGAGATGTGCGGCGGGCACTTTTTGTGTATTGTGTTTTGGTTTTGGATCTGAATCACAGAATTTGGGGGTAATTTTGATCCTACGGTATTATTAACCTCAATAACATTCATTTCCACTCATTTCCAGCCTATTCTGAACACCTCACAATATTGTTTTTAGGCCAAAATGTTGCACCAAGGTCACTGGATAACTAAGCTAAGCGACCCAAGCGGGCGGCACAAACACCTGGCCCATCTAGGAGTGGCACTGCAGTGGCAGACAGGATGGCAGTTTTAAAAACTAGGCCCCAAAGAGCACATAATGCAAAGAAGAAAAAGAGGTGCAATGAGGTAGCTGGATGACTAAGCTAAGCAACCCAAGTGGGCGGCACAAACACCTGGCCCATCTAGGAGTGGCACTGCAGTGGCAGACAGGACAGCACTTTTAAAAACTAGGCCCTAAAGAGCACAAAATGCAAAGAAGAAAAGGGGGTGCAAGATGAAATTGTCCTTGGGCCCTCCCACCCACCCTTATGTTGTATAAACAGGACATGCACACTTTAACAAACCAATCATTTCAGCGACACGACTGTGGCTGAAATTATTGGTTTGTTTGGGCCCACCAAAAAAGAAGCAATTATTCTCTCCTTGCACAAACTGGCTCTACAGTGGCAAGATATCGTCATCATCCTCAGATTCCCCCTACCCCCCTCAGCGTTTACATCCTCATCCTCACAGAGAAATAATATTCAAACAAACAAAACCGCATCATTTAGGTGTCAGTGGATTGCTTATGCTATTACCCAAAGTTTCTGAACTTGACAATAACTTATGATGAATGTGTTGCAGGTGACGTATAAGGGAGGATGTTCCAAGATGATTAACGTACTTACCCCTACTTATTATGGATTGACAAAGGCAACAGATGGCTTGACACCTCCACATTTGTAGAGAAATAATTCCACACCAAAGAGGTGGCTTTATTGGTATTTTGCCAGGCATGGGCTTATTCATCCCACGGACAACAACTGTCTTCTTCGGTGCCTGATTTAAACAAACCACATCACCATCAGAATCCTCATTGTCAACTTCCTCCTCAGCGCCAGCAACACCCATATCCTCATCCTGGTGTACTTCAACAGTGACATCTTCAATTTGAATATCAGAAACTGGACTGTAGGTTCTCCTTCCAGCACATCCAGAGATAGTGGAAGGAGCCACCTCTTCCCAAGCAGTGTTGGGAAGGTCAGGCATCGCAATCGCCGACAAACTTGGACTCTCCTTGGGGATTTGTGATACCATCTTAGAACGCACAGTTCTTTGCTGTGCTTTTGCCAGCTTAACTCTTTTCATTTTTCTAGTGGGAGGATGAGGGCTTCCATCGTCATGTGAAACTGAACCACTAGTCATGAACATAGGCCAGGGCCTTAGCCGTTCCTTGCCGCTCCGTGTCGTAAATGGCATATTGGCAAGTTTACTTTTCTCCTCAGACCATTTCAATTTATTTTTTTGGGTCATTTTAGTGAACTTTGGCTTTTTGGATTTGATATGCCCTCTATTATGACATTGGGCATCAGCCTTGGCAGACGATGTAGATGGCATTTCATTGTCTATGTCATGACTAGTGGCAGCAGCTTCGGCACTAGGAGAAAGTGGTTTTTGATCTTTCCCTACTTTGTCCTCCAAATTTTTGTTCTTCATTATTTTTCTGGAGTTATATAACAATATGCAGCACAGGAGAGCGTACCTCTACACCACACAGGGCAAACCATGTAAAAATGATTTGGATAATAACCCTTTTATTTGGAGTTGTTATAATAATATGCAGCACAGTAGAGCGTACCCCTACACCACACAGAGCAAACCCTGTAAAAATTATTTGGATAATAACCCTTTTATTTGGAGTTGTTATAATAATATGCAGCACACGAGAGCGTACCCCTAAACCACACACACACACACGGCAAAGCCTGTAAAAATTATTTGGATAATAACCCTTTTATTTGGAGTTATTATAATAATATGCAGCACAGGAGAGTGTAACCCTACACCACACAGGGCAACCCCTGTAAAAATTATTTGGATTAAATATTAATAACCCCTTTATTTGGAGTAAATAATATACAGCACAGGACAGCAACACTGGACTTATACGGAAGTATCGCTGGAGTTATACGGCAGTACCGCTGGACTTATACGTCAGCACCAATGGACTGGACTTATACGGCAGCACCACTGGACTTATGGCAGCACAGGACACCACGACTGGAGTGACTGGACTGATGCAGCACAAGACAGCACCACTGGACTGAACTTATACAGCACCACTGGCCTTATACGGCAGTACCGCTGGAGTTATACAGCAGTAATGCTGGACTTATATGGCAATACACCTCTACTTATACGGCAGTACCCCTGGACTTATATGGCAGTACCGCTGGACTTATATGGCAGCACCACTGGACTGGATTTATATGGCAGCACCACTGGACTGGACTTATATGGCAACACCACTGGGCTGGACTTCTACGGCAGCACCACTGGACTTATGGCAGCACAAGACACCACCACTGGAGTGACTGGACTGATGCAGCACAAGACATCACCACTGGACTGATGCAGCACAAGACAGCACCACTGGACTGGACTTATATAGCACCACTGGACTTATATGGCAGTACCACTGGAGTTATATGGCAGTACAGCCGGACTTATATGGCAGTACCGCTGGACTTATATGGCAGCACCACTGGACTGGACTTATACAGCAGCATCACTGGACTGGACTTATAGGGCAGCACCACTGGACTGGACTTATGGCAGCACAGGACACCACCACTGGAGTGACTGGGCAGATGCAGCACAAGACACCACCACTGGCCTGATGCAGCACAAGACAGCACCACTGGAATGATACAAAAGAGCAGGTCGCCACCCCACGCGCCACTTTCCCGCACAGTCACTGAGGAGACACGTCCTCTCACTACACTCTCCAGGACTGGCATGAAAATGGTGGCGACGCGTGACTCCTTATATGGAATCCAAAACCCGCGAGAATCCAACAGCGGGATGATGATGTTTTGCCTCGTTCTGGTTTCCGAGTCTGGCGGGAAAACCTGAGCCTGTCTAGGATCCGAACTCAGAGTGTGAAGTTCAGGGGGGGTGGGGGGTTCGGTTCTCAGGGAACCGAACCCGCTCATCTCTAGAGAAAAACAATACAAAGGTAGACATGAATTTACTTGTCACTAAACCCTATTAATTTAAATGGTTAAGACTTTATTGCTTAATGGAACACGACTTTTAAGAGAGTCTATTGGCGGTCGCCCGTCTGCGACATTATGCAAATGCCGCTACAAATTCCTTCATCCATGTAGTCAAATGTGTAATGAAAGAGGACCCCACTTATAGCGCCTATTAACGCTATAATACTGATAGGTGCTTCCTTATAAGTCCTTGTGTGTTCCTGAATGCAGCATCTTGCATTGACACCACTTTGACACTCCCATAATTTGCCAGTTGAATGGACCATTTTTGCGTGCCCTAACAGCCACTGCTCAAGAATGCCGATATAATTTCGGTCACATTTCTGGTACCGTCTGTGCTGTACACTGCAGCACCCTTGTGTGCACACTCTCTATAACACGTGCTGCAGAAATTTTCTGAATTTTCATGCTCGCACAGTTGCAAAATGCAGATGTGTGTGAATCAGAAACAGTCCCTTAGGCTCCTTAGATTTATGTCAATTTATATACGGACCACGGCAAAATGGCCACAAACATTTAACTAAGCTCTACTCTACATTACCTTAAATCAGTTGCCATTCCTTGACCGACAAAGATGATATGGACTGTAATATTCTCTTAGGGATTTACCTACTAAAGTCAGGTTTATAAAAGTGGAGATGTTGCCTCTAGCAACCAATCAGATTTCATCTACTTTCTAATAGAAGGTGCAAGATAAATAATATCTAGAATCTGATTGGTTGCTATGGTATACATCTCCACTTTTATAAACCTAACTGTAGTAAGTAAACCCGTAAGAGAATATTACAGTCCATATCATCTTTGTCTGTCAAGGAATGGCAACTGATTTATCATAATGTAGAGTTAAATGTTTGTGGCCATTTTGCCATAGTCCGTATATGTTTGCTAGTACTGGTGCAAGTGCCCACTGATAATGCTGACAGGTATCAAACCAGGTTTACTGATAGAGGTGGTCCAACTGCAGAGCTATGTACAGGTGGAAACACACATTTAGTTCTGTGCCTGCGATGCCAGAACAGTTATGCGTTCAACTCAGTGTCAGCCCCATAACAGGGACGTTTTAATGCTCAAGGGGTCCCTCTCCGCTGAGCAGTGGTACCCTTCTTCTTCTCACCTTGTGCCTGCAAGCAGGTCTCTCTTCCTCCGTGGTGCCATCTCCCTAGAGATATTCGGGAAGACGGAGCATCCGCACAAAAGAGCAAGGGCTCTGACTCAGTGGCAGAATCTTTTCTTTCACTGCATGATTCCATCTTTCCAAAGATGCCTCTGGGAAGATGGAGCCACAGAGGAGGGTGGACCTGTTTGCCGGCAAGGTAATGGTACTCTGGACTCAGGGGCACATGTGCACTGTACACCCAGCATCCATTATAAATATGCCTATGCCCTATCAGGGATGTAGTTATGTGACCGGCGGTAAAAAGACTGCCGGTCACAACAACTCCCCTTACATCCCGCCTCCCCCTACATCCTGCCCCCTGAGAATCCCAACAGGGACTATTCCCACTCGTGTGTGTCCACGACACCCACAGAGTGGGAATTGAAATTGGTCGTCTCCTAGCCCGCAACCTGGCAAGTGCATTCTGCTGCCGGGATACTGCCGGAGGTATGCTGACCCACTACCACACTTTCCAGTATAAATTGGTACCGGAGGCATTCCACTAAGGGCAGAGTATCTCCAACCTTCAAAAATGTGTTTAAAAAACAATCTGTTTTGTAGATGGTGAAAAACGTTGGTATCCTCTCTGCTGGGAACACCCATAATGTTTACTCTTCATGCACATTTATATATCTTCCAAATTCCCATCAAAATCTTCCATTATGATTAATGAACATTTAAAGAACAGATAATATGGTGCTTTATTTCATATCACCAAAGTACTGTATACTTCTATCTCAATGATTATTAATGTGCTTCCTCTGAGGAATAGCAGTGGGAATGTTTGACACTTTTGGTGGTGCTCCAGTAATAGGGGAGTTACTGTAATATCATTGGTTGGTTGGGTGGGTGGGTGATATTAGCTAATTAAATGTGTTAATCTTTACTAATATATGATCTGCTATCACAAATTATTGCACAGGGAGTCTATGAGCTGTCACCTGCCTGATGTAAATTATTTGAACGAATAACTTGTAATATATACACCCCATGCTGTATGCAACTTTAAGCTGCATGTGTCGGTATCGCTGGCTGGGATATAAACTACTCCGGGTTTATTATACAGTATAATGTAGTATGTCAGAAAATGATAGCTCTGAAAACCATTTGTTGTTTATACTGTATACTAGCTGGAGAAATCACTTACACAATATGAGAAAGGGGACTGTGATAAAAAAAGCAAGAGGCATGAGAGGATACACAGTGTATATAGGAAAACCACATTTGGTTGAAACAGCTGTCGGGCTGTGGCTGGATGACCCTTTGACATGTTATTCCTGTAAAGAATAAAATGTATCACTGCTTTTGAATTTGAAACGTGAGTGCTGGCATTTTTATTTTTCTGTACCTGGGAGAAGTGAGTGTGCATATATATATATATATATATATATATATATATATACACCAGCTCTGTGGTTGATGCAGGTGAGCACTAATATTTCTGCTGCCACTATACAAATCTATGCTTGCCATTTTCCACTTTTATATGGGGTGCGGGTGTCCTTGAGCAACCCTAATCATTTTATGAAGTTCCTGTGAGCAGAGACATGCTTTATACTTGGTGGACACGTTTTGGTAGAACGGGTTATGTGTTCAAATCATGAAATCAAGTTATACAGGACATATAGAAAAGCGCCTTTCCAGTACCTATGGACCTCAGATTCCCAGAATGTATTTGTAGTCCTCACGTAAGGAGAGCAGAGTGGTGGTACACCAAATTGAAACGTAAGGCAAAATCTGAACAGCTGCCACAAGAGGGCAGTATCGATCACTGGTGCTTTTCGCGTGCATGGCTAAAGAGGCAATACAATTTATTGGGTTTCTTTATAGCAGGAAGTTAGTGTGGGTGAGATGTATCGAACCTTGGAGACAGATTAAGCAGAGCGAGATAAAGTACAAACCTATCCGCTCCTGTCATTTTTCAAACCCAGCTTGTGAAATGGCAATAAAGAGCTGATTAGGTGGTATCTCTTCCCAAGGCTTGGTACATATACCCCTGTGTGTTAGCATATCAGGGCAGTGGAAAGGAAGATGAGATGAAATAATAAATGAAAAGGTAGAATGAAAATAGAGGAAACAGTTTAACGTTAAAATTATACATAAGGGTGGAATGCAAATGTTTGAAAAGTGGTTGTGTGTCAGTTTTTTCCTGTCTATTAGATAGGAAAAAAAAGAACCCCAACTGACTTTTCAAACATTTGAATCTCCCCTTAAATGTGAATTATGAAGATTTAAAAGGTCCATCCATAGCAAATATGCGATGCTAGCCCTTTCTCACCCATGCGGTACAGAATAGTCAATAATGAACTGTACGATTGGCACTATAGTATGACAACTATTTATGAGTTTACAAACAGATATGTACAGTACACATACTATATTGGCTTCTCCTGTTTCCAGGTGCGTTTTTGTAACGCTTTGCACTTACCTGGTATATTTACTGTAAGTGATTCAAAATTAAACTAACAACCAATGAGACATCTGTATGTTGTTTTATCATGTGCTAGATTGGTCAAAGCGTATCCGTGCATTTCTGATAAGGACATTTGATCTTTGCTAATAAATAATCAGCACTGTTACTTTGATATCGTCGATAATGGTAAATTGCGTCCAGCAAGTGATGGCATGGTTCCATGCAAAGAGTATCACACAGAACAATCTGAAATACTTCTGGTGAAGACTGTTCTTTGCATAACCCATATAGAACCCAGTTCTCAAACAGATGCCTTTTTCATGTGAATAACATTGTGTAAGCATATTGCGTACTAATTGTAAAATCCTATGCCACATAATAAAAATATACATGTAGTTAGAACCAATTTCCTATGTAATGCAGTTCATTACATATTGTGTATGACACACATTCACATTATACATACACATGTCACTCAGGGTGTAATTATTTTGTCCATCTTCGTGTGCTAAAATAAAATCTTCCAACAACATGTGCAAAACGTACAGCTGATGTGTTATTTCCAGTCTGCAGCTTCTGCTTATAGCCCGTACACATGTATAGTGAGTGTTATATCATGATTGTGGTCTGGCACATAGTATATAGATATATACAAGTGCATGCTGGGACCATATGTGTATAATTATAAATGACTGAACCGCACAAGGTATAATATACGCAGAATATTGTTTATTAAATAAGTACAATTAGAATTATTTTTCTGCTATACTAGAAATGTATTCGTGTAAAAACAATTATTGATTAATATGATGGTATTAGTAGTCTATTTCTTAATAATAATAATAATAATAATAATAGTAGTAATAATAATAATAATAAAATAATAATATTATTATTATTATTATTATTATTATTATTATTAGAGTATTTTTTTAATCCGGATTTCTACAACATTTCAATACATCACATGCCTTAAATACTACTCAAATGAGCTAATTAAATTTATACTTATGTGGCTTTTGTAACAATTGTTTGATTTTATCCCACTGGACGTTAATAAAAGATATTATGAAATAAAATTTAATTGTTTTGGTATGATACGTTGTTTCATATATTGTTATACTTGAAATATTGGTGTAAATTGATACATTCGGATAGTAAAACGTAATCAGTTTTATAGTAATTAGAAGTGATGATGACCTTTCTATATACTTTTATTTTCCGTACTAATATATTTTACTGTTTTAGTGCACTCTGCCTACAGTTTTATTTTTTGTTTGAGCTGATCTGAAACTGAAGAGAAACAAAACATATTGAAAGCAAAGTAGCAAAAAAAAAAGTGTTTATTTCACTTTAATTCCTTCTTTTGTTAAGAAACGCGCAGCGTTGATTTCCATCTCCACAAAATGTTACTAATGAGTTTATTAATATATCTAATTACAAAGGCTCCCCGTGCATTTAGCATCGCACCGTTCTCAGTATGATCCCCAAACACATTTAATACAGCCTGTGAAATAATCAGTATTATTGCATCAACATTATAAATCCTGCAGATACACTATGGATTCGCCCATAGACAGACAATTCACACTATTTTCCTGTGAATGAATGAATTCTTGTCTGCAAACAATAAAACAACAAAATTCTTCGTTTCTTTTTAATATAGTTTATTATTACTGTTCTTGTCAGCGCTGGTCGTGTATATGCTAAAAGTGTATTATGTGAGTAATTATGCACGATTTCGCTTGCAAAACCAATATCTTTTCTTGCTGTGATCCAATCTCTCCCAGTTCCTTCCCAAACCTCATTATTGGTTGTGTTGGTGTAATTATATGTTTACTTCGGTATCAAAGTATCAAAGGAAACATTTATTACAAATAGGTATATTTCCAAAATATAGGTTCCTAGTCTCCACCTACATTACCTAATGCAATATACTGTGTACAACTGCGACCCAACTACCCTAAGCAATCCAATTAGCCGCGGTGTTACCCGTGTATAATAAGTGAGTATATATTATACTACAATGCAAAGTAAATACATATTTAACAATATAAGACAATGAATGCATACAATAAAACTGAAAAAAAAGTAGAATCCCTCAAAAGTAAAATAAATAAATCTTCATTTTCCAGATCTCTCTCATATGTAAACTCACAACCCTGACTAAGCTGAATACCTGTCTCCTCCACTGGGTGGCGCCCGAGCTGTGCAGATGAGCTTTACCTGCGCAGATAACCTAAAGTCTTTCAAGGAAAGTCTTGATTCGCTGCTAAACATACAACGGATCAGTTAATCAGACAGACAAGAGAATTAGCTAAATATTGTATGTGACTGCATTTTAAATGTTATTTTATGTCTCTGCACTGTTGTGGTCTGGCTGTGTAATTGCATTAGTATGTGCCTAAGTTCTGCCATTATTGATTGTGTGTGTGTGTGTGTGTGTGTGTGTGTGTGTGTGTGTGTGTGTGTGTGTGTGTGTGTGTGTGTGTGTGTGTGTGTGTGTGTGTTTTAAGATTTTGCCATGCATCTACACAGCCTGCCAAAAAAGCGACACGAGAATATTCCTGCTAGAATCAATGGTGAGGCCAGCTCCCAAACTTTCAGCGCTTTTTTTAAGTGCCATACATTAGAAGCTGTCACCTCTCGAAGCCTGTTTTTGTTCTCTCTCTCTGAATCTTTTGACAGTTGCTTGATGAGCAGGGGCCAATGTGTCCTACTAGGCTGGAACTGTTGTTTAAATTTTCTTCTTCAAGTTGACAAAGCAAAGGGTAAGAGTTTCAGGTCCCTCTGTTTTCTCTTGCCCATGTCTGTAGCCCTGTGGGACTATGGCATGTATATAAACTGTGGTTACATCTCTACCAACATGTGTCAGCACCCCCCAGGAATGCAGAGATTGTAACACAACATAAAGATCTAAATGTGGCAATAAAAGAAAAAAAAATACACAAGGGGGTTAAGTATTTTCAGAATAGATACTGGTTGCATTTTAGATAGGAGTTCTGGGAAGATGACCCCTAAACGTCAAGGGGAAGTTTCTGTACAAGTCTGGGCAGTGTTTTTTTTTTTTTTTTTTTTTTTTTTTTTGTTTTTTTTTTAGCTCTTTTTACAAAAATGAGACATTTCTGTTGTACTAATAGCAACCATTAACAGCCTGCACACGTAGAAATAGCCCAACATCTGCCTGGTAATAAGGAGGAGAAGCCGGAGAGGGCTCACAGACCCGCTAGAAACATTTGGGATCAGTGTATGTGATTCTCACAAAGGAGAATCTTAGAAAAGCAGAGGCACCAACTTCATTATTTTCCCTTTCTTCTCAAAGGCGTTATAAAGTGTGAATAAAGCATTGTGTTCCCAAATAAAAGGAACTGAGAAAGTTCATGTACAATTGATGATATGTATTATTTCTAAAGGGGAACGAAAGATTAGTAGGACGGACCATTAAAAAAAAAAAAAAAATTAAACAAATTCTTTTTTTTTTTTTCTTTTTTTTTTTAAGCCATCAATTTATAGAATAGAGTAGAAATTTAGCAGCTAATTGGTTTAAACCGGGCATGTACTTGTTGCATAGCTTGAGAGGCATTAGTTGAACGATTCATTATATTAATCCGCTGGCAGCGGAATGGTTCATTTCTAATTTCTAATTCATTTCCTAAGGATAAGTTTAAGTAGAGAATCGGGTCTACACCTAATGTCAGATATTAGGTCCTACTACTGGAAGGGCTTGGATCTAATATCTGATTTACTTAGAAATGTCTCTGTTGCCGATCACGAGTGGTTATAGTGACATTTTCACAGTAATGTAGTTTTCTTAACTTCTAAAATATGACAAAGAAAAATGAAAATGTCACATACACCTCCACATTAGTTTTATAGTCACCGGCACCTACTATTTGGCTATGTGTATTTTTCTATTGGGTGGAGGGACCGTAGGTGTCCATTTTTGGGGGGATTTTGTGCTACTTGGTTTTTTTTACACATAGAGTTTTTGTGTCTACATTAGTTACAACGTGGATCGCCTAGTGTAAATGCTATCTAGGTAAAAACTAAATATAACCAAAATTCAATATGTTTAATGTCAATATATTAGATAATCTGTGGCACGAAAAACAATCGTATTAAGTGTACTGAGGCGTTTTATTGCTGTTTATACTTCTCTTAATTCCCGGCTGCTACGATTCGTTATACTGTACTTATTGCAAAAAATATCCTTTTGATGCTAAATGTATAATTGTCTCATTAAACAAATCAGAAAACTCTAAATCTATTTCTAAAATGTATATTATATAGTTTAGGCAAGTGGCTTTATATATTATATTGCAAGCCCTGTACGCAAATGTCATCGTTCCCTTTGTCGGTGATCGGTTATAATGATTAGCTGCGACATTACTATTTAGTTTTCTTCAAAATATGTCGATAAATTGTAAAGATCAGTCAGAGACAGAACCTACCTGAGTTAATACTAAGGATATATGTGTAAAATCAATAGAGATTTGAGGGAGGCGAATATAATGGAACAAAATCTTGCTCCTGTAGATGGCGCTATGTTGGCATTGAGTATAACCTTTGTGGATTATACATTCTAAAGGTTTGGATGGAAAAATAATATTTCACTCTATTTAATTCTCTTCATTTACAAGAAACCCCCTCAAATTCGTAAACTGAAAATGTGTTTCATCTCCACATGCCTGTGAATAAAAAAAACTGTTTGAATAAATAGCTTATTTCTAAACATGTTGTTGTCAGTGTTAAACACCCTATGTCATTTTTATTCAAACACTAACATGATTACACCCAATTATATATTCAGCAGTCTTCCTTATTTTAGAGTAAATTTGCCTGTCTTTAATAAAACCAGACATAATGGATCTTGTTCTAGATCCTGCCTCCCTTTCGGTAATTTGATTGAATTACACCTTCAATATGTCTGGATTTTCATACATCACATTTCAAGGTCTCTCTCTCTCTCTCTCTGTCTAGAAAATACAAATTAGCACATTTCACTTTATACGAATTCATATAACGAAATACTATTTTCGAATTTTAGCTGAAAAATTTCAAGGTGGGAAAAATATACATATGTATGTATATATATATATATATATATATATATATATATATATTTATTTATTATGTATGGCTTTATTTTTACCTATTGCCTTATACCAGCATTTCGAGTTTTTTTGTGTATGTGTGTGAAAATTGATGGTTTGTTACTAATGTAACAGAAGCCATATAAGTATTGTTTGGGGATCTTGTTTTTCTAATGGTTTTGTTGTGGATAATGCGTTGCAAAACAAAAGGACGTGTAGAGACAAGTTGTTCAGTTATAATATTTATCAAGGGATGTGAGATATAGACACAGTGCAACAGAAAAAAAACTACAAAAAGCCAATTACATCCCTCCTAGCAATTAGTGCAATTATCTATATACTGTTCTTATGTTGTTTTAGCCGAGGTGTAATAACCTAGCCTCAGGTATAGGTAGTATTAGATTAGACTGTTGCAGATTGTGTTTATGAAAATACATCTAGTTTATAGAGATTACACCTTTACAAATTGCATACGATTATCAACCTTGTGTTTAAAATTCCAACTGCAAGACTAGAATACAAACAACAACATTATAATTACTTCACATAATAGAGAATATAAATCATACAATCTTGCCATATGGTGATCTTAAATACTCTCTCCTTTACCACATTCTGTAAAATGAATATATTGCTATTGTTTATAGGAAAACAAGCTGTATTTCAGAGGATATTTTTGAGAAATGTGTTGTTTCATGAGCACTGACATTTAACTTGTAAAAGCTTGAAATATGCACATTCATCTGTAGAGAAGACTGTAGCATTGTCTCGCACCTGTAACAAAGGGAGCTTAATGCAATAATAGAATTATCATTTTAATGTAAATCTCCGTTTGCTCCCAATCGCATTCTCTCTGTTAGTTTAGTTAATGGGTGTATGTACAAAAAATAGACTATTTTACACGCCTTTCGGTGCTTCCCTTTTTTTTTTTTCTTTTTTGCGCCGGGAGATAAAGTTATTTATTTGCTATTTTTTTTAAGTGTATGCAATTATTTTAATGACTAATAGTTGTTTACACCCTCGTTAGCGGCATCAAGCGCAACCCTTTGTTCTACAAAAATCATTCAAAATGTACTGTACAAACATTTCCCAACAGTACGTATAAGCAGGAAGCCAGTGGGGGAACAGTAGTCCCCAGAGGTAGGACTGCCTGTTACCTCTTTCTGTAAAATCAGAGAGGAGGGGTGGCACCCCCCCAAAAAGAGGTGTATTATGGATGTCACTGAATTTGTAATATGAAGAGAAATGGGCTAGGATAATTCTATCAAAATTCAGGGCCACCATGGGTAAACAGGAATCGCATTAATAGATGTATATACCATTATTACTACAACTTGGTATACTATAAATCTGCAACCACTCCCACCTTTTTCCTGTAATTTGGGAAAAATGGTGCTGGTTGGGTGTTTGCCTGTCCTCCTGTATGCTGTTGGGTTTTAATGAAGATCTAAAACTCTAACACCCAAGAAAAAGACACGAAGATAAAATTGCAGGGGGGTGCTCCTTTCTCCCAGTAATGCATTACAAGCATGGTCCCAGCACTGTTCACAATTGACAGCCTAATTTCTGCCATTCAGTGTGGAGAATGTAGATAAGCAATTGAGAAAACACTCCCGTATAATCTTAAGGGTCTCAGTAAATCAGTCTCTATTCTGTCCCCCTTTTAAAACATACTGCACATAATCAAGAACTGCCAGCCTCACTTCTCTCACCTACAGATACACCAGAGGTGACAAGCAGTGGCAATAAGGGGTCACTCTTTAGAAGCAAACTGCATTTAAGGAAACATTTGGCTTTGGGTTGGCTTACAGGGCCGCCATCGTAAAGTGTTGTCAGACAATCTTACAGCCATAGGAATTAAATGAGCCCCCAATCCAAAGAGTTTTTGCTTCTGTCCCACTTTGCAAAACGCTTCCCAGGATCTAACCAGCAGATGTCTTTTTCCATCATGTATTTTCCTGAGCGTTTCTTTAGTAATCATGAGCATCTTGCGTTGTGGTTTTTTTGATAGTTTTTTATTTTTCTTGGTTGTTTTTGTTTTTGGTCTTTTTTGTTTAGTTAAAAACACAGGTTTTACTTTTCAGGGTTCAAATTCTGTCTAAGAGTTCTGCGCCATTGGCAGAATAGATGCCCCTTCAGTATGGCATGGTGCACTGATTATATCCAGGCTGAAACGCGGTGGTAGCTATTTGTTAGGAGAGGTCACGGGTTACATTGAATTACTTGTGGAAGAAAATGTTGTCTTTCCAAGTGTAAAATTAAAAAAGAAAAAAGAAATGAGATTGGTATTTGCATCTTGAATACATTTTAGTATTTCTGATGCTATTTAAAGTACAGTGATTTAATAGATAGGTAGATAGATTAGATAGATAGATAGATAGATAGATAGATAGATAGATAGATAGATAGATAGATAGATAGATAGATAGATAGATAGCGGAGGGTATTAAGTAATAATGCAGTGTACATAATGTAATACCAAGCAGGGAGATAAATCATATAGTTGCAGTTGAAATTAGAAAAATGCTCTTTTATTATTATTATTATTATTATTATTATTATTATTACTACTACCTGTACAGAGCAGCAGAATTAGAAATATAACCTGGCCATACAGTATATGAATCCTGTATTGCTACCTATGTGCTACATCTAATGTGCTAAACCCATTCTGTAAGAGCATTGTTTCTGGTTTGTGGATTATTACTCCTTTTTTTTGTTTGTTTTTGTTTTGATTTTTAATGTAACAGAGTAAAAAAAAAAAATATCCACAATTTTAAGGAATTCCTTTCCCCGAGAGGTATTATTAATATATGGGCAACCGTCCCACAAACATTTCCTGCCTCCATCCTATGGTTTCACATTGACTGGTGTAAGTGCAAATTAATCAGCAGGTCCACATAAATACACAGCTCATACACAGAGGCAGACACTGCTCCATTTGGTTATGCATTACTAGGCAGGTTAACGCCTTTGTTGGAAGCACGGGTCGCTGTGTGCGCCCTAGGGAAAAAGATACAGGTAGTGGGTGCTTTCCCAGGCCGGGGCCCCTGCAGATACCGTGCACTACCCCCAACAGAACTGAGATGGATCTCTGCAGGGAGAAAGTGCAGATATATTTTGAAGTGGTCTCTGTTCCTTTGGGATTTTTTTTTCTTGGGGGGGGGGGGGGGGGGGGGGGAGCTGTGTGTTTCTCATTTCTGCTTGTATTCTCCTGGTTTTCAGGCAATTTTGCCCGTGCCATAATGTTATGATGGGAGGCTGGTAAAATGACAGGCCAGGAACAATCTTATCTTAATCATCAGGTCCCTAAATTAGTTTACAGCTGGTGTGTGTGTGTGTGTGTGTGTGTGTGTGTGTGTGTGTGTGTGTGTGTGTGTGTGTGTGTGTGTGTGTGTGTGTGTGTGTGTGTGTGTGTGTGTGTGTGTGTGTGTGTGTGTGTGTGTGTGTGTGTGTGTGTGTGTGTGTGTGTGTACACTCTCTGAATCTGCTGACAACCTGCAGATTTATTAATGAGTGATAGGGTCGCTGGGCTGCCTACAACTGCCACAGTTTGTGGTGTGAATGCCCCTCACTGAGAAGTTTGGTTCTCTCCTGTTCTTGCAAACTTAATCGTATAACCTGTAACCAAAACCCACAGAATGGGGACTCAACACACTAAACACAGTAACATCTAATCACTGCAAATCTTAGCACCCATACCAGCTGTTCAAGATTACCTAGGATTTGAATCTGAGGCTGTGGATAGACAGACATTGTGCTAATTATATTTTTATAGCAATGCATTATAAATCCTTGCCTTAATTAATTAGTTGCCATAAAGCTGTGGCTTGACGATATACTTGAGGAAATTGGACAATTTCTAGATATTATTTGCATTTTTTTTGTAGTAGTCAAGGAATTTTTGACTTTTTAGGCCCAATCGCAAGTGCATGCAATGTGATGGAATTACAGTGTGCAATATTGCACACATCTTGTCAGCTATGTTTACGTTGAGTTATATGTGAAGCAGGTGGTGCCTTGTCCGTAATATTATCACATGTATACAGTATACACCAAATACCACAGGCCGTGGGCC